>NC_142257.1:4997273-5709148 GCF_052056855.1 Sturnus vulgaris | reverse complement strand
GGAAAAAATACAAAGAAGAAGTAGTACCCTTCGTTCCACACAATAGGGTAACCAATAGGGACAGAAAGAGAAAGTTTGGGGACACATGGGTTTATGTGGATCATAGGACCTCAATGTTGATCACATGTTATTTACATGTCCTTGGAAAACACAATCACACACATGTGAATCACGTGAATAAATGAGATTGGATCCTAAAGTCATGAGAGCTGCTTGAAACTCCACGTATGAAATCAGTAGGCACAAACCTTAAACCTTAAGCTTTTTCTGGGAGTGGAAGATCACAGTGAAGAGTCCTGGCTGTTACACAAAAGGATCTCATCTCCAGTCCTTGCTCAGCGTCTGCACCGTGTCTGCAACAGAAGTGTGACATGAAACGTCAGAGAAATCAACATAAACATCACCTCTCCCACCTACAGAAAGACCAAGAAATTGCATTGCTCACAGTTCTCACAACTGCAGCCAGGAAATGTGCCCACCTATTGCCCACCCAAGTTTTATCCATTTTTGTCTCTTGGGCTCTTTTGCACCTACTTCAAACAAGCTGAGCTGCCCAGCTGCTGCATGAGCATCCCCCTCCTTTTTCCATGGTGCCCATGGTCCAGGGATGAGGCAGGGCAGGCAGGGCTGAGCACCAGCCCAGCTTCCCCCATCCTGCCCATGGTGGGCACAGATCCCTCCAGTACAGGCTGGAACACTCACCTTTCCTCAACAGTCAAGGTCCAGAGCTAACTGGAGAGGTTGGAGGCTATTTCACATTTTTCCTCATACAGGCATGCTAAAACCTTCCCATTTCAGTCTACTGTTGAGCTTAGCTTAGTTTGCAGTTGGAGGATTTTAGGAAGAGGGGTGAGGGCCTAGCTGGATGTAAGGTTTGTGCCCAAGGTTTTTAGCCAGAGCTTAGCAAAATTTCTGGTGTTTCCCAGGCTTATTTTCGTTGGTCTCAGATGATGTTCCACGCCTATACTGATTTCGGTGCATCCTGGTTTTAATCTATTTACCTATCTATTGCCCACCAAGATTTTTATCCAGAGAAATTCGTGTAAAGAAACAGGAGATACATTAGTGGATCTGAACTCAAACTTCAGAGGCAAAAACTCCTGCTTTGCTGAATATTTTGATATGTCATGGCATCCCACAAGGTGCTAGACATTCAATCCCTGGCCCCAGCTGCACTGGCAGACAGTGGGACATCCCAGGCAGTGTCCTGCACTGGGCAGCAGTGTCCCTGATGCTCTTGTCCCCACTGTGAACCTGCAGCAGCCACCCCTTCACCCAGCCCCAGGGTTTTTCCATACACACTCATCTCCAGCACTGCACATAGCTAGGAAACATCCACCAATTCCTGGTCCTGTCTCCCAGCTTTCCTTGGCAGGAGAGAGACAGACACTGTAACAGGCACTTCCCTAGAAGGACCTGATTTTGCAAGCAAGGACAGGATGGACTTTTTGCAGGCTATGAAATGGGCTTGCAAGGGATGCCTTGTGTTGTTGAAATGTTATGACAGGGTAGACTCTAAATTTTGTGGCAGATGGATGTGATTCCTAGGGCTTTTGCAAGGCATTGAGAGAAAGGAAGTATTTTCCTAGACCAGGATGGCAGGTTGCAAGCTGCTTTCAGGGACACCCAGGTGTGTCATACAATTAAAAAGAACCTTTATCAAAGACACGTAATCCCCAATCCTCTTCTCCAGTGCACGAATTTTATTTGTTTAAAAAAAACAAAAAAACAAACAAAAAAAAACCAACTAATAAATCCTGCTAGTGCCTTGCCCTAGCTTTGCAGGAAATTGGCAGGTTTTCAAATCAAAGGTGTCTTGTGCTGAGCAGCCCCGTCTCCAGCCATCCATGAGCTCCTGCACATCCCTGGCAGCACTCTGAGACAATGGCCAGTGCTATGTCCTTCACTGCTGAGCTTCAGGCCTTACCCCACTAAAGTCTGCCCAACTTTTCGGGTAAAAACTCAGCTTCTGGAGCTGCCACCTGCTCTATGGACAGTTCATCTTCTGGACACTGCAACAGCTCAAGGTGCCATCACCCTGTGCTGCCAATGGGCTCTGCTCACACTGGGAGACAGAAGGGACCAGCCCTGCTGGGAAACTGGGCAAATTTGGCCCTAATGGCCATCAGCCAATGAGGATTAAATCATGACAAAGGGGATGATGGACATGGTGACACGTGTGAGAGTAACAGACGGGAAGGTGCCTGGTTGCTGCAGCAACAAGGCTGGGAAGATGGGTTTTTCTTTTGGGAAGATGGGTTTTTCTTTCTCTTTTCACCTGCCAATCTTCCCCCCACGTCAGGGCTCTGCTGCTGCAGGAGATGAGCAGTGACATTTACACTCCCACTAACAAGCTGGTTCAGTGATGGGCAGCTCTGCAGGAGAGCATCTGGTGTCACAGAGCTGAGCAGGGAGGAGGGGAGTGTCCTCTCAAGCAGATAGAATAATGTGGGACTTTTTGTTTTTATGAGCATTACTGGGGCAGGATCATGCATGGAAACAGCAGGCAGAGCCTCAGTGGGGCACTCAGGGCTTTTGACCCTTCGTGTGTGTCAGGTCCTGCTGCTGATGGGAGCAACGAGATGTCACTCCTGCCCAAAGAACATTTCTGCATGTCCTGCTGGGAGAGGGAAGGAAGAAAAAGGATATTAAAAGGAGGATGAGCAAGAAGTCAAGCATCACCACAGGAGCAGTGCCACTTCTCAGCCTGCTTGTGGTAGCAGGCTGTGCCATCAGCAGTGCTCCTGCAGTTCAGCATTCCTCAGTGCCTCAGGAATCTGCCTTTGGCTCCTTGGGAGAAACCTTACAAGGGGAGCAGAAGTGAAACTCATGCTGCTTTTTCCCTCCCTGGATTTTTGCCCACCACTGTGCCTCTCAATGCTTTCCTTTGCCTTCTGGATAAAACAACGTTCAGTTCACCCATATTGTCACAGTAATAATAGGAAGAGCAGTAATAAGAGTAATAACAATAACAATAACAATAATAATGCTAGTGCAAAGTAAATGCAAGAAAAACATAACAGCCTCGAAATGAGTTGTAGTGATTGTTCAGGAAACTGCTCTGGGTCATCTCTTCTCTCTAAGTGGTTGTTTCACTGCTGGCATGAGGAGGAACATGGGAATTAAGAACCAGCAGCCTTTCCTGGTTGCTAGACTGCTCTGCCACTGCAGCCAGCTGAGGAGGTGCCTCATTGGACCATGAAACCCAAACTGGGGGTGGAAATAAATATCGTGGCAAATAAACCCTGAAATCTGTGTATTCCCATGCCCAACAGAGCCAAGGAAGGCAGATTTCCTAAGGATCTGTGGCTGCAAGTCAAAGATTATTATATGATTGCACTGATCCATTTATTTGAAGGAAAACATCAATAGGTTTTCTCTTGTCTACAGTGTCATCCTTTTGCACAAAGCTTGGATGTTCCTGATACTGTGGAGATTTCCACCCTTCTGTTAAATCAAGGTGAAAGTATAGGCTGACAATTATTAGCAATACACAGATTAACAGGCTGCTCCACCTGCACCCCTGTCTCCATTCTTCCCTCTAGCAGACAGTGTGTGCTAATCAGCCACACTTCATTAAGAAGCCAGGCTAAAAGATTAGGATGCTGAGAAGGGCAGCCCCCTTTTAGTGTGTTTATCCCTCCCTAAAGCTGGAGCAGCTCCTTCAGACTGAATCTTAAAGGACAAAGTAACTAATATGTTGTAACACAGTCTCCTCAGAGCAATTGTTCTGCTTCCCTATATCTCCACTAAAAAACTCCCAGCATTTCCCAGTTGATTCTCAAAAGTACACCCAGCAATCTGCAGAGGGAAGATGACTGAACAAATATATAGTCAAGCCTGGGGGGAAAACTGCATGAAGGCAGATTAGAAAAGACCAGAGAAATAACCTTTCGAATATTAAAACTGCAGAAATTAAGAGGAGATTTGCAGAAATCTCTCATTACAGAGAGCACACAGGAAGCATCAAGATTACAACCTGACCAGTGCATGAAGGTTATACAAGGGAGAAACCCAACTTTTCCACCAGCACATGGTGACCATGGACAAGTCCCTTGTCAACGTGATCAATCAGCAAAGCACAGAAAATGACGTCACTTGTGGAGTTTTTTCCAGCAACTGAAACTCAGCGGGATGGCCCCATAATAACCTTTGCATCTCTCAGCAGAGGTTTGAGGATGGAAAGTTGCTCCCCATGGCAGCAGAGCCCACAGTGGGAGCCCCAGCTCAGAAGAAGTTTTGCAGCTTGCATGGGCAGCAGGTCAGATGAAGGAGAAATAGAAGAAAAAACATCTTTTTAGTATTCTTGATTGGAATGCACTTTTCTTCTAATTAAAAAAAACCCAAAACATTCTTTTCTGTTACTGAAAGTTTTTTTAATTGTGAAAGTTGAGATGTTTTCATGCCTTGAGGGTTGACTTTTTTTGCTATCAGACCCTAATACAGAAAAAGACAGAATCCTTTGCAAAACATACTTGCCTGAAAGACTGCACCAGTGTCAGGCAGACTGCCCTACACTGAAACCTACACTGAAACCTTCCATGCCCATGTTGATGTTCCAGTTCGAACCCTCTCGACGTCACCCCAATATCCTTTCATGCTTCCTGAATCCCCTCCCTTCTCAAAAACTGTGGGTTTCTTCTTGTAAAACCTGCCAAGAAAAGCAAGTGAATCAACTGTCCTACAAGGGCAAGGAACAGGCTGTGCCACCCACCAGCCCACGTGTCCATGGAGTAGCAGAGAACAGCAAGAGCTGTGCAGAGGCTTCATTACCAGCTGCATTCCCTTCTGCAGACACCCATGTAATCCCTTAACTGTGTGGCTACATCTCCAATGAGCCACATGCAATTTTCCTCCCACGTCCACAGAGCAGAGCTGTCAATGCTGCTCAGACTCTGGTGGCCCCAACAGATTTGCACTGAGCTGTTGGGCTGGCCCTGGGGAATCTCTACTGTCAAACAGGTATTGAGTCAAAATGCAGAGAAGCAGCAAGCATGGAGCAGGGCACTCTGTTGGTTCACTGTAGAGAAAGCCTGTCCTAGAAACAGGAGCCTTGCACAAGGAACTGAGCCACATTTGGGATCCTGTTGCTGCCCAGATTATCCTGAGACCCCAACTCAACCTGGTCATCATAGAGGAGAAGGTTTTGAAAACTGCAGGGGGTGACATCAGGATTAGATGTGGGAACTTGGTTTCCCTCGCAGTGAAATGAGTCTTTCTGAGCATTGTCTCTTCCCCAGAGAGCCGTGACAATTCATTAGGCAATTGTAAAATCAGAATGTAGCTGCTGACTAAAAGTTGCGGCTCATTAATAGCCCTATTTATTGCCAACCAAATAATTAGCTTAGACATGCATCAGTTGGTCTTGATTGCATATGAAATAACTGCCTTATTACATAGGAATCAAATGAGTTTCTGAGGACAGCTCAGGTGTCACCTCAACCCCAGAACTGAAAAGGAAAAGAAAAAAGAAGAAAAAAAGCCCATCTACTTCAATGTGTTGCTCAGCAACAGAATTTGCGGGGGAAACAATCTAGGAATGAAGGAATGAGCATTTCCAAGAGAACAGGTTATTTCAGGCGAGACATCAGGGACAAGCAAATGTCACAGAGGAGGAAAAAATTCAAATTTTTTTCCTCCTTTAATCAATAATTCAAACTAGACATTTTGGATAAAACAAGCATTTAAGTTTTGATTGAAAAACAGAGATCCCAAACCTTTACCAAGAGTCACATTGCTGAGGAAATGTTTATTTGTTTGTGTGAGGGAAACGTTAGATTTACTAGACACTGAATTAAAAATTTAAAAATGCTCTTAGAAATGTCACTTGTTCATTTAAAGAGGAAGATGATGTAATGCCAGTACTGCTATATTGTGCAGCATCCTTCCCAGGGCAATTCCATACTAATTCTGTTGTTCTCCTTTCCTGTGTGCCCTCCTTTCCCTCCCTTCTCTTTGTTGCAGGACAAGACGAGCGCGCTGAGTCTCAGCAATGTGGCGGGGGTTTTCTATATCCTCATCGGTGGGCTCGGACTCGCCATGCTGGTTGCCTTAATCGAGTTTTGTTACAAGTCCAGAAGTGAATCAAAGCGGATGAAGGTGGCAACCCGTTCCACGGCCTTTCACACCTTCTCTCTGCTCCTCCAGAGCTGCCTGCAGAGACGGATGCAGCCCAGATCTTGGGTGGAAAGCCAAGACATAGGGATAATGAAGTGACCGTGTCACTCAGCTTGCTAGAAAGGAACAGGGCCATCTGAGGAAGCTGAAAGAGGGTCAAGTGGGCTGTCATGGGGAGCTGATGCAAGATCAGACATGTGGCAGAATGTAAATTCAAAATCCAGACATGGAGCAAAACCACTGCACAAGCAGCAACAGAAACACATTGAAATTCCTTAAAATTAATGAAGGCAATGTGTGTGCAGCACGGATGAAGTGTGCTGGGGCTGGTGTGATACAGCCTTTGCTGCAATATGGAAAAATCCCCAAACCCAGGCTCTCAACAGCAAGATAAAACTGGGGGAGAGCAGTAATGATTCACATCCTGTTGTTCCCTTTCCTGGCACCCTGCTGGCACCATTTCCAGGCTGACAACACCAATACATGCTCAGAGCATTGTTGCCCTGGAATGGATGATATGAGCCTCCAAATTACAGAATTATGGGCCCTCTTTGAGAGAAATTGCTCTCCAATGTCTCCTGTAATGTTGTTTTTTTCTAATTCCACCCTGTCATGGTCTTGCAGAAGCAAATTTCCTACAGCCCAGGAGATCTGTTTCAGCCCTAAATTCTGGTGTGCCTGAATTTCTGAGTGTTGTGTCAAGAGTGGATTAGATTTGAGAGCCTTGGAGACAGACATTTAATGCAGCATCTGTGGAGCAAGTCTATCTTGGCAATCCCTTACAGAGATACCATGGTGTTCAAGGAGGCAGTGGGATATGTGACACCTCCCTTGTCTTCCTCATCTTGACGTCTCCCATGAACATGGAATTTGTTATGGGCATATGAAGTAGGCAGTGAGTTTCAAAATTCCAAATAGGTTTTTATTTCACTGAAACTCACCCAGAATCAAAAGGAAAATAAGCAACTGCTTCCTTGGGGTTTATGTCACCATTTCACAGCACACTCAATGTTTTGTCAGCAATAATACCGTTTCTAATGCGCTGAAAATGTGTTACAGCTCTTTTCCCATTGAGGTTCAGGAAATTCCACAGGCAATGAGAGCTACCTTGAGCACAGGGACAAAATAATATGAGCAAATAGTGTCTATGGAACTACCAAGATTAGATTATAATTTGTGCCCACTGTAAAGTTAGGTAAGGCACAAATGCACTGCAAAAATGTGTCAGAATGCAATAGCTCAATAGCTGTTCCAGATTTATCTGTTATGGATAGTCCTTCACCTGAATATCCCAGTCCAGAAATGGTGCCCTTGGAGATAGCTTGAATACAAAGAAACCAAATTTGCTTTATATTTCAGTTGAATTGTTCTAAGCAGATGGTTTCCTTAGATCTCTGAAAGTGAATGTTTTGGATGTATCTGGAACAGGAAGATGAAATTTGGTTTCCTGAATTAGGCTTGCATTTCCTAGTTACCTCAGTCATCACTGTAGACAAAAACATAGGCACATGCTCAAGTTCTCACATGAGGAAAGTTAAACATATGTTTGCAGTGAGTCAGAGCCCACCGTGCATAACAGTCCTGGAGTAGCAATAGCATCTCTATGGGGGAAGTGTGTAAAATACTCTGCTCAGATCCAGGATGACTGTTCTTATGTTGTAGAGTTCGAAGAGGTTTTTGGCATATGGCACTGATGCTTTATACCCCAAAATACTGCTGAAACATTTAATTTTGCATGTAGAAGAGGTGTGAATGAACAGAGCAGATGCAGTGGGGACATGCAAAAAGTGAGAGTCTGAATGGAGACAAGGAAGGGGAGAACAGTAAGAGAAAGACAACACTGGTTAATATTGTAAATTCTCCAACATTGCAAAGGACAGGGGGAGACCCCCCCGTCTTTCCTAAAAAGGGTTTTTGTTTAATCCCACAGCAATCAATCAACGAAGCCATACGGACATCAACCCTTCCCAGGCCGGCTGCAGCAGGAGGCAGTGGAGAAAATGGACGTGTGGTCAGCCACGATTTCCCCAAATCCATGCAGACGATCCCATGCATGAGCCACAGCACTGGCATGTCCCTGGGAGCTACGGGATTATAATTGGCCTTTTGACCCATTGCCTGGGTGAGAGCAGGGGCAGCCCAGCTCCACCCCTCCAGAGCCAAAAAAACATACCCAACACCAACAAGACAAAAGATGATGACAGAAGGGACAATTGGATGGATCTTCTCAAGGAAATCAAATCAATTTCCCTTTTTATTTGCAAACAGATCCACTGGCAGGAGAACAGAAACAGGTCTGTACTGCAATAAGGAGAGTGTAATGGGATTTTACAGACTCGTGAACCATCCCTGATCAAAGAACCACTGGAACACTAATGAGGACTATGCCATTTTGTTTTAACTTGGTTGTTAATAAGTCTTAGTGTGTGCAATATATATATTTTTTCTTACTAATTCCTGTGGTGTCAGGGTAACATCAGCCCTTCCCCCTTCCCTGCTCAGTCCTTCAATCTGGTTTAGTCTGGGATGCAAACCACAATGTCTGAGCTACTAACAGCAAGAAAAGAAAAACCCATGTGTGGCAAGTTGAACTCGGTGCAGGGCATCAGCATTGCCCTCTTTTGTCCATGGTGATTCTGCCTTGGCTGCTCTGTGGTGAACTGGGCTGTGTCAGCGAGGCAGACAGAGCTGCCCCCGGCTCTCCCTGCAGCAGGAAGGACTCGATGCAGGAAGAAACCTGAACAAAAACATGAGGCTGTTTTACAAGGGGTGAAGTCACGGGTGAGTTGGAAACCCCAGGTAGCGTGAGGACAAAGCAGTAATTCTTCCAGAGACGATGAGTGGTGGTTGAAGAGGAAAATCACGTGCCTGGAGTGGAGAGTGGCAGACTGGAGCAGAGGGTCGGTCTAAGATCACGGTCAGCTGCTGAAGGGGGAAAGTAAATGTGATATTCCCCTCACATGTGACTCTCCTGCCCAGGTCATTGGGGGCTAATAAGCAATTGTGAACCATTTCTTCATTGCTTAGCTTCTGTGTGTGCTCCCTTTCTGGTGGTCACATAAGGGAACCACCTCGGGCTGGGGACAGGCCATCTCCAGACACCCAGCTCTAATTAACAGCTGCCAATTAACCAGCGCAACGTGCTACAGCGTGGGGCTGCAACGGGGACACCCCTGCCCTCCTGCTCTCAAATCCCTCTATGGCCATTCTTTTCTCACTCACAGGGACATTTTGTAGGTAGCTGGCCAGAATGGATTCCAGGAAGGAACTGCTGAAGCAAACCAAGGAGGAGATCCTACAAGAGCTTAATTCAAGCGACCATGACATTCAGCAGCATCACTGCTGGTCACACTCAATCTCCCCATCAAGCTGTGGCCTGTCTGGGTACAAAGCCAACCGTAGCAGATTCCCACTCGTACCCTTAGAGAGGGGCAAGCATCCACAAGCCAGGAAAGCAGGCTGCTGACCCCAAACTCGGTGTTGCAGAAACCCACAGTGCCGGACAGGCAGCTGGGTGTCCAGCCACAGGCCTGGGGGGCAAGAATGGTTTTCCAGAACTGCACAAAAGGTTCATTCTGTGAATCTCTGGCATGGACAGACAAATGCTTCCCACCCTGGTGGGCCTGAGACACCTCAGGGGTGTGACATTCTCAAGTGAAGGATTCCCAGGGGAACACCTGGTGAGGGAGAAGATCTGTGGGGCAGGGGCCACACTGAGCCCACTTGGCCTGGTCCCATCGCACTGATGGCAGATAAAGTTCAAAGGTTCTCAGAGTCCAACAAATACCTGTCCAGGGACTGAGCTGCTACTGGAGCATTCTGAGCTGCTTTTTCTCATTTTCTTTACTCTTCTCTTTTTTTTTTTTTTTTTTTTTTTTTTTGCAACATAGCAAGAAAGGAGCCACAAAAGAAGGGAGGCAAGCGAAGAGAAAATGATGCAGGCAATGACTGGCACAGGTCTATGAGGAGAATTGGAAGTAAGGCTGGAAACTGTGTGAATACCAGTTTCCATTAGTGTATGACTGTGCAGAGCAATACATTTACCACCTGTAACACCAGCCTGGTCTGAATCATCTGCTCCACTTACCCACTTGTCATGCAACAATTTGGAGAGCAGCAAGTTGGAGTCAAGGTCCTAAGGCTGGGCACAGCATGTCTTGTGCCAATGTTTTCCTCTCTCCAAAACTGGGAACATTGTGATCTTCATCTCTCATTGCTGAACATGAATTCTGTTATCAGCCACTCCAAACACCACTTCAGGGTGCTTTCTGTTGTTTGTCATTATTTTTAACCTGCTTTTCTTAATTTTAACTTCAGTTCTGTGTAACGCTAGCACAAGTGGAGGCATCCTTATCAGCACAAGCTCCTTTTTCCATGTGCAGAGCTCTCAGATGAGTCTCCTGACCCAGCTCTTGTCATGTTCCAGGCCAGTGTGGTGGAACAGGCTACTGGTACCCACCAGTGCCCCATCCTCTTCCAGGAACAGGAGCCCCTGGCAGCAGGTCACAGCAGTCTCGTGAGCAGCAGCACTGCTAGGACTGGCCACCTGTGATATGAAGATGTGAGATGCAGCTGTCAAAGGCTGTTGATCAGTAGAGGGGTTGCAAAAAAAAAAAAAAAAAACGAATAGGACAAAAGCGTGGAAAATGTAAACTTGTAATATGTATTTTTACTACACTTTTCTTAAAAATAGAGTAATGGTAAAACTCTTAAAGACATTGACATTTTTTCTCAACAGGATTCCATATTTAACAGTTTTGGCTTTCATTAAATTTTGCTCTTTGGTACCTGGATCTTTTATTTAACAGCTATATTTGTTTTACCTCTCTTTTGGTTTTTCTTTCTTTCTTTTATTTTTTTTTCTTTTGACAGTACTGCAAAGCATTTTGCTTTATCAAATGCAATGGTGTTTTTCTTTTCAATTTCTCTTTTTTTCAAGCAATATTTTTATCGGTAATTATTATTTACACAAAAAAAAAAAAAAAAAAAAAAAAAGGAAATTATCAGCTGGAATTTTAGAACCAAGGATCTATGATCCATTTCTCATACCTATCCATGCCGTTTTGTGCCAGTGCTGGATGTGTGGAAATGAAAATTATGTTACCCCTCAGGCAATATTACCCAACCTGAATCAAAAGAGATTTCTTTGATTTTTTGCTGTGTCTGACTTGTGAACAGCAGCCGAATAAACTGCTTCAGGTTGAAATTGGGAATCTATCTAATATTTACCCAAGAGTCAGAAAACAAAATATTCATTGGGTTCAAAATTAGTGATTTTGTTTTGTTTGGAGTCTTGTGGGGTTATTTTTTGAGGAGGGCTAATAGAGGATTTTAGCTTGTTTTTACAGAGAGAGAAGACATGGCCAGCTCAGAGAAAACTCAGAACCAGCACTGGTCCAAAAATCCCCACCAGGATCAGCTTTCCTAGGAGCTCCCACACTGTTTCAGAGGCTTGGACATTTAAGATGCTTCTCACTCAGTTTTCACACAACTGAGCTGCTAAGTTCCTCATCCAAAGGCCTGCTGGGGGGGAAAGGAGGAGGATTTAAAGGGTGTTGGACATTCATGCAAATGCTGACAGCTACTGAGGGAAACTGCACTCATTAATGTCATGCTCTTGAGGAGCACTGGGTGTCACAGGTGTGGAAGGAATTCCATATCCTCATTCCCAGTTATCATCTGGGGAAGCTGAGACACAGAAGTGCCTTTTGACCAGGCATCCCACAGGGCCAAGGGTAGAGAAACAAGATCTCCAGCATCCACAAGTGATGTTTTACCCACTGGTAAGTTTTAAATATAGAATCAGCAAGGGACAGAATTAATAGGTTTTGAAAGGGGCAGTGAACCCTGAGGCTTCAAAGAACAAGAGATTCCCAAGCACTGGGGCCTGAAGGAGAGGTTTCCCCAAAGGCAGGCTATGCTGGATCAGCCCAGTTTGGTCTTCCACAATTCCCTAGGGGTCCAGTGCTGTGCTGTGGGCTTGGATTCTGTCACAAAATTCCCTTCTTGCTCAGTGGCTCACTCTCGGTTCCCAATGAGATTGCAAAAATGCACAAGAAACATTCCTTTATATCTTAGCATAAACGGGACAAAATTTCCTCCTAGTGGCAAAAGCAAATATTCCTTGTCATAAAGTCTCCAGCAAGAATCCTTCTTCAGCAGTTGTTGAAGCAAAAAAAAAACCTCACTGAACGCTGAAGTGCATCAGGAGAGCAGCAGATGCATTGCCCAAAGCATTCCTTTGCTATGGGGTCAGACCCAAAGCTGGGATGCTCCAGAAAGGTTTGGCTGGGCTTGTCTGTCCTACCTGCCACCAAGTGCAAGGAGAACTTGAATCATCTAAGCTCAGGGAAGGGACAGGGGGTGCCTCAAAGTGTTCTGTTAACCAGCGGGTACCACTGGCCTGGTCAGCTCCAGCAACTCAGTGCTGTGTGTCCATCAGAAGTTTTGGGAGGCATGGGCAAGTTTTCACTGGGAAGTTTTCACAGGCTGCTGCTCAGTTTCCACCAACATGCTCAGTCACCCAGGTCTCACATGTGGCTCTGGGTCCCAGGGGAACATTTCTGGACACATTTATAAGCCACATGTCAGAGCTCAGGCACCACCTTGAGGATGAGAACACATGGGTTCCTACCAGCAAAGGTACCAGCTTAACCCCAAATAACTTTTGGAGACCTGTGGCCTGTTCTCTGATGGCTTTTGTGGCTGCTGGCCCCTCCTAAACACAGATCCCCCAGTTCCCTTCATGTTACCTGTGAGCATAAATCAGTTTGTCATCCACCAGTGCTGGTTTTGTGTCTTGGTACCCCACTGCTGACTGAAGTCCCCGTGCTCTCATCTCAGATACCCAGTTAATTAATTAAATAACAGAACCATCAGGATATCAGTGCCATGCACAGCTGCCCAGCAGCACTTTTGGGGCAAAATCCACATGCAAGCCCCAACTCCATGTTGCTGCAGCTTCATTACAAAGATGACACCCTTCCCACCTTCCTTCTTACACAGAGCTGCTCTGGTTTTTTGCAGACACTTGGTCCTGATGGTTTGAGTGGGATGGGTTTAGTGTGCAAGAACCTAGAACAGGTTCTCCTAGGAGCAGAGGGGTAGCTTGAGATTGATCACTCCATCAAAATCCTGACTATTTCCACCCTGAGATTCTACACTCAGCATCACTTTCCATTTCCCCTCTGTCCATCCCCACCTTTCCTCCATCTGTACATCAATGCTACCCTCAGCACTGCCAGTTTCTCCTCTCCAGGACCTGGAATGAGCTCTGGGTTTGTACATGGTGTTCTCTCAGAAGCAGATAAGTCTCTATTACCATATAGCTTTAGAAAGTGAATTAACTTTGGGATGGGGCAGAGGTGTGAATCCAGCTCCACCTTGGGCAGAAGTGATCCCATAACCTCTCATACTGTCCTTGGAACCAAAACCCTGCAAAATGTTGGGTTACCTGGCTGTTCCCAGAGCACTTGGACTAATCTCCTTTTTTCTGGTGTGCACTTCTCCCAGGGAGGCATTTCTGTCTGGCTGCCAGGAGAAAATCTGGCTCGGAGATGGAGAGGGGCAGAGTGCTGGGAATCACCTCCATGGAGTGAACTCCCCTGCTGAACCTGTGCAAAGAGACAGCTGTCTCTAGAGCAGTGTCACTGCAACCATCACCCCCAGAAGGGTAATCACACCCCTTTCTCATGCACTAACATGCATACACAGATATTGAGATGCCTTTGATAGCCCAAATTAGCTGTCAAGGTACCTTCCTATTCCTAAGGATCAACGGGGTATAAAGTAACAGCCACAAAGTGTGTTCATTACTCTGCAGGGCTGGTTTAACATGCTCTCTGGATCCCTCAAGCAGTAATTCCTTCCCTGTTTGAGCTGGCATCAGAATTAATGGCGTGTCGTGTTCTATAAGTCCTGACTTCTCAGATGAAAGGTACATGGTGTTGTTTGCATCAGTGTTACAGTGTAATAAATCAGTGCTTTCCCTTTGGAAGGATTTCAGACGATTTCACAACTTGCTCTCAGGAGCTCAAAAGATGACTTGTCTGCCAGGCCATTGGCCCATTAGAAAAGTTTACATAAAAACAGGAAAAAGAGGGGAAACCCCAACATTTCATTGCAGGGTTGTGTTCTGTTCCTTGTAGGACACTGGGGCCGGTCAGCAATGCCAAGGTTTCCTCAGGCCCCATCTCAAGAGGTGGGACACAGCCACAGGGAGCACATTCCCTGTGCCAAGGAGGCAATGGACAAGGGCAGCAGAGGCTGGGAGGGTCTCACTGCATCAAATAGGAGCAGAGGTGAAAGCAGAGTTTGCCTTCTTACTGCCAGACCCTAAACCAAACTGCTCCCAATTTTCAGAACAGTATCAGGGAAAGGGAAGAGCAAGGCCAGGACAGAGCACCCAGCAAGCCCCCAGAAGGTGCCCACACAGTTGCTGGCCCAGCTTCTCTGAAAGCTGTTGCCCACAGAGCAGTTCCATTACTTAGTGACATCTTTACCAAGTAAAACTTAAATTCCTCTGCTCCCAGGAGCACACGTGAAAGACAGGAAGAGGCTGAACTTGAAAGGGGAGCCGTTTTATTGCCTCAGATTAGCTCAAACTGCGTGACGAGCTTTCCCCACTTCAAAACCAATGCTGTTAACCTTGAAATCTGCATTATTAATATTTCAACATGAGTCCCATCAGGAGCTGCCGCAAGAGCTCTCCTGGACTCGTGACAGCTCGTCCTGTTTGATTCTAATCATATATGAATGCATGAGTTAAGAAGACATCATTAAAAGTACATTAAGTTTAATTATGCTAGCAGCCACAGACAGTGGGAGCATCGGCTTAATGCAGAATGCATAATTAGATCAGCCCTAATCCATTAGATCCATATTTGTTAAAGAAAATGCTCCTCGTCTATAAGTGTCACTGCAAAGTGATCCATAGAGTTTGGAGGAACAGCACCATTTTGGGGGGGCTATTCCCTCCCACCCCTCTGCCCTCCCCTCTGCCCATCACCCCTGTGCACACAGCTGAGCCCTCACTCAGCTCCTTGCATGTTCAGTTTAGCAAAAGCACCCAAAAAACAAATAAAGAGATCCCCTGCCCTGGCAGCCAAGCCCTGGAGAGCTGCTGCAGTGGTTTAAGGTATTATGGACCAGATCTCCTTTGCAGGGACCTGGCCTCATCAGAGGGTCTGTAGATGCAGGAATGCACCCAGTCCCAGGTGGGTGTGTGGCCTCACAACCCAGCTGGACCAGTGCAGCCACGCTCAGGAGTGGAAAAGGATGATGCCTTTGCACAAACTCCAGGAGCATTGGCTGCATAGTGGCTCAGGACAAACGTCCAAAGAGAACAAAAAAAGACAAAAATAAACCAAAATATGAATAAAAGTGTTTCAGCTCCTTCTAGGGTTGATCCAGCTGTCTCCACTAACACCAGGAGGTTGCTGGCATGGGCCTGCAGCTGTGACAGCAGGGAAGGTGACACATCCCTTTTCCTAGCAGCACAGCCCTGCAAACCACCCACTGCATTGCTCTGCAAAGCCACGGTGTTCACAGGACACAGGACACAACCAGTGGGAGCTGTGGGTTGTCACCCCCATCTTCACCCCACAGCAGGGATAACTGGTACCAGCAACCCCACCCACCCCCAGGCAGCCTCACCATGGTAGGGACATCAAATCTGCCAATGCCTGAGCCTGCAGATAATCGGGCTGCTGTGGTTTGCTGATTCTCAGCTGCAGTATGGTGGATCCTGTAGCTAAGTGCTTGTCCCATGGAGTGATTTCAGCAGCACCTCCAGCCCAGAGCCCATGGCAGTGGCCACAGCCTGGGCAGAACATTTCCCAGCTCCTTGGGGCAGTGCCAGAGGAGATGGACCAGAAGCCCTTGAGGTCCCATGCTCACTGCCACCCTGCTCTCTGCAGACGGATGAATTCACAGTGAGCCTTCACCTGCTGCAGGTTGTTCACACTCTGTCCAGAGTGGCTCAGCTCTGCTCTGGAGGTTCTGTGGAAGCTGAGGTGCCAGTCCCACTGAGTGGGGGATTTCAGCTCATGTCCCCTCCAGGCTGGAGACAGAGCAGGATGGACAGGGAAAGAGGTCAAGGCCATGGGAGCAAGCACAGGAGCAGTGGTGGTTCAGGAGGGAAGCCCAGAGCCCTGTGCTTGCTGCTGCTCATCACAGCCAGGGGACACTTAACAGCTCCAGCAAGCCCTCTAACACCTGCCTAAGTGCTGAATATTATTGCTATTAAAGGACAATGGCCTCTCACTGCCTCTCCTCTGTGGAGCTGGATAGGGGCTGTGGTTGGGAAGCCACAGCACAGAGCACAACCCCACAGGCAGGGCAGGGGATGGGATTAAAAGCTTCTGACAGTACCACTGACAGCCAAGGGCCAGCCCCAAACAGACCTCAGTTACTGGCTGGGCAACAACTGAGATTTACATGAAGAGTTCTGAATAAATCAACTGCTAACTTAGGTTTGGAAAGGGCTTTTAAATTCATTTGTTTTCTTTTATTTTGGAAGAGAGAAAGTCCCTTCCAGCCCATTTTGTCCATATTTCATCTTCATCCTTGCCATCTCCATCCCATCTCCAGGCTGCTCATGCAGACAAGAGTGACACAGGGAGGTCCATGGGGTCCAGGAGGAGATGGGAGCAGGGTCAGCAGTCCAGGGGTCCCCTTTCTGCCCCCATTTTGCAATGCTGTGGGTCACCAGTGCTGTCCTGCCCACAGGGTCTCTTTCTCAAAGGAGATCTGAGGAACCCCTTGGCTTTCTCCTTGCCACAGAGGTGGTTTCCACGTCCTCTGTTTTTTAGGGCTTTTAACTGACAGTGCTCATCAGCACCTCTAATGCCAATCTAATAAACATGGGGAAAGACTTGCTAAAGGCTGCTGTGATTTTTCTTTCCCATTTGTGTGCTGAAGTCCTGGCTCAGCTGAACAGGAAGATACAAGGTGAAGACTTGGGAAAACTTTCTTCCTCTAAGGAAGCAGTTGAAGTATAGTGAGTTGTGTACACTCCTAGCTCCTGATGGACGTTTTGGGTGGGGGGCATTTGGGGAAATATTGAAAGCAATCTAACCTCACAAGGTCTTTTAGAAAAAGCATTGATCTCCCTAAATGGGCAGCAATTGATATGTTCAAAGTGAGCATTGTGTGCATTCCTGTTTGCACTGTGTGCATCTATGTGTCATTTGAAAGTAAAGAAGAACTCCCTTTAAAAAAATCAAATATGAGCACAAAGATCAGCTCTTTGCAGAAAGAAATCCGAGGACCTTTATGTCCTTATCAATGCCCTTTGGTGTGATAATCCATATGGCAAGATGAAAGGATAACCCCTGGTGCTGTTAATTGCTCTTTCCAAAGGAAAGCAATTAAACTACTGCATTCACTGAGCAATCAAAGGGAGATCTAAGTTAACCCCTCCGTGGCCAGTTTGCCCCAGCGAGTTCTGGCATTCCTGATGGGAGATGGGTTATAGCTGCAAACGTGGCAGTCATAAGCCACACACTTTCAGAGACTTGTAAGCAAATTTGAGGCTCTAACAACCCTCTCTGAGATCCCACCAGACATCTGTCAGAATTCAGCAAGGTGTCACATATCTCAATCTCTGCTGCAATATATTTTGACAGGATCCTGACACAGCCACATGACCACAGTGTGATCAGCTTTTAGGTTTCATGTGAAGAAGTGTTTTCACTCTGGTGTAAGAGAAATCTCCCCACCCCTCACAGACCATATGGCACATTTTTAGTACATTTGCTGATTAACCAGAAAGCAGGAAGAGTGCTTGAACACTGCTTCAGTGATTCCTAGATCCTCTTTTAGAACAATTCTCTTGTTCCTCTGAAAAAAAAAATGCAAAATGCAAACAGAGTCTCACGGGGTCAGTGGTGCTCCATGAGAAGCCCAGGTGGAAAGACAGGACACTTCCCAGTATCCTGGCTCCCAGAGGGATCTCCTCTTCCAAAGGCAGCAGGACACCCCACACTTCTCTGTGTTTCTTGAAGGGGCCAAAAAGATCACTCAGGAAAACGTTTTCAAGCATAAGAAATGCAAAGGAAACCACACAAAATGTGTGGTTTTGCAGCAAATGCTCTGAGTCCAGCCTGCTAGGTCCTGTAATTAGCTGGAATTTCAGGACAGCAGCCCTGCCTCCCTCCACTGGGCACAGGGATGGCTTTCCAAGACAGAGCCCTCATCCCTGTTGCTCCCAACATTGCCTGGTGCCACACACAGGACCACAGGTGGGCACCGTGGGGTGTAAGGGCCATGTCTGGAGCTTGGTGGAGAGAGAATTAACACTCCAACTATGAGCTGCAAAGCTGGGCTGCACTGGGAGGAACTGGGAGATTACCAGGAGCAAGAAAAGTGTGCTGGGAGAACTAAGGAAGGGTTTTGCTGGGAGAGCTGGGACAGGAGGCATGGCTGGGATTTCAGAATCTGTCACTGCCTGCATCCTCTCCTGCAGTTATGGGGAAGATGGGAAAAAAAGACACTCGTTTGCTTTAAATACCACGGGTAGGAGGGGAAACTCTCAGTGCCTTCCTCCTTCTGGCTTCTGAGCTGCTCCCCAAGCACCGTGTAGAAAGGAAAGCTTCCTTATCCCAGCCTGTGGGACTGGTGCTTAATCCCTTCAATAGCAAGGAGTTCTTCAGCTGCTGACAGAAACAGGAGGCTGCTGTGCAGAAATAATGGGAGGGAGATTAAAAGGGGTCAAAAGAGAGCCTGAAAACTGCTGAATTATGTGTCTAGGGCTTCATAAGAGACTGGTGAAAAAGGGAGGGGTATGACATTAACATTAACAGGAATTAGGACACTGCAAAGGGAGACTTTCTATCACTGAGCAGAGGCAAAACTCCAAAATGCATGCCCTGAAATGAGCAAAAACAATTTTTTCAGGCCAGGATTACTTTGCTTTTTGTTAATTGTAGTGCATCAGGCAGTGTTGTGTGCCAGGAAGAAAAGATAGAGCCTAACTCCAGGCCAGGAAGAAACAACCAAACTCATGCAAGCAGTCTACAAACCAGAGAAAAAATCCTGTGTGCTTCCCCAAAGATAGATCCTGACAGACTGCTGTGATTTGTTTTGTTGGTCTGTTTTTCTTCTGAAGCTGCTTGTGTTTCTAAGGGAGGGAGGTGTGGTAGGTTTCATGTAAATGAGCTTCACAAAAACATTTGATTTTGTGGGGGAGCTCATTAGCCAAAATGAAGACTATAAAAGAAAAGTTGTCAAAGTGAGACATCTAAAGAGAAGATAATGAGTTGTACTGCAAAGCATAACTGAGTGGAAGGAATGCACATATAGAGCTTCTCTGAAAGATTTATCTTGCAACCACTGTTAAATCACATGAAGAATTGAAAGACTTTAAATTTGGGGAATAGGCAGGATGAAAGGCTGTGGTTTGACATCATGATTGAGGGACTGACTGCAAGACTCCCTAGTGCTGGAAAGAGCAGATGAAGATCTGGGTTTGCTTGCTGATCACAATGAGGGTGTTTGTCCCTAATGGGACAATATGCTGTGCAGTCATAAAAAAGGAAAGTTTAAAAAAGCCCCAAGCACATTCAAGGGTCACAGCAAGAATTCCACGTGGGAAAAAAACCTGTGGTGATGCCAAAAATATTATGCATAATTCTGGCCAGCCATCATGGAGATAGCTGACCTGAAACTGGAATAACTACGAATGCAATATTACAGAAAATACTTTCCAGCCTCACTTCTCACTTATGCACCATCAGTGCAGTGGCCACTGTTACCTAAAAAGCCTCCATCTATGAAATTTCTTCTCTGAGCTGTCCCAGGAGTCCATAATCTTATTTAGAAAGTTACTGAGCCAAGGGCAAGAGGGTTTTTCCCTCCATGGAAAAGTGTGACGGTGGTATTTGCACCACTTAATTAGTGGCTTGTTTTCATTTTCTTCTGTCTTTAATCAGAGTTAGCATTAAAAACACGAAGGAGATGAATTTTCTCATGTTCAGGCTGGGTTGTTTATTAAATCTTATCTAAAGTACAGAGAGTTCAGCAATACTTCTAGCTACTAGATAAAAGCCAGAAAAATGGAGGTGAACCCAGCTAGCTATGAGGTCTCTTTAAGCTAAACAGTCCAATAGAGAATTAACACCTATATTATTTATACTTTTGACCCAATAACCAAACTCCTGTGACCTGCAGTGCAGCACTAACTGTCCAACCAGAAACTACTACCTGAAATCATTAAGCAAAAGGAAGAACACCAAAAGGAGACAACACCCAAAATCCTCCATCTTGTCCCATACCTATTACTATACTATAAAAACCTCAAATTTAAAACCCTTCGCCATGTGAAATCACACACTGCTATTTAACTACCCATGATTTTAACTCTATCACTCAAATTTGGAAGCCTTCTCCAAGGCCTCAGGTCAAAAGCAGTGTTCTCCTGGGGGTAAGTGCCAGAAAGTACAGAAAGCTCAAAAAACCCCAGATTTCTGGGATCTAATAGTAAAGCTGTGCCAAAGTTGCATCTACAAGAAGTTTTTCAGCCTGCCTGGGAAATCTGCTCTGAAATTGAGACAGGAAGAGAAGCAAGATGGAGAAGGGGCCAAGGACACTTGGAGCTGGTAGACAGGAGAAAATAAGAGAGGGGAGGGTGATAAAACAGATGCTGGTGCATAGCGAGTAGCTCCAAGGAGCTGTGCTGGAGCAGGTCCCTGCTCAGCCAGAGCAGGAGGAGTGGGAAGCACCGGGGCTCTCTGGAGGTGCTAATGTTGGGATTTAATGAGCTTCAGCTGCTCCCTGCAAACGTGCCTGGCTGCTCCAGAGCTGCCAGCCATGGAACTGGGACATCACTCGGGCCCCCCTTGTCAGCAGCTCCTGAAAGTGAGAGAAAATTCATAGGAGCACCAGGTCTGCTGGCTCCCAGAGGCGCTGGGAGGAATTCCGGCAGGAATGCTCGGAAATCCTGCCGGGCTGACACTGGGGGCTCCTCCCACGCTTGGCGGGGAGGGAAAGCTTAAAAGGATAATTTGTCCAGGAATAAGAAAGCAGCGCCTTTGTGCCAGTTGGCTTGGAGGCAGCGAGGTGCAGCAAGGAAAACACGATAGGGGTTTGTTAGCTCTCCAGCAGAGACTGGCTTGTAATTACTGCTTTTGGCCACCTTGGGTGGATTGTGTGCTGGAGTGGGGTGTTTTCTACACTGCCCTGAGATGTAAATTGTGGAGAGTAGGTTTTGAGTGAAGGTGTTTCTGAAGAGCTGTAGGATGTGCCAGTGAGGCCAGGGATGACCCCGTGGGGTGAGGAGGTGTCTCCTTGCTGCTCAGATCCAGAGTCCGAAGGTGCTGGACATCCCCAGTGCCCCCCTCATGGCAGTCATGAAGCTCTGGACTGTCCTTTGAAGGACAGGAGGTGTCCAAAGTGCAAGTTACCCTGGAAGCATTTGGAGACCTGGGTGCTCCTCCATGACTTAGATGAATGCTTGGTCAGTTTCTGAGGTTTTTTTCATTTTCACCCATTTTAAGAGAGAAAACATTGCAAGGTTTTTCCCTATACTCTAGTCCCTAGGCTCTCTAAGACTGGTGAGAGGTGTCCCCTGAGGTGATGTGAGGAGCAAGCCCAGCTCCTGAGGGACCTGGTGGTACAGAAGCCACAGTGGCTCCCTCAGCAGGACCAAAAGCATTTGGGCATTAAAAGTCGTGGAAGATCTTTCTTATGATGGAATATTTCTTTCACTGGCTGACTGTTTTGCCCTCCTTCCCTCTGCTGTTTGTCATGTGTAAGCACAGTTTAAGGAATAATGAATTCCCAAGGTCTCAGCTCCCACCACGTGCCCTCAACTGATCATCCTGGTAAATGCTGCCAAGGGCAGGGGATCCACTCAGCTGGTGGATATCACGTATTTTCCATTTTCACGCTCAGCACAAGCCCTCCCTAAGGAGGAGAGGAGTGAGGAGGAAGATCTCATCATGTCTGACTGATGTTTAGAAAACAACTCTGCATCCCACCAGCACCAAAGTCCCAGGACACATCCTCCTGCTCTAATTTACACTTACAGCCATGGAGAACTTTCTCTTGCAAGATGAAAGTGGGCTAAAAGCAGCTGAGGGAGGAACTTCAGGAGACAGGAGAGCAACGTGAGCTCCTCCTGCTCTCACAGCTCAGCCCAGCCCATCTGCCTGCATGGCAGGGGCCAAACGACAGCATAATTGCTCTCCCTGCAATACACTGACTATGTACATTTAGATTTCAATTAATTTGCTGGCTCTAAACGAACTGCCTCCCATTGCTTTCAGCAATCAAGTCTTGTTAATTGAAAATAGCGTTTATCTTATCTCTAGGAGAAGGCTGGACAAAAGTAGGGCAGCAGAATCCCGTGTGAAGGTAGGAGAAAACTGAAAGGAGGAGGGGGAAATGAAACGAGAGAAGAGAATAGACAGGGTGGCCAAGGCAAAAAAGTTCCACTTTTCAGCTTTGTTTCTTGGTTGTTTTTTTTTTGTTTTATTTTTGTTGGGGTTTTGTTGTTGTTGTTGGTTGTTTTGTTTTGTTTTGTTTTGTTTTGTTTTGTTTTGTTTTGTTTTGTTTTTTCAAAGGCTTCAATTTTTTTAGAGTGTCCCAGTTTGGAAGATGCTTTCTTTCTGCTCAGATTCATGTGGTCCCACTTCCAGCTGGTTGTGGCTGTCAGTGGGGCTGTGTGTGCTCCTGGGGCACTGGCTCATGCTGCAAGGGCTCGTGAACACAGGGTTTGGGCTCGTGAACACAGGGTTTGGGCTCATGAACACTGGGTTTGGGCTTGTGAACACCGGGTTTAG
Organism: Sturnus vulgaris; assembly: GCF_052056855.1. Taxonomy (NCBI): domain Eukaryota; kingdom Metazoa; phylum Chordata; class Aves; order Passeriformes; family Sturnidae; genus Sturnus; species Sturnus vulgaris. The sequence goes on along the minus strand of NC_142257.1, from coordinate 5,686,250 downwards.
CTCCCTGCTGCCTCTGACACCTCGGTGCTGCCCGGGGCTTGCTGGAGCACAGGATCAGTCTCTCACACCTCGGTAACACTGAGCACAAGGAATTGCATTTAAAGCATTTCCTTGAATGCTGGGTGAACCCCAAGTAGTTGATCACCCTGTCTTTGTTTCCACAGGAGAAACAGTGACTGAAATGTCAAAAGTGTCTCAAAAATCAAACAGTACCAAAGCCCACCTCCTGCTCCCTTTCCCAAGGAAAGCCCTTTCAAAAGAAGATTGCCAGCCTTGCTGTACTGTTTGAAGAATGATCCCAGTTTCTTACCTTTAAATTAAGTTACAGAGTAAGTCCTTAAGACATGAGATCTAGTACAGGTTTGGGTTTTATTATTTCTTTTTTCTGGTCTCATTACTTAAACCCTCTCTGAGTTTCCCACCATTTGAACCTAATGTTATCTCATACACACAGTCGTCATCTCATTAAAGGGAAATCAGAGGAGCTGACTTCAATAAATGTTAACACCCTGTGTGAAAAATCTGGCAATTAAAGCTTCCTGCCCCTAGACCTTTGAAAATGACACATGGCAAATCCCCTTCAGTCTTTAATAAGAGCAGCTCATCAAAGGATGGTGGCACGTGGGGGTAGGAGAGAGGCAGGGGAAGGGAAGAAACAGGAGCACCAAAACTGAAAGGGACTGAGAGACAAAAGCTGACCCTCCTGCCAGAAACTGAGGAGAGAAAAAGCATCATTAGAGGAGCCTGATAGGCCCAGCTCGTTCTGGAGCAAGGCAGGCAGGATGGAGGTGGGTCCAACCAGGCAGCATCATTTCACAGACACCCCCCGAGTACACTTCTGATAGGATTTTTGATCAGCCTGATGCTGATCTCACAAGGCAAAATGTTCTGGAGAATGGCAAGCAGGGCCATGGACCAGGCTAGCAGCTCTTCTGTAAACTTTCTGGGAATACATCCTCCAGATAAATATATCACCAGGGTAAATTCACCCTCCTTGCTACCTTTGGATAACAACCTGCCCAGGGATAATCACTTCTAATACTGTTTATCTGCAGAAAGGCTTTGGGGGTTTTATTTATGGATGGGGGAGAAATGGGTGGATTTTATCACTGTTGAAGCTTCACCAGTGAGAAGGAGATGGACTAACCAGGTGTTCAACTTCCCTGTAATCAGATGGAACCTCTCAAGATTTCTTAGTCTTTCTAGCTCCTGAAACCTTGAACATGTTTTCTGAGCTCTCTATCACCTGATATTTGTACAAATGGAAATTATGATCTTCATCCCCATTCCCTTATGACTCATCTCAAAAGCATATAAAACAGCAAAAGTATCTTGGAAAAAAGGTACAAAGTATATATTGTAGTGGGTTTTATGATCTAGACTCTGACGTTTCTTAATCTGGGGCTAAAAGCTTTCTTTTTGCTTTTTCTCCACTTCATTATCTAGTTCTCCCAGGATGGCAAGAGATGAAAGAGATCTTATGATAGAAATCACTGATTTTGTGTACAGACAGGTGAAACTCAAGCTGTGAGGAACTGATGATGGACTGGAACTCATTAGCATGAAAATCCTCAGGTGCCTTATAAAGCTTTTCCTGTGAGTCTGCTGAAGTGATAACTTCACTGGAAGAGATTTCTCTGAATAGGAATGGCCAGCCTGGGACTATTGGTTTGATTGGATGCAGTGAAGCTTCCTATCACACCTGAAACACAATCTGTGGAGCCAAAAAAAGTTTGTTAGGAGAGCAAGGCAGGAGACTGTGGTTCAGCTTGGCATTTGTCATGAGAAGCAGGTGAAGTTGAGCCACAAGCTGAAAATGGACAGTGTGGCAGCTAGAAGCAAGTGAGGGACTTGCTCTGGGCAGGATGGGGAACCCAAAATGATGCAGAGCAACTGAAAAAAGGAAAGCTTAAGGTAGGTCCTGGATAAGCAACTGGGATAGCATTGTCTTTTCCCCTCCAGAGCAAAGGAAAGCTGGAAGGTGCCCATGCACAAAGCTTGGTAGCCATGAGAAGAGGATTCACTGCCTTTTTTTGCCTCCATGAGCACAGAAATGCTACAGGAAGATTTTTATATTGGGGGCCATTGGGTATCCATTCTTGGGGTACCCAGACTTCACCTCCTCCTGTCATTATATAGCTCCTGTGATCATTTCTTCCATCCCTGTCTCTCCTGTTACACATTTTCCTGTCTGGAGATCTGGTTTCACTAGGATAGGTGTCCTTTTTGACAAAGGGAGCTGTCTCCTGGCCAGTTCCTTGTGGAATGGGCACACAGCCAGCTGGCAGCTCATCCCATCTCCCCATGGTGTTTCCTTCCAGACCTCCAGTTCTCTCCTTGACATCTAATATCCACTCAGGTTCAGCATTCTGCTAAGATTCAAGCACTATTTGTGCCTCTTGGTCTTTAGGGAAGATACATCTCTTATTCAGTTGGCCTTTGCTGACACTGAGGTCAGAACACAGACTTTTTGGTGACACTGACCCTGCTCCATGTGCTTGCAGAAGTGAAGTGCTGTGCATGTGTGTGTGTGAAGGAGGTGAGAGGCCACATTTCTTTAGCAGGATCTTTGAGACCTTGTAGAAGTAGAGGAGAACACATCTGCCCTGCACCCAGACTCACCTAAAACTTGCACAAACACCAGCTCTGCACCGGGGACAAAGCCCAGGGGAGGAGCCCAGGCAGGGCAGCACAATTCACTCTCCCCTCTCATCTAACCCCAGCTCCAAGTGCCCCACTTGTGACCCCCATTCCCAGCACTCCCCAAAAAATTCTGTTCTGCAACAAAAGGAGGACTAAGCCAGGAGGGGCCCAGACCTCTCCTATGCCATTTTACAGAAGGCTTTTGTTCTGGCTTTGCTATTCCAGAGATTGTCAGTCCACATTAGCAGGTGTGAGGGGATGCTCAGCACTGCTCACACACAGCCTGCACCATGAGAGCCTTTGGCTTCAAACCCAGACAAGCAGTCCAAGCACCTCGAGTCTCCTGTCCTCCAGATTTTTCTTGGCACAAACCTTTTCTTTTCAGGGAAAAATAGTCCATGGGATTTTTATCACACCAGAAGGCCTTGCTCCAGTCCCCATGACTCTGGTTCTTCTGTGGCTGCAGCACAGTTTAATTTCCAAAGCAATTTAGTTTTAGGCAAAAAGCAATCTCAGCACCCCTGCCTGCTGCCACTTGCCTGCAGCATCCTGCATCAGCTGCTGGAGGGAAAACGCAGCTGGGACCCCTGGGGAAGGCACACGGGCCAGGAACTGCAGGAAGTCGAGGTGTTTGATGTTTGCTTTATTTATTTATGTGGCAGCCACCATCTCCTCGAGCATCCCTTTCTGCCAGGGAGCGATAAGCTGCTCCCAGCTCCTGCTTGTCCACCCCTGCTGGCTCCATTTTCTGCCAGGCTCCATCTCGTTAGCATGCACCAAAAATCCCCCCCTCACATCCCTGCCGGGCTGCCCTCCCTGCCCTGCCTTGGAAACACTGGAGTGCCATGGAAACAGCCGAGTGTGCAAGGGACAGGGATGAGGGATGGCTCCAGACATGTCCTGGGTAGCCACAAAATAGAGATGCAGCTTCAGAATTAAATTCCCCACTGCCCTTCTCACAGCTCAGCTGAGTATGGTGTGGTGTACAGAGCAATTTAAATATGTTTAATTAAATCAACTTGTTTGCATGGTGCTGGTTTGCAGCTGAAGGTCAGTGATTCACATCTGCAGCTGCACCAGAGTGACTGAGGGCTGAGTCCAACAGGCTCCATCCTTGGATTTCCTTCTTCTGTATCATGGGTGGGAGCAAACACTTGGCACGGGCTCTGCAGTGGACTTGAATCTCTTCTTGTGGGTGCAGCTTATCCCCAGGTGTGCCCAGCTGCTGCCCACTGCAGCTCACGGCACCCTTGGTTCCCCCAAGGCTCCAATCCACACTAAAGCCTCACCATCTGCCAGGCTCCGGGTGTCACCAGTGGTGTGCCAGGTGCTGCTCCTGCATCCCACATCTGTGGTTACTGCACACTGTGATGCCCCTGCTGTTCCTCTCCTCCTCCCAGCACACTGCAGCTGAGCAGCCAGGGGAGAGAGGAACAATTCTGGGGAGGATAATTTCTAAAAGAGGTGGGCAGAGCCTCCCATCACAGCAGCAGGCTCAGTGTGCCATGAGCTGAGGAGCAGGGAAAGCAGTTTATCCAGGGTACCTAGCAGGGAGGAGGATGCCATCACCCAGACAACAGCTTTGTTTGCCTCCAAAATACCAGCCAGGCAGGTTATGGCAGAGCCTTTCCCACGGGCCAGGCCAACACCATGGGGACATTTGTTATCATGCATGGGCTGGTGTCTTGTGGGGATGCTGGATCTGCAGAAACACCTCTCTGGTCACAGAATTAACAGCAGCCCTCTTGTGTAACCAGGAGCTGCTGCTGCAGACACAAGCCCTGCACTGGCTGCAGCTGGGCTTCCACCCCAGCTTGGCCACCCAGCTCTGCTGGACCCTGGGCAAGCAGCCCCACTTTCACAGTGCCTGGGAGCAGTGTTGGACAGGGCTGGAGAGGGCACAGCTCCTCCACAGGCAGCTATAATTAATATCTGGAAGCTGCTGGCTGCTCTGGCAATCCCAAGCTATCCACGTTGTGCCTGTGCCATTCACATCCCTCCTGCTTTGTGAAGCATATTTATTATTATCTTTATTAATTACATACTGTGGTCCACTTAAAATAGGGAGGAGGGGGAAGGTATGGCCAGTACTTTCCCACCATGGAAAAGCAAAATGCTACATTTTGTACTTGTTGAAAGTAAAAAAATCTTTCATTTCATGGAGTGTGAGATGCATTACTAATTGCACAATTATTTTGTTCCGTGGCACTCGCAAAACAGAACTTGGAGTGCTTTCAGCAAATTCTGGTGTTGAGGAAATAATGACTTGGGTGTCTTTAAAAAGTACTAAATTGCATGCTCTTCCTTTATGACAGTCATTTCTTGGGTTTCTAGGATATTTCTGCCCTAACCCTTCTAAAGATGTAAGAAGCAAAGCTTTGTTGCATTAGCAATGTGCCAGAGTGAGTGTGGATGCTGAGGAAAGGAAGGGGCTGAGCAGGGGCTGCTCCCTGCCCACCTCCCACCACCCCAGGCAGCAGCTGAGCCCCTCTCTGTCACTTGCTTCCCTCGGAAGGATGGTCCCCTGGAGGCTGGATGACACCTGGCATGCAAAACTCATCCTGTGCCCTGCAGAGGTGCCAACAAACATCGGGAATGCAAACAGCTGGAGCAGCTCCTGCTCCCGGGGGGGGTGATGCAGGTGCTCCAGCTGCCCAGCACAAAGCTTGAGCAGAGGAACAGAGAAGGACAATGTGTGTTTGCACTCAGTGAGAGGGACAGGGTGGAGCTGGGATAGGGCAGATGAATTCCTTTCACAAGGTGTGCACAGACCGCAATGTTCAAATGCTCCCAGGGAGATGGATTGTGCACGTCTTTAAATTTAGAGGCCCTAAAAGTTCTCCTGAGGTGAGAGGTGTGTTAGCCCCACCTCTGCAGTGTGTCCTTCCTTCCATGGCTGCTCTGTGCCAGCCCAGCCTGCGTGGTCTCCCACTATATCTTGTCGAGACAAACTCAATTTAATAAACTGTAAAACTGATGACATTGGAAATAGTTCTATGGACTTCTTTCTTGTGTGTTCCTCCCTCGCCATTCTCCCATCACACACACACAAATCCAGCTGTTGGCCAGCCTCAGGTGTCTCTTCCAGCTCTGCCCTGGGCTGAGGCTGTGCCTGGCAGCACACAAGAGCAGCACGGACGAGCGAGAGCAATCTCACTCAGCTCAGCAGGTAAGCACAGATGTTTGGAAAACTAACCTCTTCAAGATGAGAAGAAAAATAAGTCTATTTCGGTGAGATTGATCTGCTGGCACCAACAGAGAATCAGCTGGACTTCTAGGAGAGCAGCAACAAACAGCAAATTAGAAGGTGCCAGCCCGCTGAGAGTTCAGGCAAATTAGAAAGCAGAATGTGCATCTCAGCAGTGGCTGGCTGGGCTAAGCCAACTCCTTGTGGCCCTGCAAGCCAGCCTCTGACTCTGCTCTAGTGGCCAGTGGCCACATGCCACGGTGAGGGAGCCAATGGCCATGGTGCACTCTGCGGGGACATTGCACCAACAGCAGTCAGGTACCTCAAGTGTTCCTCCTGCCAGCCAAAACTTTGACTTCCTATCAATCAGCTGTATCCTTGAGCGATTTCTGCTTCTTAGGAGACTTTGAAATACGGCTACAGCTACAAACACCAAAATGCCAGCACCTGGTGTGCAGCAGGAGCACTGGGCAGGCTCTGCAGGGCGCTTTGGCCAGTACTGGTGCCCCAAAATCTGGATTTTCCTAAATACCCCCCACTTCCACCTAACTGTGCTGTTTCTGAGTCTCTCCCTTCTCCTGACAGTGAGATCCCCCTCGCTGGGCAGCTGTAGAGGAGCGAGTTGTGTTCAGTCAGTCACTCCCAGGGGAGGTCAGGGGGTCAATGGGCTCTCAGTGCTTTCTCAGACTGTGAGGCTCTGCTGACAGATGCTTCCACCAAGGCACAATATTTCAGGAGCTGTTGTTTAGCTGCACTAAGGAGGATCTGAGCACCCCACAGAAACTCTGGCTTTATTCTTAAATGCTGACCTAATGTATACTTGAAATTCCAATCCCATGGGAATGATGGTCCCGATGTTTTCCTCCACCAAACCCAAAACGGCTCCAAATGAGATGGATAATTAAACACCCCTGCAAAAGGCATCAGAATAAAAAATCCCAGATTATAACAGCACAGAAGCACATAGCCAAGGAGTATAGTTTGACAGTCAAATTCTGCTCAGGTAAAGGCAATTACAGCTGTGGTTTTGTCTTTCTCTGAAGCCACAGAACTGTTAAGAAATGTTTGTCCTTGGTTCTAAGGAGAGAAAACTTCACCTGACATTTTTGAATTCAGTTTAATGAAATTTGCTTTCGTTCCTTCCCCCATTCCTGTTGAATAAAGGCAAACACTCCATTTTCTCTTGCCACTTCTACCACAGAAATTAATGCTCCTTTTTGGCTGAAATGTCTGGAAGGAGTTAAGCTACCCCTGAAAATTACTGCAATGCTGGATGTGCAAGACAGGCAAAGTGAAGAGTCTGTTAACAAAGTGGAGGAGGGAGAAGGCTTTCAAGTGCTTTATAATTGCTAAGATTTTTTTAAATCCTGTTTACATTTCACTTTGCACATTAAGTTCATAACCATGGTGTGTAACCAGGTGCAGTAGCAATATACAAAATCTTATTAAGAGGAGCAAATTAAGAAGATGGGAGGATCTGGGATGGGAGAGGAGGGGCATTGAGATGGAGCTAGCACCTGCTGATTTTCTTCCTTTCTAACAATATATTGCTTGTCAAGAAACTTGGAGGGGGCCAACTTCTGTCAGTTAAAGATTCACTTGAGAGAAATAATTGGGATGGAAAATGCAATGGCTCACAGCAATCTCTGGAATCTCCTGGCTCCTTGGCTTTCCATCCAGTGAGCACTGCCTTGCTGCAGCTTGGCATCATTCAAGGTCCCTCCTGCTGCTCTCCACCCCTTGTTTTGCTAAGTGCAGTGGTTTTTTTTTACAAAGGGTCTTGAGCAGTTCTAGCTGGATTGAACTATTGTGTCAGCAGCTTTTCAGCCCTGCCAGGAATGCTCAAAATAAAGATTTAGATTTTAACCAGGTTGCTAATCGAATGGAAACAAGGATCAACTGATTACTGGTCTCCCTTTAGGAAGTCTCTCACACTGGTGCTTCAATATTATCAACCCCTTCATACTACTGGATGTAGAAATGAAACTGAAGTGTCATCATCCTTAAAGAGAGACACAAGTCCTGGACCCAGTGAGAAGTGACTTATTAAGATTGCTCAGGAAGAAAAACAAGTGCAAAATCAGAAATTTAATCTTCACTTTCTAATTATTAAAATTCTTATTGCTGCCAGAGGAATAGAGGACCTGTACAGAGAAAAACAAGGGAGATGTGGGTGTCCTTCAGGGTTTTTATTTCTGTGACATTTCTGTGGTCAATAGGTACCTGCTCCCATGGGCTGAGCTGCATCCTGCATCCTCCCTTAAAGAGTGGGTGATGAGAGCCCTCCTTGCATCCCAGCACCTTTGGAAAGGGAGGTAAGGTGCCAAACCAAGAGCTGAACCCAGGGCTGAATCTGGGCTAAAATGTCCTGGCAGGCACCCAGTGAAGCCCCCAGCCTCAGGCAGCTGGAGGCAGCAGCTGGTGGGCAGATGAGTTATTCTCAGTCAGCTGAAGGATCCCACAGTCCCACTGGCAAACTCTGCTGAGCATCCCTGGGGCAGCCTGGACGCATCATCCTGCTCCCAGCAAAGCCCCTCAGACTGGGAAAAGGCACTGGGAAAAATAGCTGGACCCCATTTTCCTGCAAACCCACACCTGCAAGCCCAGACCTGAGACAGCCCAGGCTCCCCATGAGCACCAGCAAAATCGAAATTCAGTTTACCACAAGCCCAGCAGCCCAGCCAGCCTGAGCCTGCTCAGCAGCAGGATCTTTTCCTTTATGTAAGAAAACATCTTCTGCAGGAAACAGGGGAAGGTGAGCTTTTTTCTGAGATGTGTCACCTCTCTCTGCCACCTTTAGCTGAGCATTAGCATGGAGCTGCTGGGGGGACTCTGACCTTTATGAGAAATGTAAAAATCATTGAGGCTTTCATATTGTTTAATATTCCTCATTGATTAGTTTCCATCTCCCTGAAGGCAAGTGGATTTGACTTAGAGCCAGAGCTCAGCAGTACCCAGTGCTGTGGGTGGTATTGAGCTTTCAAGAGAGAGAGAAAGCTGACAAAATAAAACACAGAGAATGACTTTCAAAAATAAGGACAAGAAAATTAATAACTTTCAGAGTGGATGTCTTTTTTCCTGACCTGGACTAAAATCTTACTGCCATTTGCATAAAGCTTTAACTCCCAGAGACAGTCAAACATTGACAGCTTATTTCAGCTCCAAACCATGAAACTCATTTGTTGCAGCTACAGAAACATCACATGAGCCTGGTTTTAATTTTTTTTTGTGCCAAAAATTGGCTGCATTTGCTGTGCCCACCCCTGATGCAGTGGCCAGAGCTGCACTCACTTTGCCACTCGGGTCCCGTGCCCAGAGTGGGTCACACTCTGGAACAGGAGCCCTTAGATGTGGTTTGAGCTGTGGCTCCACGGCCTTTTGGCTGTCAGATTGTGTTTGAAGGAGGCAAGGAGGAGGGAGAGGTTTTCTGCATAGGATAAAAAGGATTTATTACTCTGGGGAATTCGTGGGGCAAAAAGCAAAAATGGCAAAGGTGCAACAACTTAAATATGGGAGAGGTTCAAGGGGAAGGTACAAATTCTTAGCAAATCGGAGAAATTCTGAGGAGGGATAAATTGTAGGGTTTACAAAGGCATTGTCCAATGAGAGAGGTAGGAGGGGAAACTGGGTCACATGGACTAATGGGATGTGGAGTTTTAGGGGATTTCCAAAGAGGAATTCCAAGCAGAGGGCTGGCACAAGGCAGGATTGACAGGTAGTTCAGGATAGATTGACAAGATGGGTGGGAGGGTGTAATTTTGGACTAAACCATTCGCTTGGGCAATAACAGAACATACCATTAACAAAAAACACACTGGAACACGCCCCAGAGCAGGCTTCTGGGTGCAGCAGCCCCGAGTCCTGGATGATCTGGGATGTGGTGGCACAAATTCACAGAATTCACAGAATTCTCAGAATGACTTGGTTGGAAGAGACCTTCAAGATCATCGAGTCCAACCCAAGCCCTGACACCTCAACTAACCCATGGCACCCAGTGCCACATCCAGTCTTTTATTAAACACATCCAGGGATGGTGACTGCAACACCTCCCCGAGCAGATCATTCCAGTCTTTCACTCCTTCAGTGGAAAACCTTTTCCTAATATCCAACCTAATTTTCCCTTGACACAGCTTGAGACTGTGTCCTCTCATTCTGTTTAGTTGCTGCCTAAATCTTCCACCTCACCCCCTCTTGTCAACAGGAATTCCAGGTCCAGCCTGCAGCAGGCAGGAGGAGGAAGAGCTGGACAGGCAGAGCAGGGAAATGCCAGGAGAAACAGGGCACAGAGCTCAGGGTGGGGCAGTTTGCACTGAGTGGAGGCCACTGTGGTCCCCACGAGCATTTCCTGCTTCTCCAGACCCGGAGCATCCAACCTCACATAAATCCATAAATCCATCCCTGTGCCAGACAAGCTGAATGAAGCAGAGCTGCTGAGTAAGGAAGGGACCCGCTGAAAAGCCTGTTTAATTGCCTTGAAACTTGTTTTGAGGAACCATAGGCAGTAATCTCCCTTCTAATAAAACAGCCAAGAATAGCCATGTCTGGGCAGCTCTTGCTACCTGATTAATCTCATCTCAGCTCTGGCTTCTTTCTCCCAAAGCTTCTTCCACAAAGCCCTGACTCGCCTCGTTCCACTGAGTCATCCACAGCACAGATCCCTCTGCTCCCAGGCTGTTTCTTCAGGCTCATTATATTTTTAAAGCCTGGGCTGCTTCTCTTCCTCCCTCTGTGCCCAGCCAAGTAAATGCTGGGATTTGCTTTATGAAGCCAGGTTTGACATGGCCTGCCAGGAATCCCAGTAACATCCTCCAACAGGGACTGCTGTTCTGCACATCCCATGCCATGCTGGCCATGCCACAGCTTTTGGCAGCAACAGAGGAGCAGCCAGTGGGAGGAACACACCATTCTTTTCTGCCCAGTCATTCCCTCCCTGGTCCCAAGCTTTTGGGATCTCTGCATTTTCAAATGCTTGTTACAACTCTCCCCTGTGTGTTTTAAGGGGTTTGTGCTATCCTGTAGCAGCTTAGGTGAAATCACTGTAATAATAGCAGTAGATAATGAAGAAATAATGAGCATTAAGAACTACCTTCAAATTAATGACAGCTTTATTTATCTATTTCGAGGTACAACAGCACACCTCTAGGCTCCCTTATCTTTTTGGGTGCACCTGGAACTGTGAAAGCTTTAAACTTGCAAATCCAGAGCTTTAACAGGGTAAATAGTTTTGCTCCAAACACTCCAGTATGACAATTTAAAAAAAAATAGAGAAGAAGAAGAAAAATCGTGTTCTATATTTGGTCTTTGGATTTGTTGGGTGTGCAGGAGAGGAAGGTTTGGGAGAGCTCATAGGTTTGTACAGGAGCTGGGAAGCTTCTGCCTGCTTAGCATCCATTGTTGCACTGTGTGCAGAAAGGAGAGAACTGATCCTGTTCTTGCCATCATGAGCCCCAGCACTGCTCTCCATCCCTGCTGAATGGTTCTGCTGCAATGTAGAATCTGAGCATGGATTTCCCCCAGTTCTACTCAATGCCTTTAAAAATTGCCTTGAAGCATCTCCTTTTCCGTCTGAGAATAAAACTTGCCTTCCTCTTACTTTTGGGAGCATTATAAAGTGTCCAGGAAGGAGAATAATTTTCCCCCTTCACTCCTGGGCCCTTCAAAAATCTAAAAAAAAATAGATTTAATCACCTTCATAGAAAAACAATAGTGATGTCAGTGTCTGAGTTACAATGGGATGTTGTAACCCTTTGCTCTGAACTGGGGCCCAGGAACCAAGAATGGGATTTTCACAGCATTTGGGGTGTGTCACACCTGACTCCTCAAGGTCTAACTTTTGACCAGGATCTTGCAGGCTCTCCAAGGTTGTAAAAAGGATTTGCTACACAGTCCATCTTTTAGCTATTTGCAGCAAATCTGGGCACTGCACATGAAGAAAAAAAAAAAAAAAAATGCCACAGCAGCAATTCACTGACCCATGAATAAAATTTTATGAGGAGATGCCTCCATTCAGTCCTGACCACTTTTTCCATTTCCACAACACTCCACAAAGTATCTGGTGGCTGGTTGTGAGCAGTGAGTAAATTTGTGCAGAGAACAGAACTCAGGTGAACCTGCATTCAATGTGAGTGAGAAGCCCTGATATGATGGATTAAACCCTGTTATCTTTTGGTATTCAAGAGCAGGTAAATGTACCAGTGAAGTCAGATCCATTTCCCATCTTTTTTTGGGAAGAAAAGACAAGGCATCCATGTGCTTTCTGCAGGCTCAAAAAGCCAGGAGCCAGAGGCACCTTCCAATCTGGTCATATTTATCGTCTTTCCAGCCTTGGCTTTCACAGCACGCCCCAGTTTGAGCTCATTTTTCAGTGTTTGGGGCTGGCTGGCAGGTTTTCAGTTCCCATCAGTGGAGTAAGGAGGATGTTTACCCCCAGAAGAGCCAGGGGAAGCCTGGAGGAGGGAGTGAGACAGCGACAGAGACAGCAGAGACAATGAAGAGGGACAGCTGTGCCACAATCCAGCCCTACCTGCTGCTTTTCAGCAATCACCCAACTGGGCTGGATTTTCCCCCTTCTCTCCTTTCTGGCTATTAAGATTTATGGGCAGGAAGGTGCCCAGCTGCGTCTGAGCACAATAAACCTCTCGTGGATGGTAAAAACCAACGAGCTGCTCTCCCTGCTTGTTAGCAGTCAGGAAGATGGAAGGAAGTGGGAGGAATCCAGAGGGTGAGGTTTTCTAATGCCTCACTCTTCAGTGCCGAACCCAGAGCTATTTATGGTGCAATTATCACCACAGACAGACTCTTTTATCATCCAGCCAATATTCTGGGTAGAAATCCTATTGCAGCCCAGCCACTCCATACATCATCGGGGCCCAGGCAATGGCCAGGTGAAGAGGTCTGCTTGCAGGAAACATTTCTGCCAACACTGCTGGGCCCTGGCACCCCTGCTCACCCTCTATTTATGGCCAGGGAGGAGGCTGTGTCCTCCTGCCCTCCCAGCAGAGCCCAGTGCAGTGGGGGCAGGTGAGAACAGTGTAGGGTTGTTCTGCACAGCAATGCCAACTGGGGCTTCCCACAGGAATCTGCTCCTGTTGGGGAATGATGGATGGGTTTTATTAGGAACACGAACAGCAACGAGTCTTCTGGATGGAGCATGGCTCAGGGCAGCAGTGGAGGGAGAGGGATGGCAGGAAAGTGGCAGGAGGTGAGTTTTGAATCCTCTGTGGTTTCAGTCACAAGGCAGGGAGGGGAGTGAAGCACCTTACACCCTGGCCATGTCTCTGAGGAGCAGTTCCCTGGGTCTCTGTGTGCCCCCACAGCTCTGGGACACCCTCCTGACCTCCTGCCCGGCCCCATTGCCTCAGTCAGTGCTGCAGGAATCATTCCCCGGGGGTCACCTTGGGCAGGCAGCACAGCTCCACCAACTGAAATTTGGATTTTCTTTTTCCTTTTTCCTCTTCTCAGAATTCCTTTTACTCTAGAGAGGAAACTGCGCCATTCTCCTTGGTCTGTGCTGGAATCCCTCATGAAGTTTGGCTGCACTTGTCCATGGGGCTAGAGGGTCTTGGAGCAAGCTCCCACTCAGCCTGCTCCTGTGGCTGGTTTGGAACAAGACCAGAGAAGATTGAGCCATGGATGAGACCAGTGAAGCAGGGTTTCCTCTTTAATACCCATCTGAAAAAAAAGACTGTAGATTCTCTGATATCTAACAAGGGCTGAGCATCCCCTTCCCCTCCCCATAGGAAGATGCATTTTTTTAAATCCATTTCATTTCTCATATTCACAGACCTTGCCAGGACCTCGATATATCTGGAAGCCTCTTCCCCTGTGTCAAACGTGGGTGGTACTGGGCAGCTGCTGGTGGGAACGAGCAGGAACACACACAAGGCTGCTGAGTCACAGAGCCTGATTTTCCTGGAGAATTGGACTAAACTCCCACCCACGTCACTGTTCCCACTGCCAGGGCAGAGCTCGGATGTGCCCTGGTCTCTGCTCCACCGTCTCCCCTTTATCTGTCATTGCACAAAGCTGGGATCTATTTATTACAGAATGAGCCTCAATACTTGCAAAGAGAGAAATTCTTGAGGCACAGGAGCTAAAATAACCATCACTCACACTGCCTGTTTACCTTCTAATTGTCACTGACTTCTGCCTTTTCACGTTCACGGTGCTTGAAAAGGGAAGAATAGATCTAGGGAATGTAATTTAATACACCAAACATACCAGCTTAATTGCAATCCCCATAAGCCAGACACACAAAACTCTAAACAAATTTGATTAATTTATTTCAATTTGCACAAGTCTTCCTCTCAGACTGTAATTAATGGAGGGAAACAATTAAGGTAAACATAGCCCAGCTGAGAGAGCTGTCCTTGCTAAAAGTCACATTTTATTTTAATAATGCTGTATTTATATAAGTTCCACATTTTTAACAAGTTTCCCATTTCCTCGATATTTAATCAGTCCTGTTAATATTTTCCCTGGGCTCAAAGGGTTTTGTGAAATCAGAAATCAGCAAGGAGAGCCTAAATTACCACTGGGTACTTGGGATGGATGTGGCTGTGTGCAGAAACTCGGGGGTTAATCCCTCCTCCAGGTGCTCCCTGGGGGCTGAAAGGTGGCCCTGAATCAGGTGTGGGAGGGCTGGGAGGCAGCCCCTTGTTACTGTCCCAAATCCAGAGCTTCCCAGTTGCAGGTTGGTAGCGTTGCTGGTGTGAGGGAGCTAAATGGTTTGGAAAAGCCTTTGGAAAAAGGCTGTCACTGTAAAGCTGTTTATTAATGGTGTGAATTATCAACAGTCATGCTAAGGCAGCTCCACCTGATGCATCATCCCAGATCTGCTCCTGCTTGGATCAGGGCTTGGCTTTGCACAGTTCCCACGTGCAGCACAGCCAAGGAATGCCAGTGCAGCACCTCCAAAATGCCACTGCACAGGAGACAGGGGCATTTGTCCAGCTGCCACTTGTTCTCTGCCCTGGGTCACCTTCACACCTTCACACTGCTCTGTACAGCACAGGGGGGGATTTCACCCTCTCATGCAGCCTGGCCAGAGGAAGGGGTAGCACCATCACGACATCCCAAACATTGTCATGGTGTGATTTTTGAGGTTGTCCTGTGCAGAGATAGGAGCTGGACTCGATGTTCCTCGTGGATCCTAACTAAGGATATTCGATGTTTCTCCAGGTGAATAGACAGGTCCCACTCCAACTGCTTCAGCAGTGACTTTGAGTCACTTTTTTTTCTCATCACTTGTCATTTTCCAGCTTTGAATACATCCCGTGGGTGAGTTTCTTGAAAGAGACAGCACATCTGTCTTCATTGCTTTCCTTTGCTTTTTTTTCCTTCTGAAAAAGCAGGAACAATACGACCCGTCTTTCATTGCACCAACTGGTATTGCTAAAGGGTGGAAAAAATTAGGTGCTGTTTTTTTCCTTTTTCTTCCCACCTTCATTAACTTTAACATGTACTGTGCTCCTCTTCCAGCACGAATGTAGCATTGCTAGAGAAGAAAATCTTAGCTCGAACAATCTTGTGTTGATTTTCCACTCTCTCAAGTACCGGCTGGTCTAATTAGTTTGGAAATGCACCATTTGTTAAAGAAAGATGAGGCACAGTCTGACACCTGCTGTATTAATTATTTACCTCTTTATCTAATTGCCTGCCCACACTGTTAGGTGAGGGAAGTTGTCACCCATGTCTCGATTTGAAGGTGTCAAACAGGAAGGGAGGAAATGGTGCTGTTGGGGACGAGGTCACATTTTGGGGTGATGGAAGTGGGGCCAGTGCTAGCACTGGTTTATATCTCCCCACAGATATAAAAATAGGTGCAGGATACATCCCAGCATCCACAGAGGGAGGCTGGATGGGGTGGGAAGAGGAGAGTCCCCATTTGGAGGGTGACTACCAGGGACCTTGTTGGGTGACATTTCCTCTTCCCACCCCAATTCCTGCCTGTAAAACCCAGGGTGGTGTTACATAAAGGCCCGAAATCATTGCTAGGTGTTGTTGGGATGCACAGGGGAGGAATTCAGCTCCTCAGGTAGCAGGTAAATCACAGTGGCATGGCAGTCAGGACCTCCTGTGCTGCAGGTCCAGGTGCCTGCTTCCTCCTGGGCCCTGAGTGCCCCTGAGGAGCCCACACAGAGACAGAGCCATCGACCCCTGGCTCTGCCTGCTGGTGGGGCTGAGGCTGTCACAGGCAGTCCCCTCAGCCACACAGACATTTGTGGCAAGGTTGGGAGGGAGGCAGCATAGGAATTGCCAGGTCTTTGCTAACCCATCCCAACTGCTCAGTGAAAGAACTGGTCATGCCAGTGGGGCTCAGAGATGCCTGGGCTGCCTCCAGGAGAGGCTGTGGGATGCTGTTCTGTCCCAGCTGTGTGCTGGAACAAGGGGCTGCTTCACCTCCCACCTCTGAGCTGAGGCTGTGCCCAGCAGCATGGCTGGAAGATCACAGAATCACACAATTACACAATTACACAATTACACAATTACACAATTACACAATTACACAATTACACAATCACACAATCACTGGGTTGGAAGAGACCCTCAAGATCATCGAGACCAACCCTGCCCTAACACCTCAACTAAATCATAGCACCAAGTCCACATCCAGTCTTTTTTTAAACACATCCAGGGATGGTGACTCCACCACCTCCCCAGGCAGACAATTCCAGTGCTTCATCACTCTTTCTATAAAAAACTTTTTCCTAATATCCAACCTCTATTTCCCTTGGCAGAGCTAAGACTGTGTCCTCTCGTTCTGTCAGTGCTGCCTGGAGAAAGAGACCAACCCCACCTGGCTACAACCACCTTTCAGGAAGTTGCAGAGAGTGGTAAGGTCACCTCTGACTTTCCTTTTCCCCAGGTTAAACAACCCCAGCTCCCTCAGCCATTCCTCACAGGGTTTGTGTTCCAAGCCCCTCACCAGCCTTGTTGCTCTCCTCTGGACGCACTCAAATGTCTCAACGTCCTCCCTGAACTGAGGGGACAGAACTGGACACAGCACTCAAGGTGTGGCCTCACCAGTGCCAGGTACAGGGGAACAATGACCCCCCTGCTCCTGCTGGCCACACTATTCCTGATCCAGGCCAGGGGCCACTGGCCTCCCAGGGCACACAGCTGGCTCATGTTCAGCTGGCTGTTCACCAGTACCCCCAGGTCCCTTTCTTCCTGGGCACTGATGATGGGGAGCAGGACACTCCCAAATGCCCCAATGTCCTGCTCTAGTCCCAGGAAAGCAAACAGGCTGGAGTAGGGAGAGGAGCCTGCAGCACAGACCTGGCATGCTGGGGGAGCTGGAGGTGGACTCAAAGTGACCTGCACAGGTCCCCAGCTCTCCTGTGCTGATGGAGAGCTCAGGGCAGCCCAGCTGGGGCCAAGGCTGGGAGTAGGGCTGATTTTGGGGCTGAGGGAGACAAAAATCAAGGCTCTGGCAATAGTCGATGCTGCACATCCCTTCTGCTGTGCCTTCCTCCTTGCCCGCATTCAGCCTCTTCCTGACATCTAGTGGGAGCAGGGCAACACGGCAAAGGGATCCTGTCAGCTCCAGACTGCCAGGCACTCACCAGCCACAGGTCAGGCACAAGGCCTGGGCTCCCAGAGCCACCAAAAGGGCTGGCACCAGCCACAGCTCACAGCTGGGCTTCATCAGGGCACATCAGGGCATAGCTGCTTCTCTCTAAGTTTCTTCTTCCCAAGTCAACCCATCACAGTAGGGCATTGCTAGGGAGGAATTCAAGGTGTAATTCCTCGTGGAAGGCAGTTAATAATGGGATAGCAGGGACACTGCTCTGGAGCATGGGATCTGTTTAGGGTTTCTGCCATCTCAGACCACTTGAGCCCTGTCTCTGCTGCAGCTGTTCCATGTTCCCAAGAATGGTGACAGCACAGCTGGGCAGTTCCCTTCTTGTCCTTGGTTCTGGATGGAACCTTTGGGAAGCAGAGGGAAGAGGCAAGATGGGAGCTAGAGACAGGTGAGAGCTGTCCCAGCAGGACATCACCTTCCATCCAGGACCACCCTCTCATTTTAGACCCCATGCACATCTCCCTGGATCATCTCTCATCCCTAATGCCAGCTGCTAAAAGCGAACCTGCTCACAGCCCTCTGCCCATGGCTGCAAAGGCAGGACAGGGACAGATGCTGACCACAGTCACCCCACACTGGTCAGCATCTCTACTGGACTGATCTCCCATCCCATCCTTTCCCAAAGCCTTTAGCTGCATTGACAGGCAGGAGCTCATCCCTCTTGTCTTGTTTCACACACACTCTGTGAACAAAACCACTTTTTTTCTTCCCCTTGTTGCCATCTGCCCTTGCTGGACCGTGGTCACTGTGCCTACCTTTCTGTCTGAAGGCCAGGGCGTCACCTTTCCACATGTCCCCAAATCTCCCAGGGGATGCCCAAGCATTTTTATTAATGAGCAGCTAAAAGTTAAACACCAGCAACAAAACAACAACAACAACAAAGGTCTTTATTTCAATGACCTGAAAGAAAATGTAATTCCAAGAGCAAAGATAGTAATAAAAACCACACAGGTGCTCCAAGCAAACTGGAGCAATTTGCACAGATCCCTTCCCAAAGCAGCCAGGCACTGCTGGCTCTGATCCCTGGCTCCTCCCCAGTGTGACATCCCCCCCATGCCAATCCCTTGCTGGAGGGACCCACAGGGACGTCTCAACCCTGGGGAAACAGCAGCTCAGGGGGGTGGGTGAGTAGCTTGGGGTGGGGATGTCACTGGGTGAGCCCACATTGACCCCGGGGAAAAGAAAGGCACTTCCCAAACTGCAGTGTCATCCTGTCACCTGCCCTGGGACTGCAAAGCATCCTTCATCACCCAGCCCAGCCCATGCCAATCTGACATCCAGGGATATGGCTCCTTGGGAGTCGTGGTGCTCCTGGGCCAGCACCGTGGCTCAAAGGTAGAGGAGCAAATCCAGCCCTGAGCTGTCCTCAGCTGCCCTGTGCTGGCAGAGGTTCCTGGGGAGCAAGCCCTCAGCTCCTGACTGTCGCCCCAGGGAGGCACTTTGATGGAGAGGAGGGACAGGGACTTCTCACTCCTGGAGACTGAAGGACAGGGAAAGGTGGTGGCCCTGAGCAGAGACCTCTCTGGAGCTATGCCCAGTCTCCCACCCCAGACTCTGCCCAGCCACACATGCAGTAAGGATCACTGCCCTGATTTTCTCTCCCACACACACATCCAACAGCTCTCTGAGGGGGTGTGGAGCCTTTGAGAAATACCAGGATAAAATTCCAGAAGCGATGTCTAATCCAACGACTAAGTGGATGTCACTCCTAGAATTGAACCCAAAGCCACTGAAATTAGGGATGAAAGATAAAAATCCCAAATCTTCAGGATTTCCATAGAGGCCTGGTATGTCCAGAGAGTCTTTGCCCTGTGTCTACAGGCAAGCAGACTTGCTCCCCTGACATGTGGCTCATGGCCTCGGTCACTGATCCTACCCCCTCCCTGCCTCTCCAGAGATTTGGATCCCTTTGACTTCACTGTGCTCTTTTGGGAGATCCTGAACTATTCTGGGTCCCAAGTGCAAGGGGCCAGCCTCGGCTGAGATTCTGATTTTTTCCTGAGGGGGCAGAAAGTTCACAAGAAGCACAGAACAGGGGAAAATTGCATTAGTCAAGGAGCAGAAAGTCTCACAACAAAACTTCCAGATTTAACTCCCTTGTGTTATCAGCTCCTTCCAGCCTCCAGTTCTGACCCTGTAACCTGAACCCAGCCAGGGCTGGGAACAGCAGCCTTTGGGTAGGGGGAAAAGCACCAAAGCTGACAAAATCCCCTCTCCCACGGCACTTCACAGCTTTGGAGGTGGCAGTGAGGGGAGTGGCTGGCAGTGTCCTGGGGAAGGGTCTGCTGAGCAAACACAGCACAGCACCGAGCAGAGCAGTGGGAAAGGGATGTCTGGACCTGAGAGCATTCAAAAAGAGCCATCTCCTCACCATGTGGCCATGGAGGTGGTTAGGAGCAAGACAAAGAGTTTCAGATTGTTTAATTTAGCCTTTCTTCTGGTTCAAACACAAACTAAGTCAAAGCTGTAAACAGTGGCTGAGCTGTCAGCTCCCAAGGCTGGGGGAAGCCATTGGAACTTCTCTGCTTCCCCAAATGCCACTTCCCCCCAACCTCTAAATTTCCTGTGTGAATTAGGATCATCTGCCAAAACCCCTAAGCTGTCTTTCAAAGTGGAAGAACCAAAACTGAGTCAATCCCTGCACTCAGTCCTCTGCCCTAAGGAGAGCCCTCCTCGGTGCAGAAGCCCCTCAGCAAGTGATCCTGGCTGTGGAGACACAAGCCAGCTGTGCAGCCCAGTCCCTTTGTGTCCCTTTGGTGGCACAGCACAGCAGCAGCGGCACCGAGCACTCCCAGAGGTGGCACGGACGGCGCAGCGTCACCGCCAGCACAGCTGGGCACAGCTGGGCACAGCTCATCGCTGAGGTCACTTTTTTTGGGGATTGATAGGGGGGCTCAAAGCACACACAGACCGTGGAGCAGCACACAGAGAAAGGCAGGGGGGAGGCCATGGTCAGACGCGGGCGCGGGGGCTGCGCTCGGGCAGGAGGTGGCGGGGCGGGGGCTGCTGCAGCAGCGCTGTCAGGACGTGCTGCAGCTGCCACAGCCGGGAGCGCAGGGACGTGCAGCACAACAGGTTCAGCTGGTACGAGGGGTCCAGCGGCAGGATGGAGATGAGCCACCAGCACCACGTCGGGCCGTCTGCTGAAGCCTGGAGAGGAGAGAGGGACAGACCCCCCCACGTCAGGAGATGCAGGGGTGGCCTTCAGGCAGCATCGCTGATGGCAATTGTTGTTCCTGTCAGGACAGCTTCGGTCAAAGTACTCATCTGAACAGCCCTTTTGTCATCCAAGCTCAAAACTCCTGGACAAACTAATTTAATTTCCAGACAAGCATTCCCCAGGGAGCCTCCAGACGCAGATGTAGCTGCTAAAAAGTCTATACTAAAGAGACAATGAAACAACTTGTTTCCCTGTTTAAACATTTCCCTGTTTAAGCCAGTGCTTTTAGTAAACACAGGCCAAATCCTGCATGGTCTATGTTTTTGGGACATTGGCCATCACTTGAAGATGTGACGTGCAGGCCAGGCAGGCACAGCTGTTTGGGCACTGCTTTTGTAAAGTGGATTTTTTATAACCTGAGCCAAACTAAGAAGGAAAAGCTCGATTCAGCTGAAGGAGAGTGATTTGTTTTGTAATTTCTGAGCACACCATTAATGTGACTGCTGGCCAGGACAGCCTTAGCCTGGGACAAGCCAGCAAGAGTATATTTGTAACGATCTAGAGAGGAAACACTTTCTTAAAGTAGTGAAAATTAAATTTTGGGATTTTTTTTCTCCTAGATCTGAATTTATCAGAGCAGTATAATAAGCAAATTGGATCCTGTCCTTTTAGCTCTTCACCTCTGCCCAGCTATGGCTGTCTCACAAGGATCACAGTGAGAAGGGAGACTGCAGACTCAATGAGCTGCAGGGTTTGCCTCTTTGCCAATTCGTTTGGTTTCTTTTTCCCAAAGTGTTTTCAAACACATACAGTTCAGTTTCTCAGTTCTCATTTAGGAAAGGACTCTAGGAAAGGTTTTATAACTCAGTGCTCAGTTTAAAACCATAAAGAAACATCAACCAGTTTTACAAGACAAGACCTACCAACTTTCTGAGTGAGAGATGCTGTAACAGGGGTGAAAAACCGGATTTGCTTTGCTCATCCTGGGGGGAAGCCGAGTAGGGAAGCAGGGTGGTTAGTGCAGGAACAGTGGCTCTCTTGGTGCATCCCTCCCCTCTGGGCATTACCTGGATGTCCTCTTCCTTCTCAGGCAGTGGTCCATGCTGCATCAGGATGTGTCTGGAGGTGAGGTCTCCGTGCTCACAGAAGCGCTGGGCCAGGCGATAGGTGCTCTCGTGCAGGGACTGCAGCTCCTGCAGCTCCTCCCCAGACACCTGAACACACACAAGGGGGACACAGGTGTCTGTAGGGAGGATCTGCCCCTCTGCAGCCCAGCATCCTGCCCAGCCCTGCCCTCACCTTCTTGTCCTCCAGGTACTCGATGTCAGCAGTGTGGTAGCCGTCCCTGTGGCCGCGGCTCAGCACCCGGAACCGCTGCCGGCCGATGGTGTCCACCAGGGACCTCCCGTCTGCCAGCAGCTCCACCTGACGGATCTCCAGCATGCAGCCATAGTCAGCAAAGCTGCAGGGACACAGGGACAGAGAACAGGGCTGAGCTGGGCTAATGAGTGGCGAGAGAGCTGCTTCTCCTAAATGTACCATCTCCAAAGCAGGGAAAGGCCCAGGAAAAGGATGTCTGGGTGGGGGCAAATTGAGTGATTCAATCAAGTGTCCTCCCAGTGCTCACTAAGAGGAGCCGAAGGTCACAGCCAAAGAATGGAGCTCAGAGACATCCTGAGTTAGAAGCTGTTCCAAGAATTGTATTGTTTTGTATTTGACAGCCACCACAGCTCCCGTGCTGGCCTCATTCCTTGTTCCCATTTCACTCTGCACTGTGGGGAAAGCACCACCTCCCTGCTGTGGGACAGCACTGATAGGAAATCTCTCTGAACTACTCAGTATTTCAGACATTTGGGGCTGGGGCAGAGAGGGGACAAATCATCTGGGGCAGGGGGAAGCTTGCCCAGGAGCTCACCTTTTCCCATTCTCATATATGCACATGCCAAACCTCCTGGTGCCGCTCTCCTGGCACCGCCGGATCATCAGGCGGTACCGAGGCTCGAAGACGTGCAGAGGGCAGGGGATGCCAGGGAAGGACATGGTGCACACGAAGATGGGGATGTTCTTGGTCAGGCTGAGGGACAGGAGAAACAATTGTAACACCTCTCCAAGCAAATCCCATCCCAATGGCTCTGCATCAGCTGCTCCATCAAACCAGGTGTGTCCTTAACTACAAGAAGTGATGCTCCAGATCAGAGCAACACTAAAGAGAATGAGAGGACACAGTCTCAAGCTGTGTCAAGGGAAAATTAGGTTGGATATTAGGAAAAAGTTTTTCACTGAAAGAGTAATAAAGTACTGGAATGGTCTGCCCAGGGAGGTGTTGCAGTCACCATCCCTGGATGTGTTTAAAAAAAGACTGGATGTGGCACTCGGTGCCATGGTTTAGGGGAGGTGTCAGGGCTTGGGTTGGACTCGATGATCTTGAAGGTCTCTTCCAACCAAGTCATTCTGAGAATTCTGTGGATTCTGTGAATTCTGTAAAGCTTCCATTTGGCTCATCAAGAGACCAAGGACAGATTCTGCCCACAAACCAGTTTCTTGCAAAGATGGTCCCTCATCCCCAGGTGTCTCATGGGGCATGTCCCCATCCACACAGCACTGCTGCAGTGTGGTCCTGAAGGTGTGACAGGCATCAGTTGAGCAGAACTATGCCAGAGCAATGTTATGGGGTGTGGACATCCCTCTCAGAGCCCCTTCCAGTCCCCATGTGCACACACACACACACACACACACACACACACAGGAGCAGTCCCTGCTTACTTGGAGAGCTCTGCCATCTCTGCCCGGTGCAGCTCCCGGCGCTCAGCCAGCTGTGTGGGGAAGATGGCCAGCATGATGTCCTGCAGCAGCACTGTGGGGCTGTACCTCCCAGCCTTCAGGAACTGAAAGGAATTGGACCCAAAAATAGGTTGGAGAAGAGCAGGGAGGAAGCCCTGAGGCCCCGCTTGACTCTGAATCACGCTCACTTTTATTGGAACTGAAGGTAATTTTAGACCAGAGAAAGTCAAGGATAAAACCTATCAGGGGATGTTGAGCCATCAAGCAGGATGGGATGTCAGCTCCACCGAGACCTCCAGACACAGCTCAGAGCCAGGGCCCGTCCAACACAGCGTCCTGTCCCTGACAGTGATGCAGTCCTTGTATGACAACCTAATTTCCCTGATGGTCTCATCCGAATCCCTTTTCATTAAAGATTAAATCAAATCTCCAGGCTAGCAGGTTTTCCATCCATTTCCATTTTTAAAAGTAATTAGCATTTGCTTCTCTCCCTCTCTCTCTCTTCTCCTGTTTACAATCTCACTAAATCACTGTGGCATCTTGTGGAAATGAATCTCTTGGTCTTAATTATCAACTGTCTGGTCATTCCCATGTGAGTGGAGCTGACACCACCGCACCAGGGAGCTGCTAATATAAGAGCAGTGCACCTTCCCACCCCAGCCCTGGGCACGCAGCCAGCAGCTGGAGCTGGTTCCCAGCTCTCCCTCGGGCTCCATCCTGTGGGACTGGTGCCCTCACCTCTCTCAGGCTGTGTTTGCAGAGGGGGCAGTTGGGCCGGTGGTCCAGGCAGCGTTCGAGGCACTCCTTGCAGAAGGTGTGACCACAGGGCGTCGTCACCGGCTCGAAGAACATCCTGCAAAGGATGATCAGAGTCAGTGGATTGCAGAGAGCAACAAAGGGAAAGGAGCACAGATAAGTCTGGCAGAGAGAGACTTTAATTAGCAAGTCTGGGCTCAGGCTGCTGGGCTTGCACAATGTAAGATGAGAACTGTTCCAGGCCTGAGCTCTGCAGGGTCTCCATGGAGTCCCAGCAGACTCCATCAGTGCACACATGGCACCCCTTGGTCCTGCCAGGGCTGTGGTTACCCAGACCACAGCCTGGTGTGTAATCCAAAGGGCAGTGAGACGAAAGTTCCTCCTTCTCCCCTGCTTCAGGAGCAGAGCCAGCAGCAAGTATTCAGTTGCTCACAAGTAGCTCCAGGATCAGAAATTAAATTAAGGTCTCGAGAAAGCCCTGACTCCTCCTAAATACTGTTTTCTTCTTTCAGAAGAGATCCAAATTCATGTAATTCAGATCAGATGCAGCCTCAATCTCTCTCCGCCATGCACAGACCTGGGAAAAGCTGCCATGCAGGACCTTGACCGACTTGCACATCTGGCAGTGCAACACCCACCCAGCTGTCTGCCAGCAGCCGCTTGCACAACTGCTCCACGTCTGGGACACACCAGGAATAACAGCCTGGTTCCAGGATGCCCTGTGGCAGTCTCTCCCCAGCCCTGAGCCAGCAGACAAACAAAGGCTCTACCCCGTTCCCTCTTCCACCTGCACCAGGCAAAGAGCTCAGAAATGCTCCCCTCTAGGTCTGCAATATCCCCATCATGGAGGGAATTTCCCGGGGCAACACCTTCCTCTTCCAGCCTGCAGGTACAAAGGGCAACCACTGCTTTTGGTCTTTGACCCCGCTGAACACCCCCACCTCCACATCTCTGTCCCAAGAGATACAGCCCCAGTGATGCTGAACCCTGAGACAGGGTGATCTCAGCTCCTGCAGCCTGGCAGGGTGTCCCGTGGCCCTGCCTTCCCCTCTTATCTGTACTGAAACCTACATCTCAGCAGTTCTCAGGACTGAGCTTGTATTAAGATGTGAAGAAAGATGCACACCATTAAAGAAAACCCATCAGGTGCCAATTTTTCATCCTAAAAGCTCTCCTGCAGGACAACTCACCGTATGCAGAGGGAGCACTCCAAGTCAGATATGCTCAGTGACTCCCCAAGGCATGGCTGGGTACACTTTGCTGCTGTTTCCTCCTTGTTACCTAGAGGTAAAAGAGAAGACAATCCCCCATTTCAATATAGAAAATTAATCTTTACTTTCTGACCTTGTTCTGAGGCATAACTGCCTCACAAAGCGCTTTGGAAGTGTCAAAGAAAAAGAAAACCACTAGGAAATGCAACATAAACCCCTCTATTAACCCATCTATGTTCATCCATAGCTCATGTGTCAGTGGGTCTCATGGTTCTTGGCAGAGGAAGGTGATATCTCCTCCTTTTGCAGGCAGGGAAACCAAGGCACTGGGCAGCAGTGTCCCAAAAAGCTCCAAGATGGAAGTCTCAGGAGACCTGCCATAAGCTTTATGCAAACCCAGGTATGTGGCAGCCACCTGGCTGGACACTGATGACCAGTTAATGCTGATGGAGGTGCTGCTTCCCCAGCTCATGGCATGTCCTGTCCCCTACATGGAAATTTAATCTAAACCAAAACCCATCTAAACCCATGGGAGCCAAAGAAAGCCTCTCCCTGACTCCACACAGAGAACAAGTGATGGCTGGCTTTAGTAAGAACTTGTCACCAAGCTGGAGCCAAAGGTTTGGTGTGTGTTCACCAGCTCAACACAGGAAGATCAGGTGGATCCTCCTCCCATGCATGAGAAGCAGCCAATGTCCTGGCCAGAGCTGCCCCATCATGTGCCCCTGGGATATTTGTTAGTTGAGCTGGACACAGTGCAAACATCAAGTTTTCAGTGCCAAAATGGATTTCAAACAAGTATCTTGTATGACACAACTTTGTGGTACCTTTGATGTCACTCCACTGGCCCTGACTCTCTGCCCAAGTCTCCGGTTCCTGCCGTTGTCCCGGCTGGGAAAGGGTGGCTGTGTCCTGGCTGTGCTCAGACTCAGCATCCCCTCGGCCATCTGCCAGCTCTCCCTCCTGACCCTAGGCACAGCAAGATGAAATTGAACCCAAACCCTCTTCTCCCTCTGAATGCACAGTCCCATCTGTCCCACCAAGCCCGATGGCACCAGGACGTTTCCTGGTGTGTGCTATACATTAACACCTTGCATCTGCAGGACAGCAGGAGAGTGGCCTTCAGACATTGCTGCCCATCACATGGTTAAAGCATGGGTTCATTCTGTCTAGACATACCAACCATATTTGGGTATATCTGAACCCATTTTTTGAATTCCCTCTTCTCTGCAGATCTTCTAAGTTTGTTTATAGAAGGCAAAGAGGAAAATACAAGTTTCCCTTAACAGCTGCTAATGGTCTGAACTATTCTCAAATGTGTTTTTAGATTAAAAAAATTTAACTCACTTCTTTTTTTTTCTTTTTTTTTTTCCCTGAATGTAGTGAGATGAACAGAGAGAGAAAGTCTCCTCTGTTTCCTGAGTCCCCATAGCATCAGCCCTGATGGTACCTGCTCTCCCACCCTCCACTACCTGCAGATTCCCATCCCAGCACACAACCAGGTAAGCACAGCTACATGTCCTGTACAGCCTTCCCTTGTCACACCTCCTTTCTCATCACTGGGCTACTGGGATGTCCCAGTGGGACATTAAGTCTCCTTGCAGACTCAGGTATTGCAGGCTCTTACCTGAGCTTGTGTGGAAGATGGGAGCACTGGGCTCCCTCCATCGACCTGGGAACCAGCTGAGCTCAGGTGAGCATCACCCAGGTGTGCAGCTGCACATGGCTGAGGAGCATCAGCTTCCATGATGATCTGCAAGGACAAAGCAAGGGGTGAGGGATGCTAAGAGGAAAAAGCAAGGAGGTAGGAGGGCTGCCAGGCTCCCTCTTTTTCCCCAAGGCACCCTTCCTCTTGCTGCAGGAGGTTATCTGTGCTGGCTGAGCACTCTGTTGAGTCCTTCAGAGGACAAGGACATGTCCCTGTGTGATGTGAGAGCACAGAACATGGCAGAGCCCACACACCTTCTCCATCTCTCTCCGAGCTGGCTGGAAATGGGGACTGAGTGTCAGGCAGTGTTCCCATGCCAGCAGGGCTTCAGCTCTCTGCCCCATCTCCAGAAGCACCTTCCCTTTCTTGAAGAAAGCCTGTAGAGCAGAAAAAACATGTAGTGACTATGAGACAGTGACCAGCTGAGCATGTGCCCCTTCAGCTCCTCTGCCACCCCAAGGGAATGTCCCTTTGCATCCTGCCTGCTCCCATCCCAAGCCAAAGCACCCGGACTTGTCACTGCTCCCCTGATTAGATCTGCCAAAAAAACCCAGGACTCTCCAAAGTGCAGCAGTTGCAAAAGCCAAGCCTAGGGAGAGCTGGAGGAGTGAAGGATGGACATGGTGTCAGACCTCTCCTGGGAGAGCAACACAGCTCCTGCCACCTTGACTGGCTACCCAATGGGTCAGTCATTTCTGAGCAGGATGAATCCAATGGAGAATTGAGGAGAGGGGCAAACTGCTCCTGTGCAGTAGGATTTGGCTCCAGTGGATGTGGCTGGCCTTCACTCACCTCGTGCTCCCCAGGCTCAGCCCTGCACACGGCATCCAGGTCCTCCAGTGCCTGTGGATAGTGCCCCAGTGCCACCAGTGCCTCTGCCCGGCACAGCCGCAGGGAGCTGGAGTCCAGGGCTGAAAGAGAAATGTGGGCACTCGTGAGATGAGCCCTGGTGAGGCAGTGGGGCTGGATGAGGCTGGGGAGAGGCCACCAAGTGGGACAGTCCCTGTGCCACTGCTTCACACCGAGCCTGGTCCTCCTGTGCTCTTCATCAGGAGACACTGGCTTTGTAAGCCTCTGCAAGGAAGTTATTTCCCCTAAACACCCACTTTTAAATAGTTTGAGGTTCTTTCCTTTATTTGTCCCCCCATCTTCCCTAAACACCCTCAGCCAAGAGGCCCCACCACTGCCTCAGGGCTCAGCCATGCTGGGATCTGGGCTTTCATCCATCTTTTTTGGGATGTAGGAAAAACGATCTACCATACACACATCCCTACAGGGCTGTGGTCACAGCAGGCTCTGTGATGTGACTCACCCAGCAGAGACACAATAACACGTTACCAAACAGGACTGCAGTGCTGATACCTGAATTCCCAGACCCACCTGGCTCTCACTGCTCTCCTGGGGCAGATGAGAAGCCAAGGGGGGGTGTAAGAATTTGCCTGGGGCAGATTCATGACCCGGAGTTTCCAAGTATGAACAAAGGCTGAGATTTCCCAAAACCGAGGAAGAGAACTGAGGATCAAATTCCTTGTCAGCAAGATGTCCCTGATGGGACGTTAGGGTGCTGGGAGGGCACAGGTTCCACAGACATTGCTAGTCATGACACTGAGCATTACATTCTCCTGCCTCTTCCTAAAAAACTGGCAGTGAGATCCTCTTCTTTCCTGCTTCAGAAAACTACATTAAAACCTTCCTTCCTATCAGCACTGCCAGTAGCAGAATTGGGTTGGGGGTATGAGGGAGAGCGAGGAAGCAGCATCCCAAGAGCCCACACTCATGGAGTAACCAGGTGTGGTAATGTTTGTGGGTTTGAAATGCAGAGGTGCCCAGACCCACCCCGTTATATCACAGCTCATGGAGGTGACCTACATCCAGTGCAGTGCTGGTATTCCAGATCAGGTAACAGTCCTGAGCATCAGCTCAAAGCTGCTGAGGTTTGGACTTGGAGACTTGTTGCTCTCTGTTCCATTTGGGGAGGCCTCCAGTGTCATGTAGGTCCCCCCACTGGTTCCCAGCTCCCTGTGGGATGATGGTAGGTCCAGCACAGGTAGCATGTGGTGGTCCTGCAGGATGCTGGCACTGGAGCCAGCCTTGTATCATAAATTTGGCACCATTTGCAGGCACTGCTGCTGTATTTGCTGTGGCAAATGTAGTGTGGGCAACATCACCTTGCTGAAGAGCCAGGAGCTCTCTCAGAGGCAAGCTGGGTCCATCGGCCTGGCTGGCAGCTGATCAGCAAACATCACTGTTGATGATGTCTCTTCTGCACTTCCAAACCCAGCAGTGTTTCCTCCTGGCTCGGTTCAAACACGGTGCTGATGCAGCTCTGCCAGCAAAGTGCAGGTCAGGACTGGCAGCTCCATGACAGCCCCGTGCAGGAAGCCTCTGCCCATTTCCCTGCCTGCCTCTGCTGCCACGCTGCCCAGGCACCCATCACTTCTCACCACAGAGGAGGAAACTCTGCCGTGGCTATTGCCTCCTTGTCCCCATGCCCAGCATGGAGCACAGCGAGACTTTGCTCCCTGCCTGCTGTCACCCTAGCCCAGAGAGCAGCAGAGCCAGGCACAGCCACTCCTGCACCAAAAGCTGCACTGGCCATGCTGAGCTGTGCAGCAGAGCAACACCTGGCAGCTTGTTTTTCTTTTGTAATATTAGCCAATATTAGGGCTCAAGTCAGGAAACATGGGAACTTGCTGCTCAGTACCCCATCCCACAAGCACCCATCCAAAGATTAAATATCCCAGCCCCTACCAGCACGTAGGGATGAACAAATAGGTACAAAGTCTAGAGGTTTACTTTCCATGTGGGCAACCCCATTCAAACATTTGCACAGCCCAGCAACAAAGTGCCTGATTTGGCCAAAAAAATCTCCCCAGATGTGTAAAACAGGGCAATGAATTCTAAACTTCTCTGCTGCTGCAGCTATTTTTGATCTATGATATCATTACACATCAGGGCCATCAGCCAGCTGGCAGCCTCAGAGACCCGCCAGCCTCGGTGCTCCAGGCATGTCAGAGGGCCTCCTGTGCTACACATTACGGTGCATTTTTCTGTTGTTCACTCAGAAAGAATGAAGATAAAAAGTTGACAGTTTATTTTCACCCAAGCAAAGTGAGCTGCTCTACAGGCTGGGCTGAGCAGGGCACTGCAGACTGGCCTATCACGCCACACTGAACCACAAATAAAACATCCCCAGGGGTCAAACAGTTATCTCTGGTTCTGTTTCAAAGTGAAAGGCAGCCTGTAAAAAGTTGTGCAGCTGAAAGCTGGCTGCAGGCTGCAGGAGCTGGAAAACACATCCTGGAAGCACCCACCCACGTGGCTGAGCCTGGCAGCCCCAGCAAGCACAGGTTCACTGGAGCTCAGGCTGTGACTGCAATTTCCTTGTTGCCCTCAGCCAGACTTTCTTGTCTTTCGGGGAAAAGAACGTGCAGGGAAGAGCGAGGACATAGTTTGCAATGTTTCCTCTTTATACTAACAAGGGATTTTTAAAGAAATGTGTAATTGTACACTCCAGTACTAGAGAAGTGTGCGTGTGCCTTTACTCTGAAGAAGGGAGTGCAGGGAGAGACGGATGCCTCTGGAGGTTGCATAAAAGGACCTGTTTTCTGCTGCCAACACCAGGATCGACCGGTCCGCTCAGCCCTTCGTTTCCAGGCTTACGCTGAACCTCTGGCACTTGTCTCGCAGGAGGCGATGAATAAGAGCCTGCGCTGCGGGAGGAGAGCTCAGCGCTGTCATAGAAACGCCGCGGAGAAAGGAAATTCTGCCTCCGTCGCCCCAGCCCCCTGCTCCAGGCACATTGTATAACCCCTTTTATTTAAGTATTACTTTCCAAGAAATCCACTTACAGCCACACATTAAAGCAGATCAAACCCTATCCCCCGGGCCCTATCCTGGCCCTGCAGGCGAATGTCTGGCCAGAGCCGGCTGCAGAAGGGGCTGACCTGCACGGTGGGGCCGGGCTGGCACAGGAGCTCCGCCAAGGCTGTGTCCTCGCCAGGCTCCGGGGGAAGGACGTGTCCATCCCCGACTGGACAAGTCCCAACCACTTTACATAATGGCCACCCCCTGGGCAGAGCTCTTCCTCTGACCCTGAAATACTGCCGGGCTGCAAGACGTAAGCATCTGCTGCTCTTTCCTCTCCAGAAGCACGTGGCCGATGGGACACAGGCAGCACGGCCCCGGCAGGGGATGAGCAGCGCGGTTTGCCGGGCAGCCCACCGCTCCCAGCACCCCGGGACATCCACGGATATGGAAGAAATGCCCGGCAGTTGTGTTCCCCCTTCCCATCCCCATCCCCACCAGCCCTGCCTTACACCACTTCCAGCTTCCCACGTCTTCCAGCTCTGGACCGTGCAGGCTCGGAGCGCACTGAGCTGCAGGGACACGGTGACCTACATTGTCATTCACACTGGTACTCGCCTGCTGCAACAGCCCAGCCGTGCGCGCCCGTCTCTCTGGCTGCTGTGCTGGCCCCTCGCAGCCCGCACCCCTCCATCCTCACTGCCAGCCCCCCAGCCCGGTGCTCCTTACCCAGCTCGACCCCTCTCTCCGCCATCCTCAGCGCCTCCCGCGCGTCCCCGCGGGCGAGGCGCTCCCGGACGCGCTCGGCCAGCGCGGCCAGCCGCCGCTCCGGCTGCACGCATCGCTCCAGGATCCCGCACAGCACCACGCTGCACCTCGCCGCGGCGATGCCCAGCAGCTCCAGCCGCTCCTGGCACAGCGGGCAGCGGGACGGCCCGGCCCCGCCGAAACACGGCTTGCAGAAGGAGTGACCGCAGGACGCGGTCACCGGCTCCCAGAGCAGCAGGCGGCAGCAGGGGCAGCGCAGCAGGTCCAGTCCGAGGGGCTGCCCGGACGGGCTCTCCCCGGACGGGCTCTCCCCGGACGGGCTCTCCCCGGGCGCTGGGGAGCTCGGGCTGGAGGGGCCGCTCATGGCTGCGGTCGGGGGAGCTGTCCCTAAAGCCGGCGGTGCCGGCACGGCATTGCCCCGCAACGCTCCCGCCCCGGCCGGCCCGGAGGAGGCTGCGGCTGCCGGCCCGTCCCGCCCCGTCCCGCCGGAGGGACCCCGGGCAGGCGCCGGTGGCGAGGCTGCCCGGGCCGCCATTGGCCGCCGCCGCCCGCGCCGCCCCGCCCCGGCCGCGTTTCGTAACGGAGCCCGCGGTACCGGGGGCGAGGGGAACCGGGCCCGGCGGGGGGACCCGGCTGTGCGGGTGCGTGCCGAACCCCCAGCCGGGATGCAGGACCGCTGCCCATCCCCCCGCAGCCAGGATGCAAGATCGCTGCATCCTTGGGAAGCGGGGATGTTGGGAGCTCCGGAGCAGCCGGGGTGGGGATGTTGGGAGCTCCGGAGCAGCCGGGGTGCGAGGTACGAGCCGGTCTGAAGCCGTGCTCCGAGTGGAGGAGAGCTCTGCGCCAGGTGGGCACGGTGTCCCAGGGGATCTGGGGCACCCTGAAGCAGGACCGAGGTGCAGAGTGCTGGGGATATTTCGGAGTGCTCCAAAGTGGGACCTGGGCAATTTGGAGCCA
Organism: Sturnus vulgaris; assembly: GCF_052056855.1. Taxonomy (NCBI): domain Eukaryota; kingdom Metazoa; phylum Chordata; class Aves; order Passeriformes; family Sturnidae; genus Sturnus; species Sturnus vulgaris. Next base: position 5,653,685 of record NC_142257.1, on the reverse strand, counting down.
CCCACGGTGCGGGCTGCCTGCGGTATCCGGAGTGCTGTGGAGCAGGGCTGGGGTACAAGTCCTGGGGGCACAGGGTGCTCTGTGATGGGGACAGGAGGGTGGGATGCTCCAGTGTGGCTGGCACAGGATACCTGGGGTCCCTCAGCTGCCTGAGGCTCTCCAGAGTGGGAGTGGGGTGCTGACGCTTGCGGTGCTCCAGAGCAGGGCAGGCTGGTGAGGCTGGGCTGCCCCAGATGCCTCTTTGCATTACTCTCCATGGAAATCCATCATGTTTGTGGGCAAAGGAGCACTCCTCCAGGGTACACGGGAAACTGCATCTCTCTCAGATGCTCTACTTACCCAGAACTGAATGAATTCAGACCTTGCATGTGGACAATCCCCTTGCCACTCTCCAGGATGGGCTGGGTGTCGCAAGGGAGATGCATCCCCTCACCACACAGTCACACAGCAAAAAAGTCAGCAGCTCTTGCATAGCAGGTGCTGAGAAAAACATCTGAAATCTGGCAGCTCTGGAGCTTAGTAGATCAGAATTTATATAAGGATGATGCACATTGCCCAAGGGCTCATCTGTGTGTCCCCCAAAACAATCCAAACCCACGCACACACTGACAGGGCTGCTCAGGGAGGGAAATCACCAGTGGGACATCAGCGCTGGTGAAACCAGTGCACCACTGAGGGAGTGGCTGGTGGAGATTTGGGCTGTGGAGCAGGTTTTTTTTTTTCCAAACCTATCGCAATTACATTAAACAGCTCGTGAGTGGTTTTAAAAGCTCAACAACTAATCATTTTATGTGGGCTTGATAGGCTTTATTGCTTTCTCCGTTATCTTTTGAAGTGATTCCTCCAGACTGGAGAAATCTCAGGTGACATTTGGTAACACTGCCCTGAAAAGCTGAGCTTGGCATTGAGGAGAGTGGTCACCCTGGGAGCATTGGAGTCTGACTGGGACTCTGCCCAGCAGGGGACATTTTCCATGTCCCCATCTGCAGGATCAGTTCTCCCTCTCCTGCCCCTGCCTCAGAGGACCTTGCATATCACTTCCCCCAGCAGTTCTCCCTTGGGCATTTCTCAGGTGGACAAAGCTCATTCACACCAGACCCTCTCCTTTTCATGGTTTAGTTCTCACCATGGCTCGTTTTTCCACCAAAACCTGGCTATTGATTAAAAACAAAGATTGTCACCAGGGAGGCCTCACCAGTTTTGCCTCCAGTTTACCCCTCAAGAAGAGCACGTTCATGGCTCGTGAGCCATAAAATGAGGGTGATTTTAGCTACCACAGCCAGCAGTGAAGCAGAGTGCACAATAACCTGTTTGTGTGGCTCAGCCTGGGAGCAGCAGCCCTTTGCCAGGGGCAGCTGCTGTCAGGTGAGGAGCACAGCATCTTCCATCACCCCAGCCAGTTCCTCTGGGAGACAGCAGGCTGTTCACCTGGGACCTGCCTCATTCTTTCCCTCACCTCCTGATTCACTCCACAACCATGTGTGGGCTCTCCAACGCCTCACAAGCAGAGCAGAAGTGCTTTATAATCTGCCTTTGCATAATACAGTTTGAAATCAATCAACCACGACACACGAGGCCATCACAAACCAGGCTTCATTAGCACCAGTGTGCAAGAACATTTTGTTTTCTTCAATCTGTCCAGAGCTCAGCTGGTTCAGAACTCTGAATGCTTTCTCTTGTCACTGCCCTGTTTGTGCTGACTCAGTACATAACTGCAAAAGAAAAAAAAAAAAGCTTTAAATGCTTAATGCTAACCATTTGTTGGCCAGATGAGAACTTCACGTGTTGCATAACAGAGGACAGATCACACTGTGTGTAGGAACTATTTGCAAAGCACAACAAGATTTTTATTTCAGTTTAGAGGTAGGAAATATCCCAGGGTCAGTGCAGGGTGAGGAGTTCCAGGTGTTACTGCAGCTCCTCCTCTGGCTCCCAGCCACACGTCTGCTCGTGGTTGGGCTCCAGCACAGCCTCATTAATGTGGTCCAGACTGCTGACAGCCCAGCATGGGGATCAGTGATTTCACACCAGCTGTGTTTGCTCATTTTTAGTGCATAAATATTTGTTACAAGCACTGACACTTGTTTTTGACACATTAGAGTTTGAGGAGTGGCTGTGAGGTGGCAGCACCTTCCCAGTGTTGCCTTTTTTTGCTCATAGAGGAGGCCTGCGTGCTCCTGAGGGTGTCTTCAAAGGCACCACAAGCACCTGTAAACAGGAACGTGCACCCTGAATGTCATGACCCCTTTTCCACACTGCTATCCCTGCTCTACCCACCAGCTTCCTCCAACACCATCAGACCTGAAAATCCTGTTGCACAGAGGTGAAACAAGTTCTCCCAGGAACTTGCAGGAGGAAAGCATCAGAATCCCAGCTGAGGAGGGGAGTGTTGCTAACAGCAAGGGTCACACTGGGCTCACAGTGGCACATCCAAGTGCCAGGCAGCCTGCTGGGTGGTCAGGCAAAGAGCCTCAGCACCTGTGCAGACACACTTGTGCCCCAGCAGTGCTGCACCTGGATCCTGCCTGTCTGTAAGCCTTGAGAATTGGCCTAAGGAATTATTTTTACACCTCACTACGTGCCTGTACCATGCAGGGAGTTATTTGCATCATCCCCCCTTCCCCCACCCGCCCAAGCCTGTCAACAAACACATCAGCTTCCTGGAATTTTTTCTTTTTTTCTTTACATCATAGTATTTCTAGATCCAGGATGTTATTCAACCACCAGGTTTCCCCATTTGCCACATGCAGTTCAAAGCCTTTCCTGGGAAGTGGAACAAAAGGAACTGGAAGCAGGTGGTGTGGGGGACTCTTTGTCCTGAGCTCGTCCTTTGTGACCTGCACCTTTGCTCTCAGGTCTCTGTGTGCAGTTAGGGGAGATGCTGCAGGCCTGGTTTTCTCTTGGCAGAGGCAGCAGATTGCCACAGTGCTCTGTGAGGTTTGGGATTCGAGTTCTGCACTGGCATTCAAATGCTGACCAGGCACTGGGCAGGAAACAATCATATAAATTACATGGTAAAGTTCCCAAGTCCTGAAACTCTGCTGCTTGAGTGCTCAGAGAGCTCCTGACTCTCACTACAGAGGATCACATGTAAACAGGGTCAGGGAATTAAGAAATTTTAATATTTTTTCCTTCTGACTCATACAGGCTTTGCCTGAGGCAGCATCATTCCTAGAGAAATGAGTTGACTTTCACATGGATTGGTGGGACAGACAGCTGCAAAGTAACTTTATCTCACTGCTCATGTAACTAGGCTTATGCCTGAACCCCTGGAAACTGGAGAGTCACAGTGGGAGAGCCCAGATCTGTATCTGGCTCATTTTAGTTTCTCGAGCCAAACATCTTGGCAAAGAGGTTGGCAGAACATTATCTCTCAGTCTTGGAAGCAAGTCCCACATAAAATAGATGGAGATGTCTTTTTCCACAGCATGGGCAGTCATGTACAAACCACATACCCCTGAGGAGACAATACAAAAACAGATTAGAACTGTCCCCATTATCCCAGGGAAAGCCCTGGGATGGGTGACAAGACCATGGGCTGTGGTGTTGTGCTTGCTGTGATGCCTTGCAATTGTTTTATTTGTATTTCTATTGAAGCTGAACATCCTCCATCTATAGGAGATCCCAAGGAGGAGCCCAAAGTCAGCAGGACTTGTTCAGCACCACCTAAACCCATGGATAACATAACAAAGTGATTAAAGGAGGAAAAGTCATAACAAGCAAACTCCCTGAGGACACCTTTACATTGCAGCCAGGTCCACCACTTCCAAGAAGACTGACCTCCAGAGGGAGCTGCATTTCAGAGGGCCAGACCTGGAGGGCACATCACTCTCTTAATCTTTTGGATGGGGAGAGCAGATTTGTAATCAGCCTTTGCTGCAGGGTCAGACAGAAGCTGCCAACTTCACAAGCTGCTGTGTGTCCGTGTGCCTGACCAGTGCCCGGGGTGATGCTGTGGTGGCCCATCACTGCAGCAGGGGACTCGCCAGCTGCCCTGCCCCACTCACTCACCAGCCCTCGTGGCCTTGGCTCCTGGCCTCAGCAAGAAGTGAGTACGTGCTGCCTCCCTCATTTCTTCCTTTTTCCACTTTTCCTGTGCAGCTCCCACCCACCTGACAGGGATGCCAGCAGGGCTGGCGGGCACCCAGCGCTGCCTTTTGGCTTTGCCAGAGGAGGCTGCAAGTGGCAGCTGGTGGCCGTGCAGCTGGCAGAGCCTGCTCTGCAGGGATGCCTCTGGGCTGCCAGGCCAGATCCAGGGTCTGACTGCCTCATCCTCTGCCCTGCTCCTTATTCCTTCAGCTCCAGCATCTCCACCATCACTGTGTGTCCTTCTTGGTGAGCACAGAAGAGCTCTTGCAAAGCCAGTGTCTCAAATTCCATCCAAAAGCTGTGTCTGGCCATGTGGAGAATGAAGCACCTTGAAGTCTCATGGAGAAATGCAGAGGGCTGCTCAGGGTGTCCCTGCAGTTCCCCTTCCCCTCAGCCACACAGAATGAACACATAAACACATCCTGGGCTGGATTTCAGGCAGGATGAGCAGGTCTGTGTCTCTACCACTGTTATAAATAGCTGCCTGTGGACTCCTGGCCTGTTCACAGCAGCGGTGGCCTGGGCAGAGCTTTCTGCTCAAGGAGCAGACAAATATTTCTGTCTGTGCCTTTTTGTTGCACAGGCTGGCTCGCCTCCACCTCTGGTGCACTTTGAACAGCAGGTGAATCATGTTTGGGTAAGCCAGCTCCTCCTTTCGTAACGCACAGGCGTCACAGCTCTTAAAGAGGTCAAGTTGTTAGTACTCGGAACATTTGTCACCCAGAAACCTGTCCTGGTGGATCTGCCAGAGCAAATTGAAGGTTTTCCTTTGCAAGAAGCCTGGCACCATTCCACTGTGGGTTTTAGGAAAGTATTCAGCAAGGTTTGTGGAGTAAAGAGCCTGCTCTGCTCTTCTGAAAGAGCAAATGCAGAATCCTAGAGAGGTTTGAAGGGGAGAGAAAGGTGCTGGGAAAGATGTGTATCCTTAGCATCATTTTTATGAAAATTAATCCCAAGAATAAATCTCTGCTATAACTTTTAGCTGCTCTTTAATACAGCAAAGAGTCTTAATTTACAGATATTCAGAATGAAGGGACAAGTTGTAGAAGGATGCAGCACAGAGAGGAGCAAGTCTGAGTGCTGTGCAGGAAGCAGGAGCAGGGATTTCACCTTCCAAAACACCCTTCACTTGTATGACTCCAGTTCCATTTGGGTTTTGCTTTTCTTCTTATGCAGCTCAAAAATAGAAGAGTGGTTTCATAGGAAACCTCTGCCCAGCACTCTGCAGAGATTAGCAGATCATAAGCAGGGCTGCAGGAATCAGCTTTTCTGGGGAAGTCAGGATTTTTAACTGTTTCCATTTTTTAGTGGAATGAAAAAGCAGCTTGAAATTTGCCATGAAAAAGGTCACTTGGGAACAGACGAAAGATTTCTTTTTGATCTCTACTTTAGAGAGCCTTGTTTCCCTAATAGAACATTTTTTATTATATAAAGCCCCTAGATGCAAGATGAAAAGTCTCACCACAAAATGAAGGTCGAACCTTTCTGTTCTGAAATTGTTGGCATTTATAGAAAAATGCCTTTTTATGGGGTCATCTCTGCATGAAATGATATAGGAAACAATTCTTTTTCCACACCTAAATTCTCTTGGCATCTCTGCTCCTCTGAGGCCCCAGGCAGGCACATGCTGTGGAGGATCCCTGCAGGCACCCCCAGATGCTGTGAGCAGGGGCAGCACAACCCCTCCTGCTCCCCGAGGACCAGCCAAAGCTATTATATAAATTTGTGTAAACAAGACTTGCTTAAGTAACTCCACGGCTGCCAGTTCCTCTTGCTGGTGTCCTTTTCCACTCCACCCCTCCAGAGCATGGTGTGACGGGCATTTGCCCAGCTCTGTGCTCCGTGCTCCTCTCCCAGCCAGCTGAGGAACCCCTGGTTGAACCTTGCAGATGCTCCAAGCCCAGGAGGTGGTTAAAGCACCCTGGTGAAGTCAGAGCTCAGTCCTGACAGCTGCTGGCTGTCACGTCTGTGGGCAAACACCCAGCTCAGCACACCGAGGTCATGCTGGGGATGTGTCCCTCAGGAGAGCTATGAGCTGCTGTGACTGAAGGTCCTCAGCATCCCCAAAGGCCAGATGCTCCACCTGCCTTTTGCCTCCTCCACTAAGTGTTTTAGAGCCCTAATCCCCATGGCTGGCACAAACGTTGGTGCTCCACGCCCATTCATGTCACCTGGCTCTAAGCCAGGGCTGAGATGCAATGAGGAATTAGGGGCACCAGGGAATTTGAAATGGTTTTCACCACCCTGCACAACTTTTTGGGGAGACTTGGTCAGTTCTATGAAGGCAGGACAAGGGCAGAGAGGGGTGACAGCTGTGTGCAGGGCAAGGTGCTGAAGGCAGGACTGAGAAGCTCGGCTGGGTGTTCACACAGCCAGTCCCTGGGTGTGTTTGGCTCTTTGCTCTTGTGCCACAGGGATCTGGCTGCACATGCTGTGTTTGCAGAGAGCTTGGTGCAGGGGCCTGAAGCAGGGACTGTAAAACACGAGCAGCAAACAGGAAGACTTTGCCTGGCTTGGCTCTCACCATCACCCTGCACTGCAGGGAGCAGGGAGTGCCCAACGCTTGCCTTGAGCATGTGAAGATGCTGAGATTGGGGGCAGTGTGAGGACGTAGCTGTGGGGACAGCTGCAGACAGACATTTGCAGGCTCCACCCATTTTGGGAGCTGAGGCACAATTTCAGGGCTTTTAGATGAAATACTTGTCAGCTGGAAAGCTGAATCCCACTCCAGTAAGCTGCAACACCTCTCATCTCCAAGTGAGCATGGTTTGACCTCAGAGTCTGGCACAGCATGCTTGAAAGGTTTCCAACCTTTGTCTTAAAAAGCAAAGGCAATGCCTCCCCCTTTCATGTCCAAAGAATTCATTCCAAGATATTCCTATCCTGTAGTAGCATGGCCTGAGGGGACTGTAAAATTCTGCAACTCCATCTACTATTTGGAAGTAGTTTGTGTCTTGTGCAAGAGTCCTATGTACTTGCACAGAGGGAAAAGTAAAATATGTAAAGTAACCCCACATGGGATTATTTTACATTAATGCACCCAAGGGTTCATGAAGCACTAAGGCAGTTAAAATCAATTCTTCCCTGCTGAAGCCAAACTAAGTCATTGAAACCCAGTTTAGCTTTTGGGGTTGTTTGTTTTTCCCATCTTTGTGTTTTCCCTTTAATCTTTGTGCTGGATAATTAAGGCAACATTCCACAGCATCTTTCCTGCTGTTTGTCGTGCTTATACAAGAGCCGGCTGCATTTGTTCCATGGAAAGAACATCCAAAGCCACATTCTGTGGTTCCAAGTAAAATCCTCTGCGGTGTTGACTTTTAATCTCAGTTTAAATTTCAGTTTGCCTGAAATCTGCATTACTCAAGAAAATACTCATAAAAATAGACTTCTTAAGGAAAACAAAACAAGCCAGCAACACAGCAGGGAGAGCTTATGCTCAAGTTTGCATTGAAGTTTTTATTGATGGTGAGACTTCTGGGTTTGCCCTAATACTGCTGGCAGCAGCAGTGGGTCGGGATGCTGGTCCTGTGTCCCCCTCCGAGGTCCCTTTTGCTGCTTGCTGGACCCTGCCAGCATCCAGGGCTCCTGCAGCGCTCCCTGCGCCCGGAGCGCTCCTTGATCCTGAAGCGCTTCCTGCTCCAGGTGCACTCCCTGTCCCCGGTGCACTCCCTGTCCCCGGTGCTCTCCCTGTCCCCGGTGCTCTCCCTGTCCCCGATGCTCTCTCCCTGTCCCCGATGCTCTCTCTCTGTCCCCAGTGCCCTCTCCTTATCCCCGATGCTCTCCCTGTCCCCGATGCTCTCTCCGTGTCCCCGGAGCGCTGCAGGAGCCTTACAAAACAGCCGAGCGGTTATGAAACCCGTGGCTCCGCTGCCACACGTCTCATTCCCGGTAGATGGCGGTGCCAGCTCATTTTTCCTAATTTTTCCCACTTATTTCTTTCCTGGCGCCGCGCCCGATGCCAGCCCTCGGCGGCTGCGGCGGGGCTGGGGATGAACAGGTGCGGCCCCTGCGCTGGGGTCAGTGCTGCAAAAAGAGAGATGTTTGTCGGGGTTCCCCCACCCCATAACTGCTTTTCGTTTGTTTCTGATAAAATTGAAATCGGTTTTAAAAGCTCAGCATAGCACCAGGTGTCTGTCCCCACTACGCTGCTCCATCCCACCACAAACGGCGTGGAGGGCACAGGGAGGATGCTGGTGATGCCGAACCTGGAGGGACTGTGCAGAGCCAGGCAGGCAGAGCCCCTGCATTTCTCTCCAGACTCCATCACGGTCTTGAACAAAACCTGCTCACCCAGGTCCCAGCTCCCTTATTATTGCCTTTCCTTGAGTGTTTCCTTCTGCAGAGGGACAGTGAGCACTGGCGAGGCAGTGTGACTGGGTGAATAAATAGCATTTCTCTTTGGAGATCACAACATCTTTATTTGGCTAAGAGTGGCTCAGCCGCCCTCCAGCCCGAGCTGGTGCTTCCATCTCCATCTCCTTGGCGTGCCCAGGGCGTGCACTGCTGCTCCAGCACGGAAAGACTAATCCTTGTCTTCCTTCTCATCATCCTTGGCAATGCCTTGGTCCTGGGGCAGGAACAGAAAGAAAAGGGACAGCATGTGAGTGTCCTAGCCCAGGTATTTGGCAGCATCCACACTGAGGTTTGTAGAGCAAACCCCACAGGGCTGGGGTGCAAGGGGGAGCCCCGCATGGAGCTGGGGGTGAGGTTACCTCCTCCAAGTCACTGTCAGAACTGCTGCTGCTCCTGCCCTCTTCCCCATCTCCCTGCTGGGATGAAGAGAGAGAGACAAGCATCACTGAGAGCCCCGTCACTCTTTGCTGTTCGAGCCAGAGCTTCAAGTCAGAGAGAATCCTGGTCCTGTGGGTGTCTAGAGCCAGGCTTGGCACCACAGGTGCTGCTGTGGAACCACGTGTGGCCATGGCACCACAGAGTCCTCCAGAGCCAAGAGCAAGGATTTCACGGTGTGTGCAGTGCAGGCAGCATCCCATTTGGAGAGAAAAACGGGGGAGAACTAACTAGGAATGGTGGGAGCAAAGAGACAGCTTCTCTCAGTGGAAAAGCCATGGACACTGATTTCTAGGCTGTGGAAAGCATAGTTCCATCTACTGGAGTTGTGGGTTTGCCATGAGTCAGACGTGGCTTTCCTTTATAGCCAGGATGTAAATGGTTCTGCAGAAAACTCCATCATTCCCCTACCTTTTCTTCCTCCTTCTTCCTCCTCTTCTGCTTCTCCTCTTTTTCTCCCTCAGTCTTTTCCTTCTCCGTTTCTTCCTTCTCCTCTTTCTTGTCCTTCTCCTCTTTCTCCTTATCCTCCCGTCCAAACCCTACAGCAGGGCACAGAGGAAGGTTCATTGCCAGCGTGCAGCATCCAGCACACACAAACCCTGCAGGTGCCCCTGGGCCCACACCAAACACTCACATTTCAGGATTGTTGACATTTTACCAAAGCCAAAGAGCTCTGGGGCACGAAACAGTCACACCTACGGAACAGAGAGGACCTGAAGGAGCAACAAGAGAGTGGAGGAAGGTGAGCATTTCAGGAAACGCCTCCCTGGAACATTCAGTGTTCACAGAAGCCCTGTGTAATTCCTACCCCCAAAACAGCAGGGAAGGAGATCAAATAATCTGTGGACAAATAATCTGTCTAAAGGACAAACCTCGTGTCCACCCAGGCAGCCCCCTGTGCCCAGGAAAGCAGCAAGTGGAGAGTGATGGAAGCAGAGCAATCTCAGGACAAATGTGCAGGGAGATGTCTTAAGTTCCCCACCATGAGCAGGTGCAAATTACAGAAGTATTTCAAATTAAATGAGGAAGAAACAATAAAGAGCAGGTGTGGGGGGCTCCTAGGAATCTCCAGCAGAAAGACAACCTTCCCTGAGGGACGGAGTGATGGCAGAGAGGGAAATGGAAACAGCAGCAAGCAGAGAAGAAGCCAAGAGCAAGGGTAAGAAAACTCCCAAGCATTGATTAGGTGCCTGAAAGGTGACAGATGAAAAGAAAGGAAAGGAAACAGCTTGCTTTAAAAACAGGAGACCCAAACAAAGCCTAAGAAATAGCCTGGGCAAGTCAAACCCTCCCTCTCATACACAAACAGGGTAGCAGGAGTGAGGGGATCAGGTCCTTTCTGCTCACTGGGAAGAGCAGATCCACCCCTGCTGCAGCAGGTAATTAGGAAATAGTTTCTCTTCCAGCCAGTGATGGAGGGAGGCAGAATATTAATGCTTCCTTTTAATGGTTTTAGCCATAAAATGACATCATCTGGTTGTTGTTATTGGCCCTTTTGAAGGAGCCAGTTGCAGCCTCTGAGCCGATAACTTTGATTTGTATTTTCTAGGCAGGTTTTTAAACCCCCACGATGCTGCAGGGGAGCAGGAAGCAGGGGGGTTTGAGGTGGCATCGGGGCAGAGGGAGTTTGGATGGGAAGGAAAGGAGTGTGGGAAGTGACTGATAGAAGATGTAATCAGTGCAAAGTTAAAATCTAATTAATAATGAACAGCAATCTAATTCATCTCTGTAATTAAGAAGTGCAACTACTAATTGAAAATAATCACATTTTAATCTAAAATCATTAAAAATAATCAAACATTAACAAAAGAAAGGCAGCCCTGGGAAGGGGTAGGAGGAGGTGTAGGTGACTCCAGGTCCTGCTCACCAAAGCTGCCCCATGGCTCCCATGGTGAGCCCAGCCCCAAATCCATGAGGATCCCCTGCCTTGTGCCTTCACTGCCAGAGGGGAGCAGTAGGGAAGGCACGAGGTACAGGTAAGGAAAGCACAGAGGTGGACATCAAGCTTTGCACTAGGATATGGGCAACCAGACCAAAGTCCAGCAGCCAGGGCTGGGAAGGGACAGCTCTGCCCTAACACACACCAAGAAATGCCTCTGGGGGGGTTTAAACCCCTTTAATTCCCCCCTGCACTGCTACCTCTGTCCCTGGGAACCAACCCTGCTGTTTTCCAAGAGACAGGGTGGGCTCTGACAAGCTCCTGCCTGGGGGTGTCCCCCAGCGCCCTGTGCAGCCCCTGCCTTGGGTGCTGGCTCCTGATGGCTGCCAATGCTCAGTTTCTTCCCATCCCATCCCATCCCAGACCAGCAGATCTAGTTTTGCCTGTTCCTCTGGAGCCTCAACTACCTCACATTTTGCACAGGCAGGTTTGCCTGCCCCAAATGAGCTGGTTTCTTAAAGCCCAGGCAGACAAACCAGCAAAACCCAGCGGCCAGCTGATGGTCCCCAGGGACCAGCTGCAATTGTCCACAGCCAAGCCAGACAGGAGGTGCAGCTGGATCAGAGCTCTGGCTAACGGAGCAAACCTGTGTATTCAGACCCTTCTGGATGAAGTCTGAATGGCCTTACCCCCCTAGGCACAGCAGGCTCACAGTGAGCCCACTCCCATCTCAGCCAGGGGACTGAAGTTCTTCCCTCAAAGCTCAGGCCCCCATTGCCATCCCCAGGACCACACGGAGCACGAGTTGTCCCAGGGATGCTCCTGCTGCACCCTCGTTCACCCTGCTGTCCTGCTCTGCTGTTCCAAAACACACAAGTGAATCTCTAAATTCCCTGGATGGCATAAAGGACAAAGGGAAGGGCCTTACCTGCAGCTGTAAAAGAAGTGATCTCCTCGATGCCTGGCTGGCAGCAACCAGGGCTCCGGGTATTTGAGTGTTGCGGTCTCCTCCCCAGTCCCACTTTTGGAGCAGAAAAACTGGCTCTGCCATCCGTCATGGACAGCACATGACACCGGAAACGTGACCAGTCCCACTGCTACCCACAAGAGGCATTATTGCCTCCAGCACGGGCAGGAGCAGTGCAAGCAAGTCAGGGCAGCTCTGGAGGCTGCAGACATCCATGGGACCAGGTCTAGGACCAGGGAGAGCACTGGGGACTCAGTCTGGGAATGTGCTATGGTCAGGACCCTGCTGGAAGTACAGAAAAGGGGCCTTGGGGGATGCCTCCTGTGGGTGGGAAGTGTCAGGCAGCTCCAGGAGGTCCAGGCAAGGCTGGACCAGGCAGAGCTCGGCACTCTCAACTCCCTCGATGCTAGTCCTGGCTTTCACTCCAACATATCATTAAGTAAATACCTGTCAGCAGAGAGCAGTTACCAGCATGTCTAAACACTTGCATAATGTGCCTTCCCTCTAATGCAATGCCCTCATTTCCAACAGCACCACCACAGGATAATAAAAGTAACAATAGTGTCAGAAAGGGCTTGTGTACGCAGCTAATTTGTTTTCCCCACCTAATAAAAGGAATTAGCTCTCCCATAAGATTTGTCCCATTTAATGCCTTCAACTCTACAACAAAGTTGCTCCCACAATCATTTGACTTTCATTTATAGTAATTGCAGGGTGTGAGGAGCCCCCTCTGACAGAGTGAGCCTAACTCTGGGTAACCTGTGCAGGGAGCAAGCAGCTCTAGAGAGTCACTTGTCCCAAAAACCTGGCTATTTCTGCCCTAGACCTCTTCCACCACAGCCTGCACTGACCCCAAACCCAGAGCAAGAGTCCCATTGACAGGTTTAGGTCAGAAATGAGGGACGGGTTTTAATGTCCAGGGCAGATAAACCCTGGAACAGCTCAGCTCAGCTCTGTGCTGCCCACTTTACAATCAGTAGCTCTGGTGCTCTTACAGAGATTCTTCAGCTCACACAAATCACTCAGGGAACTCTTGCTGCCAGCACTTGGTCTTGGGACACTGGCAGCAATCCCATCTGTGCCAGCATGACACAGCCGCCAGGTCAGTGCAGCCAGGGAATTTGGTGGAGATGTGCTCATGGAGCACCCTGAAAACAGATGCAGGGAGGCTCTGTTTGGTGTTGGGACCAGCACAGGCATCCAACCCACGCCTCTGAGCAGCTCCTGCCACCTTAGGAGGATCCTCCCCCACAAACACCAAACCCAAACTTATTTTTAACCAGTGACCACATTGCTCACTCCCTGCCAGCCCCAGCTGGGCTCTCAGTCCTCTGATGCCTCCAGCATCCTCAGTGAGAACAGCCCAGGGGACAGCCCTGCCACCGCTCTCTGGACACAGGGACACAGAGCATCACCCACAGAACCAGGACCACCCTGACCAGCAGCCCAGGCTGTAGCCACCAGCATCTTCCTGCAGCAGGACAGCAGAGTGGCAGCCAGGGACACTTCTGGGTCCCACTCACAGACTGCACAGGCTCTGGTCTCACCCTGCAGTGGGCACAAAGCTGCCACTGAAGGAGGGAAAGCAACCTGCAGCCAGCACCCAAAACACCAGTGCATGGTAACCTCGAGCTGCTGCCACAGGAGACTCCCAGAAAACATGGATTAGCAGAGCACAGGCCACTTTCATCCTCTGCTCTGTGCCAAGGAGCCTTTGACTACAGAACACCCAATGCTTCTTAGGTCACACCATCACAGACCACTCTTTATTTTGGATTCCATGTACACACCTGGGAAGGAAATGCCAGAGCCTTCCCCCTGCCATGAGCTCCCCCATTCCTTCCTCTGAGTCAGGCACTTTAATTTGTGCTGTGGGTGACCTGGGACAGGTGTGCCTTTAGTCAGGGCCAGTGGCAGCATAGCTGCTGCTTCTTCCAAACGAGGACAACGAGGACAACGAGGACAACTGCTTATCCTGCCGGAGGTTCTGCTGCTACTGACCATGCGTGTTTCAATAATGGAAAATGAGTCCCTGGTAAGGTGGTTGGCAAGGCCTGGGAGCACATCCTTGGGAAGCCCAAGCCTTTTTTATGTTTTAAACCTTTCCACAGCAGCTGCCAGGAAGCAGCTTTTACAGCTGCAACTAACAGAATCACTCCCAAGGAAAGAAAACAATTGTCGAAGGCTTTTTTTTTTTCCCTCCAAGTCACTGCCAGCATCTTAGCTGACTCTTATCTATTCTCAGCCACCTCTCACCTCCCCAAACACTACCAGAAGTGTTCAAATTACTGTCAGCTCTCATTAGGTTCACACGGAAGGCAAGGCCAAGCAGGAAGACCTCCAGACAGTTGGATGCTGAATTCTGATGAATCCTTTGTGTAGAAAGATTTCAGCAACTGTGGAACTGTTTTGTGTCTATCTATTGCAGTCTTTGCACTGGCACACAAATGAAGCTGGTGCACGTTTGATTATTGGCTGCTGTAACAAAATCCAGGTGGGCACATGACTGAAGGAATTACTGTCTGCATGTTAAAAAAAATCACCTCATTTCCTTTAATTATTAAAACACTCTACACTAAAGCACTGCAGGTCAGTAGAATTTATCTGCAAAAAAGCAGCTGCTGCTTCATAAAAGCCTATTACCTTCATTTCTTCTCTTCTGACATTCCTGTACATTTTGGCTTTTTGGCAGGAGCAAAGCCACCTTTTTGCACTGACACAGGAACTGGGAGCTCATCTGTGAGAGTTCTCACTCCCTAGCCTGGGTTCAGACCACTGTTTCCTGCCATGAGAAAAATCCCAGCTGTCCTGGGCCCAGAACTACACCCAGCTCTGCCCCAAAAAACTCAATCAGGGCTGAGAAAAAAACCCACAGTTCTTTTATTTCATTCGTGCCCACTGCTACCTTGATAGCTTTTAACTGAAACGGTTGTCAAAACAAATCCTTTATTTAATAATGCTGTCAACCAAAAAAAGAAAAAAATACAGATTTTATTGTAGTGCAGATTTTTTTACCCCAGACACACTCCTTTCAAGTCCAGTTTTAAGATGCCAGAAAAAGCTTTCTCTTTAGAGATCTGATCAGTCTAACCATGACTAAGGCAGAGTTTTTTCATATATATAAAATCAGAGCATTAGCCAAAAGGTATTCTAATACAAAAAAACACTTCTCTACTGCACAACCAGAGCAATGTTCTAAGCCTTCAGTATAGCAGAGATGTGCAAGACCTGCTAAAACCCAGAGGATTTTCAAAAGGGGATTTGAGCATCATTGTTACCAATGAGCAAGTGCAGAGGCAGGTGTGACACTCAGTCACCTCTGATTAGCTATTATGGACTTCTCGAAATTCCATTTTAGTTGTGCATTTCTGCTCTTGTGATTCCAACAGAGGCTGCTGCCTCCCCATGGGCAGGCTCAAAAGATAAAGGAACAAAGCAGGGAACTTGCACAGCACAAAGAAACAGATACCATACATGGAGCAGCTTCTGAGGCAAATTAGAACTCCTACTAACAGAACCAAATTGCTGCCTCTCTTCCCTACTTTAATACATACCTTCCAAGAAGGAGCACTGCATTATAGTGTTTTTCCACAGAAAGAGAAGACAAGCAATATGTGAGTCTGTGAACAGTCTGTGGCTGACATGTCAAGCTGCACTGAAAAAGGGGAATCCTCCTACTGAATTTTCTCATTAAAGTGCCTAAACACGAATCAATCCCTTTTAGTCAGCTCTCATTTATTGCTATAAAGCCAAGTACCTGCATTCTCAGGGCCAGATCAGCATTTTCCCAGCTCATGCTGAAGCAAGCACAGCGTGAGAGAATGAGAAACAGCCCCCTGGTGAGAGTCCCTGTCCCACATCCCTGAGTCAGTACAGACATCTTCAGGAAGCTGAGCTTCTCTCCAGCAACAACAGCTTGATCAGGAATCCTCTCTGCTCTATTCTGCCCAGTCTAGGAACTGCAAGGTTCATAATCACAAAAATGTGCCTTTTCTTGCACCTCCTATCCAATATTCGCTTCAACACGAATGCAGAGCTATCAGGAACCCAATTATGTCTGACTTAAAAATCACACCATGATTTTAGCTAACTCTAACTAGCCAGCTGCTACTCTTCAGCACTGGAGAAGCTCTCTGGACTGTGAACACAAAGAGCTTGTTAACACATACAGCAGAGAGATTTCAGTGAAAAGACACAGACAGTCCATGAAACAGAGAAGCAATCTGCACTTTAAGTCTGTCACGTTGTCCACCAGCCTGGACTATGCTAATCACATCTCTCAGTGTGCTGTAAGAGCTGTCATTGCCAGACTGCACTTAATCACCATTCTTGCAGCAGCAGTGAGCAGAGTTCATCTTTTTCCCTTTAATAAGAGCCATTACATCATTCTCCAGCATGGAAACTATGAAGTGGGAAGGTCAAATAGTTCTTAATTAGAAGGATTTTTATTACTGTGATAGTTCCGTTCTAGCCTCAATAAGAGAGATCTGCAGTACAGGCAACAAGAGCTGGAAGGCATCTTGGATATAGGAAGCACTGTTTGAAGCCTGTGAAAACAAAAATCAAAATACACACATGAATAGCTACACTACCAATCAGCTTTGCTCACCACATACTCATTTCAAACAGCATTGATTATTGCACAGAAAAAAACAGAAGCTTAGTGCTTGCTGGATTTTAAAGGCTTCATTCTAGAAATCAATTTTATGTCAAGTTTTTGAGGGGCTTTATGCCAGTAGGCAAAAAAAGCAAATGGCTTAAAGACTGCCAGACAAGATCAGTTCCAATCCAAATGCAGGATACTGTTCTCAGTAAAAGAAGAAAAGTGTTTATTTCTAAGAGAAGCATAGCATGCTGTGGCAGGAAGGAAGAACACATGAACATGAAACACCCCTTTCCTACCACACCTCAGAGCTCTGCAAGCTTGAGAACCAATTTGACAGTAAGGAAGTTTTGGGACTCTTGCATGCTAATTTCTGAACTTGTTCTAAGGTTTAACTTTGGACATTTAAACTCTAAAAATCCAGACTGCTGAATTTAATCTGTGCCTCCTGACCCATCATAACTGTGAGCTGACACTCACTCCTCCTCGCTAAGTAACTCATATCTTGTGCAAATCTACAGACATTTATCAAAACTTTCATGTTATTAGACAGGTAAGCACAATTTTAGACCACAGGTTAGAGAACTTGGCATGCATAAGGATCCTAAAGTGGGAAGAACCAGCACATCTATTTTTAAAGTATTAGCTTAAAGTTTTAACGTTAGCATAACTGACCTCCAAAAACACTCCAGTGATTAAGGGATTAAGCACATCTGCTTTCTCTTTGACCTGCAGAGATCAGACATATATTATCCTGATTGAAAATGTGATCACATTTCTTCAAGCAAGATAAAGCTAAACCCTCAGTAAGTTTAAAACCACCACTGCTCCCTTAACACTAGAGGAAAGCTAAGCCACAAGCTTAGCAGCCTTGTAGCATGCAAATAAGAACAAAGGAACCTGCATGTGCCCAGCACAGGTCGGGTATGAATACACATCACATCTTCAAATGAACTGGGGACAAGTGGAGAATCAGAGATGATGACACCATCTCCAGGAACACCCAAGTGCTTTGGAAAATCCACAAGATTTTCCCAAATCCACAAGAATCACAAACTTTATTTGCTTCTGTCTCCTCAGCATTGTGAGTATCAATTCCCACCCATCTGTGCCAGGCTCTCAAAAGCTCAGATGCCACAGTTTGAGGAACCCTGGCCTAAAAGATCAGTTCCCAAGTTAAAAACTGCATATGTAAAGATGAAGAAACAAAAAGGAGTTCCTGGCAAAGATCCCAAGGCTGTTATCAAATAACCACATCTCATTCCTAAGAACTGTAGTGTAACTCTTACCCCTAGAGTCGTTAAGCACGTTGTGAACTCTTTAGAGAAAGCTGACAGTTCTTTACACAGCATGATGGTCAGTCTGTGGAACAAGACAGGGAAAACAATGAAGTAAACACAGTGCTCAAGATGAAGCTTCTTTCAGCATTCCTCTAAAACATAAATGCCCTGTTTCTATGCTTATTAAGTTAAATTAAACCAGAATTGATATAAACGGTGTATGAAGATTCAGAAGATTCCCAAATAAAATAGAGAGGGGAAAGATGGGGAAATAAATAATTAAAGCAGATGATCTTAAAGAGCACTCAGAGGACACATTCATTCCAGAAGGAACAGTACTAACTTGCCCTTTTTTACTGTCAAGTGTCATTTTCTGAATGAGAAAGTACTGCATATTTCAGACACAAAGCCTTCAAAAAGGGTTTCCTCTTTCTTACCAAGGAATGTCTTTAAGCTGGAAAGAGACAGCTGAGTTCTGTGGGAAGGTAATGATGCCACCTATCACAAATTCACAAATTTTCCCAATTCCCAAATTTAAACACCTGTGCAGAATTCAAGAGCCCTGCATTGCACGGATTTCCAAAGAATTATTAGACAGTTTAATCAGTAGTTATACGCTATCCATTTACTGAGAGATGCACTCACTGTGAAAGGGACTTGGCTCTGTCTGTGGCTGTCACCTCCTCTTTCTGACCATAGAGAAACAAAGCTGCAGTTTTGTGAAACATTTCAATGGAGCAGGCTGTCAGTTCTGCCAGGCTTCTTATGGCAAATGCATGAATATCCTGCAAGAGTGACAAAAATTCTGCATACAACACAAAAACTAACAGCTTTTATTGTTTAAAACAAGTCAATCACACAACATACTATCACTGCCCTTTCAGACCTCAGAACTCACACAAATAGAAGCCCATAAACCCTGTGAGTCACAACTGTAACTCAGCAGCCAGATAAACAGTCTGCAGGCAGATATTCTTTTCCTTGATTACTCAGTTACCTCTACTGATTTCTTAGCATCCTGGTCACCATCTCTGGCTTCTACTTCTTGGTTTTCTTCACTTTCCTTTTCTTCTTTAGGAAGACTGCTGTTGAATCGTGCTATCCACTCATGAGCAGATGTCCTCACCTGTAGCAAGATGTGCCATAATATTTAATGACTGGAATGAAGCCCCCCTGCCCACCACAACTCAATGGAGTATTGGATTTCTCCAGAGGAAAGAAGTAGCTAGAAATCCTTCTGAGCTACTGAGAAGAACCAGGACAAATGATCCCAGTGCCTTCATGATTTTGCAAAAGTTTAGCTGCACTGGTGTATTTGAGGGCAGTTGCTTCTCTAGCACCAGAGGCTGGAGTTTACCAACAAGACCAAACTATCAGAGGCGCTTTAAATACATGTCTGCAGAATGCTGCTGCCACTTGGTGGATCTGAAGGGTAGTGAAATGATGGCAAAGAAGGTGATTCTTCCTCATACCAGCTCCTGAACACAGTAAAACCAGGTGCTTTGTACGAAGAGGAGGTTTTTTCACTGTGGTGGCTGAAGGCTCACATGATTCTGCCCCATAAAGGTAAAGACCCATCTCCTTTCCCTACTATTGCCAAAAGATCTAAAATATGGCTGGTTTTGGTGCATTTGATATTTTCAAAAGCAAAGCAGGTGAAGAGAAGCACTTCCTGTGAGGAAACTCCAGCTTCTAGCATATGGAAAATAACTCACCGTGATCACCTTGGCTGGTGTGGAGGAGATGTGCAATTCTGAAAACAACTCTGTTACTTCTTTTGTGAACTCCTCATCTCCTAAAGGACAAGAAAGGTTAAAGAATCTACACAAAGGACAGATTCAGGAATAAGCAGCACTTCAATGCACAACTAGCTCTGCACAAGTCTGTCAACTGTTTCCTTTCTTTCTCTTTGAATCATCACCTCAGGCAAGAACGCATCAAACCCAGTCCTTTCAAATACAATTTCTAAGGTAAGTTCTGCAAAGGTGGAGACAGCAGTGCCTGAAGGTTAGTTCTTGCTTTCTCAATTCTGGTTTTGTAGCTAAGGTAACTCCTTTTTCTATATTTTCTATTTTTTTACAGGCAGCCTTTTATAACACACTAACTTGCACATCACCTTGGAGAGTCTGAAATATCACTTAGAGCCTATGGTTCTCCTATTATACATGGCACAGCAGATGTGAGATCCATTATGTGCAAATATAAAAGATACATTAAATGTTGAATGATAGCAAGTGCAGGTGTGTAAGCCCTCCCTGATGAGCATTTAGGTAAAAGCAATGCAAGAAATTTACATTTAAATCCATGTAATTCTCAAGAATCAGGGCTCTTGTGTGCAAAGGTACCTCTGAATCTTTTGCTCTGTGTAGCTAACTCTCATTTAAAAAACAAATAAAAAGGCTTTTTGCTCTCACACACGTTGGACAGCTCTGTTCAGAGCTTTCCCTTCTTGGTCAAGGAAAACCCATTCTGTCTCTGAATTAGCATCTTGGCTCAGGGTCAGTTGTATGAACTGCCCATGAGTCAAACAGCTCTAACCCTGCTCTGGCAAGAAATCATTCCAGCTACTGAATTAGCTGCACAGCTTCTCAGAAATGAAGGGTGCTGCTACCTGTCATGCCCCTGGACAGTGATGGCTTTAAGATTAAACATCCAGCTAAAGAATAACTTAAATTTGGCATCATGCCCATTGCTACTGATCAGGGCTGGCTGGTTTTGCACTGAGGATCAGCTTCTCAGAACTGGAGCTCTCTTACCCTTTTTTTCTTCCTCTTCTTCTTCAAAGAATTCAGGTAAAGAAAATGCTTCTTTGAGTTGCTCCATTTCCTCCTTAAGTGTGTCCAACTGCTCTCCAGAGAGGGCATTCAGAACCACTTTCACCTAGTTAGGGGCAGCACAGCCAAAGAGAGAATCAATAAATCCATCCAACAGGACGGAAAATGCAGGCCAAGGTAGAAACCAGTGGGTGTGAGGACAGTAACTTGTGAAAACTTGGCGACCTGCAGGAACTGAGGCTGGCTGGGATAAAGGGAATGGCTTTAGGAGCTGGGGACAGGACAAACTGCTCCCAAGGTAAACACCAGATCCTAATGCAAGGATCAAAGCAAAGTTCTGTAATCATTTTACAGGAAGTTCGTAGCACTTGATTTTACATGTATATACCTGTATTTCTTATCTTTTTTCCCCTGCTCAGCTGAACTCAAAATAGAAAGCAAAATGCTCAAGGCCATTACCTTTGATTCACTCTCTCTGGAAAGCATCTCTAAGGCCTCCAGATGCGAAAGACCCTGAAACTCATCAAACAGTAACCCATAATGGGCTTTCTTCTCAGTAGCCATGGTAACCTCGGTAGCTGTCTGCTGCTCTTCTTTCTCCTTTGCCTCTCGTAAGACCTGAAAAAGAAAAGCAGAGGCCTCGTGACAGTGCCAGGAGATAGAGAATACAGAGGGAGAAATGAGAGAAAGCAATGAGGTGCTGATAGGGAACTGCTGTACCTGAGATAACGTAGAGGTTCTGTTTATTAGGCCCTTTGTTTTTTTGAATCCAGGGTCTCCCTCAGCTATTACATCCATTGTCTTTTTCCCGATGAATTCCAAGGCATCCAGACCTCCACTAATAACACTTTTACCCTAGGAATCAGATTTGGATAAAGACAGCACATAAAACTCAGAGAAGATTACACAATGGAAGAAATTTAATTGGGAGAGTTTTATCAGCAATCTTATGCTGGGCACTCACATAAAAGCCAAATTGGTCCTTGTCACCCTAAAATTCAACCCTAATCATCACAAAGAGAGCAGCAGGACATAGAAAGAACCACAACACATTATCACCCAACAGCTTATTACAGCACCCAGAGAGCTGCAGCAATCTGATGGAAAATACATTTTTTTTAGTTCATGAACAAGCTGGTTCTCAGCACATCACAGTATTCAGTTCTCATCCTTCCAATGAGAAAACACCAGACCTGTGGATTTTACTGCTAACTTTTGTTTGAGCCTTAAAAGCAGAAACAGAAGCACCTTTCCATCTGCAGCTCTTTCAGATTCCCAGGCAAATTGACAAGACAGCAGATCACAAAAGCAGTTTCTAAGGGTAATGGCTTCCTTTGAAGTGCATTTCTCATGGTCACAGGAGCAAGCTGATTTCCAAGCCAGTTGGGCTAGTTTCACATATGTTTTTGAAAAGGAGAATGGATTTCATCTCTAGTTCTGTGGAAATCAGTGGAAATACTCCAGGAATGAGTCTGACCCTGCATTTAGCTGACTACTCCAAAGGAAAGGCAGAGATGACAGAGTACAGAGGTGACATGCACAGAAATGCCTGTTCTGCACAATCACTGTTAGGACTTTTTTGTTATGTACCAGCATTCAGTACAGAACTATCAAAATTCAATGCATCTTTCACATTAAATGCCAGTTAGAAGCACGGCCCAGGATAAGGGTTGTCTGAAGGCTGGAAGAGTTTATCACCATGCATTCCACAAATGTCAAAATTAAGTTTCCTCTTACAATGTTTCAGATGAAAGGCCAAAACCCCAAAGCTCCCTTAAACCCATTTTCTCCTGCATTCCCAACTCACTCACTGTGCTTTGGACAGCAGTAGAGATGGTTGATAAAACTTCAAGAGCCCCAGCAATAGGGAAGGAGCTGCCATCATCAGCTGCATCAGCGTTGCTGGCAGCAGGATTCTCACTTCCTGCATTAGAAGGCAGAAAATTAACTTCCTGATTTCAAAAACAAAAAAAGATCCTGTCAGCCACAGAGTGGAGAAAATTAACAGACACCAAATATCAGCTAGGAGTAAGCTTACAATTCAGATTATTTTCCTCTCTACTTTTCAGAGCTAACAGAACTAAGCAAGAGAATATTATTTTAATGATTTTATTATCAGTCTCAAAGTGCAAGGTGCAGATTAAGGCAATGTTATTTTGGGGCTGATTATGTTATGAAAAACATCCCAGGGATGTTTCCATGCAGAACAAAACTGACCTTTTGTAGCATCTTTAGACTCTGTTGAGATTTCACTAGGACTGGGGATCCCAAGGGTTGTTTCTGCTTTTTCTATGACATTTGAAATACCTTGACCTAGAGAAGACAGAAAGCAGAACAGAAACAGGATTAGAGCTGCATGTTCTTTTTTATTATTCCAGATTCCTTCTGTTCAAAACAGTTTAACCAGCACTAAAACCTCCTTCCATCCATCTCACCTACCAATGTAATGAACCCAGGTTTCATCTTAGCTTTTAAATAAAGTTGTAAATATTGGCACAATAGTAGTTTAAAATACCAGGTGAAAATTACATAAACGCCTTAAAAACTTGAAAGCAATTCTGTCTGTGCATACCTCCTTAATCTCACTGTACCTTTTGGTACAAGCTTTTCCCATTACTTGAACAATTCCCTTGACATTTTTCCAATAATGGCCACTATAACTAAAATCCCCTTCTCTAGAAACAAGTTCTAAAGTACCAGCTTGAGACACAAAACATGATTAAAATATTTATCAAATACCAGAAAGAGCCTTACCTACAGTAGCTACGGTAGCAGACGCAGTTGACAGAAGAGATTTCCCCCAGCTTCCCCAGTAGCCCCACCCTGTCTGAACTGCAGGAGGATCTGAGACCTTTAATGAAGAAAAACAGAAGACTGATGCAGGCATTATGGTGAGGAGAGGAACACAAGCAATCATGTGACTTTTGTGCAGCTTTTTCATTTCAGAGAACAGCAATGTGAATTTTTAGAAAGGAGTGGGGCTTATGCTCAGAGTTCTCCTGTGCTCAAAGCCATGAAATGTGAAGTCACATCTTTCTGAGAAAGCACAGGAACATACCTTGATGGTTTCAGCTGCAGGCTTTTCTGTGGCAGCAGGCTGGCTTGGGGGCTTGGGTTCAGGTCTTTTCCGAGTCACAGGCACAGTCTCTTGTTCTCTCCCTTCATTGCTCTCAGAGCAGCCAAGTTCCTCTGTCTTCTGTTCATTTTCAGCTTTGCTAAAGGTTTCATCTTTCGGATTTTCAGCACTGTCTTCCTCAGACATGACTACAAATATCCAGAGAAAACAAAGCAAATAAAATAATCACTCCCTCGCACTTTGACATTAGTTCAAGTGCATCACGTTGGCGTTTTAAATACTTAAACACAACAATGTTGCCACACATACCCACATGTGTGTACTTCTGACTCAAAGAAATGTCATACTTGGAAGTTTAAAGTCCCACAGGGACACGTGGCTTTATCTAACTGACACACCCTCTGCACAGGAAAAAAAAAAAAAAAAAAAAAAACAACAGTCTGCTAACTCTGAAAAACAAATAAGGTACAAAAGGGCCTCAGATATTTAAACCTATTACATGTTCCACCAAAATAAAAGGGAAAACAAATCGCTTGGGACAGCTGGTTTGAGGAGTGCAGGGGACAAATGGGGACAGCTGTCAGAGAGCTGAGCAGGCAGGGAGGCATCGACTGGGTCACTTCTGTACTTGGGGGTGAGCAGTGCAGGGCAGGAACAGCCCCAAGAGCTGCGAGGAGCTCCAGCTGCCCCAGCATCGGGGATGGGGATGATGAGCGAGGCTGTCACGCCGCTCTCGGGGCCCTCGTGTCACCGTCCGGGCTCCTCTGGCAGGGAAGGGACCTGCAGGTCCAGGCAGGGCCGAGCCGAACCGCAGAGCCCCCGGGATGCCGCTGTGTCCCCGGCCAGGCGCTCGCTGATGCAGCCGGGGCAGCTGCCCCCACAACTTCCACAGCAACGGGGAAGCGATGACCTCAAGCGAAGGAAAGCGACAGCTCCGGGAGCGGGCTGGGGACCGCCACCCCATCTGCCCAGGACCCTCCACAGCGAGCCCGGCTCACCCCGCCACCCTCCCCACACAGCCCTGGAGGCCTCCCTGTGCCTCCGCTTCCCCGGGAGACCCCCAAAGTCCCATAATCCACACGGGGCTGCTCCATACGGCACCCCAAATTCCCCGGAGCTCCCCGTGGGGCTCCTGCCGCACAGGGAGCCCGCCAGGTGCCCACAGCACTGCCCACGGTGCCGCCTGCCCCACAGCCGCCCCCAGCCGCGTCTCCCCGCGGGGCTCGCTGTGCCCCGCACAGCCCCGGCCCTGTGCCGCCCTCACCGTCGGCGGTCGGCGCGGCCCCCGCGGCTCCGGGCGGACCGAGAGCAGCGAGGCCGGCGCAGAGCGGCCCCGGCGCTGCCCCGGAAGCGGCCTCAGCTCGGGGAAGCGCGTCCGGGCGGCGGGGCCGGCGGCTGCGGCGGAGCTCTGGGACAGGCCGGGCCGGGAAGCCTCGTCCCGGTGAGAGCGGCGGGACCGCCAGGTTCGCCTGGCAAGGTCGGGGGCGAGGGGCAGCGGCGAAGGGGGAGGCCGCGGGCCCATGTCCCGCCTCGCTGTTTTGGCGTGGAAATAGGGGCAGAAGGGGCGGGTTTGGGGGCAGCGAAAGTTGTGGAGGGCCTCGAGAGAAAGCCACATGAGGAACGGCTGGGGTCACTTGGTGTGCTCAGGCTGGAGAATGGAAACTGAGGGCAGAGCTCATGGGGGTCTGCAGCTCCTCCCGAGCAGGGTCATCTCCGAGCTCTGCTGTGTGTGACAGGGACAGCACCCAGGGAACGGCTGGAGCTGTGCCAGGGTGGGTTAGAGTGGATTTTGGGAAAGGTTCGTCCCCCAGAGGGTGCTGGGCACTGCCCAGACTCCTCAGGGAATGGGCACGGCCCCCAGGCTGCCAGAGCTCCAGGGGTGTTTGTTTGGACAGAGCTCCCCAGCACGGGGTGGGATTTTTGCGGTGACCTGAGCAGGGCCCGGAGTTGGACTGGCTGATCCTGGTGGTTTTATTCCAACTCAGAATATTGCGTGTGTTTGTGTTTCTGGCATGACGTCGTGCCCCAGTGACACCAGCCTGTGGCCTCTTGGCCCCGTGCCCTCGGCTGTGGTGTGGCCGTGTCGTGTGTCGCCTGTCCCACTGCCACCACCAGCCCAGCGGGACCAGCATTTTTCCACAAGCGAACTTGGAGCATACAGGAGCTGTGAGGACAGGGTAACGTTAAGTGAAACTTTGTGCCTGATCGTTTTTTAGCTGACAGGGCAAAAAACCCGTTTTGGTGCGCAGCCGGTGCCATGTCGTGGCGAGTTACTCCGTGACAGGTGTCAGGCATCCAAGGGATGAGCACAGGAAAACAACAGATCCCATCAGGCAGCCTCACGCAGCGAGGCTGGGCCTGGTGTGCTGTGGATTTACCCCTTAGGTTGGTTTTTGGGCCGTGGGTGCTGCCATTCCCCTGCAGAGCTTTGGCTGGTGGCAGCAGAGGGGGAGCCCTCCCTGCAGCCTGGGAGCACCCGGAATGGCTCTTGTCAAGGCCGTGCTGGCTGTGTTCATAAACTTCCCAAGAGTTCCTGTCTGCAGGGCTCTGCCAAATGCATCTCCCTGGTTTGACAGAGGGTCAGAGGGCACTTGCAAATGGTGTTTCTGCAAGACATCAGCAGCCTGTGCTCTGTCAGGTGTGTCTCAGTTTATTGCCTCACGTTACTCCAGGTATGAAGTGATGTTATAAGCAGTGAATGTAAAACCATATAACTTGCAACCTCTTGGGCCCCAATTTTGCAGTGCCATATAAATGTGTGTAATTTTAAGTACTATCAGTGCTTCCACTGACCTCAGTGGGACTACTTAGAGTGCTCTAAGTTTGACACAAATACACTTCTTCAGGGTAGGAGCCAAGGATGACTCATACAAGCACATGCATCACAGATTTTTATCTTTCCACTGCTATTTGTTGTTACAACTTATGGTTTAATAAAGGTTAAATGTGTTGAGCTCAGCTTCAGGTTCAGTTGTAAAATAGCCGGTTTCTATTCTGGCACATTTCATCTTGATTGAGCTTAACACTTTGTTGAAGAATTGGGATGTTGGCACTGATCAGGCTTTATCCTTTTTGGGTCCTTTATCAGCTCCAGCAGCTGTTTTGCATAAGTGCAATGGATGAAGAATATGGATTTTGCAAATCATTTTATTGTTCCCAGCACTCGGCAGTGAGAGATCATTGTCTGCTTAGCAATAATGGCTTTTCCAAAAGACAAACAATTTCTAATAAATCAGACCTCGAAGAATTTAATAGTAAAATTAAATGACCCATTACCAATGGTTTATGCATTATGCAGGCTCAGTGCAAGTATAGTGGAGAGCATATGCAATTACTGAAGATAATTATTCTTATGAGGGAAAATGTTGCTGAGTATTTCTTGTGTTAAATAAATGAGTGAGATTCCTAATGTCATTTAGGAGAAACGTCACAGACGCTTGGAAGCCTTAACAATTCAAATTTAATAATTTAAAATGACAATAGCGCAGGCAAAGTACAAGAGGCTCTGGGATTATTCTCTAATAAATCTAAAGCAGAGGTTATTGTTTTAGAAGACTGGAAGTTATTATGTGCCTGTGATTCAAGGGTGAAGATGAGGGTTTGTGTTTGCTGCAGAACTGTTGTCAGTTTTAACTGCATCAGGCCCTGTGAAGTCAAGTCTGATGGATGCAAAAGTGCATTTTTAGCTGAAGGCAGCTGGGTCATAGGGTGATGTCAGCTCGAAGTCTGGGACCACAGCACCTCGCTTGCCACCACAAGCTGTGGCAGACCTTTAAGCAACCCAAATGTCAGTGGTCCACTGCCAGTCCACAGCCTGTCTGTGTGGTGTCTGCGTAAGGTTGCCAAAACAAGCAGGTCAATGTCAGCAGCTTTTTGCAGGCTCTGAAATGCTCTGAAAATACCAGGGGTGTAAAAATTGAAGGTTAAAACGCCCAAACAGAAAAATAATTGTTGATCAACGGCAGCCTTAGTAATTTTTTTTCAGACCTGTGCTGTTGCTGTGGATGGGATGCTCTTCTTCAGAGGCAGCAGGACTCAGTAATGCTTTCCCTAAAGTGTAGCTGGTGAAAAACAGGAATGAAAGAGGCCTTGGTAGTGGTTTTAACTGTTTAGCTGTGGGAAAGTAGCTTCTCCAGCACAATGGTATAATTGAGTTCTCTGCACTAGTCTCGTCTTAAATGAAAGAACAAGAGGCATGATAGAAAACAGAGTGGGGCCAATAATTAAAAAAAAAAAAGAAAAAGAAGAAGGCAGATGAAGGGATTGCTGTTTATAGAGAAACAAGTAGGGAGCCTGTTTTCCAGTTTCTCTTGCAGGATTCAGTGAGTGGGTTGGTTAGTCAAGCTTGAAGGAGAGTTGGACACAGCTGTCTTCTTTGCCTTCTTTGTTAAACTGGTCTTGGCAATAGCCACAACAGAAATGGAAATGGGTCAGATAACACATTTCTCATCAGATGTCAAGTATGGAATCTGGTTTGACCTTCGACAAATTAACTTTCACTGAAAAAGAATCCCAGTCTGGATAGCATCAGCAGAATTTCCCCTTTTGAATATGCTCAGCTTGTGTCTGTTGAAAGACAATTACTAGAAATCACCTGGGTTTATGCATGTTATATTATTTTTCAGAAGTGCTTTAGATAGTGTTAATTGGTAATTCTAGAAAGAGGAAAAGTGTCTGCATTATTTATTAAGTAAATGGGTTCCTTTGTGTTATTTATGAAATTCCCTTCCACTAACATCTGTTATTTGTAGAAGAAAAGATGATAAATTTGAAGTCACACAGTCAATGGTATGAAATGAGATATTTTTTAGGATAACATTTGAGCTTGTAGCTTCTGTACTTTGTAAATGATGTTTTAAGGCTCTGGAGCAGTCTAGATGGAATCATAACTTCAGGGAACACATATTGGATTAGAAATTTTCTTGAATCAGGCTTCCAGGAAAATTGATTACAGATTGTCTCTTATCAGTGTCATCTCATTTTGTTACAAGTTGGTTTTATTCTGGCTTGTGTGCAAAAGACAAATTAAGGAGGAAAATTAAAGGCTGTATCCTAATGCCTTAAAATATCTTTTGTGCACATTAATTTGAGGAGTATCTGTCCCTAGACAAAACAATTTTTCACATAGCTATGAAGTTTGGGTAGGGAAGACAGTGAAGAAAATATGACTGAGACGAAGTGACATAAACTAAAAGATTTTCAGCAGGAGCTCATTGTAAAATAAACAAGAATAACAGGAAGCAGACTTAGAAAATGCAGGAGCAACAAGAGATATTGCAAAAAAGAGAATATATGTAGATATCAGTGTCCTGGTATTCAGAAAGGGATCTCCTCTTCTGGCTGTAGATAACCACCAGGAGACTTTTCCCAAGTAATTAAATCATATTATATAGTATTTAGACATCTAATACCAGTTATGCCCCTAAAATCAAGTAAGTAGATGTAAATGCTAAAAATCAGATGTGTGTGTGTGTGTGTGTGTGTGTGTGTGTGTGTGTGTGTGTGGTTTTTCTCTGGATGGTAAATGAAAGACTGGCTTTAGAGAACGAGGGCTTAAAAGCACTTTGATATTGGTGGAGAGGGAGGCAGAAATTACATCCTCTTTCTCTCTTTTCTTCCTCTGTTAAGAAAGCACTTTTTCTCTGGTAAGAAATGCAGAATCCACTTTTAAAGATAATTGTGCATTTCGAGTAGTCTGAACAATTTGTTCTTTTTGTAAAACCTTTTTCCCCTTAATGATTATTGTTCCAGAGATTATTTATTTGGTTGGGAAGATGAACATCTAGTGGACTGGAGGTTGTGCTAATGCCTTCTTACCCTCGTTTTATTACTGTGTTCTGAGCAAAGCTCTGATTTGGAACCTCTCAGCTGACAGTTTGTATTATGCTAATCGAAATCTGTTTACTGGAAATTAAATTTGAATACATGGTAACCTTGCTGTCATTAATAAACTTACTGCTTTTTTTTTATTTTTTCAGTTTTACTTCCAGTTTCCACTTCAAATATTGATGGTCTTGAAAGTGCATTTGGATCCCAGACATTTTCCATCACAGAACAAATCAAGAGCTCTTCTCCTATCTCTGAGCAATACAGACAGCTTAATATCATATGACCTCATTTCTCCAAATTAAATGAAAGAAGAATTTTCACTAGCTTTCCATGAAGCTCAGCTATTGCCTGTTAATTTTGACTGTTAGTGCTGATCTTTCAGTTGGATTCACAGTGGAAAATGTAGCTTTTAACAGGACAGTTTCTTTTGGGTCTTTCAATGCATCACTTCATGCAGTGTCTCAAGCTTTAATAAGTTCTCCAGCACACTATGATATCATAGCCAAAGAGGGGACCAGTATTTTAATTGAATGTAAACTGAACATCAGCCAGTACGAACATATCCTTTGGTATAACTCCAGAGGACACCTGCTTGAACAGAAAGATGAAGGTGAGTTTTCCTGCTGTTTTCTATCCATCATTATTCCCCTTTTAAATAGTATTGGAAAACCTCTGAGACTTTATGATAATTTTCTCTTCCTAGCCTCCCATTTTTACAATTGGGAGATAAGGAGAGAGCAAAGAAAAGTCCTTTGCCCTCTGAAATGTTGCTTGGGAATTACACCTGAGTGCTTCTGTTCCAGCCCATCCATCCTGTTTTAGTGCCCCACAGAATGATGTTGCTCAAGAGTCATCCCACTAGTCCATGCAGAAGAAATTAATCCTCATCATTTAACTGATGGTTTTATTTATTATTGCTCTGGTTTAAATTATATTTTTCCAAATGCATTAATTAAGCACAATTCTCCACAGCTTGCGACCTTTTGAGCTGGCAGTTGGTGCTTTAATTTTGTTACAGGATATGTTTTAAAACATAATTAATACATTTATTTTTTGGTTTATGTACCAGTGAGACTGTGGAAAGTAACACAATATGTAATGCCCAACGACAGAATTCATGCTATTTAACCCTTTTGAACTGAAGTGGAATATATTTTCCTACCCTTTGGCTCTTTCAGTTTTATCCCTGCAGTTTTTAATTTAAAACAGTATTTTAGAAATGCATGTGTTTTTCTCTATTAGTATTAATGAAGGTCGTCGAACTAATTGATAGGATCTTGTTGGAGGCCATCTTTCTGCCTTAAGTATTCAGTAACCTTTTTGTAGTTATAATGCCATCTGGAGATTAGTTCAAAGTAGAGTAATTAGAAGAATAAGTTATGAAAACAGTTCAAAGCAGAGTAATTAGAAGAAATGAGTTATGAAAACAGTTTTCCCTCTAAGTTATAAATGCACAGCAAATGCTGTATAAAACTTCTTGTATTGATTTCTTTTTACTTGCGTTTTGCACGTCAGCACTGCATGCTCAGCAGAAAACTCTCAAGAAAATTCTGGGTTCTTTTGCCAACAGAGCCATTTACAGACTTATTTCTTTCATGGGCCACTTGACTTTTGACTCTGAACATATGGAAAATTAGACTTTATAGAGGACAGTCTTTTAACATAGGGTGAGAAGCCCTAGTTAAGAATTAGAATCCCTGTCAGAAAGAACCAGCAGGCCATAAGCACACTGGAAAGTGCAGATGAGAGAAGGAAGTAAAAGTAGTGTAGCAAGCATGCAGAATAATTTACCATGAAGCAGTAGGATGGGTAAGTGGGTTGTGGCTTTCTGTGTCACAAGCATGAAAAGGACATTCTAGTCCTTGGTGTACTGGTACTATGCTAGAAGTGGAGTGCTCACTGCCAAGCTTTGACTCTGGTGATGTTTACCCTGGCATTTTTGTTTCATGAGCTCTGTTTGTTTCTAACCCCTGTGTAGGTGACCGGTGGAGAATTGCTGATAACTCCCTCAACATCACAAAGGTCAGCTTTGCTGACCGGGGCCGGTACACGTGTGCAGGCATTAATCATAACGAGACCTTGTACTACACAGTCACCCTGAGGGTAATCTTCACCTCAGGGGACATGAGCATCTACTACATGATTGTGTGCCTCGTTGCCTTTGCCATCACCCTCATTTTGAACATCACCCGCCTGTGCATGATGAGCAGCCACCTCCGCAAAACGGAGAAGGCCATCAACGAGTTCTTCCGGACGGAAGGGGCGGAGAAGCTGCAGAAGGCTTTCGAGATAGCCAAGCGTATCCCCATCATCACATCGGCCAAAACGCTCGAGCTGGCCAAAGTCACTCAGTTTAAGACCATGGAGTTTGCTCGCTACATCGAAGAGCTCGCCAGGAGCATCCCCCTGCCGCCGCTCATCCTCAACTGCAGGGCGTTCATGGAGGAGATCTTCGAGGCCGTGCGGGTGGACGACCCCGACGAGGTGGGCAAGGAGGACAAGCAGCCCCCCGGCTGCGGGGCCCAGGCCGCGCTGTTCGCCGGGAGTGCGGAGATGAAGCGCAGCCATTCCCCGGCCGGGGACTCGGACGACGGCTCCCTGAGCGAGCAGGGCCAGGAAATCGCCGTGCAGGTGTCCATCCACCCCCAGTCCCACGGGCAGAGCATCGACACCGTGTCCCACGGCAGCTGCCACTCTGTGCCTGCTGAGGAAGGCACCTGCTGAGCCCAGCCATCCACAGAGGGGCGAAGGAAGCTCGGGTGAGCCAAGGGTACTGTGAGGAAAGGGTCTGCAAACAAGCTGCCTCAGTCCCATGTGCACAAGAGTTTTCCAGACTGCTAGTTCTGAAGTGTGTATTTTCTGTCAGTGCTGATTTAACAATTGCAGTCTGCTAGAAAAGGCCGTTTGGAATATTGTGCGGGGGCTTTTCTTTCTAAAGCAGGTTTGCTATATTTAAAATAGTTACAAAACAGGAATTTTTTGTCCTTGGCTCCTTGGTAGCTTTTGATATTTCAGATCTGTGTGAGAAGTGACCAAGCTGAGCAGTACACCTTGCAATAAGAACTTTTCCTTTGTGAGCTCCTTCTTTCTTCACAAAGTTGAGCTGAAATTCATTTGAGTCAGTGTTGTTGTCCTGATGAATTGAGTTCTGTGCTCTTTTTGAGTTGCCTCTTGGTGTGTGTAGCCCATCAGAACCATGGTGAGCTTGAACAAATCTGTTTTGTGTCACGTGCTTCTGTGTTGCTATCAAAATGTACTGTACTTAGGAAAAGAATAGTGACAGGATCTGCTGCTGGATTAAGTGAATTGTTGTAGTTTCAAAGCAGCTTAGAGAACAACCAGGAGGTTTCAGTTTTCTGTGCATCTGCAGGAAACTTGTGTGTATTCTAAAAGCTAGTTGCTTAAACTTGGTGCTGATTGCCAAAGCGCCTTACCCTGGTCCTGTCCCACAGAATGGAGCAGTGACAGCACTGCTGGCACTGCCTGGCTTTTCATTTTGCTGATTTCACTCGCTATAGAAAATCCAAAGTTTTATATTGTATTTGACGTTGTGGTGAGAAAAGGATGACAGTAATCACATAGTGGCAAAGCTAATAGATGAATTTATCATCTGCAGACAGGTGTCAGGCACATCTTCCTGAACAGCATTATAATAAAGTAGGTGAAAAGTAGAGACACTGAGTGGCTCTGCTCCGGCTGGTCAGAAGGCAGTGGCAAACAGCAGGAGGGGAGTGACTCCCTGATAGAGCCCAGCCTTGTGTGCTGCTGAGGTGGAAGAAGGGAGAGCTGCAGCTGCTGACACATGTACACACACAAGTACTTCACCAAGGATCTCCCACCTGGCTTCCACAGCTGTAGAGATCCAGCCTCCAGGAATCAGAGTGCAGACAAGAATCTACTTTCTTCTTCCACTCTTTGGTGCTGTGTTTTTTTTTTTTCCCCTTAACATTTGTAAGTTATATCATTTAAATAGCATTTTATATCCTGTTGAGATTTAGTAGATGCTTGTAAGCACTCCACATATTAATTTCTTACAACTACTGGAAGCATATTGCCATATAATTTTAACAACTTGGCAACAGGAGCGCCATTTAATTTCTCACAACTCTTTTTTCTTTCCTTATTATTACAGAAATGTCAGTTGAATAAGTGATTCTGGAGGGCTGCTCAGGATTCTTAAGAGGATTTGACATTACGTTTACATGGGTAGAGGTGGAAAACAAGCAGGCACAGTGGTAATAGCAGGGTGGGGCTGTCTGTGGTAATACATGCTCAGAAGGAAGGTGCTGAAAGAATTATGGTTACCATATCAGAGAGAGGGAAATGACAGCATCTCTTACCATTTTAAACTACCTTCTGGGGAAATTCCTGCAGTCAGCCATCCGTTAAATCACCCTAGTTGCCTTTGGCCTGTCGGGTAAGAGTGGTGTTAGTCAGGAAGGAAATTGCTAGCCTTTATTACAATAACATTCCCACCAGCTTGGTGCCATTTCTAAGACTGTAGCAAACTTTGTCTGCTTCAGGGGAATAAAACCTTCTGTACACACTTGGAGTAGCTGCCTCAACAGTGACTTCTTTTTTTGCTTCCATAGTTTGATGGCACTTTATGTCCAGGTGAAAAGTTTGTATAGTTTTGTGTAGCCTGTCTGGTTTATTTTCATTTTTTTGAGGTTATCAATGTTAAAAGATACTCTGTGGATAAATACCTATTTCTCTTAGAAGAAGGAAGCTGCTGGCTTCACTTCTGTGCTACAGTGTGTTCTGCAGGTTTGTTGCACGTGTGAGGGGAGATTTGAGAGTTTGCACCCTTTAGGATGCAAGAGGTGAAGGCTACAAGAGAGAATGTTCTGTTTCAATCTCCTTTGTGCCACAGCCATCAGAATGTACCTGCACCTGCCTTATTTCCCTTTGAACAGCTCTCCTTACTCCTGTGGAACTGTTGCATGATATGCAACATATGGATGTATTACCCCTAAAAACAAACGCAGTGAGAGATGCCACTGCAAAATCTAAACTATTTAATTGCTTCCTAAGAAGCAGTTATGATTGACAGATGTCACATCAGAAGTGGCAGCTTACAGGCAGCAGAATGACACTGCAAGTGTCAGATGGGTGTCAGGAGAGCAGTTTCGAGTGATTTGATCTCTTTTTTTGATTTTCATACTTTATTTATGTAGCTCCGAGTTCTTACTGAGCACAGGTACCTGGTGTCTTTATGCATCCTATTGTTGGTTGAGAGGAAGGAGTGACCATGCATGAAGGTCCTCAGAAATGCAGTTGCAGTGTCAATTGCAGGACAGCAAAGCTGAGAGTTTTCCTGAATTACTGTATTCTGTATTCTGTTCCTTAAATTAATTTCATTCCTGGGAAGGAGGATGTTTTGTAAGGATTTCAGTATATCAGGAGTACCTTCTGAATGTAGGAACTGATCCTACTCCCACTGAATTCAATTAGAGAGGATTTGGAGCTCTGTGCATTTTACAGGATTTTTATGCATCTGAAAGCAAGGACGATGGTGATGTTAAATGGTAAAAGTGATTTCCTGGGAATGAAATTTGACACCAGTTTCCAAACAACTTGTGAACTATTCTTGTTACCCTGAGAGTAAATGCGTGCACTTAATGTCTTTGATGAATCTAATTGAACATTAACATTGAAAGTGTTTCTCTCTTAACTTTTTCTAAGATGAGGAGAATCTAGAGTAGTTTCTTTCCTTTAAATTAAAGTTTCTGACAATCACAAAGCTATTCTATCTCTTCTTTGTGACTTACTTTAAAAAATATAAAACCTACTTGTTATCCAAGAGTACCTAAAACTAACTTTGTAGTGATTATTTGTGTTACCTGGATTGTAATGTAACTGTTTAATGTAACCACCTAGGATTTCATACTTTCATAAAATGAATTGGTAGATTTGCAAAATAAATTGAAAAGAAAAACCTTGTTCTGCTGGAATTTTCTGTTTTACAAGTGAGGAGTGCCTGTCCCTCCAAGGTTATGTAGCAGCTGCATTGAGCTCAGCAGAATGTTGTTAAAAAGCCTGACAGAGGTTATTGGGATATTCAGTCATCTGAAGGACCATTCCTGCTATGACATCTTTGGATCTGTCTTTTTTTTTTTTTTTATTGTCTCAAAGTCTTCAACAGCATCTAATAATTGTTCCCAGCTGCAGATACAAACAGGTACAGACTTGAAATGGTTTCAGGAAGGCCCTTGTTTATTTATTTGTTTCACATTGTGTGTGTGACCTTCAACGACAAATCTGTTTTATTTGTTCATACCTTTTTCACATGCTGGTACTATTCTATATTGTAAGCACCTTTCTTTTTGTAGCCCCTCACCCCAAACACCAAAAATCCACCTTGCTGAGAATCTTTCTGTGGTGCCTTCCATGGGGGTGTGCAAGTGTGAATGAGAGCAGAATTCATCCACGTTGCTTTGAAAGAAGAGTCTCTGGTTGCCAGTCTCTGCACAAGGCAGATTGAGCATTACAGCTGAATATTTGGGGATTTTCCCATGAGAATCAGCTGCCCAAAGGAAGAATTATGGGACCCATACTCCTCAGGCTAGGTCAATACTCAGTCAGCATCTGCTTTCTATCTCCTTGTTATGAGAGATGCATTAATGATAATAATTCAGTTTTTTAAAGCTCCTGTAACCTGATCCCTCATGAGCCTATCCACAGTGAACAAATTCATCTGCATCCATTTAGAGCACTTTTCCATCTGGTAACAACAGATCATTGAAAAGGGAGCTGCATTAAGGATGATTGTACTTTAATTTTAGGTGCACACCGTAAAAAAATGCATTTTTTTTCTTAATGTTACAACACTTGTGTGAGTGAAGTGTCCAGCTGGAGATGCCAAGGTGTCATTCAACTCAGGCAAGTTACAGCTTTATCGACTTGCCTTCAGCCAGGTCATTTCACACCAGCTGAGTCTCTTTCCTCTCTTTTTTTAATTGGATAGCAGCTCATTCAGATGTCTCCAAATACTGCCAGCTTTTTTGCATGTGGAAGTGAGAATTACACCATCATTCAAAAAAAAAAAAAAATCGTTCTGCTAGATGCTGAAATATCAAAAAAGCCCTAAAAGCTGGAAAGTTGTTCTTTATCCCTGGTAAAACAGTACCTATTCTTTGGTCATGCCTGGCTGCCAATGAGCGCAATAATACTGAGCAATTAGGCCTTTCACTGGCGTTAGGCTAATTAATTGTTTGCACAGTGCCCTGAATATGGAATCATTTTCCTTTTGGAAAGAATAAAAGGATTAGAATGGCTTTATCCCAAGTTGCTCCGAACGTCTTTTATTTATTTAATGGGAGAAAAATCCTCTGTTGCCCCGAAACGCAAACCGCACACTCGAGCGTTACGGTTGCTCGGGGACATTTCCATCAGTGGGGATGTGAATGCATCCACATATGTCCATCCATCTGCAGCCACGCTCCATATGGGATCTGGGGGTCCTGCTGCATGGCAATGAGCGTGCAGAGGCTGGAGTGCTGCAGGGTTTGGCTGTCAGTGCCTCGGGGGCTGCAGGGGGATGAGCATCGCTCGGATTTCAGCTGCCTGCAGCACCACGGCCACTGTGAGCTGTGGTAGCGCTGCGAGGGCAAAGCTCTGGGACTGGACACTCTCTGAAGAGGTTTGTGCTGACTGAATCCAAGGCAAATGGAACCTGGGCTAGGGTCTCTTGGAGAAGGGATACCCAGTGGACACAATATTGCAGAGGTTATTGCTATCTGTTCTTTATGTTTGTCCTATTCGGTGCCTCTTTGTGCTACCATGTTATTAAATATATATTTCACGTTAAATGGCTCTACAGACGTGCAAAAAGCCATTTCAGTGGAAAGCAAAGGAATGTACTCAGCTCTAAGTGCAAGGCAGAGGCTGCCATCACACAGACTTCCACTGAAGGGGTTGGAGTTAACTGGCTGAAGTTCCTCCTGCCTTCCCTGCTCCCTGCTCTCCTGTAATTCCTGTTGTGGGCCATCTGCAAGAGCTGAAAGTGAAAATTGTGTCCCATGCTACTTTATCTTCCTCTAAAGATCAGGACACTGAGAACAGCTCTGGGTTTGAAGGGAGCATGAGAGGCCACCTAGGATGTGTTCTAAACCACAGATGTCCATCCTGGCTTGAAAACAGCTGCTAGCAGAGATGTTGCATCTCCCAGGCAATCTGTTCTCCTGCTAAACTCTCCAGACTACTGGAAAGATTTCCCTAAAATCTGCCACAAAGCATCTCTTAATGCATCACACATCTCATCCTTTCCATGCCTACTGCTGCTACATCTGCAGCCAAGTCAGGGCCACCCCAAACAAGCAGGAAAGGAATTGGAGGGCAACACAAAGCAGGGGCCATGCTTGGCTTTATGTGCCTGCCTTGTCTGGAGAGATCATTCTGTGTTCAGCCTAAGCTGGCAGAATTTAACTGGAAGTCAAACTCCTTTTGTTTATTTAATGCCTGGATGTCTGAGTGTTGCTTCTTGTGCTTTGGACCTTCTTGCTGTGTGTGCTGGGTCACGGAAATGTCCAACACCAGTGCTGTTCATATCAAAGGAGTAGCTCCAGTATTCTGGGTGTGGGAATGTGGTAGGGGCTGGAAGGCAGCCACTGCAAAGCTGTCCCACCCATTATCTCAATAAATTTTCAGCATTTCACTCACTTTCTCTCCTTGGTGTCTTCACTTTAGTGCATGAAAATATCCAGAATATCTTTGCCTGAGCAAAGTATCTTGCTCAATGAGAGCATCCCAAGTTATTATTTTTCTTTTCTTTCTTTTTCTTGTGAGTTTTTTTCAAGCTTAACTCTCCTTAATAATGACTAGGGAGGAAGACAGTGGACCAGAACAGACATGAAGGAGTTTGGACAACTGTCCTAAATTAGAGGACAGGTTTGCTTTGGAAATCCTATATGCATCACACTCTGTTACAGAAAGTTGGCTTTAACAGCAAATTTCTTGCAGCAGGGTGTCACTTCACTTCCACAGATTACTTGAAATGCTTTATTAATTCGATGACCTTGTGGGCTCTCAGAAAAAAACATTTCTCAGTGTTTTAGGGAAAGAGAACTTCTCTGAGCTAAAGGGACTTTTTGTTGCTCAGATTTATTGCTTGGCTGACTTAATTCACCGTTCAAACACGATGATTTTTAGCTGCTGGGCAGTGGGCCTTGTAATGTTGAAACTAATTAACTGCTGGAACTCTTCTGAGCAAGGCTGTTTTCTTACTGGGTTTTGGGGCTTTTTTTTAAATCCACAGAAATAAAGCAAACACGATCCTTGGAGCACAGGGTGGCATGGATATGGTATCAGCACAGACACAGCCCTGTGCTGGATGACTCCGTGTCACAGCTGCCAGCTGTCCCCACTGCTGGGGTGACACCACACAAAGGTAACAGGAGAAAAGAGACAACATCTAAAGACAGAAAACAGGAGGGGTGCCAGAGCCATGACAAAGGGAGAAACTTGGAGAATAGCAAGAGAGGTGTCCACTCCACAGCTCTGGATCCACAGCAGTCAAGGAGCTGAGCTGTGGACCTGGCTGGGAGGCCAAGGGCAATGGCTCTGCAGCTGGAGAGTCCTTGCACCTCTCTCCCCTTCCTTCATCTCCACCACTGGCCTTGCAGACTGTATTTCTGAAAGAGCCTTGAACCTCACAGCTCAGACAGATCTAAAGAGCTGCAGTTCCTGCTGGCAGGACCTCATCAAAGCCTTGAGAGGAACGACAAGGTAGGAAAAAGGGGTTGTTCCTTGTCAGGATGCACCTGGCTGCAGG
The DNA here is from genome assembly GCF_052056855.1 of Sturnus vulgaris. Lineage (NCBI taxonomy): Eukaryota > Metazoa > Chordata > Aves > Passeriformes > Sturnidae > Sturnus > Sturnus vulgaris. Next base: position 5,614,628 of record NC_142257.1, on the reverse strand, counting down.
AAGTTACTGGTTTTTATCCCATGATGGACTTCTGCACATCAAAATATTTTCTGGCAAAACTTTATAACCCCTGCATTGTCCTGCATTATTATCCTGGTGATGTCTAAAGATGTCATAAAAAAGTCTAGAAGTTCAAGCAGAGACAAATCCAGTGTCTGTGTGCTCCTTCCTACCGTGTTTTTGCAAAGCTCCTTGCTCTGCTCCTTGCTCTGAGTCCACGTGCAAGTGAAATATAAATCTCTGCTGCTCACTGAAAGCAGGGAATCCCTCACTGGCTCCAGGGAACTCCCCATCTGTCTTTGTTCCTGACAGTTTGATTACCTGTATCATCATTTTTAAATGCAGAGCTGCAAATACCATTAGTGGTCATACAGAATGGCAACTCTCTTGACAAGCCCCAGCCACAGTGACTTTCCTCGACTGGCAGCAGGGAGCACAGGCCAGCCCCTCTTCCTCCTGTGAGTCTGGGCTGCGGGTGTCAGCCCCAGCTGTCAATTCCCCTCCATCTCATTGTCTTCTTCCCTGCATTTCAATTCCAATGTTTCCAGGATTTCCAGCCTTCTTCTGAAGCCTCACACTTCAGTTGCTCGCTCCTGAAGCACAGGAGCAGCACCCCTGGGTGTGTGATCAAGGAAATCTTATGTCACTTGACTTGCTCTGAACAAAGGGGGAAGTGCAGAGGATCAGCAGCATGTGGGACAGGAGACCTCTGCTTCCTGGCCAGGAGCTCCAAAAGCACCATGAAGTTTTCTGCCTGCTAATTCTCTAGGTGAAGCAAGGGGACAGTTAGTGGAGGTTTGTCACAGGGAGATTTTTGAGTAAGAGAAAACAGAATTTGGTGGCTGCGAGGGTCCAAAATAGCACCTGGAGATGTTGTACTCATGATCTTACTAGCTCATTAGCTTTCAGCCAGAGCATGTTCCAGCATCTCCTGGCTTGGGAAGGTGTCCTTAGATGTGAGGTGGGGGTCCACAGTGACACAGAGTCCCCAGGCAGTGAGAAGCAGAGCTGCTTCATTCCAAAAACCCAACCTTTTTAAGCAATTAGCCAGTTATCAGCTACATAGTTTTAAATCATAACAAACATAATTCAGCCAACCACCATACATCACGATGTGAGCATGCAATGGTTACATAACTTGTTTTTCTACCCCTAATTCAGCTGAGTCACTTTCCCACTGTCCTTTTCTGCTTAGCTGAAGTGGCAGGCCTGAGCCATGATTTTACAAGGTCTCCCTTTTGTAAGGTTTTACCTGTATGCAACACCTAGAGGCAGTACAGGACAGTCAGGGTGTGAGGGGACAGTGCTGAGGGCTGAGCATGACCCCTCAGGCATAGGGACAACAGGACGGACCAATTCTTTTCAATCCCTGACATTTCCCGATGCCCCAGTGAAGCCACCCCTGGAAAGGAGCACACATGGTCCATGTGTTTATCCTTTGCCAGCCATCCCTGCTGTTCTCTCCCTTTCCTGGGAGCATCTGTGTTTTTCTTTCCTTCAAACTGTCCTTGGAGTGATGCAGCAAAGTGCCAGGTGTACCTCTGCTGCTGCTCTCATCTGTGCAGTGAAAGCAGTGAAGGCTTTCCTTTGTTTAGCTGAAAGGGAGCCTGGGTCAAGGATTTTATGTGCCGAGCAGAATCCAAGCACGAGAACACGTAGGTGAGCTCAGAGCCAGGATCTGGGCTGGCTGTGGCAGTGGCAGGAGGGGCAGCAGCGTGACAGGGACCAGGGAAATGTGGATAACAAAGGGAAATTGATGGGATGGGATGGGATGGGATGGGATGGGATGGGATGGGATGGGATGGGATGGGATGGGATGGGATGGGATGGGATGGGATGGGATGGGATGGGATGGGGTGCGGTGCCGTGGGTGGGGTCCCTCTCCGTGCCGTAGCTGGGTGATGGGGGCACACCTCAGCCAGGCAGCAGTGCCCAGGGCAGGAGCTGCTCGCCTGCAGCCCCACTAGAGGCAGCTCTTGGTTTGCTCTGAGCGCGGAGCAGCAGCCGAGCGCTGCCGGGGACCGCGCTCCGGCAGGAGCGATGGAGCCGCTCCTGCTGCCCCGACACGGAGCCTTCCCCCCAGCAGGGACCTGCACCCCTCGCCCCAGCCCACCCGGGCTCCCACAGCACACCCAGCCGCTGTTCCCCACATACACCGTGTTAAAGCCTGGGTGGGCAAAGAAACCCCCAGCCCAACCCAAAGGAGGAGGGGTTGCAGGGACAGGGGGGGCTCAGGGAGCTGAAGTCGGCAGCTGGGAGCAGCGATACCCGAAGGAGAAGGTTGGAATTGAGGTGTGTGCCCCCCTCCTGCCCGCCCCTGAGCAATTCCCACCGCCGGCATCCTGCAGCGGGAGGGTGGGAGATAAAAGCCAGCAAGGAACGGATTTGATTTGTCCTTTTTTCCTCTGTGCATTAACAGATCCAGCTCTGACTGAAGTATTTAGTGATCACAGCGCCTTAATTGCATAGGGAAAACATTTCCTGGCAATTGCTCGTGTGCCCGTCTTGGCTCGCTGGGCGCTTCCCTTGGCACGGCGGGCGGCAGGAGCAGCCTGTCAGGACACACAGCCGTCCCCAGGGAAGGGAGCCACAGCCCGGGTGGCACTAGCCCTGCCAGACGGATGCCACCTGTGTGCCCCTGCCTGCTGCGTGCCCTGCGAGGTTCTGGAGAGGCCGGATCCGTTCGCCCACCCTCGGCTTGCCTCGGTGGCCAGCAGGTCCTTGGCGGCCACCCACCCCTCTCTGTCGCACAGGGTTCAGCCTGGGTGAATTCCAGCGTTGCTCTTTTCATTTCAGAGCTGCAGGAGAAGCGGCTTATGGTCACCTTAAAGGAATAAACGATGCATAAAAATATTCGATCAATTAAGCCAAATGATTTGGCAAGCGGCGGCTCCCGCTGTACCCATCCTCCTCACAATTGTCTCATTATCCAGCCCTAAATCAAGCTGTCACAGCTTTTTTTGGCTTGGCGGGGAGAGGGAGGGAAGGAGGGAGCTGCTTTCCAGTGTTCACCTCCAGAACAGAAACCCAGAGCAGGCAGCGAGTCACTGAGTCACCGAGAGTATCCTTCCTCCCGCCCCGCTCCCCTCCTCACCAGCCGGGTTGCGGAGCTGGGGATGCGATCCCAGCGGCGGAGCAGCCGCTGCTGCCCCGGCTGCGGCTCCACCTGGGACCGGCGCTGCCTCCAATGCCCTTCCCAAAGCCACTGCCTCGGCCGCTTACTGTAGGATGGGAAGCATCCCCGAGAAAGGGACACAGCTCATCAGTGGGGCAGGAAGGTGCCCAGGGATGGGGTCTTCACCCTTCTCAGGTGCCAAAATAAAGGGGGCATGGATCCTGCTTGCTCCTGTTCCTGCCATGTGCAAAAAGTGTCTGGAGAGCCTTTTCTTGCCTCAGCTGGGACAAAAGGTACTTGGAGCCCCTCATTTATGGGCACATCTGCACTGTGGTAATCACATCAGGCCCTTTTCACAAAAAAACCCCACAGGTGATTGCATCAAGAGCAGGTCCCAGAGGGACTCAGTGTGTGTGAGCCCCAGACAGCAAACGTGGAGCTTTTCACTATTTGTTAGTCAAGAGAGAAGCAAAGTCTGTCTCTTTGGAAGCCTCAGTGTTTCATAGGTCCTGAAGAAATCACCTGAGGACCCGTCTCCTGCATCCTCAGCACAATGGAGCATCCCTCACCCGACACACAGGGAAGCCCCTCTCAGGAAGAGTCCTCCTCCTCTGTCCTCCCTAGGTGACACCCTGGATACTGTTCCAGACCTGTGTCATTCCCCAAGTCTGCTAAAATAATTAATGTAAACTAATTATTATTATTATTTTATTAATAAATTAATTAAACACTCACTGATTCACTCTGCTGGGACAGTGAAACAGCTGCATATTCATCTGTTCATGAGAGCACAGCCAGGCAGACAGAGCATCCCCTTATGCTGCCTGCCCTGCACAGAGACAGCCCAAAACCAGACCTTTCCATCCAAGAAAATTTCCAACCCTAAAAGAATAGAGAGGATACCACGTGGACCAAACACAGACCCTTGCATGCAAAACTGCTCTGCATGGAGTTAACAAAAAATGTGTCATTTTCTCCTGCCAACAGCAGCCCAGCCGGGCAGGGCAGGGATGCTGGTGCTGGTGGGCTGGCTGGGACCTTGCTGGTCCCTGGGACTTGCTGTGCTACTGCAGCCATCACCAGCTCGGCTCTGAGCAGCTCTCGTGGGTGCCGTGTTCAATCCACACTGTTTGGTTTTGTTGCCTTTTTAATGCTGTCAAAACATGAGATGCTCCTGCTGCTTTCACAGCCTTGCTAATTGGCTGCAAAGAGCAGATTTCTGTTCGCATTACAGCTATTTTTGAACTTTGAACTTGCCTTTAAAATCTAATTCCTACGAGGTTTTTGTCCCCACTCCCTGCAGGGCTGTGAAGCAGCACAAGCAACAGCTCACTCCCACGGTGCTTTTTGGAGGACTAAGGGCAGTTCACACACCCTGCAGGGAATCCCACAAGGGATTTTCTACTCTCCTCGTCGTGGGCTCCCCCCAGCCTCTGGCATCTCTGGAAACAGAGGACTGGGGACCACGTGTCAATCCATCGCCTGGAAAACGCAAGCAAGATGCTCTCTGGGGAGCAACTCCTGGGCTGAACCTCCAGCAGATGCTGTGGTACCTTCAAGCTGTCCCACTCCCACCTCCCTTCTCCATGCTCCAGTGACAGTTCTTTCCCCTGATGAGCCTCTTGGATCCCAGATGTGCAGGTAACACCTGGTGCTGGGTGCTAAGTGAAGCACCTGCAGAGTCACAGTGACCCTGTGCCCCCTGCCTGGCCCCCACCCACCCCCTGCCCAGTCTGAGGTGCTCTCAGCCTGTTTTCCAGCTCTGCCAAAAGCCAGGAATGATCTGAGCTGCACAGCAGGGCTGATGGTGCATGCCTGCCAGGCACTGGTTTTGCTTAGATGAGGCCAAACAGGAAAAGCCCAAATGAATCCAGCAGCAGCAGGAGCAGGGCTGGTGATCTGAGATACCTCCAGCTGAAACTGCAAGCCCCTGCAGGAAGACTGGGAAAACCACATTACAAACCTGGCGTTGGGCCAGCCCCCCAGCAGAGGTGATGAGAGGAGGAATGCAGGACCTGCACAAAACCCCCTGACCCTTCTCTGGTCACCCCTGACCTGCACTAATGAAAATCCAGGCAATGCCCACGTGTGCAGGGCCAGGAGGATGAGCCCTGGATGGTGCCTGCACTAACACACACTCACAGCTCCAGTGTTTGCCAGACCCTGTTGTTCAGCCAAATGAGCCCAAGTTTGCAAGGAGCTATTTGCCAGAGCAGAAAATGTTGATCTCCAGCACATCCTTCACTCAACAGATGTTCCAGGTCCTGCTAAGCTGTAAAAAGACTGACCAAGAGTCCCTGATGGGTGCAGATGATTTCAGCTCCATTAGCCATCGGTAACAAACCAAAATGTTCTGACCATCCTGAACCACAAAACCAACCTGCTGCTGGGCAAGGGAGAGAGCCAGCACTGGGGCTGCTGGGCATGGGGGAAGGAGAAGCTGGAGCTGCATGAAAAATCATGGCAAAAGCACCCACAATGGGAGCAGTTGGAGCAACAATTCGGGGTTTCTGCATTGCTTGGTAATTTCAGATCACAGATGGAAATCCAAGAGAAGCATCTCGTAAATCACACGGTCTGTGGTTTTTCCCTTTTCCCCTGCTGTGTTATGATGGAAAATTGCAGTTGGTGTTTCCAAAAGCCATGAAATACCATGCAGGCCCTGGCAGGTTCACATCTAGCTGAAGCAAACTCCACTCCAGCATGCAGCTTGCCTCCAAAAGGGTCACTGAACCCAACAGCTGTGTTTTGCTGACTGGAATTTGCACCTTTCCCCAGCTCGTTGGGCTGCTCTCACCTCTTTCCCATCAGCATTGATTTAGAGCTGGTTGTGTGCCAGCCTTGCACCCCTTAAACACAACGGAAACCAGAGGATTTCTCATAGAAGACAAGATAAAGGCATGAACAGGTGGCTTTAGAGGAAAAAGAAAGGGATTTTTTAATATTCTGCAATAAAAAGGGAGAAGCTGAAGACTTTGCTAAAAATTACCACACAGCACCGAGCAAGAGGAGATACTTGGAACCAGAAGTTTTTTCTGCTGCTGCCTCCCTCCATGGGCAGGATAAACCACAGCAGAGACACAGACAGCACTTGGTGCCATGGCTCTGCCTCCAGAGCCACACTCTCCATCTGCTCAGTCCCAGCAGCACAGGGGCAAATTGTCACCAGCACAGTGGTAAATTGTCACTGTCCTGCCCTGATACTTCCCTGCTGCCTCCCACCCCTCTCTGAGCCCAGGGACTGTCCCATTTACCCACAGGGCTCAGGATGAGCATTGCTCCATGCACTGGGAGCAGCAGCATCTTTGTGCCACAGCCCAGGACACACTGGGGTTGAGGATGTGTCCCCTTGATTACCCTGGAGCTATGCTAATGGCTTTCTATTTTAATTACATGGAAGCCTAAGCATGCTGCAGGGTCTGGCTAATGCTGCACGGCACAGAGGAAGGCCTGTGCATCACTGACAGCCTTATTTTATTTTTTTGCATAATAAAGGTAAAGTGACACTGGGGACATGTCTTTTATGGTCCGAGGTCAGCTGCCTGCAGGTCCTGAGAGCACTGAGAGGGAGGGGAGAGGGAGGGAAGGAAGGCAAAGTAAACAGATAAATCCCTGGAACATATGGCCTGTGCTTGGTATCTTTACGCATGAGGCACCCCACTTAATAAAAGTTTAGGATGGAAAAGCCAAATAAAATTGATAATCTGCCCAGGGAGGGTGATTCAGATGAAGCAAGCACATTACAAGGGGGTGACTGATTTACAATTTTCTTCTATTTGCGGTTTTATGACTATTACAGTTATTCTTGTGAATATAATTCATTACTGTGCTATTATTCCCAGAAGTGAAAATCAAAGGTTTATCAGCCGACACCGGCAAGCATGAAATACTGCCCCAGCACACAGCTCCGTGCTGGAATCACAGCTCAAAGCAGACAAGAAAGCAGAAGCCAAGTGCTCACCTCTCCCCGTGCCCAGGTCCCCTCCTGGGACACAGCCAGGGACAGGCAGCCCAAAGCCAGCAGCACCTCCCAGCTGGGCAGGGAGGAGGCAGGGACCTGTGTGACCAATATCTCATCCTCCAAAAGACGATGGACACAGCAGTGGCTCAGTTATATGGAAAAAAGTAATACTGGTGAGTGCACTGCTGGGTATGAGCAGGCAGGGGGGATGCACAGGAGATGGACAGCAAAGGGATCAGGCAGGCTGCCTCTCCTGGGGCATGGCAGGCTCCCAGGGGTGCCTTTGGGCTCAGCATCCCACTGTGCTGCAAGGTTCTGGCAGGGCAGGGTGATGGGCTTGAAACCAAGACAACAGGGCCAGGAGCAGGAAAGAAGGCAGGGTTTTATTTAGACTAACAGCTAATGGACTGGGCCAGGGGGTTTATCCAACATACAAGCAATGAAGAGAGTGCTGAAATGTACTTGAGGTTACTGTTCAGTGGATACCTGATTCTGCAACCCACATCTAGCAGAAAAGCCATCATTCCTTGGTGTGGTTTCTCCAGCAGCAGCTGAAGCCCAGCCCCAGCCAGCTGCTGGTGCAGCTTGATGGTACAGCCCTCCCCATCTGCATCCTGTGGGCTTCCAGGCTTTGTCACTCCTGCATTGCCAGCCTCAGCTGTGAAAACCAAGAGAAGTCTCTTTCAGCCTCCTTTGTCTCCTCTTTTCAACAAGTTTTTGTCTGAAGAGCCACACTTTGCTTTCCCCATGACAGATTCTCATCCCAATGGCTTTGCAGCACTCCAGATGTGCCTGACATTCTGCTCCAGCACCAAGAGATACCAGCTCTTGATTAAAAAAACCTCCAAAAGCTGATGACAAAGAGCCTGCACAGCACAGAGACTCTGCAATAATCCCCAGGGAGAGGAGAGGAGAGGAGAGGAGAGGAGAGGAGAGGAGAGGAGAGGAGAGGAGAGGAGAGGAGAGGAGAGGAGAGGAGAGGAGAGGAGAGGAGAGGAGAGGAGAGGAGAGGAGAGGAGAGGAGAGGAGAGGAGAGGAGAGGAGAGGAGAGGAGAGGAGAGGAGAGGAGAGGAGAGGAGAGGAGAGGAGAGGAGAGGAGAGGAGAGGAGAGGAGAGGAGAGGAGAGGAGAGGAGAGGAGAGGAGAGGAGAGGAGAGGAGAGGAGAGGAGGTAAAGCCCAAAATCAGTGTGTCTGGGCCAGACCAAGGGTCTCTTCAGCCCAGCATCCCAGTGCTGGTTCTGGAAGAGTGGATGTAGTGAGAGAACAGACAATCTGGAGGGACATTTTCCTGGCATCCTCCCATCTGGGCCCCAGAGCTTGTCTCGATGCTTAATAGCTCTTGATGGATATTTTTTCTTCCTAGAATTTGTCTAATCACTTTCTGAAGCCTTGTAAAGTTTTGGCATGTCCAGTATCATCTTGTAATTAGTCTCCAGCTGAAGGACATGCTGTGGGTGGTTCAAAGGCTCAGTCTGTGACACTGGGATCTGAATCACATCTGAGGGTGGGAAACACAAACACAGAGACCAGGAGTTTACTCCTCATCACCACCAAGTGTCCTAGTGGGAACAGAGTCTCTGAAGTCTGAATTGCTTAAGAGGAAATAAAACCAACACCAACTGCACTGTCAGTTTGTCCTCAGCTCTCTCCCCTAAAAGATGTGTCACTGCCTAGAAGTGGCACATCCCAGATGAAAACAAGCCACTGGGATGAGCCACAATTGCTGTTAAACTGCTTTAGATCAGGACAAAACCCCAAACCCCAGACTTTAACAGATGTGCCCGTTGCACTGGGGTGAGCTGTGCCTCTGCCTGCCTTCAAAGGGAGCACGTGTCCAGTGCTGTGCTGAGAAGGGCAGAGTGGTGAGGCCAAAAGAGAGAAAAGTGACCAGCCCAGCAAATCCTAATGCCAGCCCCTCCTACAGCCCCTCAGACTGGCAGTGCCAGCTCAGGCTGTTCTTCCCCATCCCATCTCCCCAGCCAAGCTCCAGGCTGGGGCTGTCCTTGGCTTCCCCAGCTCTGCTGGCACTGTGGTTCCCAGCCAGTGTTCCATGCAGGAGCAGCTCCAACTGGACATGCGCACAGTAAATCCCATTAAGCTGCAAACTGCAGGAAGGAAAGGCAAATCAGCTGCAGCAATAACCGTGAGCTTTCCCTGCTGGAGCCTGGGGACTGGGTGCAATGGGGCCCCCAAAGTGCCCAGCAAGGACACGGCTCCAGACTGAGCTAATGGCACATGTGAGGCCCAGGGACTTGAGCATTGTGGTTAATTGTGATGAGCAATAAAATTCCAGCTGGGGATGAAGGTCCCAGTGCCTGCCAATTAGTCCTGGCATCCTGAAGACAGGCTGTAATGGGATTATTGAACCAGTCCTATTATGCACTAAAGTGTTCGGGGAAGCTCGCCACAGTGCCTGGAGAGCTGCTGGGAGCAACTGCACAGAGCTGCTGCTGGGAAGGGATGGAACCAGGCACCCACCCACCCTCCCCACGAAAGAGAAGCACTTTTCTTACTCCCTGGCTAAAACATTCATCATGCCAAGGGCGTTTGAGTCAGTGAATCTGGTCAATGACCAAGATTTTGCTGTTTAAAATAAAAATGGATTTGTTTTCTCTCTTGAACAGCAAACCCAAAGAAGCTGCATCAGATCCCAGCTGAGAGCACTTAAAAGGCAGTGCTGGTGCAAGGAGCTGCTTGCTTGGCCACCTCGCTGTAATGGCAGGTATTTGTGGTTTGGAGCTTTCTCCTTGGCAGCCCTGATGAGATTTCATGTTTGTAACATTACAGTTCAGGGTGTGAGGAAGGGCTCAGCCTGCCAAAGCAGTCACTGGCTGCTCCAGCTCACAGAAGACATTTGGAGCTGGTGGGTTCACCACGGCAGATGATGCAGGAAGCTTCCTGCAGACTCCTCACCTCAGCAGCTGCTGAAAATACGTGACCCTCGGGCTGTGCTTGCTGCAAAAGGAGAGATCTCTCTTTGATGCAGGAGAGACCAGAAGTGCTGTTTAGATGACATCAACACTGGCAAAGCCAGGGCATGGAGAGGTGCAGATGTGCCTGCTGTGAGTGCTGCCTCCCCCAGTGCCTGCCGGGGGGAGCTCAAAGGCAGGGACCACATCTGGGGGTGTGTCAGTCCCACAGCCCACACAGTGCCATCCTCCACCCTTCCTGGAGCTCTGAGGCCACTCCTCACCCCAGAGAGCCCCTGGCCTGATCTGGAGATGAAGTCTCTGGATTTTCACACAGTTCCCATGGCCCCTGTCCCCTCAGTGCCCCTCACTGCTTTGGGGTGACAGGTTAAAATGTGGTTCCGTTTTGCATGCTTGTCCAAAGAGATGAACCAATTCTGCACTGAGAGAAGTCATGTCCTGATCATGGCTCACTCAGAAACAGCTCCTTCTCTGGAGCAAGGACCTGGCTGTCAAAGAGCTCTTCCACCTCCTCAGTGGACGGACCCAGGAGCTTTCTGCTACTGCTCCAGCCCCACTACTTGGTCCCGTCCCCTCGGCAGTGCTGCTTCTGCAGGACTTGGGGACAGGAGCTCAGGCAAGCCAGGGATGGTGACTGTCCTGGGCAGGACCACCACCACGGCAGCAGATTCCAGAATTGAATCAGACAACATTTATTAGGCAATAAAGGGTCAGAGAAAGTGGAAAACCAGTGAGGTGGGAGAGGATGGGTGCTGGGTTGTGTCTGCAGGAAGAATTAGCAGGACATGGTTTACAGAGATGAAAAGCCTTTTGATTACTAGAGCAATATTTAGTGGCTGCTTTTCCCTGCTAAACACAGACCCAGTGGAGTGCAGCCACCACAGCTGAGACTGTGCATCACCCAGGGAAAAGTTAGGAAAGGTCCTGCTGCCAGATCAAGGCTGCTCTGCCCATGCTGAGCTGCAGCCAGCCACTCTTTATAGAGTGTCAACAGGGTCTCAGTTTTATCTCCAGTCCATAAGGAGCTTTGCTTTTCTGCCTGGAAGCCTAGGCACGATGTGCCTTGAGGTTGGGATTTATTTCACCTTTATCATCCTGGACAGACATCCCCAGGCTCCTGGGAAAGGTCTGCATGAGCCATTTAACTTCAGCCAGCTCAGCCAAGATGATGTGCACATCTCTGAGCCCAGACAGATGCAGGGAACGTCCTGGGAGCTGCCTGTGACCCACAACTTGCTCTGCTGTCCCCACGAGGCCAAGCAACAGTGACAGCCCACAGCCACGCTCCAAACTGCCTCTGAATCTATCATTTCCAGTGCATTAATTCCTGCTCATTATTGATCACCTTGTAACACGCTGGGACTGTGCTGTGCTCCACGGGCCCTGAGTTATGGACCCATCAGTGTCTGGCTGCAGTAAAGGAGCTGCCCAGAGGAGAAGAGAGGAGAGGAAAAAGCTCATCAGGTGCAATCCTAACACGTCCATTGACAGTACTGCTCCTAACAGAGCATAACATGCTCAACACAGCTGATCACTACAGTGGATTCATAGCTGGAACACAGCCCTTTGTTCATGCACTCCTGTGGTATCTGGGAGCCAGAGACAAGAAGAAGTCCAGGGCATATCAGTTGTTTATGTTTTTAGGGTTAGCAACCAGGATTTATTCTGAGTCCAGGTGCCCTGTGGAGTCCCCTCAATAGTCTCAGCAGTCTTTGCTGCCTCACTGAACATGCAGGCAGCAAGGGGACAGGGGGGCGCCTCAGTGCTGGAGAAACAGTACTTTGATTTCTTAAAAATTAGATGCTCAAGGGCTCAGCTCACTCTAGGCACTTGGGTACAAGAGTCACACAGAAGGTGTGGCAAGCACTTTTGCATGCACCAGGGAGCAAAGAGATGTCAAACACAGGCAAGGACAACAAGGACACCCAGTGAGATGAGGGGCGTGGGGCTTGCCCAGAAAATATTGTGAGTTGCAATGTTGAGTGCACAGACCCATTGGCTGGAAAAGGGTTTCCTTCTGCAGGGGAGCTGATGTGCCTCCAGATGACCTGCCTGAGATGTGAGAGAGAATGAGGGGCTGGCTCTGCTCCCTCTGGGATAATCACCCCCTGTAATGCTGCTCCTGGCAGAGCTCACACCCAGCTCTGTGGCTGTTCCATCCCCAGGCAGAACTGCTCCTGCCTCGAGCAGCTGCTCAGCTCTGGACACCTGAACAAATACTCCAAGAAAGCAGAAATCTCTGCTGTGGGACACCGTGCTGATCAATGGCTGCATGCACCAGCCTCCTGGAGGCAATATTAATAATTTTTTCTGAAAGTAGTTTTCATGAGCTGCAGACTCAGAAATGCCAGTCTCTTGCCTTTGTCAGAAACCAGAGCAGCTCTGCATATGCATTAAAACCCAGCACACACAGTTTATCTTAAACCACCTGAACTCCTTGTTCTAGTGCAGTATCTGCCAGCATCCATCCACCCTGGGAGGTGTTACACAGCATTTCTGTGCTCAGAGCCCTGGTCCCTCAGGGCCTTGGTGGTTTCGATCATAATTCTTCAATAAGACACAAGCTGTTGGAAAAAAAGAGTAAACACACCACAAAAATGACAGGGAGCCTGCGAGCACATATGGAGAAAAGGCAGAGCAGGTTTTGGGTTTCCCACCCCTGCTCTCTTGAGTGTTGTGTTAAATTCCCAAATCGACTGCAGGCAAAGCCATCCCAAGCCCAGATGTTTTGCAGACGTTCAGTGGGAATTGTTCTTGTGCCCATGCTCCCATCACAACATTTTCATCTTTAGAGGCTCTTAATTAGCCACTTCATCTTCTGCCAAGCCCTCTTTGGTTTCACAGCCTGCATGTTGGGATGGGGCAACCAAGCGTGCAGGATCCCAGCAGCCCTGTTCCCCCAGGACATTCCAGTTCCTTCTCTAACCTCTATGGGAACACACAGCATCACATCCCTGCAGTACCCCAATGTGTATTCCAAGTCGTTTATTTGTAAGGGGCTCAGCAAACTTTCCTTTTTGATTCCGTAACTCTGAAGCATCAATGCCATAAACAAATGGCAAAACCTCAAACCTCTGGGCAGAGGCTCCTCCTTCGGGGTGATCCCCTCTGGAGCCTCAGAGCTGAGGTGTGCTCCCCCAAAAGAGCATGGGGCACCTGCAGAGCTCAGGAGGGCTCAGAAAGGCTCAGGCCATGCCAGAGAGGGGATGGTGATGTCCCCATGCCACCAACGTCCAGCCAAGGAGGGAAAGCTCAGGGATGAAGCAGGACCTAAAGCATCACAGGGCTCCTAAGTGGCTCAGAGGAGGAGCAGCCAAACAGAGCTTCCTTTATTGATTTATTTATAGAGAATGAGATATTAATGCCAGAGCTGTTGTTTGAACAGGTTTCTCCTGGCTGTGCCGAGAGAGAAGCCCTGCAGTGAGGGGGAGGCGTGTGTGGAGTGCTGATCCCTGCCCGCTCCCCTCGTCCCCTCCTCACTCCATCTGTTCCTTCGGATGATTCACGGCCACTTCTCAACTTCTTATTCCCCTTTCCCCACCCTGAGCAGGCAGTAGCTGGCAATTAAAATATTAGCAGGGGGAAACACTTCATAATGCATATGATTATTTCTTAGTCCGAGGAATTTTAATTAGCTGAACACATGGAAGACCAAGTTTTACCAGTCAGACCCCACAGCCTGATGCTGAAACCTCACTGGCTGCCTTCTCCTGCCCACAATGTGCCTGGCACTCTCTGTTATTGCTGGGTCAGAGCTTGTGCCTCCAGATTTTCCTGCAGCTTTATTATTATTTTTATGTCTTGAGTTTTACAATACACAGGCTTTACAGCAGGGTACTTTTTGTGATGGTTTTTTACCTTGGCTTTGTTTTCTGTTCAGGAGCATAACAAGGTGATGGGATTTATGGGCAGCTCTGGGTTTTCTGTTACAGCTTTTCTTAGCGAGATCATCACTTCTGCCACTATCCTTGCTGGCCTTTTTCTCTGCCTTTGGTTGTCCCCGAGAGTCACAGCCCACATTAGTCTCCAGCTGTTGTTCAAGCAACCCAAGCAGGGATCACACAGGAGCTATTGTAGCTAAATAAAAGTTTCAAGAGCAGCAGGGTTTTAAAAGTCTTTTGAGCTATTTCTGCTGTCATGTGTTAACACCGGTTTGAGCAAAGCCCTGCTTACTGGGGACAATGGCAAAAACCATCTTTGGCTGGAGAGCTAAGGACTAATGCAGCAGCCCTGGATGACTAGCTGGAGACTGAGAAAGCAGCCAAGGGCTGCACAAAGCCAGGAGCTATAAATTAGGGGGGAAAAATATAGAAAGAACCAGGGTATTATTCCTTAATGATGCCAAACCCAGCATTCAGGTGGGGAAGGTGTGAGCCATCTCCAGCGTGTGACCAAGCTGCTCCAGGAAGAGCTGCCTCATGGCAGAGGAAGCAAAGGCTCCACCCAGAATGAATTTGGGTCTGTGATTTTGGGGACAGCAGCCATGAAGGCTGAGGGATCCCCAGAGGCCATCGGGGATGAACCTTCGTGCAGTTTTCTCATGAAGGGAAGCAAAGAGCATCCTTCAGCTGAGATGATGATGGGAATTTGGGAGGTCCCTGCCAGCAGCCAGCAGCCTCTGCAGGCTGAGTCTGGATCCAGCCCCATCTCAGAAGCAGGAATCTCAAAGCACAGCCTCGTCTGCATTTTACTGTAACTGGGCTAATGAGATTCACCCACCAGCCCACCCAGGCACAGCAGGAGCAAGAAGACCCAGCAAAAATCTTTACCCCTCGATTTTATGGAGTTGATACTTGAGCTTTGTGGTTTTACTCAGCTGCAGTCCCAGACTGGGCACCAAAGGGATGCTGGTACTGCAGCCTTGCTCCTTCAGCATCACTCAGGGAAGGACAAGGGCCACAGCTCCCTTTCCACACCCTCACTTCTGACAGCCTGCAGAGATGAGGACATTTCAAGGCTTTTGCTTACACTTCACAAATAATGCTTCACGTGTTTGAACAAATACTGGATTTTTTCTCCCTCTAGGGAAAAATCCCAGTTGCAATGAGGTCTGTGACAGTGCTGAGGCAGATGCAGAATCTGTGGGTGTCCCTACAAGGTGCATTTCCTAGAGCTATTTTTTATCTTAGCAAGTATGAGATCATTATCTTGCAATAATGAAAACCCTTCCCTGGAAAAGACCAGGGAGGAGCGTCTGGGGGTTTTACAGGAGTGGCACAGCCACTTGACAGGCAGAGCTCACCCTGTGTGGGATGGGGCAGTTTGCTCAACCTCCCCGTGAGCTTCCCCAAGCTCTGCTCCCTCCACTGCAACTTCTCTCATCAACATCCCCCTCCTTACCACTAAAAAATAAATTATATGAAAAAAAAATAAAGAAAGGAGGAATTTTTTAGATGATCCAAATGCAGAGGCATTGAAAGCTTTTCCCATAGCAGGAGCTCTCCTCACAGCAGCCAGGGCATAGCAGGGCTGAGTCTGCCCTCTGGCAAGATGAGAAATTGTTCAGTGGGCAGTGTAAAGATCTCAGTAGTGTTATCTCCCACGTCTCAGTGCCCTGTCCATTCCCTGCTAATTCCCAGGGATCCTGTGCAGAAGCAGGCTGCTAGAAGCCACTGCAGGGACACAACTCTGCATGGGCTGGACATTTCCAGGGCCCCTTATCCAGGGAAAAGGTCTCAGTGTGGAGCAGAGAAGGTTGAGGAGAGATGCTGGGATGTTAATCCAGGCTCCAAGAGCAGGGTAAATGGGAGGGATGAAAAGCAGGGGAGGCAGTACTGATCAGCACTGGCATTGAGAGAGCTGGCCCTGCCCCAGAGCTGAGAGGGGTGATCTGTGGTAGTCCCTTCCTATGAAATCTGCCTGTGGAAAATAAAAATAGTCACACCCACCTGAGATTCATGGGCAACACATAACCTACACCAGCAAGGTGTTACCACCACACAATAAACTGCAACCAGCCAGGCCAGCAAGACATTATTCCACTAAGTTTGAGAGCAAGAGAAGAAATCTTGTATGGTTTCCCTGCAAAAACAAAGTAGGGCTGTTTTTTTTCTGGCAGAGCCACAGTAAATGCCAGTGGAAGAGGATCCAGCCTTTGCAGGCACTGGGCAATGTGAGGTGGGAGCAAGGAATACTGATGGAGCATGGCTGAGGCCATCTCCTCCCCACACCAGGTGTCTGCAGGACACAGCTGCTGCAGGAGCAAAGCCAAGCTGGGCTGGTGCACTGCAACTCAAAAATTATATCAGCAAAATGACACCTCCAGCTTTAGCAGAGGCTTGAAGAGAAATCTCAAATGGGTGCTTGCTATCAGCAGTCAAAGAAAGAGGGCAAGGATATGGGATAGAAGCAGAGCTGCAGGTGCTCTGCAACTTCCACCTGGTATTCATCTTCCCCAAACTGTTGGAGGACTCAGTCTGGGTTGGGCATCTCAGTCCATCCCACAGGAGAGTCACAGCAGCCCCAGGAGGAACAGTGCCTGTCCTCAGCAGGCTGTGGTCAAAATAATAATTAAAAAAGAGGCAGAAAGCAATGGAAGCTCAGGTGAGTGAGCTGAATTTCATATCAGGTAGGAATTTCCCATGGTTACAGTTTCCTGGCTCTAATGCCACTCTCATAAAAATGAACATTTTTTCCTTGGGAATATTTCAAGATTGATGAAAAAATATGAGTTTCCTCTGGGAGAAAGGGTGGGAGAGCCAGAGACATTCGCCTAGTCCCATTTCTGCCTTCAGGGAGAAAACAAAATTAATGGGCACTGGTTGAGCAGTCACATGTTGAGCTGAGAAACCCCACTGAGCTCTCCTAAAACTGTGCTGAATATCTCCTCCCATGGAAAAAAAAAATCTGGTATTGCATTTCACCCCAATTCAGGTACAAAAATGGCTTCAAAATAACACTCTTGAGTATTGGGTGTGGTTTCATTTCCCAGCTGGCAGCAGATGCCTTCTGTCAGCAAGACCTCTACTCTCTGCAGCATGCCCTGCCCAGCCTGCCCCAGTGACTCCAGTTTAATTAGCTGCTGTTCCCAGTGCCTGTGGCTCAGCTTAACTTCATGTGAACAAACCCTGCTGTGCTCCACAAGCTCAACTCCTGCTTGCACCAGGGAGAAATCAGTGCCTTTGTCTCTGTTTTTTTCCCTAGACTTCACGCCTGGCAGAAATTAAAACTCAGAAACTGGGCCCAGTTGGATTCATATATGGCTTGGTCACTCAGTCTTGTCTTTTATTTAAGGAGGAAAATAGAAAAAAAAAGGGATCTCAGGGAAGTGAATCCTCCACTGAACCTTGATGTGCAGCTTTCCAGTTTGCTGGTGTGTGCCTGGGAGAGGGGTTAATACACATCAGAGTGTTGGAGAGACTCATGGAGGGAAGAGCATCCTCACCAGGTGCAGGAGGGGACAGAGAGGGACCAGGAGGGCCACATGGAAGACTGGCTGGCAAAACTGGGCTTCAAGCTCAAAAAGAGCAGGTTGTAATAAGGAGAAAATGGGAAAAGTGATGTCAAGAAAGGGAGGTGCCCATTTTTTATCCTCTGCTGGACAAGGCAGGATGGACTGAAGCAGCAGCAAGAACTTTTGGGGCTGGACATTGGGGAAACCCTTCCAGGACAGCAATTAAACCTGTGTGGGGACAAGGCAGACTCTGTCACTGTGGGGAGCAGCCCAGCTGCACTCTCTGTCTCTGGGCAGAGCAGAGGGAGCTGATCCTGTCTGGACACATGGCTCTGGACCAGACAAATTGCTGAGGTTTCAATGGCTCCGTTTTCCCCTGGGCCAGCCCAGGGCCAGCCCCTGCCTGACTCCCTCGGGGATATATTTACAACCACTTTTTGTCACTTTGCCTCTTGATTTCCCAAATAGCAGCACACCCACGGCTTGGGTATCCAGCTGGATTGGGCTCCCAGCCACTCCTCCTGTGAAGGGAGCTGGATTTACTGAGCTGCAAGACAAACCTGTGCATTCCTGGGTGAGCCAAGGGGCTGGCAATGTGCATGGCAAGGGAACAAGGACAACTGCCTGCAAATATTTCATGGGCTCAGACAGATGAGGGGATCCAAGAGATACCTCAGAAATGTTTGCTGGAGTGGGATTTTTCTTGCTTGGCTCTATGAACTGGAAGAGGAATTTCAACTGGTATCTCAGAGCACTAAAGTGATCTCTTTCCCTTTGGATACATGACCAGAGACTTCTCCAAAAAGGTAGAAGACAGGTGATATTCTTTTCCCCAAGAAGTGCAGCACAAATGGGATAGACTGCATCTACCAGACTGACCTGCATGTCCCTGCCTGCCACAGCCATGTCCTGCTCCTTTCCCAGGGCTCAGGCAGCAGCCAAACCTGCCCCAAGCACAGCACACCCCCCTCCCCATGGCAGTGAGCAGCAGTGACCTCAGGGACAGGGTTTCGTCTCACTCTCAGGGTAGAGGAGGATGTGCAGGAGGGGGTAACCCTGCTGCTATGGAGTTTACCAGCTTTTTATGGTGTCTGATTTTTGTCATCTGCAAAGCTATCAGCTGAAAACGTCAAATTAGTGCTGTTAGTCCACTGCACAGCTCTTATCTGCGTCTCTCAGGATGGAAGACACTTCAAGATGATTATTGTTCCCCACTGCTCCTGAAATGAAATTGGCCCTCCCAGAGTGCTAAAAGGGAACCGAGAAATTGTTTGCCTGAATTTGCATGAAAAGCCCTGGAGACGTAATGAAAGCGGGTGACAATCCCAGCGTCACCTTCTGCCAGCTAAATGACAGAGGAAAATTTCCTTTGTGTTTGTTTCTGCTTCGCTTCAGGGCCTTGAGTCCCTCTCCTGCCCTTTCCCCTGGCCTGGCCCCGAGCCCTGAGCCCTGCACATCCACCTGCCCCATACTGACATGGGACTGCCTGTTTTGGAGCCTGGAGGATATTTGCCACCTGAGGAAGCATGGTCTGTCCTGCACGGGCATCTGGACCCTATTTCCAGCACAATAACAGTGTCTGTGTGCCCAGGGCAGAGCTCTCCCACCTTCACCCCAGGCACAAAGTGGGGTCCCCCCTGTTCTGGAACATCCCATCCTGCTGTAGCTTTTCTCCAGTTTGGGAAGTCCTGCACACTGCAAAGAGGTGCAGTGACACAACTTTAAGTCCCAACCATTGCAGCTTGATATTTTCCTTTTGATCCATTTATTTGGCTGTGAGTAAGCAAAGTACCATGGTCCCTGAGGACAGACTGTGCTTCTAGGACTCCTCCTGATTGCCACAGGACCATCAACCCGAACCTGCTACACCCTGGATGGGGCAGGAGTGTAATGATGGGGCTTTGCTGGTAAAAAAAACCCCACAGCATCAAGGGAGGCAGTGCTGGGAGGGGCTCCTCGCTGGGCTCAGGGCAGCATTTCAGCAGCCAGCTCCTGCAGTGCCCACATGGGGCTTCAGATCCAAGGGCTGGCCCAAGCAAGCTCATACATTTGTGTGTGTGCTTGCCCAGGCTGGGCAGACAGCTGGCTCAGGGAGAGCTGCAGCCAGCTTCCAGCAGGGAATTTGCACACAAGTCATAGTTTGTGAAATTGCTAATTCCCACCAGCCTTGTGGTGTCTGCTGCCTTCTCCCTCCAGCCTTGGTTATTCCTTGCCTTGTGGCTTTCCTTTGTACTAGAGCACCTTTTGAGATTCCATACTCCAGGAGGAGGCCTGGAAATAATGATGCAAACGGGCATGAAAGCCCAGAAACCCAAAGGAGAGTACTGAGATCACAGAAAATGTGAATAAATTTAGAAAGTCATGGTGTGTTTGCTTTGGGTTTGCTTTGTCAGGGCCGTGCTGAGCCATCTCCACCCTGAGGACTGTGGAAGCTGCTTTCTGAGAGTCCAGCCCCATCGGCTCCTCTGCTCCCAAAACTTCATCCCACATGGCTTTTCCCTCTCGTGCCTCCAGCCAAAGGGCTGCTGGAGCACCAGTACCAGCATCTGCATGGGTGGAAATGCCTGGAGGTTCAGGGAAGAACTGAGCTGCAAAGACCTTAATCTACTTTGCTTCTCTTTTAATCCATACACAAGGAAATGTCCTGGAGGCAGGACCAGCTTAGCTGGGACCTCCTCCTGAGTTTTCTTCCCCTCCCATCAGCAGGGAAGGCAGACATAAGCCCCTGATCAGCAGATGGGTGGAAACAACTGTTTCAAAAATGGAGAGTCTGGCAGTGAACCCCAAAACTGGTCCCAGGGCAATGTCAGGACAGTTCCACAGGATCTGATACAGGGCTGCCACCATGGGGACCGAGTGGGACATCACCATATCCATCACTGTCACACACTGTGACACACCTGCCCAGCAGAGCAGCACCATCCCCTCTCCCAGGTGACATCTCCCAAGTGGAGCTGCAGCAGACACAAATCCCAGGGGGTGTTTCCTGCAGGTCTCTGCCTGCCTTTGACTCCCTGCAGCAGGTTCTGCCCATGTGAAGGGGCAGCATCCCTCCCTGCTGTGGAGCAGCTCTCAAAGGAGGGAACACACGAGCCAGAGTCACAGAGTGTCCCCATGCTGCTGCCTGCAGGAACCGTGCTGACACATTTTCCCTCTTCCCCATTTCCCCACCTCCAGCAGTGGGAGATTTCTTGTTGCTTCTCCTCCCACAGCCAAGAGAAGGTGGGAGGTTGTGTAAGGATCCTCAGGAAGGGAAACTGAGTCACAGCAGGATGGGCTGGGGGACAAGGGAGGGCAGAGGGTGAGTCCAGCTCACCTGGGGACCCGTGGTCCCTCTGGGAATGGGGGCTCAGGCACAGCAGGAGCCTCCCTGCAGCAGAACTCGTTGCCATGGATGGGAATAAGCATGCCAGGGACGAGACAGGAGGATCTGTAAACAGCCACCACAGCCCTGGGAAGGCTCCTCTGCTCTGGCTGACTGAGAGGGGAAAAAAATCAAATGGAAAAATAACAGCTGGGAATTAGGAGGGATCTTTCAGAGTCAACAAGGACTGGCTACAGGGTCAGAGAAGGAAGCTTGTGGGTCAGTGCTGAAATGAAAGCAGTGATTACAATGGGAAAATGCATATATGTATATATGTCTATATGGCCAAGGAAAAACAGACAGTGGTTCTTATGTTATGGAGGATATGAGATATTAAGAATTTAAAAACCAATGAAAATACCAGGGAAAAAGCATACCCAGAAGGTCTAAAGGCAATAAGAATGGAGTTTTTAAAATTGTATTTGTATTGTTACAGACAAATGCTTAATAGAGATGGCAAAATTGCTAATGATACATAACAGGCAGAAACAGGCAGCAAATATTTCTGTTTGGTATTTGGAAATGAGCAGGCAGCTATATTTGTCTCACGTCAAGCTGCTGAAGCACTTTCTAGTTCATTAATTATGTGGCCTTATTAAATATCATCTGCCAGGAATAAACACTGCAGAAGTGGTAGGCCAGGGTGCCTCAGCTCCATGCCCTGCCTGAGCCAGATCCTGGAGTGAAGCCCAGAGCCAGGGATGCTGCAGGAGGTAAAGGTGAGTTGGCTCCTGGAGAGAAAACAGGGGGTGACCCAGATCAGTGCAGCCTGCTCAGCCTGGCTTTAATCCTACACAAAGTAAAAGACAAGCTGATGTAAGATTCAATTAATAAAGAATTAAAGGATAGAAATCTAATTAATGCCAGTGCACATGGTTTATGGAAAACAATGTCTTGTCAAACAAAGCTGGCTCATTCCGTGGTGGGGTGATGTTGGGTGAACAGAGGTGACTGCAAAGCTGCACCAACCCACAGTTTGTGGGGTCTGGCTCTGAACTGGAGGGTGCCTGGTCCCCCCAAACTGAGACTGGCAGACTGACAGCAAAAGGTGTGCAGCTGGGGTGAAATGTGGGGTACAAGCAGCTCACAGCATTCATTGCAGGGACTCTCCCTGCATAGGCTCAGCCCAGCTCCTGCCCCGCTGGCAGCTGGGGGCTGTGGTGACACACAGGGACCCTGCTGCCACCTCTTCAGCTCCTGATTGCTGGAGTTTCCCGTGTTAACTGAGGCAGAAGACCCTTGGTGGCTGCCCCTCCTGCAGGAGGTACTCTGGCTGTCCCCCTTAATGACTATGAGGTGACAGAATCTCACCTCACCTCCTGCTCTTTGCTCAGTCAGCCCACCAGCCGGTTTCCCCCTTTTTCTTTCTTTCTTTTTTTTTTATGTTTCTCTTGTTGTTTTTGGGCTGATTTCTTTCTTCCCCTTTGTTTTAATCAAGGATAAGAATTTGGAGGCAAAATAGACCCACAAACAAGGCACAAGGAAAGGCACAGGCATCTGTGCCACATCCAGTAGTGCCCTGCACATCTAGAATTGGCCTTCTCCCCCAGCACAGCAAGGGCACACAAGGCTCTGGTGGGCACTAGGCAGGCATCCCCCACATGCCAGGGCAGGGGGTTATCATTCATATTTCTCCCATGCTGCACATCGCTCTGCTTTCCTCCTGAGGAGGAATTATTCTCAGAAGAAAGGCAAAGATGTTCTACAAAGGCAGATCCCCAAGTACCTGTCACATCACCTGGAGGTGCAGCACCAGAGTGGGACTGCCAGAGCTGCTTGAAAAGTCTCTTTATCAATGGGAAGGAAATGGAGAGAACAGCTTCTGTTCCTTCCAGGCAAGTGAGCCGAGGGAAGAGGGAAACATCGTGGACATCCCAGCACCTGGTGCACTCTGGTGGCAGAGCTTGGCTGGCCATGAGCCACAGCGAGGCCACAGCCGTGTGCAGCTGTCCCTTGCCCTTTGTCCCCAGGTGGGCAGAGCTGAGTTTTATCCGATCAGTTTTATCTCGCTCCCAGGCTCAGCCCGTTTCAGCCTCATTGTGATTCCGTGTCCTCACAGCGTCTCCTGACACCGGATCATTTACAATGCCCAGGAGGCAAATACAATGACTCATTATTATTAGTTAATGAAGCATCCAAGCACTAAACCCACAGTCTGCCGAAGGGATAAGGAGCTCAGGCTGAATCCGATTTACCACGCATCTCGCTGGCTCCTCCGGCAGCGATGGAGCTGCTGCCTGCAGCAACCCCCGGCCCCTTCCCACCCTGCATGCAGGAGCTGGCAGGGAGTGAGGCCAGGAGCATCCATCCATTCCATCCATCCATCCATCCATCCATCCATCCATCATCCATCCATCCATCCATCCATCCATCCATCATCCATCCATCCATTCCATCCACCCATCCATCATCCATCCATCCATCCATCCTGCATCATCCATCCATCCATCCATCATCCATCCATGCATCCATCCATCCATCCATCCATCCATCCATCCATCCATCCATCATCCATCATCCATCCATCCATCCATCATCCATCCATCCATCCATCCATCCACCCATCCATCATCCATCCATCCATCCATCATCCATCCATCCATCCATCCATCCACCCATCCATCATCCATCCATCCATCCATCCATCCATCCATCCATCCATCATCCATCCATCCATCCATCCATCCTTCCCAGAGCTGGGGAGTGCTGCTGGCTGCCCCCTCTGTGTCACCTCTCAGGGCAGAGACAACCAGTAAGGCACTGGTATCCCCCTCCTGAACTGGCAAATCCCCGACACAGAGCTGGCTTCAAAGCCACCAGCCTCAGGGGACAAGGGACCCCAGGGGACAAGGGATTGTGCTCTGCATGTCAAGCCTGCACCAAGGGGTCAGGGTGGGGTGAGGGCAGGGGGAGGCATGAAGGACATGACACGTCCTTGGCTGGCAGCACGGATAATGCAGAATTTCTCAGGCTGCATCTCTCCCTTCCCAGAAGAATAAATATTTGATAACAAATTACTTTGAAGATAATCCACTTAATCCTTTGCCATGTCTCCAGGTTTCAATATAATTAAAGTGTGATTAATGTTCTAAAGAAAAGCTAAAACCCCATGCCTCTTCATGCCCCCTCTCCCCAGGCTGCAGGGGATGGGCTCAGCCCATGACAGGGATGATGGGGTCCTACCAAAATCACCACTGGTGGCCAAGTGAAGTCCAGCACTGGACCTACACACATCCTGCATGGCTCAAACCACCAGGCTTGGAGCAAGGACAGGCAAGCCAGATGTGCTTCTGGCACTGGGAAGGACTGACACAGGCATGCACTTCCCAGGAGCTGCTCACACAGATGTATCCCTGGACTGGGAAGGGCTTTCGACCCTATACCAGCTTCTTTCCAATTCTCCAGCAGCCTCTCACTTTCATTAGTCCTTGTCCCCCACTCAGGGCCACTGATGTCCCTGTAGTATCCCAGTTTAAGGCTGTGATCTGCAGAGCTGATAGGATACTCTTCTGCATCTCCCAAGGGCTGATACAGCTCAAAAACAGGATTTTAGAGATCCTCAGCCCCTTAACCCCACCTCCATGGAGAAAAAATACATTACAGTGGTGTCTTGGCAGGGATACACACGTGATAGTGCAGAACTGTGTGGGCTGGGGAGCAGCACAGAGGGGAGATGTGTGGGCTGTGCCCTGCTGATGGAGTGGGATCACCTTTCCACTCCTCAAGCACTGAAACCAGGGTTGAGTCAGCTGATTAAAAATAGAGAGTGAGGGGAGGTGTGAAAGCCATGGGAAAAAAAAGGAAAATAGGAGAAAAATAAAGGAAAGCCAACCAACTTAAGACAATCTGTGTTTGCCTCCCTGAAGGTCCTGGAGCTGAGAGGTGGGGGCCTGGCCCCTGGGGTATTTCAGAGCAGAGATACCTCCAGGGAGCCATGGTGACATCTCCTGGTGCCCCAGATGTGGCAGCACTGGTCCCCGTGGGGATGGTGACAGGTCTGACTTGTCACACTTCACAGCACACAGGTATCCGAGGGATGGGGGGAGGGGAGGGGTGTGGCAGCAGGTGACACCACTGGAGTTGGAGGGCGGGACCCTCCCTCTGCTCTTCACTTCCCAGCACAGCTATCAGGCACTCAGATATTCAGAAACACCACAAGGTACATCCTTCATTCCCAGCAGTGTCCCTTGTCCTGGAGCTGTTTGCAGCAAACCCAGGCTGGATTTTCTGGATTGATTTTCTGGATTTTGCTGATCAGGGTTGTATGAAGTTCCCTACAGGCTATCACCACAATGTGTCTGGGGCAGCACAGGCAGAGCTTGTGCCAGCCACCTGTGTGTCCCCTACCATCAGGGTGGAGCAGAGGAGAGGAAGGAGGCAGCACTGGCTGCTGACACTCACATATTCCCCTTCCCTTGTGTCAAAGCAGCTTTCCCAGCCAGCACTGGGAGGATGGATGTTGCTGCATGCAGCTCTGCTCTTGGTCCTGCACGACTGGTGCCATCACCTTGTCATCCCCAGGAATTCCCCAGTTCCAAGCCAGTCCCTTTCAAGGCTGGGTGCCCTGAAGGGTTCCCAGCTCCAGCACAGGCTGAGGGGAGACAGATGAGCAGCCACAGGGGTAGAGCTGGAGTTCTTGTAGGAGATGCTGCTGCCTGGGGACATTGCAGCATATCATGGGCATGAAGCCTTGGTGCCAGGCAAGCCGAGCTGCCCATGCCAGCCAGGGCAATGTCACACTTTGCCTGCACCTAACGAGGATCTGGATCCTGGCTAAAATTAACACTGGGCTTTCACTGCTCCAGTCTTGGCAGGGCTTTCCTTGTTGTGTGCCCTAGGATAGTTTTGTCTTCAGGTCAATATTGTTAAGAGAAGCTATGGAGCTCAGGACCATCCATCAGGAAGTTAAAAACCCCCTTAGCTCAGGGAGCGTGGGAGAGCAGCACAGAGCTGCGCTTATCAGACAGCTCAGCCCAATCAATGTTGGCTCTAAGGACACTGATAAAGCTGCAGTATTCAAAATGTGAGGTTGAGCTATTGAATGTCAATAGCTGGCCAGTGCTTTTAAGCATCAAACACAGCAGGCATCTCGCTGCAGGTCAGGATACTGCCCTGGAGCTGTTTCTGCAGCCGGCACACGAGCAGGGATGTGAAAATGTGCTGAAGAGAAGGAGCCAGTTGTCGAAGCCTGCCAAACTGTCAATGGAAAAAGAGTTACACTGCTGAAGGACCAGTTATTCAACAGAGATGGCAGTTTCATTGCTGGGATGAATCACAGAGCCATGGCAGCCCTGGTGGGGGAACTCTGCCCAGCAGAGTCTGTGCAGCCATCGGGGTCCATGCTGCTGGAAGGTCTCAGCATGATGCTGGGCACCAAGAGCAGGGTGGGTCTCCAACAAAATACCATCAGTTTCTGCATCACAAGCTGCAGGGTTTACATTAAATGATAATGATAAGGCATAAAACTCAGTATGTTCCAAATTTTTCTCTTGCAGGTGCTGAGCACAGTGCAGTCTTCAAGGCAAGAGAGCTCTGCTCCGTGTACTTTGCTTTTGCTGCACCCTGGGGTAGGCCTGAGGAAGGGAAGAAACCATTGTTTTCACAAGCCTTCCTCCCTGCCTCTTTCCTCCTTCTATTTTCCCCATTGAATTCGGATTCCCAAACAAAGCTAGGCAAAGAAACTCTCCTGGTGGTCTCTGACTGAGCTCTCTGCAGCAAGAAGAGGTATTTTAGGAGCATCCTGCTGGCCTTTCTCTCTCCCTTTACAGGACCTGGACAACCATAGTGCTAAAGATCAGTGGAAAAGGGGTTGAAATCAGCCTCAGCCAGTACCTCCAAAAACGCCTTGGCAGTGCAGGAATCCCATTGTCCCTTCCCTGGCTGTCCCTCCCCACTGTCCCCTGAGCCCTGGGATACCCCTGAGGGCTGTGCCCACACTGAGGCAGATGAGGGTTTACCTGGGGCAATGCCAGCAGGCAAGTTTTGTATTTATTTCCCTTAAAAATATGTCCTTAACGGGCAGTTAACATTATGCTTAAGTGACAACGAATTACACATTTCATTTAAGAGCAGGCACAAGGAACAGTGTAATTCCCTATAGACTAATGGTGCATTTCTCCTCACAGACAGTCAATTAAATATTTAATCAGCACAATAGCCAGTTAAGTATTGTATATGGCCATAAATACAACCCAATACATTTCCATGCCACATTAAGCTGAAGCTTGTAGACACTTGTCTCCCCAGCATCAGGCACGACAGCTCGGTCAATGCATCCTTCGAAAGCAGATTCTATTTATTTTCTGTCATATTAAGCAGGCATCATTTCTGTCCTGTCCCAGCCAAGTATATTAACTCCTCAGCAGCACCATGTGAATAATCTGCATCAAATTGTGGGCTAGGGGAAGATTTCTGCCTTCTTGCTCAGTAGCTGTTTGTGAGGTGACTGCAAATTTACTTGAATAGTTTCTCTTCGGGTCACATCCTGGAGCTGCAGCAGTGGCTGGAGGGCCACTGCTCTCTATGCTCCTCGGATGCCTTAGAAGAGATGAAAGATTCAGCAATTAAACACACAAGCTAGAAAAGGAAAGGGAAAGAAGAGAATTCTGCTTCTCCTCATTTAATAGAGAAAGCTGAGCCTGGAGAATCATTAAAATTTAGGTTTGCAGATAGGGCACTCCCAGAGTGAGGGATGAGGCTTATGGAACCCTCCAAGGACACAGCTGAGCACTGGGTGTGGGTTCTTGGTGGCAGCACAGCACAGGCTGTGGGTACAAGTGTCCCCCATGGGCAAGAGGAGCTGGCCCCAAAGGAGAACAGTGCTGGATCTGGCATGCAGGGCCATTCCAGTGCAGTGTCCAGAGAGAGAAACATTAATTCCTCTTTCCTGCCATCTGGGAGATGTGTTCATTCTACCAGTGTCTTCTTTCAGGCTTGATTTCTGCTCTGCTTGCTTTCAGTCCCCACTTCCCAAGCTCTCATCGGCTCAATTATAACCGTAAGAATAAATCTATTTATGGTGCATTGTTGCAAAATGAATCAATAAACCTGAAGCAAGCACAAGGCCAAATCCTTGACATCCTGAATGGTTTTGTGTCAGCTGCAGCAGGGGCTGCTTCCCACGTCCCCCGAGTCTCTCAGGTGAGTGCTGTTTGCAAGCACAGGGGTCATTCCTGGGACAGAAACTTAAGCACGTGGATTATTGACAGATGATTTTCTCTTCTGGATTTTGAGCAGCTTCAGATACAACTCAAAATCCTCTTTTTAGTTTTGGCAGCCACAGTGATCAACGCTGGTAAAGCAATGGGAGGAATATGAACCCTTGTTTGTGGAGATAAGCTGTGCTTGGAAAAGGGGTCTTTGCTCAATTTCAAGATTTCAAGCACATACCAAGGGCACAGCACTTAAATATGTCAGAGCTCCCAAAAATCTGGCACCATGTAACTAGAGGGGTGTACCACAGTAAATCCTGCAAAACGCCTCTGTAAAAGGCTTTTCAAGGGCTGTGAGCCACCCTTTGGAGAGCTGGAGACTGGGAAAAGGTGGTGTGAAAGGAAAGGTCACACTAAGGGAGGGACACCAGATTTTGGTTCATTTTGCCTCTTTTAGAATAGTTTCTGGAGAAATCTGTTACGCTACACAAAGGTTTGGGAAAATAAAGACTGACTCACTGGACACCAATGCACAGGCGAGGCACCTCAGGCTGAGTGGGTTCTCACTTCCCCAGAGAGCTGTGGTGGCCAGCCAGGACTGTGACAAGTGGCCCCATGAGCTCACAGAGCTTCGTTCTGACACACTGTTCCATCCTCAGCCAGGCTACCAGCATGCTTTTTCTGACTGCATCCTCTTGGCTGAAGCACAGCAAGGCTTTAAGCCACACGAATGCCCTCAGTTCTGTGCCCCCTGCCTTAATTACAACCTGAATTTCATTAGAAGTCAGTTTGATGCTAGGCACAGGGAGAAATGGAGCTGGGAACCTGCCCACAGGTGCCCCCAGCCACCCCCACAGGCTTCCTACCAATAAATCCCCTTCCATTAGGAAACAACAGGCAAGCACCAAGGGTGGTTTACACATTTCTGTCTCTGTTGCTCTTAGTTCAACCTCTGCAACAGCTGCCAGGAGCCATAAATCACCAAGCACAGTCCTGGAGCTGGGGATCACTGTCTCATAAAACAAACATCTTCCAGATTTTGTAGCACCTGACGCTGGTTACAAACTGTTGGTTGTCAAATTCTTCCTCTTCCATTTATTTCCCAGCCCCTCATCTCTGCTACTCCTTGTGTTCTATATATCTTCTGTTTATTGTTATTTCTTTTCCCCCTTTGTTTTAATAACTCTTTTACTGTGGATTCTTGTAAAAACAGCTGCTCCAGCCAGTAAAAGAAAAAAAAAAAATAGAAAAAAAAAAAAATATCTGGAAACAGATGCCCTGGCATTGCTTCAGATGTAATCTGTTAGATTTATAATTCCTCTTCAGTTCAATATTGATTCAAAATAAAGCAACTCAAAACACACTGGCAGCTCACATCTTTTTGTAGTCTTCTCCAGTATTTCTTCTTCTCTGCCACAACATTTCTTTTCTCTTCATCCACACAACTAAAATATGCGGAGGAACAACCCAATCCAAGCTGATGAGATACACCCAGGTGCCTGTAGAGCAGAAGGTTTATGTCTGTGGAAGCTCAGAGGAATGATGTCAGCTCATTTTTCATTGTTTTAATTTCTTTCCTCTTGTCCATCACTGTTTGCCTCCTCCCAGCCCATCCCTGCCTCGCCCCTGCTCTATACTTCAGGAACTTTGGGAGTCCCCAGAGCTCACAGGGAGCAGCCTGGCAGCCCTGAGCCAGAGCACTGTACCTGCCAGAGGATACAGCTGGGGCCATTCCCCTCGGGCTCTGGGTGCAGGAGCCCAGGGAATGGGCATTGAGGCTCCTGTCAGCCCATCTGCCACTGAACAGCTCCACAGGGATCAGTCAGTCCCCTGGCACCACACTGAGAAGGAAACGCCAGAATTTCCCTTCCATAAAGTGCCTTGAGAGCCCCCACAGGACAGGAGAAAGCTGTTAGCACACATCTCAGGTCTGTGAGGAAAAAAAGCCCATTTAGGATGCATGTGTTAAATATAAGGCATCAGATGTCCCTGAAGCCTGACTGTAAACAGCTCAAGGGCCACACCACCCACCCACCAGCACACAGATTTCTTTTGACTGACTCCACACCAGTGAGATTCTGCCTAAGTGCTGAGTGGAAGAGTTGTCTGGAGCCTGAAAGAGGAATCTGCTCTTTTGAACATTTTCCCACACTTCAGACAATTCCACCTGCCTCTTATATCTCAGTTTCTCTCAGGACTATTTGCTTTGAATGGTTGGGACTGTTTATAACTGGCCAAGTCCAGGGTTCCTTGCTCATTCCTGAGAAAGCTCTGCCAGTTCCACAAGCTGTGTCTTCCCAGTGGAGCTCTCATTTGGGTACTGTAAATGTATTAATTTCTTCTTTAGGAGAGGCAGCTTGAGCTCTCATGAGATTGTAAAATCTCAGACCATCCTCAGTCTCACATCTCACTCAGATATGGTACCACCCACATTCTCCAAGCCCAGCAGATCCCTCTGGGTTTCCCCTCAGATTCTCCCCTGTGTTCTCTTCTGGCTGCTTTTCCCTCTGAGGAAATGGGCCCAACACAAGGGCAGCACACAAAGCTCAGCAGCCACATGTGTCTGTGCTTACCTAAAGCCACACTCTAAGAGGCACAGATTTAGGAAGTATCAGTCCTATGATAAGGTGGGAAACGCCACTTCTAGCAAAGCCAAACTGCTGCAGGGAATTTGATTTGGGGAAACAACTCCCAGTCCTCCCAGCCCATAGCCAGGCTGTCTCAGTTGGGCAAGAAGCTCCCTGACTCCCCTGGCTCTGTCACATGTCAGCCCAGAGCTGAGAAATCCTCCAGCCATCATTTGCATCTCTGTGCCTGGAATGGCAGAATTGCTTCTAGAAATGTTCCCAGAGGCTGTACATCAGCAGAAGAGCTGCTCTCCATGCTGTCTGCCTACAGACTGGACTGTCCTGTTCTCCCCAGCATGGAGCCTCGTGTCAGGGTGGGTGATTTCTCCAGCAGACAGGAGGGATGGGAAGCCACTTGTTTTTAGCAAGCTCAAAATCCATCTTCACCATGTTGGCCCAACCTGAAGCATGAGCTAGCCCGGGAAAATGAGCACACAGGAGCAACTTTCTGTGCTGAGAGTCCCTGTGGTGCCCAGCTAGATGTCACTGCTGTAACTAGACAGCCAATGTCCCCTGTACTCTGCCCAGTCTGCATCCCAGCAGAGCACACAGACAATTCTGGAAAGTCACCAGGGAATGGCAACAGTGAATGAACTGCGTGCTTCCAGCAGAACAGCTTGGAAGGCAGAGGTGGCTGTGGGTCTGGGGGTGCACCAGAGTGTCAGCACATCTTGGGCAGGTCAGCAGGGTGACAGACACCAGGAATGCCTCCCTGCCTCTGTGCTCAGCTCTCAACAGCAGTGGTGAGGTTTGCAGCTTCGGTGTGTCACATTTTCTGTGCTGTCCCCTCCTTCCCATGGGAACAGCACCAGGATTGAGCCCTTATGTGAGCTCTCAGGTCTGTCAGCTGGAGAGCTGGGGCCCGTGACCTGCCTGAGGTTTGTCACAGCATCCTTGAATTCTACTGGTGCAAAACGGCTGGGATTTAACAAATTGGCAACCTCCAAGTGGAGGGGGGAAAGGCCTGTTCTGTTGAAGCATTTCCAAGCAGCTCTGTGGTCACCGTATTTTTGTTTCAAGAACTGATGCATTGCCAGAGATGCCCAACCCATGCACAGATCCCCAGGGTTCCCTCTCCCTGCCTTGCATCTCCTGCCTCTCCAGCTCGTTTCCAGCACAATTCCCCACTGCTGTCCATCACCACTGTTAGCTACTCTGTCACTCAGCATTTCCAGGAATGTGCAAGTGCACAGCCTTTCCCATGTGGTCCCTGATGCCCCCGGCAGGGACTGGTCCTGTCCAAGCCCAGGGAGGGATGGGGTCCTGTGGGAAGCAGGATGGTGTGAGGAGGACTTGCTTGCCCTGACAGCCACTGTGCCAGGAGCTGGCAGAGCCATCACCAGCCAATCTGGGATTGTCCTAATTTGATTATTTGTTGGCTGCCTTCAGAGGACAACACACACGGCCAGGACACGCCCGTGGGTTGGTGAGGGAGATTCATTAGGCTTATTGCATACCCCATTACACACTTATGAGACTCTCTATGGCTCTGACACAGCTCTCTAGAAGATTTGCAGTCACATTGCTCTTCCTTGGTCTGTCTGTATTTATTTCAGGGAAGAAAGGGGGAGCCTGGCATGATGGTGGCTGGAGAAACAGTCCATGTGGAACTATTCCCATAGGAGAGTCCACACTTTTGCAATCCCTGTGCAAGGAGCAGGGAAATGTGATTTTCCAGATGAGAGCATCTCCTCTCCAGTGCTGGACACATTTACTGTGTTTTCCTTCCCTTCTCCCTTCTCAGACAGCCCAGCAGCAAAGCAAGACGTTGCTCTGGTTCATCTGGTTCCTCCCTTGCTTTCCTGGGCAGATCTATGCGTAAGCGTCAGGCTGAAATCCAAGAGTCCCAGGACTGACTTTCTTGTTTGGCTTCCAACAAATTAAGCAAGAAAATACCAGAACTGTACAGGAGTGTTTTGGGGCACAGAAGAACATGAACCCCTTCCCTTTCCTCTGCCCTGGTAATAGGGGGACCCCCATCACCACCCCTCTGACCCTCTGACCACACAGCTCAGACCAAGGGACTTTTCTGCCTGCCATTTCCCCTCAGTGATATGGACAGGGTTCAGCCTGAGGTCTTCCTTGGGTGGATGAATTTTCCTGTCTCCTCGGAAACTTTCTGATGTGTTTCCCAGGAGGGAAAGTCTGGCAGAATCCCATGGGAAGCGCTTTGTCTTACAGTGCTGTGTACTGCAAGATGATGGTTATTAGCACGCTCAAAGCAGCTGTCACTTATCTTTCATCCTGCCGTGTCCCCTGGGAATAAGGCAGAAAGCTCTGCACAGGGCTTTGCTCAGTAAACTCAAGTCTTTAACATGGGGCTGCTGAATTAACAATCCTCAGCAACAGTAACAGCAATGGGATGTGACAGCCGCAGCCTGGGATCTCTTCAGCCTTGTGAGCCCTGCAGACTCACCTGCTAAGCAGCTCGGATGTGGGACATGCAGGGTTTTGCTTCCCAGGCTTCCTCCAAAAGCAGCATCATCCTTCTTCTGTTCCTACTCCCACCCCAGCCCGATGCCGGTCCTCCCGTGTTGTCCTCCCTGCAGAAGGAGCCCAGGGAGCACTGAGAGCCTGTCACAGTGAGTGTTCCTGATGGTCCCAGGTTAATCACTGCCTCTCACGAACACAGGCACTTAAGGTTGTTGTTTGCTGCCCCAGGAGACTCGTTACTGGCTGCCTCACAGGGCAGGAGGAGAGGAAGGAGGAGGATGGGAGGGATGAACTGCAGACTGCAGGGGGAGGAGAAGAAAGGACATTCGGGATCTGCAGGATGAAGGCATCACTGAACTTCACCTCTCCAAGTGCAAACGTCTGCTCAGAGTAAGTCACTGTAGCATCTTCCCAGCTAAAGAAGGGGAAAATTCCTCCAAAGGAGAGGCTGCCTGTTAGAAATGCCTGTTGGGACAGGGCCTTCCAGGGAGAAAACTGACTCTTTATTGACCTCCAGATAATCTCTGTGTACTTCCGTATATCAGAGTTAAAATATAACAGAATTTCAGTTGATTACAAGATTCAGCTGATGGGAGGTGTACAATTCCTTCCACAAGGTCTTTTGTGTGTCTCAGAGGCCAGAAGTTTTATCAGGCTCTGAAGAAACAGAAAGAAAAAGAGCAACCCTGGGGATGTGAATAAGAAAACATGAGATATCCAAACCTCTGCTGTTAAGATACTTATTTATCTCTAAAAGATTAAAAAGTGGCAAAATTCACTCAGCAGCTGAGTAGCTCCATCCCTGGCCATGGCTACCTGCAGCCACAGGGCAGCCTGGAGGAGTGAGGCTCCCTGAAGATGTGGAGGGCAATGATTTGAGACACAGCTGAAGGTCTGAGCTGACCCAGTAGAACTCGTCCCACAGGTCTGAGCAGCGACCTCCTGGTGCCACAGAGATCCTGGTTCTCCCTGTTCATCTCCACGGATCAGCACCACCACTCCAGGGAGCGCCTGCCCTCCCAGTCTCATCTCTTATCCCATCCCATCCCATCCCATCCCATCCCATCCCATCCCATCCCATCCCATCCCATCCCATCCCATCCCATCCCATCCCATCCCATCCCATCCCATCCCATCCCATCCCATCCCATCCCATCCCTGCCTTCTCCCTGCTTCTCAAACAGCTTTTTCTGCCTTTCTTTTCAGAAAGAGAATATAAAGGACAGAGGTCCTGGTTTCCCTCTAGCTCTTGAGCACAAGAGCCCTTGGAGAGGATCTATTTTAAGAGAGGAGAGCCCTCTCAGTGCTGGCCCAGCAAGGGCAGACTCAGTGCCGTGCCCTCCAGTCAGGCACTTGAGACACCTGCTAACAGCCACTCCAGCTGCCAAATGCTCCTCCAGCAGTGGCACAAATCAGAGTCTCCACAACAAGCTCTGGCAGGATCCATGGGGAAGAGGGGGAAGGGTGAAGCCCCCACTGCACACCTTGTGCACTGGCTCGTGGCATGGGTGGCAGCAATGCCACCTTTTCCCTGGAGTGGGCAAAAGCACCTCAGGGTCCCTCCAAGGCTGATCATGTTGTGTTTTCAGTCCAGAGGGCTGAAGAAGCAGGAGGCTCCCACAGGAAGAGCTGCCCAGGCTGCCCTTGCTGAGGTCAGTCCTTTTTTCTTCAGTATGAAAAATCCTGAAGCTCATTTTATGTGAGATGCAGAAGGCAGGGCAAGATCCACAGAGGCCACTTGGCACATTTTGTTCTGTGCTTAGAATCGTAGAATCATTTAGGTTGGAGGAGACCTTTAAGATAATGGAGTGCAACTGTTGACCTGGCACTGCTGAGCCACCACTGAAGCAGCCCCAGGTCCGTGCTCCAGGGTCACAGCCCCTCTTGGAAAGCTCCAGTGTGTCCAGTCCAGCCGTGCCTGGTAGGTCATTCCCTACTTTTTTGATTCTCCACTTGGGAAGGTGCTTCTTGACACCTGTTCTGAATTTGATTCTCCTCTATTCAGGTTTTATAGCCCTTTTTTCCTCTCCCCTTGGTAATTCAGATGATATAATCCGTATCACTTAAGTTTTTAATCACTTCACCTAAATTTTCTTATAATTAGCTTTATTTTTCCCTTTCCATATTTTTTAAGCAGTGGGTTAAGCATCTTTATCCTGATTTCCCCTTTCCACATGGTTATTTTTTAGTGGTGTAAACAAAGTTTATCACACTTAGCAAATAATCTGTTAAAAGAGAGCTTGAGCATATAAGCATTCTGATCCACTGCAGATCCACCCTAAAGAAGACTTTGGATCCCAATGATGTTCCTCTCACCCCAGAATGCATCCAGCAAGCTGGAAGAAGAGCAGACCTCTCCTCCAGGTTCAGCTCAGTGATGTAGAAATGAACCCTGTCCACAGGAAAGCTGCAAACCTCCACTGAAATCAGCTCTTTGTTGCTCTCACATATGCATTGGAGAGTCTCTCTAAATTGCTCCTTGTCAAAACCATGCAAGCCCTTGGCAAGCCCATTTTAAGAGCTGGTACCTGTTCCAAGCACTAATGGCTGCCTCAGGGAACAGAAAAGCGAGGCTGAAGGCTACAATGTTCAAAGCTGCCTTAATTATTAGAGCGTGAGCTTCCAAATCCCTTGAGAAGCACAGAGAGCGTTGGCCTCAAAATTCATGGTGTGCTCAGAGAAGCCAGGGAGCCAGGGAGTTTTGGGGACATCTTGACTGCAGTCTGTCTGCCTGGCTCCACTGGACTTGGAATGAGTCCGATTCATTGCAGCAGCTCTGAATTCAGAGCAGAGGGAGCAGACAAGGCTCATTGCCTATTCCAGCCAGAGAGACTGCAACAACATTTGTGGTTTTCGTTTTTTCTTTAAAATAAGGTTACTTGAGTAGACAGCCAGGAATAGACACTCTGTCTCCTCATTCCTAGACTGAGCCCCACTGATAATTATGCACAAACTGTCAGGGCTGCTTTTGGGAAAGCAGTTCTAGAACTAAAGCAGCCTGACATGGCTTTGTGCAAAGCTTTGCCTGGAGAATTGGTGTCCTTGATGACCACCAAAGTCCAGCAGGGAGAGCTGGGACCATTCAGACCCTTCACAGTGCAGCAAGAACTTTTCCTCTCAGCCACTAATGTTCCTGAAGGTTGGGCAGCCTGGCCAAGAGAGGCATGGATTCATGTTACTCCCGAGGAAAAATATATTTCTGTGCAAAGGAAATCTCTGCATCTGTTTGCAATGTGGAATGCGTGAGGCTCCCTCCTTGCTTCATACTCTGCTCCAGTATTTATCCTCCCAGCAAGCCATCACTGCCTCATCTTCCAGGACTGTGCTTCAACTTAGACATCAGCAATTTCCCCTGCCACAGGCAATCAGTGAAATTACGTGATTTAAGGCCAGAGGAGTAAAAAATGTCACACTTTGGAAAACTCTTTTCACAGCTTCGTTGCTCTTGCACGACTCCAGGCTGCAGATGGACCCAGTGACTTCTTCCATTTCGCACCAGGCTGGAGGAGTGACCACTGGTGGTGGCACCACTTTCCAAGCAGGAGCATCCTCCACCAACATCCAGCTTCAGCCACCCTCTCCTTCCCTGCACTGCTGGGCTCTGTTTATCCAAGGTAAATTCAGGCAGATTTCCCTGTTGACCGTGGGGATTTTGCTTGCTCAGGTGGATCACCCTTTTTATTTTATTTATTTTTCTGCTAAAAGTCTGTTCTATGCAGATAAAATCCCAGGCCAGTCACACCACAGGTAGCTCCCAACCAGGGCACAAGGATTCATGGATGTTGGTGCTGTCTCTTCCTTTCTTGGGAGGGATGGGGAGAGGGTTGGATGCTCTCCCGCAGTGACAAGGTTTGCAATTTCTTTTTAAAAGCCTGTAATCATCTCACTTCTGTGAGCTATTCAGACATTTACATTGTTTTTCAGCATCTTGAGTGCTGGCTGGAAGCAGCTCCAGGGTTTGGGGGAGTGCAGCAGGATCGCTGTGGGGGGCTGTGCTGACAGGCACCCCCACACTGAGCAGAGGAGAGCTGTGCTTCTGCCCACAGGTGAGCAGGTTCCTCAGCATTGCCTTTTATCAGGAAAGAAAAAAAGGGGCAAAAAAACCCCAACAAATCAATTCTGCTCACATGAAATTTGAGCTGAACTTCAACTAATAAACACCGAAGGATAAAGAAATGCCACAAAAAACAAAAGTCCTGTTGTGACACAGCCATGGCTGAGGTTCATTCATTTTTTAGAGATTGTTTTTCCTTTTCTCCTCCTGGCTAAAAATGAGATTTTCAGAAAAGAGAAAGCATCACCAGCATACAAACACATATCAAAAAAGGAGCTGATTTTCCCTATGGGTGCAGCTGTCTGATACAGGACACAGTGTGGACACAGAGACTGGATGGGAGCTCCCTAACTCCATCCCCCATAATGGTAACATGTATCTGAAGCATCTGGGAACCCAAGGAAAAAACCCATCAGGGTCTTGGGTGATATTTTTCCCCATTTCCCCCTTGCAGATATGCTATCCCTCTGGCAGTGTTTTCTCTCCCTAACCCACGCTGTGAGGCTGGCACAGCAGTGGGAGCATGGAAACCCAGCTCTTGTCTCACTTATGACCATTTAGCAGGAGAGGGGGGGATCCCATAACCATTCACCTCACTCACGGGGATCCAAAGGATCCCTGCCTTCCATTAGCCACCCCTGCAGGAGTTCCAAGGTCGAAATGCAGCCCTTCACATGAGTCAGTCCCTGCCCTGAGGAGCTGCAGTCAGAGACCAGAAGGCAGGAGAGCACTGATTCCCTCAGTCTGTGCCATCTCGTCTCCATGCTGTCATGCCATCTGTGGGCTTTATCCCAGGAACTCCTGTCACATCCACTCCCATTAGCATTTTTCAATGCTCTCCTGCCCTTTCCCAGCATCTGCTGACCAAGTCCCTCTGGTCAACCCTGCTCCTCATCCTTCAGCAAGGCTTTTAATTTTCATGATGCTGTTACCCACTTTTGCTGCACTCTGCCCTGCAGCAGCTCAGCACACGAGCTGCAAACCAGGCAACCCAGCTCGCTAGCAAAGAGAGCTTCCAGATGGGGATTGAGCTGCTATTAATTTATCCTATATTTGTTTTGAAAAGATGCCTGGGGAAGGTACACCATTTCCCTTTCCAGTTAGAGGCTTAACAGCCACAGGCTTTCTCCTTTCTCAGAAATGTAAATCCATGTTTATTTTGCATGTACCCGATCAATCCCCAAGGCATTGCATCCAACAGGCCAAAATCAGAGCTCTACTCCACCAAAACACTTCAGGAGAAAGAGGAGAGGGAGACATGCTCTACCTTTACTAGAAGAAACATCTATTTATTTGGGACCGAGGAAGCTGCATGGAGTATAAATTATTCTAATTGGTAAGCCCAACAGGAATCACTCCCTCTTAAAGCAGAAAGGGAAGACCTGGAACATCCATTTCCAGAGTGATCACTGAGGAGCAGCCAGATTTCAATTCCTACAAGGCTCTTCAGAGGGTTTGATCATTCAGGATGCTCTCACATATACAAAATACTAATCTACCTACAGCACCAGCTATAATCTGTTGCCAGTTAAGACTTGTGCAACTCTGCTGAAGCCAATTTATGAAGCAAACATTTAATTTAGCGAGCAGGCTCACAATCCTAAATTTAAACATATGTCAAGCCAGCTAGTGGCTTTGTTTTAATTAACTCTCAAACTTTGTGGCTGTCATTTCTTTATATAAATGAGGATGTTCTGCCAAGGGCAGCCTGTGAGCCTGTGTGCATCCCTACGAAACCTCCTGCTATTTCACAGCCACTTTTCAAAGAGCTCTTGCAGAGGCAAGGGGATGTGGATGTTATTATAAAGGTCCATATGGCAGCACACTGGCACTGCAGCACTAAATCAGAGGTATTGTAGCTTTCCAGCCTGGATTCTCACAGTACCAGGTAACGTATATGTAGCTTTATTGTTGCACAGTTTTAGTGGCTATGCATTATTCAGGAGCAGCCTAAGTCTCTGCACTGCCGGAGGTGATTCAGAGATGATAAAGGGAATGCGCTTTGCTCTAAAGGCACGAGAGAAGGGATTTCACGGGTCGGTATCTTCTCCACCCACGGAGAAACAATGGAAGCGTTAACACTTCTGGTAAAGAAATCAGCTGGCGACAAATTCTCATCTATAATTAAAATGAAAGTACAAGCTGCCTTAACATGTAGTTAGACTTAGGAACTCTAACCTGCTCTCTAAATTAAATGCTTTCCGTGGTAATTTGGCTCTCGCGGCAGGCACTGAAATCTGCTGGAAGATGCCATCTAGTGGGTTATGGAAGTTTATTTAAGTTTAAATCCACTTGCTGGTGTGGGGCGAGGGTGGCAAGAGCTGCAAATGCTGGGGTGCATAATGGTTTCTGTAAACTTTTTGGTTGTTGCTCCAGGAAATTAGGTATTTCCCTGCGGGGGGTTGCATTGGAAGAGAACTAATATTTATTTTACCAGTGCCCAGCAGGGCAGCGGATTGTCACAGCTTTGCTGTTGACACAGCCGAGCCTCACGGCTGCTGTGCTGGCAGAGCATCTTCCTGCGTGCTCTTCATTGAGGAAACCGATCCGCTCCCCATTTTTGGGAAAGCTCTGCCGCCATTGCTTTTTGTTTCCTAAAAAGGCTTTTCCAACACTATCCTGTGCCTCTCAATTATGTCGTTTTCGTTATAGTTAAAACCACTTAATTGCTATCTACTTAAACAGCACTGTTTTTTTAATGCGAACCACGAATGGGGAATGGATTTGGAGTGATCCTGCCTGTTGGTGTGGCCGGCGATGGCATCTCCATCCATGGTGGTGACTGGCTTGTCCTCCGGTTGTTGTGTGCCCGTGGGGCGAGCTCCAGCCTTTTGGGGAGCACCTGGACCCTTTGGGG
The DNA here is from genome assembly GCF_052056855.1 of Sturnus vulgaris. Lineage (NCBI taxonomy): Eukaryota > Metazoa > Chordata > Aves > Passeriformes > Sturnidae > Sturnus > Sturnus vulgaris. The sequence continues at coordinate 5,574,743 of NC_142257.1, read as the reverse complement.
AGCACTCCCAGCCTTTTGGGGCAGCATCTGCAGCCCTTAACCTCTAGACTGTTCTGCTTCTCCCAACCCTAGTCCCCGCTCCCATTTAAGGGGTGCCTCCCCAATTAAGGCGTTTTAAGCCAATTAACCACCTTGACTCCCCCCCAACCACGGCCGGTTCCAATCCCGCTCCGGCGGCGCCCGCGCAGATACCCCGCCGTGCCGCAGCATCCTCGGAGCGCCGTTCCTAGAGAGTCATTAGCGGGGAGTCATTAGCGGGGAGTCATTAGCGGGGAGTCATTAGTGGAGGGTAATTAGCGGGGAGCGGGGGCGGGGCCTCCCCGGGCGGTGGGCGTGGTCTCCTAGGCCCCGCCCCCGCGCGAGCGGAGCGGAAGTGCCGGAGTTGCCGCCCGGCGCCGCCGCCGAGCGCGGGCGAAAGTTGCGCTCCGGGAGCGCGGCGGGGGCGGCCGGACCGCGCTCCCTCCTCACTCCCCGGCTCCTCAGCCCCATCCCGCTGCTCAGCCCGCGCCCGGCAGCCGCTCCGATGCGGCGGAAACAGAAGCGGCTGCTGCAGGCGGTGGGGCTAGTGCTGGCCGCCCTCGTCTTCTTGCCCAACGTGGGGCTCTGGTCCTTGTACCGCGAACGGCAGCTGGAGGGCGGCGGCGCGGCCGGCGGGGATGGGGCAGCCGCCGTGGGGGCAGCGGCGGGTGATGCGCCGGTGAGTGGCGGGGCTGAGGGGGCTGAGCGGCCCCGAGTGTGCCAGGGGGGCTGCTGGATGAGGGTTGGGGGACTCCGGTGGGAGCTGCCGGCTGAAGGTCGGGAGGGCGCATCCCGGGAGGGCCGCTAGGTGAGGGTCAGAGGGTCCCGTGGGAGACGCCGGCGGGTGGTCGGGGGGATTCCCAGGAGGGCCGCTAGGTGAGGGTCGGGGGGCTCCGGTGGCAGCTGCCGGCTGAGGGTCGAGGCGGGGGGTCCCGGGAGGGCCGCTAAGTGAGGGTTTGGGGGTCCCGGGAGGGCCGCTGGGTGAGGGTTTGGGGGGTCGTCCCGTGGGAGCCGCTGGGTGAGGGTTTGGGGGGTGGTCCCGTAGGAGCCGCTGGGTGAGGGTTTGGGGTTCCGTAGGAGCCGCTGGGTGAGGGTCGGGGCCTCCCGTGGGAGCCGCTGTCGTGCGGGGCTGGGCGCGACCCCTCCCCATCACAGAGAGGGGCGAAAAGCGGCAGCCGCCCCCGTAAGAGGAGAGGGAAGCCGGGGTGGGCTCCTGCGCCCCCGGGAAGGAGCTGGTTTATGTATCCTGTGCCTGCGTTGGAGGGGGAGAGCGAATACTTTCTCGGCAATTCACGGGTGCGGGGACGGGAGGGTCTCCTTGCCTTTTTTTTTGTCTGAGCGTGGTAGGGGAATCAAGCAAGGTCTTTGCTTCTTTTGCCAAGGAGCGAGGAAGGGGAGCTCGTCCCATCCGTGCACAGCAGAGAACGGCAGTTCCGTTCCCCAGGGGTGTGCCTCCGTGCCATTTCGCTTTACCTGCCTTGGAAGGGTGTGAGAAGCAAACATCACCTGTTACTCTGCGTCCCCGCAGAGCTTAGGGCGAGGGCTAGCAGAGAGTACCAGGTGGAGCTGGAGGATTATGTCAGTGCAGTGATGCTCCTTTGGGAAAAGAGAAGCGGATAACTCTTCCTGAGAGGCAAGGATGCCCGCCGGATATGTGGCCTGAGGATGTTGCAACACATGGCTGCGTTCCTTTCTTGTCCCACTGGTGTAGTAGTAAATTTGTCAGCCAAACCTGTCTGTGTAGTGTGTGAGTCAGGAAGGTTGGATCACCCAAATTAGACGTTTGGAAGCACAGTTTAGCTGCACTTACTTTTGGCTGTGTAATTGCTGTGTCCCCTTCTGGGTTTAGCTTTGTGCCATTAAGAATGATTGGGACTTGAAAGCTTGAAATGTCATTGTGTAACTATCAGTTCAGCTGCCACTCTAAAAGGCTCTGCTTGTTCAAAACCACTTAAAACTCTTAGTTGTCTAAATCTTTCCCTCCTTGGAGACTTCCTGCTGTAACTGCACCGTAAAGGTGGAGAAACCTGCTGTGACAATTTCTGCTCTGAGGGAGAGAAGGCTCTCTAAGAGCTGTACTCAAACTGGGACTGAGCTCTTCTTTCCCCCAAGAAATGCTTTTTCGAATGCAAGCGTTTTAGTGTAAGTCTGGTTATAACTATGCTTGTGTCCCATGCTGTTGGGGAAAGGGATCAACTGTTGTCTGTCCTAAAACATAAATTTGCAGCAGATCCTCAAATCTGCACAGAAGTCCTTTTGACATGATCACACAGTGATCATTACATGCCTGGAGTTCCTGATGTTGCTGCCTTATTCTTGCATTTCTGTGGGACGCAGGGAACCTATTTTGCGTGACTGGTGAAAACCAAGCCCTGCTCCATAGCTTCGTGTGGCGTGGTGTTAGGGCGAAATTAAGACCTTTGTAAAATCATGTGTCCTCCAGAGGTAACAAGGAGAAAGTTAGTAATTATTTTTAGGCGGCTTCAAAGTGACAAGTTGACTTTTATGGTTTTGGTCTTCCAAAATTGTCCTTGTACCGTAGGCTTTGGGTAGGTGTAAGCCAGGCAGTATCTCTGCTGATTTCTGTGTCCTTGCAGTGTTCTCAGTGTTTAGGTATCCTGAGCTGCCCGTGTTGTACACAATGCCTGCTCCATTTTTCTTTATGTCTCTGCAGAGTATGGCAGCTGTCAGTGATTTGAGATCTGCTTTTGTTTTGATGGTGTGTGGAGCTGGGCAGGAAACGCCTGTGCAGCTCGCAGGAAAATTCGCAGTAAAACCTCTCTGCACTTGTGTAAATCAGAATTGCCGGGTTTTAGGCTGAAGGCTCCATCTTCCAGTCTAATTAACGTGGAATTATGGGCTGCAGGGGGTCTGTGAGTGAAGATATATTTGTGTCATGTGCTTATTTTTCGAATGATTTGGCCCTGCAATGATAGCTTCAGTTACACTGAGCAAGGGAAAACATAGCCTGAAGGACAACAGGCTGTCTTGGTAAAAATAATTTCAGATGAAGCAGAATAAAAACAACTCAAATGTAATTTTGTTTTTCTGTTTAGTTGTGTGGGTTTGTTTTACTGTTGTCTTAGAGGTATCTGCCAGCTGACTGCAGAGAGTTTTTTGGGCATCCTCACAATCAATGGTTCCAGCCTCCTTTCCTTGGTCCCAACAAGAATTCATGGGTTTTGTACTTAATAATCAACTTCCAGTTTGTAAATGAATATGCTGTTTGTCTGCTTGTTCCTGAAGCCATCGAAAGAGCTGACTTCTTAATACAAAAAATCCAGATGATAGGAGAGAATATAATGAAAAAATATATTCAGAGCAGTCAGAAAAGATTTTCTTCTGTTTCTGGCTTTAATTTGCCTTTTTGTGCAGGCTAATCTTTGAATTGAGGACATTTCCTATGTACTTCAGAATTGAGCTTTTCAATGAAATCTCTGTCCAGGCTCATTCTTTCTCTTTAAATGGTGTCTGCTGTTTCAGTCAGTAGTTTTATCCCTCAGAGTAATAGCAGAAGGGGGGGAAAGGTTTTAAGAAACAGCTGAATTAAAGCTATAAAACAATTCCTTGAACCTTGTCATGATGCTAAAATTTTGAAGTTTGAAACCACCCAGGAATTCTTGTTGTTTGTCTGTGCTGCATGTTGCCTTCAGTAATATGGCAATATACATCACTATAGGTGATTTGGCTTTATTTAATCTTTCTAGTGCCTGAAACAAATGTGTCAGAAAATTAAGCAATCAGAAACGATGTAAATATATTCTAGGAAAGATTATTCTAAACTGTTTCTGCGGAAGTGCCTAGGCAGCTAATTGCTTATGTATTTACATGTTCAGGGGAAACATTATGGTGGCTGAAAATAGTGTCTTGCTTTAATAAAAAGGAGGGTGAGGTTTCTGCTCTTTCCTTCTGCCTTTGGGTTTGTTTGCAGCTCTGTGGGTGCTTCTCATTCCACAAAGGAGAAAGGGAGGGAAGTCATCAAGGTCTTGGCCTCAAGGTCGTGCTGCAGATCTCCTTCGAAAAGCTGAAGCTTTGAGTTAGTCCTCACTTAACTGCTGTGTTCTCAGAAGTGGCCTCTGTCACTCTGTGCAGTGGCTGGGCAGAGGAGATGATCTGGGAAGTCCTTTTTTCCTGGGGTGTGTAACAGGTCTGGCTTTAAATGGGGATGGTGGCATCGTGGTACTGAAGTGTTTCTGCTGACAGCTCAGGAGCTGCTTTGACTTCGTGACTGTACTGTTTGCTCACCACTACGTGCGTCTCGGTGTGCACGGAATGCAAATTGACTTTTCTGTAGATTCATCTTTTTCTTTTTTTAACAACTATTCAATAAGTAAAAACATACGATCTGTGGGTGTGGGGGTAGGAAGAAGCAAAAGGAATGCAGCTATTCCTTTTGTCTCTTGGATCTCTGCTGTCTGCCTCAGAGGCTGCTGAGCATCCTCAGCCGAAATGTTTAATTGATGTGGATGTAGCTTTGCAGTGTGTAAACCCTGGATGAGTTAGGCTGTGGGCTGATGGTTTATGCTTGGGCTAATGCAAGTATTTATGTGGCTTCCAATGCTCTGCAGAGCTACTGCTCTGCACTTCTGTGGTCAGGCTGGAGATCCACATTCTGTGTGAAACCTGCTGTTCTGGGAATGTGGCATTTGAGCTCAGAGAGATACTAAGCTTGAAGGTTTTTCTTTGAATTGCTGGCTAAAAGCTCTGTAGCAAATTAGCTGCCTTTCGTGGCAGTGCGTTTTTATCTGATATGATGAATGCTTTATGGAGTCGCCCTGTAGCTTGTTGTAGCAGTAATTTGTGCTCTATAAATTAACTCGGGAGCATGATGGAAGTGTATAAATCACATCGGTGATTGTGTGGTGCCCTCTGCTGCCGGCTGGCTGGAGTGATATGGGGTACACCCTCCTGCTGCTTCCTTGGCAATGAGAAACCAACTGCAGACTTGGGATTGAAGAATGGCTTGGGAGGATGCTGCTGTTGGACGGTTTGGGGTGATAAACTTTGACTTTAGTGCCTAAAGTTTCCAGCCAGCATGTCTGCAAATGCAGCCTTGGTGATGATCTGAGTGGGGAACGATGCTGCTCTGCTTTCCAGGCTGCTGCTGCTGCTCGTGTCCTCCTCAGCTGAGGAAGGGGACAGGCTTTACTCTTCTGACCTGGGGGCAGCTGTGAGGTTGTCAAGTTTTGTCAGCATCACGGTGTGGTTGGCAAAAGCTGATAAGGAAGAAGGTGTTTGTTAAGCAACAGGCTCAGGGCTGGGGAGGGAGGACAAGGGTTTGGGAAAAATTAGAGGAAAACCTTTTCTGCTCTCTGCCAGCCAGAAGTAAATTGGACAACCAGCTTGCTGTACTTCACAGGCAGGTTCCTCTGCAGGTAGACTGGTCGTGTCCCAGGCCTTGCTGCTGCTCCTGTCTGGGGCCTGGCTCCTTGCAGACGTCTTGGGCACTGCTGTGTTGGCAGCTGTGTTTGCCAGGCACTCATCAGCTGATGTATAGGGAAATTTTGAAAAGCTTATTTCTGTAAGTGTAGTGTAAAACAATCGGCGTCTAAGGACTGGAGTGCAAGTGCAGCAGCTGAACAAGCCTGTTTTAAATTTAAGAGTGAGTGATTGAGTGTGGGCTACTCTGAAGTTTATCACTTCAGTGAGTGCACTTGTGAAACGAGCAGGGTTTCCTAAGCTACATAAGTGTGTCCTGCACTTTTGATTGGCAAAGTGAGCTGAAGTGTCTAAACCATCTCACAGCTGTAAAGTGCAAAGTAAAATTTGAAAATATGTTTATAAAGAAACTGGAGCTTTCAGTGGCCTTCACTCAAGGTCTCGTTGTGGTGATCTTCATTGTAATGGCAACACAGAGCTGAATGAACAAATGGGCTCTATTGTAGGTCTCCTATGCTGTGTGAAAATAAAAGGTTTATTATACTTTCTGTTATTGGAAAAGTGGTTCTGTTTCACTGTTCAAACACGTTCCATATGCACTTAATTGCTGCAATGGTGCAGCAATTCTTCCTTTCTTCGTGGAAGGAAGATATCTACTGCAAAACTTCTTGGCTCCTGGCACCTGAATTACACTTTTGGTCACTGGTGATCATGGTAATCATGTAGTAATCACTGCTAATCATGTCGTGATCTCCAGAGTTGTTTGTTTTTCCTGAAAGAATATGAATCAAATTGCAAGAGACAACTGATTTAAGAGCAAACACAGTTATAAATTTCCTGGCAGATAACGGCCAGGTATTTGATTTAGAAGGACTGAAAAACTAACATGAAGTTACTTATTACCAGTGAGGGGGTTGGTGAAATTAGGCAGAAAAGTGTTCTGAACCAGACTTTGTTATATAGTGCCACCTTCCACTCCCTGTTTGAGTACAGGCGTCACTAGAAAAAGATAAAGAACTGCAGTTTACCTTCCTGTCACTCCGTATTTGCTTCCTCGTGGAGCCAGCTGTAACCTTGCTTACATTGTGTAGGAACAGACCCTGTCTAACTTGGAGGAAATTGTATCCAGGTGTTAAAACAAATCCACACGCTGCTCCTGTTTGTTTGCAGCCTTTTCCTGTGCCAGGTGAAGGCAGGCAGCCTTCAGCTTCCTTCTGGGAAGTGCAGAGCTGCTGGGATGCATTCGGAGCTGGTAGGAGGGATTCCACTGAGTGCTGGAAATATCTGTAGAAGAAAAATTGTGCTGCAGGAATTTGTTTTGATTCCCCTTGAAAGCAGCCATTTCAACCTGCGAGCTTGTTATCCAGTGGGTTTTAGTGGAGCTGTCAGTGGTTTGTTTTTATGGAGTGCAGTGTGCCGAGCTCCCTGGCACTTCAGCACGGTGTAAGTGCTCGTGTAAACAAAGCTGCTGTGATATTTGCCATCAGAGGACACTCTCTTCCTCTAGTGTCCATCCTGCTTCATGCTTCCATCCTGTTAACTCTGGAGTCACCTGAGTTAACAGTGTTTCTGTTCAGTAGTAGCATGAATAATGTACAATTCCGTGTACATTCAGGGAGAGAGGTGGCTGCGGTGATTTCGTGCATATGAAATTTTTTATTAGTAATAGGTTCCCTCAGGTAAAGTGACTTGAGTGTGTGTGTGTTTAGAATTTTTTTTTCTGGATCACCTTGTCTACAAAACTGGAACGACTGAATGGATTAAAAATTGTCTGCTGTGATAGCAACCAGACATTAGTGATTATTTTAATAGTCATTCATTTAAATATTATTTAAATGCTGCTTCAATCATACTGCGCTAGATTGGGATTAGTTACTTTCTGTTAATTTAACTTGTTTTCTGTCCTATTCTGAAATCAGATCAGGAATAGCCTTTCTGCCTGACATTTGTACTTTGTCTTAATCTGATCTCCCGTCCCTGGACAGAAAGATTTTGGTCAGTCCTAGTGCAGTTTGGCCACTTGCATATTCCTTCTAGATACAGCTTGGCCTGGGATTCCTCTGCCTCTGGAAAGTTGTATAAATGGTATTCTACCTTGCTTTCAGGCCCCAGAACCAAAAGCTGTTAGTGGCGATTTTTAGCAGTTCAGGGATAGTGTGAATTTGTTTATCATGTTTCACTGACTCGTGAACAAATTCTGTTGCCTGAGTCACTTTCAAGAGTGTAACAGTGTGATGCTTAATTTCCAAATCAGGGATAATAGCCCCCACTTTCTAAGTTTAAAAATTCATGTTCTGCTTTCAGACTGCCTTTTGTCTTGGTGGTGGTAGAAAAACTTTCATATTATTTGTTATCTCTTGAAGAGTCTGCTTGCGGTTTTCCCTTCAGGTCATGACTTCTTACAGCTCAGGGAGCCAGTAAGTGCTCCTGGTCCTGCTTTATTCCACATGCAGCCTGGCCTCTCAGTGGCAATGGTATCTTTTCTATCAGTGTAACCAACACCCCTGGTGGTATTTCCTGCGTTTGTATTATCCTGCATGGGTGATGGATAGGCAATAAGGAATGGAGTGTTTATCTACACAGCTTTGTTAAGAATATAAGTAGTAGTGGATATCAAATTATGGCTGACTTGTCAGACTCTGCCTCCTTTGTTAGATTTACAGGGTCTGGCAAACGATTGGAGAAAGCTACAGATCAGTAAATCAATATGAGCACAAAGAGCTGCCAGGCAGCCCTCCTTTTCAAATGCCTGGGTAGAAGAGTAACTTCTACTGTGTCTGAGATCTGCTGGCAGCTCTGCACCCCCTAAAATACAAGAAATGGGTTGTTTGACATTGAAATGGGTTGTCTCCTTATTGTTCCTTGTATAAACTTGATAAAGCTTTAACTTGCAGCTTCAAAGAAGGGAGGTCTACCGTTTTTTGGTCCTTAAATTTGCTTTTCTTTTTAAATAATTACCTCACTTCTATGCCCTTTTGCAGTTTCTCTCCTCCATTTTCTCTGATCTTAGCTCTAGGTTATAAGAGAGCTCCCTAGAGCATATATCTATAATTAAGGCTTTTAAACCACAGTTACAGTGGAGCATCAGCGGTGCTCTGGTGCGACCAATATCCAAGGGAGAAACTTGCTTCAGTAGAAAAATTGTTGATTTTATTACAACCAAAGTCTCTTCTATCCCACTTATAGAGATTCCTCTGACACTGCTTCATGCCTTCCTACTTTGCTAAGTTATCTTTTTTAAGTTGGTGACCATTAATGGCACATCTTCTGTAGCTCACAAGAATAAAAAAAGTTTTATTTAGTCTGCCTGTCATTTTCTGGAAACACAGGCTGCCAGCTACTGCAAATCATGTCCCTCACGAGTACATTCAGAGAACTTGAGGGTTTAAAATGGAAACTCTGTTTTAAGCAAACTCGTGTAACTCATGGATATTTTGATTCTTTCCTTGACCAGAAATAGGAAACAAAGGAAGGGAAGGAGGATGGAGGATGGAGTCTGCCAAGGCTTGACAGTTTTGTGTTGCCCAGCTTGGTGGAGAAGCTCGCTCGTAATGTCACCAGATAAGATGACTGTGTCTTCCAGTCTCAACTTCTTATTAATTTTTCAGCTTTAATACTTTTTTCCTTCGCAATTAGTGCAAGTAACAGAAAGCAACTTCTAAAAACTGTCTTTCAAAATGGTGAGTGCTGACATCCTTCCCTGTTAGGCTGAGAATTGCTTCTGCCCAGAGGTAACTAATTTCTGATCAAAGCATCTCCCTTCACCACTAATGTGTATTTCTCATGTGTATGCCTTGTGTAGCTGATCTAGTGGTGACCTGACACCTTTCCCTGATGTAGCTTTCAAAGAGACAACTTGTCCTGTTCTTTGTGGTTGGAGATCACAAGGCGACTGCTGAAGTGAAACTTCCAAAAGGCATGTCAGAATATTTTTTAAAATATGCAGAAGATGCAGGCGTTTGCTGAAATAATGACTAGCAAAGGGGTTAAATTTCAAACAAAAAGAACTGGTGTCTTAAACTTGGATGCCTGTAAGTGAAGCCTGCCTTCCTGCTGTAGAGCTATTTGGTCATAAAAGATTGACAGAACAACAGTAAATCAGTCTGTCTCCTGCAAGAATTTTCATTTTCTGGATGCATGAAATGTTCTTGTTTGAGTACTCTTCCTTTCAAAAAATCTGATTAGATTGGCATTCTGTCTTCGTTAGTCAAGGTCTTGTGAAGTTGGGACTTTACCAGATCTTATCTTTAAACACTGTCAGCTGTCCCTGCTCTGTACAGAGCTGCATTGCTTCAGTCCTCCTGAACAACTGGGTTTTCTTTACAAACTTAAGTTGCTGTGAGAAGTTCTGCTCTGCTTGATCCCTAAAGCCTGAAATCCTTTGCTTGCAGCTATGTGTGCAAGCTAAGGTGACTTTTCAAAGGAAAGTAATTTTGTTCTCTGTCTGATTATGATTATTCAGAAGATCTAATATTTAAATCCCCCTAGTAGCCAGTCTTGCCTTTTTCTCAGTGGAAGATCACATAAGCATGTTTTTCTTGTAAGTTGCCTTTACTTGTGTTCAGATTCATTTGGGAGGTAAGTTTTACCTAGTTGATCACATTAGCAAGGAAACCATTTTTCTCCCTGATGGCAAAGAACTAGTTTATTTTCTTTCTTGAGCTTCCCTAATGTTTCCCAGCCTTCAGATGAAGTCCAAAGAGGAAGTGTTCACAGGGACTAGTATGCATGAGCTGTTTCTTAATAAATAAAACAGGTGAAACAGAGTTTGAGTGTTCTTAACATTTAGACTAAAGTTTTCAAAGATGTCTTAGAGTATGATGTTCCTTTGAAAAATCAGTCTTACTGACTTTGATCTAGGGTATGGTATAAAAATAACCACAGCCAGGACTGGCATCTCGTAAGAATTTTTTTGTTTGTTTTCTGGGGGTTCTTACAATATTTTTAAAAGAGTAAGCAGCTCTTTCACTTCTGCTCAGACTGACTTTAATCTTAACTCTGCTTCCTTGGAAGTGGCTCTCTTTAGAGACTGTAATTTCAGCTCAGATAAATACAAGCGAAATATATTTCATCACTGAAGAAAATCAGAACCCCAAAAACTAGATAAATACAGACATAATGATGTTGTAAAAGGCTTTCATTGGGCAAGAAAGTAATTTTCTGTACCATTACAGAAGGTCACTTAAATTTAGCCTGTCAGTCCATGTTAGCCACTGTGTAACAGGCTTATTCAGGATCTCAAAAAGAAGTGAACCATGTGATTATCTTCTATCTTCTTGTTTATCTCCCAGGTGGCCTGTTGCCAGTGTTTTATGTGTGATAGCCAAGTAAGAAGGAATAACTTTTTTTCCACTCCTGTGCATGTTGGTTTTGCTGATCCACCAAACACACTCTGGGCTGCCACTTCCCTTTGATTCTCAGCCTGTGGCTTAACTGTGTCAGAAATACTTAAAACTCCTATGGATATCTTGCTGCTGCATGCTGCCTAATTTTTATGTGTGTGGTTGTTTTGGAAACTCATTCAAGGTACTAATTTAGCCTAGGAAAAAAAAGTCTCCCTTCAGAAAACCGACATCTGCTCGCAGGTCTTATTCGCAGCAGTGAAGAAGTTATATTGGTACAGTTAAAGTGTTTGGAGTGAGATTTCTCAAGATTATTTTGCCTGCTTGGTACCAAGGGTATGGAAGTAAACTGCAAAAATATCTGCAAAGTATTGGAAGACCTGGGACTGTGATGTAGAAACTGGCAGAATTGTATCTGGTTATGTGTGTGGAGGCCAGAGAACAATCCAGGTTATCATTGTTGCTGTTGCAGCTGATTTTTGGAAATGTGAGTGTTGACCCATTGTGCCCCAGATTGTTTCTGATCTTCAGATGTGGATTGTGTGCTCTGCTAATGGGAATGTGGAAGATGGGAAAAATCTTACCTGCAAGGTGTGGAGGTCCTGTTTGTGTTGTCCTTGATTTTGACTGCTGCAGGGAATCTGTGTAAAATCTGCATAAAAGATAACAAGTTTTCATTCATTATACTGTCATATTTTCTGCAAATAGGAACTTGGGCCTGCTGATTACAGAAAGTCCTTGGCAAAGCAATTGCAAACTAACAAGAAAGTGTCTTGAACCTCAATCTGTGCCAGCATCCTTTTCTGTTCATCTTGGCCGAAGCTGTTATCAGCATAAACTAATACTGGTCACCCTGGGTGAAAGGCCCAAGCTGTGGAAACAACTGATGGTTTGTGGCTTTTCAAGTGCTGGTATTTTTATAATAAGAGGCTGCTACTGGTAGAAATGCATCTGAGAAGCTCTGAATTGTCATGAATATATGAGCAGAGAGCACTGGCATTGCTGATAAATTAGCTGGGAATTGTCAGTTGTGTAGAAGAGCTCAAATATTGGCTTAACCTGAAAATGTGAAATTAAATAGAAAAGAACAGATTTTCTCTCTGGATACTTGAAAACAATAACAAGTCATGTGAAAACTTGTTTTAGAAATTATTTCTAGAGGGTATGAGTTTTCAAGCCTAATGCAGTGAAGTCTATTTTTATAGTCCTTGAAAACAAAACCTGACAGACCATATTTGCCAGCACTTACATTGCTCTGGTGACAGTGCTTCTTTTTAGAGCATGCCAGAGGAAATACTCTGCTGGAGCATATGTCAGTGATTAGTGGGACCAGTGCTGCAGGATGAAGTGGAAGAAATATGGTTGTGTGAAGAAAAAGCTGAATGGACAGAAGGTGAGAAATGTAGCGGTTTATGGGTCGGGCTGAGGGTAAGAATGGAAAATAGTTATTTTTAGGGATATCTGTATGTAGCTGACATGCTGTCTTCCAAATTATTGAGGTTTAACTGAGAGGGTGTCTGCTGTCTTTCTCTGTGTGCTCCCCTTAATTTCTTCTTCATGTAGAAAACTGTTTTCCCTTTGAATCGATCACTGTTTGTGTTATGGTGTTACGTAATGCAGGTATTGGTATGCTCAGGGTGAACTGAAAACCTCAGGAAGTGAGACACTGATACCCAGCCCTTTTTGTGGATTTAAGGACTGAGGCAGAGAATGATCCTCAGAAACCAGCTGAGTCTCTCCAAACCTGACATCCTGGGTCCAGGATTGTTGCCAGTCGAGCCTGTGAGGTGTGTGCTCACGTCTGGGTTTGGGGTGGCATTTGTCACCTCCTTCTGCCTCCAGAGCCATCCTTGGCATTGACCACCTTGTGGAGGATGCTGAGGTCAGAGCACAGCTCTCAGCCCCAAGTTCTGCACGAGCCATGTGGGACTCGGTGCTTGTGTTCAGAGTGTTGGGATGGAGGGAAGAGGAGGAGGATGGAGCCTTGCTGCCCTTCTCAAGGATCACTGCAGTGCAGCAGCTACAGCCCTCAGTTGACTTTGCCTCCCTGCTTTGACGATGCAAAATAACAAATATCTGTGTTCTTTGCAGGCACCAAAGCGTGCAAACAGGTACAAGTGATTCATGTGCAATATAGAGGCACCACTGTACAAAAGCCATGTACCAAGACCTGGAGAAATCAGGTGAAAAGCCTGCCATAGCCAATTGTTTTAATGTGATCCTGGAAGTGCCCACAGACCTCACTCAAGGACACAGACCCCTCTGTGGGAAACACAGAGCTGCAAGTTGAGCTGCAAGATGAACAGCCTTGTGATTTTCAAGTTTCTTGTATATTTAGCCCTTGACATCATAGGTTAGTCATCAGTCAAGTGCTGTAAAAATGTTCTGCTGCCTCACCCTGTTTTTCATATCTTGTCACTTATGTTGGAGTGCTCCAAAATTTTTGCTATTCAACATAAATAGCAACAAAATGAAAATGCCTTGTTCCCTTTATAACAATTGATGCCTGTACTTGAACTTTGCCAGTATTTGTGTATGAAAACCGCTTGTTTTCCCCTCTGCAATGTTTTTGTCAGAGCAGCTCAATACAACTTGTATTAGGGGAAGTCAAAAGAGGTTAGAGAATACCTGAAAGCAGAAAAAGGATAGAAAAAGGATAGATTAGACTGCTACCTAAACTTACCCAGCTGGTGTCAAAATTAGACTGCTGCTGCAAAGTAGACATTTGGCTATTAATAAAGAAATAATTCAAGAAGCCAGGCAATATTCAATTAAATGCAAGTTATCAAATAATTGTTTTGAGCTCACTACAGTTGTAATTTACCTTAGACTATTTTTTACAGAGTTTTCCCTCTCATTTAAGTGTTTTTAAAGCTGTTTTAGATCTGATCTTTGCTACCCTGTAAAGTTCTTGCTTTTGAATAATTCTTGAGATAATTAGAAAAACAGAATTAAATTATTTGGGCCCTTTAGGGAAAAGTGAAGGCTTCAGGAGACTTGATTTGTATTTCTATAGCACTCAGGAGGCCTAGTCAGAAGTCTGCAAGGAGAAAGTAAAACACCCGAAGGAAGACTGCTTCCCATAAAGTAACCCAAACTGAAAGTATATATTTATTTTCCTTCCCCTAAAGTTGCTCTGTAGAAAATATCTTAAAAATTGGGTTGTTTGCTGGTACTTGTACCAAAAAAAGGAGCTTCTCAGCAGTGCAGTAAGATTTTTGTACTGTGTCACCAGTACTGCGTGGATTTCTGAAAGGGACACCTGGGTTTTCACTGGTGACTGAATCCAGTGTTTAAAGATCTTGGTGTTTTCAGTCTGATGTGTGGTTTCTCTCAGTTCTGTAATTGCTTCATACTTGAATCTGCTGGCTCAGACATGGGATTTATGGATCCAGTTTCCTCTTCCTTAGTTTGTCAGAGCTGTGAAAGGAACTGACTTTGAAATCTTTATTATAGCTAATCTTTTTGTTAAAGATTTGAACATAAAAGAGGAGCACCAGCTTACCTCATTTGGGAGTCACAGCTTCATCATGACAGGGTGTCTTCAGCAAAATGTTTTCAAGCTGGTGGAAGCTGGATCCATTTGTGATGGATTCACATTGTGTCTGTCTGTGTCTGCAGATGATACAGTCTGGGTTTTTTTTCTCTTCTGCTGGAGCGTGTTGAAAGCTGTGGCTCTTGGTGAAGTGTTGTGATGTTACTGTGGACTTGATCATCTGCAGTGATCTCTGCCCAGGACGTGGAAGATTTCCTTCCATCCTGCTTAGGAACTTTGTCATCTTACCATGAATGAGTTTGGGCTTGTGCTCAGTGCTGCTGGATTGTGCAGTTAGGATTCTGTTCTGGCTTCCTAAACAAGAGCAGCATGTAACACATCACCATTCAGTGTGTGTGCAGCCTGCTCTGGTTCTGTGCTGTGTGCAGTGGTAAGAAGGGTTAGGATTTAAATAATGAGATCAGGTCATGCACCTGGATCTTGTTTGAAATCACAGGGTGAAAAGCTTTGAAAGCCTCTAAAACCTCTCAGCGGCTCCTCAAAAGAGTAGACTGGTTGGCAGACAAGACCCTGAAAACTGATTGGTTATAATGTACTTTTAAAATGTAATGAAATGTAATCCAAGGTTTTAATTGCATATCTGAGTTTATGAATTTAATGTTGACTTTAGCAATTCTGCTTAGTACCTAATGAGGGTGAACTCTGTATAACAGTGAACCTCCTCCAAAAGAAATAAGGATTAAGAAATACTTGGAAAAGCAGGGAGGGAGTGACAGCAATTGCAAAAATATCACCTCATTTCTTGAATCTCCTTGAGTTTTAAGTGTCCTTTGTGGTTCAAAGTAATCTTGGCTTCAGTTTGTTATGAAAATTTCCTCCTTACTGGTCTACAGAATTGCTTGGGTGATCCATGGTGAGTGTGTAAGAGATTTCTGTGATCTGCAGCCGGAACAGTGGAATCATCAAACAGGCTCTTTAGCAAACATACTGCAGAACAGCTTTCCAGAGGGATTTAGAAACATCCATTTTTTTCATCTGCTCCTCAGGCAGCATCCTAATCCCAAACCCAGCACACAGAGTGGGCTGCAATGGGCAAACACTTGGCACTAACTCTAGGAAAGCTGATGGGCTGTATACTAGAAGCTGGCATCTCGTGGATCTGACACAGTGCTTGACATAACTCTTAATCTGTGTTAATGGAACTGCCTGAGTGGCCTTAGTTTCTTCATTGAGGTGTCAGCAAGGGGGAGGTTTCAAGTCTGTGGGGTTGAATGTTTGCTCCCAAGGCTCCCACCCAGCTCCAGCAGGTCAGTGTGGTGGTTGCACTAAAGCAGAACTCCGAGGTGATGATTGTGTGTCCTCTCTCTTGCTTTCACGTGTCAGAAGAGTTGTGGTTTCTCTCCTGGTCTGCATCTTGAAAGGCAATGTGTGTCACGTAACCATTTTTGTGTATGAATAACAAACTGTAAACACTGAGGTGTTTTGCAGTGTAAGGCACCATCTAGAAACAGTGGCACTGGTTGGATGGGGCAGCTTCCAGGAAGAGAAAGGTGTCTCTGCTGTAGCTTTTGCTGCTCCATCTATTTCTTATCGTCATTTCTATTGCTAGAAGGGGATGGGTTATAGTTGAAAGAAGTTACAAAACAGCACCCAGCAGGGTAGAATCTCCTCCAAATAAGTACTTGATAAGGCATTTCAAGACATAAGCCTTCTTTAAAGAGTAAAGGAAAGTTCATTGGTATCCAGACAAAGACCCTTTGGCCATCTGGACTTGACTTACTGTTGTCTGCTCTTGCTCGTGGGTGAGGAAGTGCTGTCTGAGCTGTGGATATAAGGTGCTATGCAACACTTAAGCTCCCTTGACCTAATTCACTTGCTTTTTTGCTGGAGCATGGATTAGCAGTGGCTTGCTGGTGCAAAAGTAAGCAGCAGTTAATTCTTGTAAGTCAAGTCCTGCATGACTGTGATTTGGGTAATGCCATCTTTGTGGGAAAAGCAGGGCAAATTCCTCAAATGAAGTGATAAAAGAGTGGCAGGGCAATCCTGGAGGCAAATACTGACACGGCAGATAAGTTGTATGTTCAGGTTTGGATGATGCTGGCTGCTTCTGACTGCTGCTTTCCCTTTCTAAGTCATGACTGATCTCAGCTCAGCCAGAACAGGCTTCCTTGGAGGCCTTAACGCATTCCACAGGATTCAAGATTGTTCTGAAAATGCTTTCTAAATGCTCTGTTAATTAAAGATTTCTCCAAGTCAGAATTAAGTTATTAAAATGTTCCAGGCATTTTCTAGAAGTCTTTTGAAAGCTGGCTGTACATTCCTTTCAAAGTTGATGTTGTGAGTTACAAAGTAATATTGTGCTGCTTGTGGGTTACAGATAAGTTCAAATAAACAAATTATTAGGGTTTTTTGCAGTAGTTTGCCTTTTTGTGAACTGACACTGCTGTTGAGTCACTCTTTAGGATTTTGCAATTGTGTGCTTGTGGTTCTTTAGCAGTAATGGAAACAAATGTTTCATGTGCCTGGGAGGGCACTTCCAAAATCCCTTAAGTATGAGCTGGTAGTGCTGCATAAGGCAGACTAACCGCCATCTAAAATGCTTTTGTTTTGCAGAACCCAATCTGCTTCTAAAAGACTGGGTGATCATAAGCGATAGATTTTGTATCATACAGAAAAATTGCATTGTGTGGCAAGTCTGCTCACCCAGCTGTGGTGCTGCAAGAATTCAGCGTGCTGCTCAGGTGATCTGAAGGTGACAATGCCAAAGAAAGAGAAGCTGTGCTGTCCTGGGCCTGTCCCTGCCAAGCTCTGTGAGAAGAGATGGTTCTCTGCCACCAAAATAGTGGTTAGAGCCTCAAAGCCAAACCCTGTCCTGAATTCAGATATATGTACTGGCATGGATTGAGTGCTGGTGTTCTGGGGTTTAATTAGGCTTTTAGTGTTTTAAAGGCACACTGCAACCAGAAATATTCTGTGTATCAGACTGAAAAGACTGTGTATTGGAGGGAAGTGGATTTCTGTAGCAGTAAAGTGGAGTTCTTAGCTTAAAATACATGTTTGTAAGAGAGCTCTGGTTCTGCTTCCTTTGCAAATCTCAATTCTGTGTAGATTATGTTCTTGCATTGTGCAGGTAGTTTGGAGGAGTTTCAGTGGAGTTGTCACTTTTTCCTGGCTAGTGTAGTTAACTGCTGCAGGAAGTTGATAATCAATGTCCCCTTGACCCAGCCAGTGTAAGGAAACCTTGACTGCTGGTTCCAAGATAAAGTCAGTGCACAAGTGTTTGCCTGAGCTTGCAGTTGGCTTTGGCATTTTGCTGCTCAGGTCTATGAATTGCAAAAGGTTTAAAAAAAAATTAAATCAGAACCTTGTCAGTTCATGTTCCTTCTGCTGGGACCCATGAGCAGCTGCGAAAGAGCTGATAAAGCTGATGTTCCCATTCTGACTGGAATTTGGAAGAGCATTTCAGGTTAGAAGTTGGCCTGGAAACAAATGTGTGGTTATAGAGAGCACTGTTGTCATGTACATCATCCCAAAATCTTTTACAGTAAGTGAAATGTTAATTGTTTTCTGTTTGCTCTGCAATCTTCTGGTGTATCAAAAGCTGTGTAATTATCTTTCTTTATTAAAAGTTCAGCAGTGGGAATGGATGTCTGTGTCTGTGTTTGCTGTGCAATTACTGTTAAGTAATGGGAAAGCCTGCTGAGGGGTCAGTCAGCAAAAGCATTACTAGGAAACTGCATCTATGGAGCACGTGGAAGCAGAAAACAAATCTTTTAAATGTCTTTTGTGTTCTGAAAGAAGGATGGGAGGCAGCTCTTAAAAACTTTTGCACTGAGATCAGAGTCTAAGCAGCGAAGGCAGTGAGTGCATTAATCCATGGCGCTGAGAAAAATGTTTATTTTCCTAAGATAACAAAGTTTGACAGGGCTGTTTATCTCCCTTAAGTTTCCCGGGAGGTATGAACGCAAAATGCGTTGTGCTCAGCCTCTTCTATCACTGTGCTAGATAATTCCTTTGTAAAACATCTTACCCAGAGAGGTCAGGTTTTTAGCACAGGCTTTGCTCCTCTGTTCCTGCTCAGTTTTGTGCAGATGTGCCTGGTTTGTGAAAGGTGCTTTCTTCAGGACAGCAGAGGTAAAATGAACATTTTAGAAGACAAAACAACACCACAGCTGTGTCAACAGTTGCTGCTTTCTGACCCACAAAACAACAATTATGGGGAAGATGGAGCTTTTGGGGAGGGTTTATATAGTTTTTGGACCACTTCACTGCAATCTGGAGCACAATTTTGTGTTTGTTTAGAGGATTTCTATTTGCAGTGTATCACTCTCCCAGGGCTCTTGGTCTGGACCTGGCTGGTAGAGCGTCCTTAGTGATGTAGAGCTGTGCTCACAGGCCACAAGATTGTGCTGAACATTTGTCATTTAACTTGAACATTTTTGCCTACCTGTAGCACAAGTTGTTTGAGCTGGCTTTAGCCTTTACATTCAGGGGTGCCTGTTTGGGCCATAGGAACAGCAGCTCAAGAATTTTTGCAGCTGGAAAATTCTTGTTTGAATGGCTTTCATTCAGAGGGAATGGAAGACCTCGGTCAAAAGTGAGTTCCTGACTGATGTAAAATCCCTGCTCTCATGTACTTCTTTTGAAGCAGTAAGTCACTATGTATTTGAGATGAAGTTTAAATTTAAAACCCACAATGTAAATTACTTGGGAAGGGATGTCATTTTGTGTGCCCGTAATGGTGATAAGCTGAATAAAACAATTGCAGGAAACTTATTTCTGGGGGAGAAGCCAAGGGAGGTATTTCAGCTATGGCACTTTTATGATAACTTCTGGAGCTTGCTCCTCTTACCAGAAATGTTATGGATGTTTGACTGGTACAATCAAAACCAGCTGAATTCAGGGAATTTTAAGGGGTTGTTTTTTAAAGCATTTTTATAAAAACCCAAGAAGTCCAATTAGTAGAATTCAACTCGTAGGAGCTTAAAAATTAATGGCAACTTACCTTATGAAATATGGATCACTCGAGACTAAACTAAGAGCAGACATATGGTTTCATTTTTTTTTCCTTTAAACACCAGCATGGTGCTAAGGCCAGACAACTTTATTTTCCTGATGCATTATAACCAGCTGCAGATGTTTTAGATGTTATCACTTCTAAATGGGCTCTGACAAATGTCTCCTGTAAGCCAGCAGCTCTAAATATTGCATATACTGTATTCTGAGGAAATGTTGAAAATAAAGTTTTAGGAATTAAATGTTCAGTGTCTGAATCGAGAAAATTTACTTTCTGCCTTTGTCAGGGGGATTTGCTAGCTGAAAACATTATTTTGTGAGACAGGCACAGATGTTAGTCAAGACACATGTGGAGACTGGAACAAATACTGCCACAGATGGTCTTGCATGGTGTTATTTACTGGCCCTCTACTGCTAATACTGGAAGGTGGACACTTGGAAAGGTACCTTGACATATAACTCAGTGCTGACCTGGAATTTGTAACAGGTGTACAGGTATTCAGCATAAAGGCAAAAAAAATTGAAGTATTTATTAAAACATATGGCTCTCTGCTGCAGAAACTTTTGTGGTATTTCACTTACTCTGTTCAAGATTAAAGTAAATCGTTATGACTTATGAATTTTTTGGTGCTTCTTGTCTTTTCTGCATAGCTTTGAATCCTTTGAATTGCCCAGAAGGACATTTTCACATTCATATGGGATACTGCAAGCAACATTTTGTATCAGATGTGTGGCTTTGTGGGGGGAGAGGGACCATATGAATATTGACATGGGAATTGCATCTGATGTCCTTGACTTGCGAAATTCAGACAGCTCAATTCATCACTGCATAAACCATTCACACTCGTTTTTCCATACCCTGAGAGAGTGGGAAAAAACCTGTGCTTTGCTGTAGACACCTCATTAACGTGATTTCATATGCAGCTCTGAGTTCTCAGGTCAGCAGAGGAGAGGAAGGAGGTGTCCTGAGGGGACAGGCTGAGTGACTAAAGGCTGCAGGCTGAAACCTGGGTAGCAGAAATACCTCTTCAGGCAAGGATGTGCCAAACAGGCACTACATCTGATAGGGCTTGTTCATGGGTTAGCAGTTCACCAAATAATGGTGGTCCCAATCACTTGAGATTTTGTTGGGAGTCTTGCCAAAAATCTTTATGGAATTTTGAAGCAAAATGAGGATTGCTGAAGTGTTATCAATAACTTTCTTTTGTGTGTGTGTGAGAGTTGTTTTGGTAAAAAAGTATTTCAGAACATGGTATCTAATATATATACAGAAGGTTAATGATGCATCTAGTTTGTACCACACAGGATGACCAAAGGGAATCTCCTTGCCCGTCTGTGTTACCCCTAAAGAGCCTTGCTCCAGCTTTGGTCTGGTTTAAATATAAGCCAGCTTGTGCTCACTGGAATCCCTGGAGTCTGCCTGGCACTGGGGAGCAATTCCAAGAGCAGATTAGGGCTGGAAGCATCAATGGTAAGTGCTGGAGCAGGGACCTGCATGCTTTGCAGGGAGGGACATGGCACAGTGCCCTGGGCGGGAGCCGAGCCCAGCAAATGCAGGTCTAATGATTTGGATTTTGCTATTTCACATTAGTGTTTAAAACTGCTTAGATATAATCCCCCCAGCAAATCTCTCCATGCTCAGGGATGGTGAACATTCACTGCTGCACGCTGATTTTTAAGTATGAACTGGTTACACTGAATTCTTGTGCAGCTGAACAAAGGCTCTCTCTGGTGCCTGGCAAAGGGGAGAAGTTTTCATGTCTGATTCTGTTTGTACAGGAGCATAAAATGAGTCTTTGTATCGACATGCTATAACAAATGAAACATTCAGGCAGAGGTTTGGTTTGATACTTGCCAGTTGTGTGGTGGCTCTGGAAAATTACAGAATGTATGTTTAAAATTCTTGGCAAGGAGGAGAGCTTATACTGAGTTCAGAGTCTATAGCTACTGTTGTATGTGTTGAGTTGGACATTTTTTCTTGGCTTACAAATTATTACTAAGAATGTTTATGCATTGAAGGTTGATGTTCATAATATGAATCTTAGTGGTTGCTGACCTGAGCCACAAATAAGTTTCTTCTTCCAGTCACCCAGGATATTTCCACTATCTCTTTAGCTTGCTCTGGTTTCTTGCCGTAACTTCATTAGAAAAAAAAATCTCAAAGATAGTATGTGCCCCTCAGCTGCAGCTGTCTGAACATACTTTTGCTCAGAGGGCCTTTTTCTTTTCTGTGTATGGAGCCTGAATCCCTCACATTTCTGGTTAAAAGACAAGCCACAGTTTATTTTCTAAAACATCAGTCAGAAGCACGGAGTATTTTTATGCAGCTCTCAGAAGATTGATCTGAATACTCTGAAATCCATAGAAGCTATGAACTTTGGCTTGCATCTTCGTAAGGAAAAGAAAATGATCCTACCTTTGATGGAATCTAGCAGAAAGTTGACTTCCATTTAACTTGAAGGAATTTGGGGTGGTTTCTCATCTCTGTGGTCTAAGTGGAATATCTTGGCTTGTTTGAAACAACTGCTGGTTTAAAAAATGCATTTAAAGGAATTTTGGAGGTTAAAGTATTTGATTTTCCCATGTCACTCATCATGTACTGTAGTTTCGTCAGATTTTCAGACTTGGAGGAAATGTTCAGCTTACTGCAGCAGCTCTCACTGCAGAAAGTGTTCCAGACTCTTCAGGTCAGGAGAGTTCTCACAGAGGATAGAGGATTAAGTGATGAAAGCTTTTATAACTACATGAGCCCTGGGTTGTTTGGGGTTTTTTGGGTTTGGTTTTTTTTATGCAATAGTCTTTCTGAAGCTTGCAAAGAAGATTAAATAGAACGGTGTTACTGTGGAGTTGCTGTTTAATCGGGCTCTTCTTTGGCTGTCACTGAGATTAAAATGTTAGCACAGGCTCGATGAAGTTCTAGAAACAAGCAAGTGCCTGTTGAAAGTCTTATATAGGAAAGGTGGCTTAAATTGCAGCAACTAATTAGATTCAACTGTTTGGAGATGTTAAAATAGGTGTACTAAGCAGACAAAAATGTGTGGAATTTCTCACCTACTAATCATTATTTATTGATTCCTTTAAGGCTGGCAGTGAGGTTTCACCTCTCTTTTGATAGAAGCAACTTTCTGCCTTTAAAGGTTTTTAACCTCTTTGGTTTAATAAGCCTGAAAGTTAGGGGGAGGTGGAGATTCTTACTTCCTCATACAAGAACTTGTATCAAAGTGTGAATTTGACTTTTGGAGTGGTGGAGATAGATAGAAGGAAGAATAGTAAATTAATTGCCTGAGTGTGCTCTGCTGCCTGAAAAATAAGGATCCAGTAACCAGGGCCTGTTAAGGAGGACTTTGACAGGGGTTGTCTCAGTAATAGAGGCAATTTGATGATCTTGCCCCCATTTTCCAGTTTACTTTCCCCTCCACTGCACTGGTATGGCCCTGGATGGGGACTTGCTGCAACCAGATCGATGAGAGAAGCTGGATTT
This sequence comes from Sturnus vulgaris, assembly GCF_052056855.1. Classification (NCBI taxonomy): domain Eukaryota; kingdom Metazoa; phylum Chordata; class Aves; order Passeriformes; family Sturnidae; genus Sturnus; species Sturnus vulgaris. The sequence continues at coordinate 5,552,011 of NC_142257.1, read as the reverse complement.
GAGACGAGAAAAAAGCCTTTAAACTGAGCTGTGCTTCCGAAGATGATGAGTGTAGAACAGCAGTGTAATTCAGTAAACTGTTTTTGCTCAGCTCTGTAGAGCAAAAAGACTGTTGGTCTCACTTCTTCAAAGAATTTGCTTCAGACCATGGACAAAAGTGTCAGGATTTATCAATCTAAGATTAGTTTTACTTGAAAGTACAGAGCAGCTTTGATTTTTGTTTTGTTATGCAAATTGGAAATTAATTCCACTAAATTGCATATACTAAGAATCTTTTTACTTTTTGGCAAGATTGACATCTTGTCATTACAATAAGTGTTATGGTCCTTCCTCCTGTTAATGTAATTAGTGAAAATCCACTCCTACATAGGCTCTTCTGAGCAGCTGTCCTAAATGGGATTACTGAAACATAGACATTTATCTGAGCTTTTTGCTTTTATAATTCATAATAGCCAACTTCTCTGGCTTAGGCTTTTTGGGTTACTGAACTTGTCTTGCCTCTTTGCACAGTGGTAAATTTATGGAAATACATAAATATTTCCTAATCTGGGAGCATCATGTGGACACTTAAATCTTGAAGTCTCTTTGCTTACTTCAAGTTTCAAAAGCTGTTCTTAGAAATAAAAAAGACTAGTTCACTTTGTGTGGCCTCTGGAGTGTTTTGTAACATGAGGCATGGGAAAATAGGTCTGGTTGAAGTCATCTGTGAAGAAGTACTGAGAGAGAAGTGGCACTTGTCTCTGAGGTAGATACTGAGGAAGGGTGAAAGAGTTTCTTTGCTCTGTCTGCATGGTGAAGTGAGTTTAGATGCATCTGAAAGACCACTCTAGTTGGTGACTTGCTGTGAAATACCAAGGCTGACTTTTAGTATGTGGCAGATGTGAATTATGAAGTGATCTGGGTCCACATTCAGTGTGCGTCTCTTAATAGCGTAAAATTATTCAAAGTTGACTTGTTTCCATGCATGAAGTGTCTGGCATATTTATGATTCTCTTGCCTTTCTAGCAGAAGGTGGTAACTTCCACATCTAACATTTAGCTTGTGTTTTGGAAGGCAGTTGCTTTCCCTTTTTTTTTTTTTTTTTTTCTTCATATTACCTTAAAATATACAGCTTGTCTCCCAGTGGTCTTGCATGTGCTGACACCCAAAACTGGCACGGTATGTAATGGATTTGGAATTCAGACTAATGTTCTTGGGCAAAAAACACTTGCCATGAAGCATCATGTTTCATGATCTCATGGGGAGAGACTGCTCACAGGATTAGGTTGTGGCTGCCTGTGGTTTGAGCTAAATAATCTGCCTGCTTATTACTGGTGTATAACCTGTGTGGTGCTTTTTCTCCCTGAAGCTTGACAACCACCTTTCCTGTTGCAGTTCCACCTTCACTTAAAAAGCCATCTTTCTTACCACAGCCTGTGTCATCCATGAATCCTTACCCTGAGAGCAGCACTGCAGAGGGAATGTTTTCCACAAGAGGTTAGTTGATTAAATGCTGTGACAAATTATTACAGCTACTTGAAAGCAGTTGCTGCTGTCTTTAATTCTACAGTGTCAAGTTACTCTGTCTTACTTAAGTGCCAGCGCTCTCCAGCTGCCATTGCACATGGCTCACCTGTAAACATGTTCTCTTCTCTGGGAGGGGAGAACAGATGTTTCTGCCTCCAAAAGATGCTCCAGGCACTTGCTGCAGGAGATGGTCAGCAGGCTGTCAGCAGCAATCTTTATGGGCAGGCTGGTCTTTCACAAGGAGATGTGTTTACAGAGCATGAAATGAACATTTTTGCACAGAGGCAAATAATTGCTTACAACGGAGACTTTAGCAGCAGATTTGCAGCTTGAATGATCATTAGTAAGGTCAGCTGGAGCACACACAGTGTCCATCTCCTGAGCAAAGTCATTCAGGACTTTTTAGCTGTTCTTTTGTGCTGAAAGATTTTAAGATGTTGTAATGTTCACGCCATGAGCTTGTCAGTTTTGATAAAAACTTGTGATAGGCTGTGTTGCTATATCTGTATATGTAATATAGTTTCTTCAAAATCATTCTTGAATGGAAAACTATTTTTTGACTTGCAAAGAAGAAGAGAGGAAGGAACCCGCAATGCCCATTATTTCAGTCTTGAATTATTATTTAATAGTATTCCAGCATTGGCAGGGTTTTTAAGATTCTCTGCATGAAGTGTGTGTGAAACAGGCTGTTGTCACAAGCAAAAGGGATGTCTGTGGAAGCTTTCTGTGGTCAGGAGATGGGTCTGAAGGGCAACAGCTCTCAGGCAGTGCTGGCTGCCCCAAAATGCTCTGGTTAATGTTCTCAATCCTCAGGTCAGAGCTCTTTCTTTGGCAGTAATGAAAAATGTTTTCCAAAGAATGGCTATTGGCAAAATTAACCAGATTGATTCTTCACTTATGACACAGATCAAGACTTGAACTTCAGTCTTCTATGATAATAAGACCAGTTCATCATCACTAATTGCATCTCTTTGTTCCCGGCAGTTTCTTCAGCCTCCTTACTCTCCTCCAAGGTCACTTCCTCACTCAACAGATGTGCAAGTCTGACAGAGCGTTTAAAAACCAGAGCTTGAAGGAGATGAAGTTTTTGTTAAAGCAGTTCTGTTTGATTGCAATTCACCACATCACAGAACTCAGGAAGTCTGACTGATGTTAACTGTGAGTGCAGACAAACGTCAGAGCAGAGGGAGCCTCTCCTCGCTGCACACCACAGTTGGAAATGCTTAAGGCTCAGCGTGCTCCATTTTCAAAACATCTGTGCTGCTTCAGGGAGGGAAAAAATTGCCAGTGTCACAAAGGCTGTTCTGAAAACCTCTTTAAAATGCGGTGTGTTACACCCATGATCTTCCCATTGCTTTTGTATAGGACATCATTCTCCAGAGGGCAGTGGCCCTTCTTTCTTCATTCATATTGTGCAGAACAGCATTAACCATAACCCCTTTCAGCAGAGTTATCCTTGTCTGTGCTGAAAGCCAGTGAACATGGCTCTTAAGAGGAATGTCTGATCATTGCCTGAATACTCCCAGAACAACTGTCCTTGAGTCCAGGGAACACACAAAATCTAGGATACAAGTTGTGTCTCACTCCCTGTTCCCATTAAAAGGAGGCTTTAAAATAGTTCATGCTACTCTGTACAAGGCTGAAGAGAGATTCACCTTCAGAATTCCTCCAAAGAGGTGAAATGGAGCTCTCTGTGTGAGCTGAGCAGCCAGCACTGTTTTGCCAGTGCTGTTTTTGCCATGAGGTGTTACACCATAAATTTTCAGAGGACTCGAGAGAGATGAACACACAATGAATTAGTCAGGCGCTCTCTAACACGACCTGCTAATAGCCTGCCCTCCCTGAAACAGTCCCAGCAGTGGGAACTTAATTCTTTTTTCCTGCTTAATGAGACTTGGTTGAGAACAAACACCTAAGCAAATCTGAGGAGTTTGTAGCTGTCATTCTCTGCTGCATCTCATGTATAACCATGCGTTTTATTTCTTTATTGACTTTTTTCCTTTTTGTCGATGCTTAAGCAGTATTCTTTCAATATGAAGCAAGAGTCATAAGAAATACTAGATCTAATGCATTCAAGTCAAATTGAAAACTTCTTTATTCTGATATGAGAAGCTACAAAAAACTGTATTTTAGAGAGTGTCCTGCTGTACAGCAATTTTTCACAGTCCCACAGAGCTTCATTATAGCGAGGTCAGGCTATGCCATAGAGAAGAGAATTTATATTTTATCATAGGGCTAACTTCTATGCTCTTGTAATGACCCTGAAGGACAGTAAATGCTCTAAATAATTCAGCTGCTTTGGAATTTAGTTCTACTGTGCTATAGGAGCCATAATAGATCTAGGAAAATAGAAAATATTGTGATATATTTTAATGTGATGCCTAAAGGATGCTCATGAGGGTGTTTGGCTGCTATAACCCTATCCAGGAAGAGGACACTGAAAATTTCAGGAGTTCAGTGTTTTCAAGGTATTCTCAAGGGAAAGATCTCCCTTAAGATCCTGGTGGTGAAATGAAACCCCTCAAAGTCTAATTACTTCTTGGCCCAGGATGGACTATATTAATTTCTCACATAGTTGAAAAGCCTCTTCCATAATTTCATGTATGGTGCTTCTAATTTCATGTCTTGGCCTTTTCTTCCTTGCAGCAGTGTGGAAAAGTGTGAGGGCTATTTGTAATGCATGCCTTTCCTTTTCTGCCCAGTCATCTCTGCCCTCATCAGCATCCATTATTTTGCATTTTTCTGCATGTGATGTTTTTGTAAATATCTCAGGATGAAATCAGCTTTTTTCAAACAGCAGGACAGAGTTCCATACAGTCATTATGATAGAACAGCTGCTGAACAACTGCATAAAAAATCACTGAAGCTTCACATTTGTACAGCTAATGTCTTCTTTACCCTTTGAATTGTATCCTGAATTTTTGATGCTTTTTTCTGTGGCCAGGACTGCTTTTGAATTTTAATCCCATTCTCCAGTTAGCGACATCAGCAGATTTAACAAACCTGTTTTCCATTCCAGTATTGAAATCGATAGATAATTTTGCAGGGTCTAAAAAGATTCTGGCAAAGATTGCTTTGACACATGATCTTAATGTTTGCCTCAAAATGTGGAAGTTTTGATTAGATTTGAGTGAATTCCAATTTGGATATTAACAATAACAAGACTCAGGATGCTCAGTTTTACCTCACTGAGTGACACCTCTCTTTTCTCTCCTATCTGCCTGGTTGTTACCAATTCCACAAAGAAGCTGCTTGCTTCTTCCTTTTTAATCCTGACACTGTCATAGTTAGCAGCAGTTTGTCACTTTTAAGATGACATCCAAAAGTGATTTGTCACCTTTTAGACATATACAATGTTTTGGTGTCTGCATCCCCAGCCCTTCTCTTCCTCAATTCCCCAGAAGTGCTCAGCACCTTTCAGCTATTGGAAATATTATCTGCCTTCCACAGGCAGCCTAACACTGTCAACCAGCTTCTTCCCTGACTCAATTAATTTGTTTTTCCAGCCTCTATTTTCCCCTATTTCTATATGCCCCTATTTCTGCACCCAAACCAGGCTCAGTGGTCACTACTAGAGGGCATCTCTAAAAGGGACCAGTGGTACCCACACAGGGTCTGGCCTCGAGAATCAGCAAAGGATTATTGATTATTGAAAACAATGGTCCTTTCCTCACCTCACCCCAGGGTGCAGGAGTGGACAGGTGGCATAAAGATGTGTGACATTCACAATTTCATGCAGTGTTTGAAAGGGATGGAGTGAAGCCTCGTGAGCAACTTGCTTGTGAGAGGAGTATTAAACTCGGGAGGTGTGATGAGATGATGCACAAACTGTGCCCAGGAGCAGGAGTGCTGCAGGGAGCTCTGCCAGTGCTTTCCCTGTGGAGGGAGGAGTGGGGAAAGGGTGCCAGACGCTCTCCCTTGCTGGGTACATGTGCTTGGCACCTCAGCTTTTAACTGCTGAGAAGCCTCTCAACATTACTGTAAAGGCAAGTTATTTTTAAGGTGCACAGAACTTGTCCACGGGATAACCTTCCCCGAATGATTCCTGGTGGGTTTTTTAGTCCATAATTGTGTGATATGTGTGTTTTCTGAGTCACTTTGGCCACCCATCAGTGGTGACCTGGTCTCCTAGAAGAGGTTGATGACTGAATTTGGGATTTTTGTGCAGGAATTCTGAGAATTTGAGGGTTTTGTGCATTGGCTAAGTGCAACATACTAGTTGTGTGAGCAACAGTTAAATAATTCCTTGGGAAGAAGAGCCTTGTTAAATGTTGCTTTTTAGTGCTGATGTTTTCAGCTTAACTAACACTGTCAAGAAGCATCAAGTTTGCCAGGAATGTGGCAAGGAATTCACTTTAAAGTCTTTAAACAGCTAAAAGGGAAATAGGAGTATTCTGTTGATGAAAGCTAGAAAATTGTGGTTTTGCTGCATTGCTGCTAAGAAAAAGCTGTGCCCTTGGTGGGAATCAGGCAGCAAACCTGTTTTGGAGCACCACCTGAAGTAATAGTAAAAGTTTATTGAAAACAATTATTTTATTTTTTTCCCTAAACTAAAGCTGTCAGAGTGGTTGTTGATTTCCCAGTGTCTGCAAGGCAAGTGAGCAGTGTCAGTACTGAAGGTACTGCCTGAAGACTGTGGAAAATAAAACAGAAAAATGCTTGTGGTTCTTCCTGCTTTGCTGGAGTTAGCAGGAACTATTTGGTTCAAGATGTGTGCAAGTATGATGTAGGCAGGCTAATTGTTCTTGGTGGCAGGAGATAAATGGGGGAAGAGTGCACTCTGAAAGTATCTGTAGGCCTCTTGATGGCTTAAGTTCTCCCTAAAATCCTTTTGGCTGAGTGTTTATTGTCACCTGTCTGCATTTCCAGGGACAGTTTAGGGTTAAGCTGCAATCATCTGATCTGGGTCTGCTGAGCAAGGTGAGCTGGCAGAGCATGTCTGGGGATCATTCCCTGTGTTGGTGGATGCTGTTCATAGATGTTCTGACATCCTCTGCTTTTGGGTCTGACTTTTCCACAGATGACAGTCAGATTGTGCCTCTTCTCAAATATCTGACTAGAGATACTTAAATAATTCTATGTGTAAGTCCTAGTCATGGGTGAGGACTCAAGAAAAAGAACCTAAAATACAGATTTTTTTTTTTCCCTAGTAGCTTTCAAAATTCAGGGAAGAAACAGTTTCTAAGCATGATATGCAACTTGATGTGGGAAGCACTGTGCTGACATAAAACACATTCTTGGTACCTGGCACACAACAAAGTGGCAGCTACAGTTCTTATTCCAGTTTTTGAGTCATATCTGTCACGTAGGTTTTGTATGGATTGAGTATATTTTTCCATAGCACTGAACGTTGGATCTTTTTTTTACCTTTTTGGAGATTTCAGAAGAGCAGTATTAACCTTTCTGAAGCCAGTGTACTGTGCTTGCTTGACAAATCGTTGCCCCTCACCAGGCATCAAACCTTCCATAAAGTGCCCTTGAATTTTGTTTGTATAAGTTTGGCAGCAGCCCAATTTCCATGAGGAAAGGTAAATATCTGATCTACACTGTCAGCTGTTGCAGACTGCAGCAGCTCTGTCAGGCTTATGGATGCCTTATGGTGCTCTGCCTGCTTTTTTGGGCAAAATCCTGAGCATTTCTGTTTACTATTATGAACTATAACTGTTGGCAAGCTTTCAAACTGCCTCGCTCATCTTACCTCAGAAAACATGTTCTAGTGCAGTCTCACTTGTGCCTTTATCACAAAGTGCAGGGTGTCCTGGTAGTATACTTTGCACATTGCTAAGCCCCAAAATTAAGTGTTTTTCTCTGGAAATGTCTGTCTCTGTGGAAAGTACTTAGAATTCTTCTTTTGCATGTCTAGCAGGTAGATTTTGTCCTGTCCTTGCTTCAAAGATTATTGGAGCATTAGCAGCCTTATCTTTTATTTATCATTTGATTTCCTTTTTCATACCAATTATGCCAGTTTATACCAGGACTTATACCACAGTTTCCCAAGGACCTAGTACCCAATCAAGTGGATTCCACTGAATGAAAAGCACAAATTGCCATTTTTTATCATTCAATTAGTTTTAAATGCTGTATGTTTTTTCCTGTAAATTGAACAAAGTCAAATTTGCAGTCACACATTTGCCAGGTCCACTTACATGCAGCACCACCTGAGTTGTCATCTTGTATTGGTTGAGTGCTGGGAATTTCACCTCTGTGTAGTATTTCTGTGCTGAGGATATTCAGGATGCTCATTGTGATGTATTTTTAATGGAATTTCTGTTAACATTATGCAGGGTTTGCTTCTATGCTTGTGTATAAAATATTTGGAAGTTGTGTTCATCTGAGCAATCCTTGATTGGCTTAACATTTCTATAATCTGATCTGGAGTTTATAGCTTGAGTACAGGGAATTCACCAAGATGATGGAATTAATAGGTTTTACATCCTGCATTTTTATTAAATCTTAATGCAGATTATTCAACAATTTTTGCATATGCAACATAATCTGTAAGTCTTTACAGTCAGATTTCAGAAAGAGTGCTCCAAAGTTTGCCCTTGTAAGAAGCCACTGCCCCTTGTGAACTGTTCAGTTGAGTTAAATGGAGTCTGGGTATCTGCAGACACCTGCCAGGTTCTGCTTCAAATGGTCACTTCTCAAACTGGTCTCCAAACCAGCTTGCTCCCTCCTTCTGTGAATATAAAACTGTATTGAAGACAGATTCAGCTAGCACTAGATTCTGTGGAAAACAAAGTGCATCTCTCTGGATTTCTTGCCTGTAGCTTCTGCCAGGAGTTGCAGTCCAAAAGCAGCTCTTGGACTTGTGATAAAACACTAAATGTACCCCGGTTCCTTGGGAGAGCTCATCTAGTTTTATGTTTGCAGCAAGCTGTAAAGCAGAAGGGGAAGGTGGGAGGGGTGGGAAGTATAATCTTATTTGGAATGGCAGTTCAGAGATTACTTTTGTCTACATCTTCATTTTGTGTGTTTGTTGTCCAAGCCCCTCCTGGCTCTTGTACCTCAGGCAAGGTGAGGAGTGGGTTGTCTCCATCTCAACCAGAGGCTAGCACAAGGCATGCTATATTCTTTGGGAATTTTATAGGGTGTTGCTGTATCTTAGAGCAAGGTTAAAGAAAGGTTCTTATTGCTTGAGGGGAAAACAAGGTGGCTTACCCCAGCTAAATGCCTGCAGGAGCTTATTCCACAGTGTTCAGCAGATTCCTGAGACAGGCTCAGTGTGGGAGGTGGAGCAGTTCTGTAGATGGAAAGGGCTGTAAATGTTTTAGGGAACAGAAAAGATGAGAAAGCTATTGTGGGCAAATGAATTCTAAAACTAGGCCAACTGAGGTTTTAAGAGCTGAAAGGAAAGTCTGAGACTGAAACTGCTGTGCTGTCACAAGATGTGCTTAAATTCAGGGAGGAACTCACTGCTTGGTACTCTGTGCCGACCTTGGAAGGTGCTGTGCCTCTGCAGGCCTGGGCTGCATTAGTCAAACATAGTTTTGTGATGTCTGCTGCTCTGAACTTACTAATATTATATCTAAAGGTAAGCAAAGAACAAAGTGTGAGGTGTTTGGCAGAGATAGATGACTAAGCTGGATGTCCTATCACTGTGCTCAGCTGATGTCTGCAGACTTTAATCCACCGATGATCCAGGACTTTTTGTGAGATGATTTTTTATTTTTTTTTTTTTTGTGCTAAGAGGTTTTCAGCAATTGGTGTCGAATAAAATTTGAAGGAATTTAAAGGGAGGGGTGGAGTTTCAGTTCAAGCAAGTACTGTTCTAGCACTGGGTACAAATAACTTACTGCAGTAAAGAACAGCTAAAAGCAGCAGGCTGTCCCATCCACCGAGGAGCTGGTGTTCTGCAAGGAGCATGTTCTTTAATAGCTCTGCAGCTCCCACATGTCCCTGGGCATTCTGCACAAAAGGCTCTGCTTTGTGCCTGTCTGCACTGATCCCTTCAGCTGGTTCTGCTGTGGTTTCATTCTCTGACACGGGGTAAGGACTTGTAAAGGTGGTAACTGCACCACTTAATTAGTGGTTTGTTTTCATTTTCTTCTGTCTTTAGTCAGAGTTAGGATTAAAAACATGAAGGAGATGAATTTTCTTGTGTTCAGGCTTGGTTGTTTATTAGATCTTATCTAAAGTACAGAGAGTTCTGCTACACTTCTAGCTACCAGCTAAAAGTGAGCAAAATGGAGGTCTAAATCTGGCTAGTTACAAGGTCTTTTAAAGCTAAACAGTCCAATAGAGAATTAACATTTATATTATTTATACTTTTGACCCAATAACTAAATTCTTGTGACCTGCAGTGCAGCATTAGCTATCCAACCAGAAACTACTACCTGAAATCATGAAGAAGGAGGAAGATAGAAAAAAGACAACACCCAAAATCTTCTGTCTTGTCCCATACTTATTACTATATTCTAAAACTTTCAAGTTCAAAACCCTTCACCATGTGAAATCACATATTTCTATTCCAACTACACACCTGTGACTCTAACTCCATCACCCAAATTTGGAAGTCTTTTCCAAGGCCTCAAGTCAAAAGCAGTGTTCTCCTGGGGGTCAGTGTCTGAAAGTACAGAAAACTCAGAATTGTCAGTTCCAACAAGGACTGATCCAGGAGTGCCCACGGTTATCTGGGGCTCTACAGCTGAAGTAATCAGACAGGATATTTCCATAATTCAAAGCCTGTCCTCCTCTAAAACAAAGCAGAAATCTGAATTTCAGTATTACTGGTGTTACAGATAGGAAAGAAAATTATGTCCAGGGGATAGCATTCTGTAGGAGAAGTTCAGGTGTGGTTCAAACCTGTTTCTTGGGTGTGAGTCCCAACAATCTGTGAAGATGAACTTGGCTTTTTTGTCATTGAAAGCACTTAAAAATTCTGCATGATGTGGTGCCATTTAGTCCTGCGTTGCCTTTTAATAGTTCCTGAAATGTTGAAGGTATGGATTATGTTAATGTACCTTTTAAATTTTTTATGGGCTGAAATAGCTTCAAAAATTAACCTTTTGAAAACACTTGGGTAGACCACACAACAGGCTTTTAGCAGCCTTTTTTTCCAGTAGTATGCTGCCTCCTGTTCCAGTAAATGAGGAGCTTTGATTGACTGAGGTTATGCTCAGCTTCCTGACCCAGGAGCAGCTTCCAGCTGATGTTGGTGATATTTTTATTTTTCATTAGCTCATCTGGAAGTCTCAGCTGTTTTCCTGCCAGTAAAAAGAATGCAGTCTGTTTGTGCTGTGTGAATGCTGCACCACTCTGTTGTTCAACACTTGTTAATAGAGCTCTGACAAACCAAAAAAAAGAATTGCATTTCTTCACGGTACATATACAATAACACTTGCTATCTATTTATTTATGAAAGGGTTACTTATATTTATCATGGCTGGTCCTGTGCTCAGTAAAACCTGAGTTTGCTGCAGTGAGAGAGAGGATTCTTCCTGTTTTCTGCTAGACCTGGCTTCCCTCACATTTTGCTTCCTGAAACAGCTCAGGTACTGTAAGTTTTGGAGGACTGGAAAAAATCTGCCCATAGATGTTTTCTCTTTCTGCTTTGCCACGTCACAGAATGTGACAACTGGGTTGTTCCCAAGTGTGTGCTCTGGAGTGTTCCAGCAAGTTCACCTCAGGCTGCAAGTTCCTTTAATAAATAGAAGAATGGTTCTTATTTGCTGCTTTCCCTTTCCCTGTAGTTTTTCTTGAATTGTTTTGGCATCTTCAACATCTTGTAGGATATAAGTGCGTGATAGACTTGCTGAGGTTCTTGGCTAAATGAACAGGTCTGGAGTGAAGCAGATTCCCTGTTTACACTGTCTCCAAAAATCATGGGTCCGATTATAGCTCCTTGGTTTGAAACAAAATATTAAATCAGCAAAACTAATATTTGAAGAGGGTTTGAGATCTGTACTGCATTATGGTTAACGTATATGCTTCAGCAAATCTTTTTGTCCTCATGTGTAGAAAACTCTTGGCTTATGTCTCCATCCGCACTTTTTTTTTTTTTGGCTGCAGCCAGGCACACTAAATAGTGATTAAACAAAAAATTAAAATTCCATTTTTGTGCATTTGGCGTTTGAACACTGATCAATTACTTTGGCGGCGTGTTAAGTAACAGTGTGGTAGACAACAGAAGGGGCTTATTTACAGCAATCTGTCTAAATCCATTTTCAATGTATTGCTTATTATGCCTTTCTACTTTAGTTCATTTTCAGTTTTTAAAAAATGAAGGCTGGAAACAGGCAGGAGAACAGTTTAAGATATTGCTGGAGAAGTAATCACTCCTTAGTGGTAAACAACTTCCAGTTCTTAAGGAAAAGAAAATGTGCTCAAGCTGAAATAGAATTTAAGGGCTTGTTGGAGGAGTTAATGGATGGAATTCAATGGCTGGTGCACTTACATAGCCTGACTAGATGATCATAATGAAGCCTTCATGCTTTAAAATGTGCTTTTTACATGTTGTTTACAATTGACCATTTAAAAAAAACAGCGATATTTTTGCAAAATGGGAAGCTAATGCAGAGCTGAAGTGAAAATTGCTGACCTCTTTTATAGGGAGAGAAATCCATGTCCATAATGTGAATTTACCCTAACCATGCAGAATTGACAGCTCCAATGTTCAAACAATGGTCACTGCATTCCATAGAAAAAATGCACATAACGGGGGATATGGTCGAGGATTTGGACAAAAATGTTCTACCTCCTGCTATGCAATTAGAATTAATGAGAAATAAGGATGAGAGTGGAAATTGAGATGAAATACAGCTCCCCATAAACGAGATGCTTGTTTAAGAGTTAAAGCAAAAGTCAGTCCTAGGAAACTTGCTGTGTTTTGCAGATTGCTCTGATATCACAGTCTAGAGCATTTGTTGAGGGAGTATCATCAAGTTATGTAATTTGCATAATTGAGTCAAATCCCATGCAGCATCCCTGAAGGAAACCACTAAAAAAAGCAACATTCTGGTCCCTGTATGCTGTGTCTGGATTTCTAGAGCTCAGACATCTTTTACGAAGAGGGAGTTGGAGGGGGAAACAAGAAAGAAGGAAAAGAGCTTTCAAAATCACATCAATGTCAACAACCTGCCCGTTTTCCCAGTGAGAGGGACTTTGAGGACATATGGTGGCATCATGCCTGCAACCTTACACACAGCTCTGCTGATAGTGATGGCATGAGATACTGCAGTCGAGGAGGGGGAAGGCAAATGTTTCATGGTGCACACTGGATTTTTTTGGTGGTCTGCTGAAATGAGGTTGGTGTTGAAATAGGATGCTGATCAGACTGCTGCTGCTACACCTTCCCTCCAGGCCTGTGTGGATGGTGAGGGCTGGCAAGGTCACCGAGGCAAAGTCACTGATATTCCTTTTCCAACACTGAAAGTCACTTCAAAATTAATGTTTACACACTGTTGACAGAACTTGTCAGTGACTCACATCAGACTTTTCAGTTACGGTGTTTTAACAGCGACCTGCAAAACCAGTGTAAGCATTGTATGTTTGCTTGCAAGGGATACAGTAAGAAATATTCTAACCTCTTAACATTTACCCAAGCTGAATTAAATGTAATGGAGGACTCCAGTGTTGGATGAACTAAGGTAGCTTTTCTGCCCAAGACCAAAAACAGCTTCAGAATGCAGCTGGAACTATGTCTGCCCTTCAGGATTCTAAAAGCCATTTGGAGGTTTATGTTGATCCAACAGAGGTTCATGTTGTGCTTGTCCTGTGTGAATCTCTTTTGGGGTTTAGTTGTTCAGGGCAAAAACACCATGAGCACTGCAGGCAGAGGGGCTGATAATGACTTACCCTGCACAGTCCTCATTTCATTTTGTCAATGGCAACCTGAAGATCTGTTGATCCTTGTAAGTCTCCAAGACTGAGAGCTGTACAGAGCCTGTTCTCAGGACTTCAGGATCGATAACTCTTACTCTGTGTACCTCTGAAGTCCCACATTGCAGTTCAGAGGGGTCTGAATAACTGATGTGTGTGCTTCATAGTTTTCCCTCTTGCTTCATGTAAAGTTTACAAATAACTGACATGTGTGGCCCTGACAGGGTTAGCTTAACCCCACTCACAGATGCTTTTGTGTGTAAATTTATCTGGGACTGAGAGAAATACATCCGTGTGCTTGACTTTCTACTGTTTATCTGCCTGATTGGTGCTGTGTGTAATGCTGTGGCAGTCTCCGTGATTTTTTTGTTTTTCTTTTTTTATTTTCCTTTATTTTAGCAGCCCTGGAGGATGATGTGCTGCTGCCTGCTTTCCCTCTATCTCAGGGTTTAAATTGCTTGCATTACGTTGTTGCTTGCTCTGAGGATGTTTACATGCACATTGCTGACCCCTCTGAAGAATGGCTTGAAGCTGTGCAGAAAATTTACTTCCCTGTACACACTATCCTACACTGAGCACACAAACATAAGGATCACTCCAGCCCAGAGCCTGGGGGTGCCCACGCTGAGCAGGGATGGCTGCAGGCTTTTAGGCTGCTGCTGTGGTGGGACAGCTGTGTAATGGTGAGAGATGCCCCTCCTGAACCAGCCCAGTGGTGTGGCTTCCCTCAGAGGGTTCTGGTGGTGTTGGTGAATCCTTTGGGGTGTATTTGAAATGTCTCTCCTGGGAGCTGTTGTGGAGGACAGCTGCAGATGCATCCTGTGTGTGGATTTCAGAAGGAATGACTCGTGGTTGTATCCCAGCTCAGCCCCAAGCAGCCACCCACGGTGGGGGTGAGAACTGGCAGAGTAGAAGTGAGAAAACTCATGGCTTGAGATAAAGAGTTTAAAAACGAAAGCAAAAACCCCACAAAGCAAAACAAACCAGGGAATCCATTCCCTGCTTACCATGAGCAGCAGGTGTTCAGCCTTCCCCAGGAAAGCAGGGAAGATAAATGTCGCCACTTCAAAAAACCCCTGCTTCCTCCTCCTTCCCCAGCTTTATGTACTGAGCATGACACCACATTGTCTGGGATGTCCCTGGGTCAGCTGTCCTGGCTGTGTCCCCTCCCACCTTCCCATGCACTCCCACCTCCCTCTCTGAGGGCACTTTGTGTCTCAGCCCTGTCCAGCAGCAACAAAAACATCCCTGTTTTATCAACACTTTCCAGCACAAAGCCAAGTCACAGCCCCATGCCAGCTCCCATGAAGAAAATTAACTCCACCCCAGCCAAACCCAGCACAGAGAGCAGTGCCCATGGGTACCTGCAGCACTGGACAGGTGTTTTCTAAGGGATGTTTTCAGAGTTCAGAGGGGAGGGGTAGGGAGGTGCCTCTGCAATTCTAGTTTAAGTTGCCAGAAAGAGATGGGATTTAAGTACTCTTAGCAATGTTCTGTTAGACAGATTGGACGTCTGTTTGCTGGTGGGTCTCAGTTTTCCTCTTTTTTCTCCAGGTTACCTGAATTCCCTGCTCATTTTGTACAGGTTTGACTTGGGGTGCTGGGCTCCCACAACTGCAGTGGTGTTGTGAGGTTCAGAATTGCCCTGTGTGTTCTTCCTGCTGGATCTAGTCCCTGGACACTCTGGCCATGCTTTCCTCTGCAGTAGTGAATGGGGTTTCCAGAGCAACTGCTTTTAAGGGATTTTCACATGTTTAATCTCAGCAAATGGCAGGAGGGACAGTGGCATTGTCAGCGATTCTCCTGGTGTGTGCATTCAGTCCAGAACATTATAAACAAGAGACAAAAGAGACCTAAAATATAGAGATTTTAGACTTGCCAGTTGTTCCTGTGCCCATTATGATACTTGTGCAGAAGGCTAGTGCTCAGAAAGTTGGCAAAACTCTCCTGGCAAGGAGGTGCTCTGGTCTGTGAGAGCTTTCCAGGACTTTTCCCGGCAGAGGAGTATCCTGGAGAGGAGACTGGTCAGTGAGCTGGCCTGGCAAAGAATTGTTATTGCAAAATTAGAGGCAAAAATTTCACAGGATGGTAGGGTGCTCTAGTGTGGTTTATTTAGTGGGAATCATTAGAAGGGGTGGCATTATGTCTAGGTAGGAATTCACAGAGCAGTGGTGTTTAATAGGACAGCTGGAAAACCACAAGGCAGGTAAAGGAAATTAGTTTGATGTTTATGTTTGGTAAGCTCAGGTGAGCCCTTCCATGACAGGAGTGTGTGGTTTTTCACCAGCTCAGCTGCTTTGGGGCTGCACTTGCCTTCCCCTGCATGATGTGAATCAATAAGGCTTTTACAGTGCCTCTCATGACTCCTCTTTCCTTCAGAAAATGTGAGTCTCCATCCTGTGCAGTCAGAGGTGAGCTGGAGACATTGGATTCCTGGGTATCTTCATTTGCTGACTCGTTTTCAAAGCACCTGTGCCTTTTGAATTTCAGGAACAACATAATGAAATGGAATCTCTAAATGTGTTCAGCAGCAAGAGTCTTAATAAATGACCTTTTAAATCTTACTTTGATTTTATTCAGGTGTGGTAGTGTCTCATTAATAATGATCCTGCAATAGGTGTCCCATTACATCCTATTTAATTAACAAAAAGGCTGTAAGATGTATTAGATGTTTTCAAAATGAAAATGGGAGTTTTTAATAGATTCTCTGATTAAGAAATACTGTTCTGCATACATGATGGTGCCCTGGAAAAATATCGCTTAACAGACTCTGATAAAGTTCTGAGACAAGCAAAACTCACTTCCTCCCTCACCCCTTTCAGGCTAAAAGCCATTTGCTTGTGATGATCTTGCCTTAAGGGAGATGTTTAATTTCCTCTTACAGGAAGGGGAGGCTGTTGAGGAAAGGTTTCATTTGTTGGGTATTTATTATATATCCAATTTTTTGTTTAAAAGGCATCCTACGTGAGGCAAAAGAAAGACCCTTACTTTGCTGATGGACAAAGGAAAAAAGACTGGCATAACAAAGAAGCCATAAGGAGGGACTCTGAGCGTGTAGGTATGTAAGATGGCTATAAAAATGTTTTAATACAGATTGTAACTTTGATTTTATTTGGTAGGCTGAGTGTAGAACAACATGTTCAACTTCAGGGTCAAGGTGATGTTCTTGACATGATGTAGCATTAAAGCCAATTCATCTGTTAATCTTTTAACTGTGTTAATCCCAATTAAATTCCTTTTTCCTCAACTCCACAATAACTATTTTGAGGTGCAAATGTATCACTTAAATCTTGGTGTTTTTATGACATGTGGAAAATTGATTTTTAAAAAACTTATCCCCCCACAAAAAAACGTGTGCATGTATCTTTCCCAAAAATGGGAGATCCAGAAAGGAAGAATAAGAAAAATGTTCTGGGCTACAACATTCATGCAAGTCCCTTCTGTAATTCTGGGGTTTGTCTTGCATTGCAAATAAGGCCCATTTTGAATGTCACAGCTTTACACTGATGTGTTTGCAAGGGCTCTGCCCCTCAGTGTAAGAGCACAAATCCATCTGTGCTGAGAATTCCAACAGTGCTGAGATATTCAAACCTCATGGATTCTTCCCACTGTGAAACAAAAGGCATTCTGTAGATCTTCCACAGCGTTGCCAAAATTCCTTCTTCTGCTTCTGGTGTTAGAAGGAAGACTTTTACCTTCAATTTGCACAGTTGAGTGGTTTGTAGCAAAACTGCTTATCAGATAAAATTGTTAAATTGACATGGTTGACCCGGTGCTAAATGTGGCACAGAGCACAAAACTAATAAAGTTCAAAGGACTATAAGATGCTCTTTTTTGCTGTATGGATTAGTTTCTGGCCTGTTAAGCACTAATTAGCAGCAATGATGTGTATTTACTTTCTGACTATCCACAGGAAATGGAGAACAGGGAAAGCCTTACCCAATGACAGACGCAGAGCGAGTGGACCAGGCGTACAGGGAAAATGGCTTTAATATCTTTGTGAGTGATAAAATTTCTCTGAATCGTTCCCTTCCAGACATCAGGCATCCAAAGTGAGTATACAGTTTGCATTTCTATGAGTGAAGGTTTGCAAACCCTGAATTATCACCTCTACAGGAATGTGTTCTTTTTTATTATGAACTCTTGTACCTTTGTTCAAAAAATACAATCCTTGCACAGCTGGGTCCTGGTGTTTCCTTAATAATGGACAGTGTGTAGTAATTTCAGTGGGAAATAGAAGAAATCAAATCTGGGGAAAAAAATCATTTTTTGATTTCAAAAGACTTTAAATTACCACAAACTTGCCACCCTGCTCAGAAGAAATCTTTACTGTAACCCAGAGGTTCCAGTTCTTATGTTGGCCACTAGCTGGAAATGACTGTGGAATGCTCAGGAGCAAAAAAATATGTGAGTAGCTTCACTCAACTATGTATGAAGAGTTTAAGAGGTTTATGGGTTATTTTTGTGGACATCTTCTTCATAAAAGCAGCCTCATCAGGGTTTACAAGTAGGAACAAGTTGCAGTTGAATGCTTACTTTAGAGTCTATTGGGTTTTGGACATTATGCTATAGGATGGTGTTGAACTGGATTTTGGTCAAGCCAGAAGTTTTTCTCTAGCAAAAGTGCATCAGTTAGGACTTAGCCCTTGTTTATACAAAGCTGAAAGGTTTTTAAATATTGTTTGTGAGGTTCTTAATCTGAAAGCATTGTTAGACTTTTGAATCTAAGATTTTTTTTGTATAAAGCTGTGTTTATCACAGTTCAGTAAATCTGAATTCAACATCTACTTTATTCATGAGATACAAGTTCCAGAAGTCAGATTTTGTAATTTGTTAATGGCACAATTGAGTTATTGCCTCTTCAGCTGTCATAGCAAACTAATCAAATACACTGGCTTGACACCCTTTCTCAAGATGAACACATAAAATAAAGTAGTGAGTATAGCTCCATAAATATTTTAGGCATGCAGCTGAAATGTTTAAACATAAAGATAAATCAGGTAACTGAAGATGTTTGTAGATCAGCCCATGATCAAGTTCTAGGAAATACAGTTTGAGTTTACTAATCTAAATTCCACCTGGCCTCCATTTACAGGGTCTGCCTTGGGCTCTGAGAACTTAAATATCAGATAATGCCAGTATTTTGTTATCTGAGGGTTTAATGTGTTACCTCACATGACCCAGTGTTTCCTGAAATTGCTGACTCAGTGTTGCCAATTCTGCTATTTAAACTTCTTTAAAATGTGAAACTTCTAACTCCAGCCCCAGATAAAATTAATAAGTGAAGTGTCTGGGACACCAATGATTTAAGCTGTGATTAATGGTGCTGCTGCAGTGGTTTGCTTGTTGCTTGACACATCCTTTCCCCCAGCACAGCAAACTGTTGGGGGCCTCGAGGAGGGGATAAAGCTGCATGTGCCTAATGGGTGCTGGGATCAGCTGGGCAGGGAGCAGGGCTACCCACAGTGGGGATGTGCAGGGAAGGAATTCACGACTGGAAAGATCTGCTGTGCATTCTCTGTGCTCATTAAAAAAGATATACATGAAATGGTATGGTTTGTGTTACTGGACAGGTTGATGAGAGCAGTTTTTAACAAAATTAGGCTGACCTAGTCATAAAGTCACAAGTCCATAAAGAGTATTCCAGAAAGAAGGGAGCTGTGTTTTAGAACCTCTTACATGCAGTGAGGTAATAGAGAGCTTGGAGGCGTGCCTGCAGACAGCAGGGAGTATGAGGAGAAGGTGTACTGGGGAAAAAGGCACCATCTGCCTTGCCCTAAGCTTTGGGGCCACAGCTGGACTTCTCCCCAACAGCTGCCCTGGGTGGGGAAGGACAAAGAAGCAGCTGATGTGTGAGATGGTTTGTGTGGACTGTAATGTACCAAATCGTGTGTGACCTCTGCTTTCTGTTAACTGTGGGACTCGGGGAGCTGGGGCACAGCATGTGCTGGATCTGCCTGGTGCACACACACCATTGTTTGTTTCAATAGTCATGTCTTCCCCTGACAACGTTTCCTTTAAGTGCCTCTAGGGTTTTTAATATTAAATACTAATTTTGCAGGTCTTGTAAAGCAATTGTAGATACAGTAGCTGGAGGGAAGCAATTTCTCTCCACGCTTAATGGTTAAACTTAATAGCTAAAGTTTCCCACTTGTTAAAGTTAGTCAGAAATGAGAATTCCAGTTTAAGAAGAGTTAGAAACAATTCAAGGGCTCTTGGTTCATATTGAAACAGAACTGTAGCTAGAAGCAGTTGGAAGAAGGTTAGGACGGCAATGCCAAGGGCTGGATGAAAGCAGTCCCTGCAGCTTCAGTTTGCATCTTGCATCTGTGCATTGCAGCCACAGCCTGCAGGCTCTTGGCAGCATCCCAGGACAATTCATTACACCCAGAATAAGTTACTGTCCTCTCACACAGGCACCAGAGTAACTTCCTGTAGGCACAGATGTATTGAGCTTGTATAACATAGGTGCATCCTTCTCTGTGCCCTGGGAAAGGTACCAGGAAAAAGCTGCCACTGCCAGGGCTGTTTTCATTCCTTCCGGGGGCCAGGGGGAGGAATTCTTGCCTCTGTGCATGGAATTGTGCTCAGAGTGACAGCCTCCCAGGGGCCTGGCAGGGCACAGCAGCCTGGGGGCTGTGCAAAGGACAGGAGCAGCCTGGGACCTCCGTGCCCTGCTCCTGGGCACAGGGCAGCTTGTCCTGCTGGCAGTCATTGTGCCTGCACACACCTCCATTCTCACAGCTACCACTGGTTTGTTCTGGACACAGGGGGCTCCAGGGATGGAATAGATTTTTCACCCCTACTGAAAGCTACTGGGTGTTTTTTAACTACATTGGGTCACTGTGTGGCCTTAGAGGTTACCTGTTTAACAAGGTGTAAAGTCCACGTATGGCCACACCTGCAGGAAAATAAACACTGCACCTCATACTGCAGAATTTTATTTATGAAACTACCAACCCTACAAGGCAAGAGTTCATTACCTCTATTTCAAAATTAATAAAACTAATGCACTCTTCATCATTTTGAGGAGTAAAGCAAGAACTAAGTTGATTGCTGCTAATTAATATGGAAGTGCTGGTGTGGTTTGGGTGTTTTTTGGTGTGTTCTGGCAGCGCTCTTTGACTTGCTCTGTCTGTATCCAGCTGCAAGAACAAGCTGTACCTGGAGAAGCTCCCAAACACCAGTGTGATAATCCCATTCCACAACGAAGGATGGTCCTCCCTGCTGCGGACAGTGCACAGCGTCCTGAACCGCTCCCCTCCCGAGCTGGTGGCAGAGATCGTGCTGGTGGATGACTTCAGTGACAGAGGTAGGGTGGTTTGTATGTGACATCCCCACCAGGCTTCCCTACCCAAGGGGATCAATGCACTTGCAAATATGTGTATAATGACCTGAGGTTTTTTTACTTGCCAGCAGCAGAGCTTGGGGATCTTGCTCTGGTACACTTGGAAGTGGAAAATTCATGTTCCATACTCAGGGTGTGCTGGTTTAGCTGCTGCTGCCATGGACTGTCCTGTGTTCTGGGCAATACGAAAAGCCAGGGAAGCTGGTTTTAATATTCAGCTAAGGCCTGTGTAGTCCTTAACATTAAATGTTGACTCTTGAAATAATAAAAAAAAAAGCCAAGAGATGGGAACAGCTCTCTCCTTACATTCCCCTTTCTTCCTTTTTTTTTTTCTTTCTTGACGCAGAGCATGTAAAAGAATCCTTGATAAAAGGTTTCCACTTGGGACTGCCTGTGATTTGGCTTGCTTTTCTCATGAATTTTGTGCTCCTGAAAAGTAAATGTGCAGCATCCAAACCTTTTCTCTCTCTTGCTGGAAACTTCCCTCAGTATTCTGTACTGCAGTGCCTGGAGTAGTCACTTTGGATTGGATTGAAGTGCTGTCTGCAGAGGTGTGGAGTCACTGGCACCACACATCACCACGAATGGAACAGACACTTGTCATTGCAGCAGCAATGTGTGCACGTAGTTACTGAGATCCTTTTCTCTGAGCTATTTAAATGGTGCCTGATGCAGGTTAAGCTACACTTTGCAGTGTGTTTTGCACCCTTGCTGTGCTGGAAAAGGCAAGTGAAGGAGGAATTAATGCCACTGTTATGTAGACATTGCATAGGTGGAGAAATTCCATGCAAAGTCCTCTGACTGGTGTTGAAGAGGACACAGTGACTTTGAGGGTTTATGGTCAGATCTAGTAATTCTGTTTTCTCCTTTAAAGTTACTAACACTCTTTAGATTTATGAGCTGCAGAGTTCAAGCCACTGATAATACTCAAGTGAGGCAAAAGCTTTCTATACAGATCCTACAGAATACATCTCCAGAAACCTTCCATATAGGAAGCTCCTAAATGAGCTTGAAAACAAGCCTGTGAATATTTCGTTTTCTTACCTATACTGGCTTCCAAATAGGCACTACCCAACAGCTCTAGTACTTGGTCTAAAGTTCTTCACTCATTCGTTTGCAAGCAAGGTGTGCTGTATTGAACAAATCAATGTTACATGAAATAAGTGTTTCTTTGGAGGATTTTCAGGCTAAGGTGAGGAGAAGGAAAACCCACCCTCCTGACAAGGTCTTTTTATTGATACTCAGTCTAGAAGGAAATTAGAAAAGCTCATGCTGTAACTGCAAGTGAATTGTACAAATTTCTTTTCACAGAAGTGGAGGTAATGAAATCTGGTTTCCTGTGGATCTGTTTTCCTTGTTCTTTAGATGTGCCCTGAGCAGGTGAAAGGGAGCCCTCCTGGCTCCACCCCTGCTCCTCAATCTGCACCTGTGCTGTTTTTTCCTGCTCACTCTTCTCTGTTCCACCTGCCTTTGATAAGACAAAAACACAAAAACTCTTCTCCCTTGGTCATCCATCTTGCATACAAAGGTAGCAAGAAGTAGCTGGGATTGATTTGTGTGCAGCATCTATTTATAAATTGATATAAAAGACTCCAGGTGCTGGACAGTGAGCTGAATTGTCAAGGGAAGAGACTAACACTCATGCAAAGAGTGTGTTGATAAAAACTGTGGTGTGGGGGTTCTCTTCGTTTGGGGGGGGATTTTTTTTTTGGTTGTTTTTTTTTTTAAACCAGCATTTTCCTGGCAGCACAGTTGATTTCTGCACGCTGGAACCATTGCTGGTTAGGATGAAACACCTTTCCTTCAGTGCTGTCAGTTCTGTATCTGTACTTTTCTTCCTTAACCACACTGGGTTTGGCTTCCACATCCCTCAATGGGCTCAAATAGATTCTTAGTCTTAGGGGGCTCTTAAATCTTAGTCCCATGATCTTGACTTGAAAGGCTGATGATTACAAATTTCTGGTTGTAATTTATCCATTGTTAAAAAAAAAAGCAAACCCAAAACCTAAATGACAAGCACTTCAACCCAGTAATTGGGAATTGATAGTTTAATGCATCAAACTGAAATGCATGAAGGAGCAGAAGTTCCCAGAAAACTTTTACTTATATGTTAGAAAAGAGCACATTGTTGAATTTGGACTGTTAGGCAACTGCTCTGTTGCAGTAATCTGTTTCTTATAATTAAATTGGGCAGATAATAAGAACTCCATGTCCAAGCAAATGATCATCACAGCTGTGCCACAGAACTGGAGAACAGTAAAAAGAATGAGAAGAAATTTCTTGATTTTTATTCTGCAAATCATAAATTATTGGCCCTCTGCACTGTCTGCAAAGTATTCTGTATTGTCTTCAAGAATTCTGTGCTTCTGTTTGAAATAATAGTCCCCTAAATTTTTAGCAGCATCTTTCTTTTGAAGTTACAGAATCACTATTGGATGAAGTGACAGTAGAGGCCATATCTGAGATCAGAGGGGCATAGTATGGATGGTAAATGTCATCTCCTACCCTGAAGAGATCAGTAAATAGTCGCCATAAACTCCAGTGAAAAGCCAAAGATGGAAAGGATAATCACTCAGTAAAAATTTATTATTAATTTTTTTTATTGAGATGTTACTCTGACAGGATAAAACATTGGATATCTCTGCTGTATCTCATGCTGGCCTTTCACTCGAGGGTTGTCCAAACAGACCTCTAGAACTTTAATAACTCTTTAAAGAATAACCTTCAATAGCTTGACCTTCCCTGGCAAGGAGAATCTCTGTCTTCTGCCAGCATTTCTTGTGTGCTGGGGTTAAATGTGCTGGGGTTTGCCAGCTGCCCTTGAGGCATTGGAATGTTTCTCTCTTGTTCTGCTGTTTCACTGGTTTCTGGGAATGGTGGGATTGGTGCTGATCCCTCTTTCATCCCTCTATCTCGTACATGGAGAATCTTTGCTGCACATGAAGAAAAGAGGACTTTGGTGATAATAGAAGTAGTAAGTATGGAAACCTGGCTATTGCAAACAGTGTTGTTCCTGACAGATGTTATTTTCATGTGTTTTTCATCTGGTTTTAAGCTTGAGTGTAAGGAATTTTTGGTGTGTCTATGAAGAGGGCTGAGAAGTTGGCTGAGAGAGTGACAGGAGAGTGAAGACAGATTTCTGGGTTAGTTGGTGGCTGCTGTGGTCTGCAGCAAACCTGAGGGACAGCTATGGCCATGTGTTATTGGAGCTCCTGGACACATGAATCATCATCTAGAATTGTCAGCAGCCATTTATTTCCTAATTCTTTTGAAAAAGACAACTCTCTGACCTTTAGCAATACATATTTTTCATCCAAAAAATGCTGTCCTGATGACAACAAATCTTAACAGGGAGCAGCAAAAGCTTTACGAGTCATGTTTTTTAAATGTTTCCTTTGCTTTGTACTTGGAAAGTCAAAATGTGCTGGAACAACTTTCTGTCTGATTTGGTTTTTTTTGTATGCCTGCAGTATAATGCAAATGGTCCAAATCTAAAAAAAGGCTAGAGCCTTACCTCACCCAAATTTTGTGCAGGGTTCCATGTCAGGCAGAGTGCTGTGGGAAAGGCTGCCTGTCAGTGGGCTCAGTCCGTGTGGTGGTTCCATCCCCTTTGCCTTGAGCTGCAGACCACGTTGTCACCTCCAGCACCACCTTTCTGGCACTTAAATCTTCCTCTATGGGGATTCCCTTGGAAGGCTGGGTTGATTTAAAAGGAGGTGCTTTCCATCATGTGCCATTGGTCACAGCTGAGTGAATATTGCAGGGCTATTTTTTACTTTCTCTATTGGTAGTCTCTGCTGTCAGTGTAGCATTGCATTAGGACTGCTATAATGCTTTTTTTTCCCCACAAACTTGATTGAGAGTGATGTAAAAACTTTCTCCCCACTTCAAAACATTTGTAGGGATTTTCTGTGCAGAAGAAAATAAGTTATACTGAAGAGGGAGACACCCATTCAGCAAACTATTGTTGGAGAATAAGAATTAACCCTCCCAGCATTGGCTGCTTCTTCCTTCTGCATGGTACAGAGAACTCTGGAAAGCCACAGACTGGCCTCCATGGGTTTGATGAACCTCAGCTATTGCAGGGTGGTCCAAAATAATGCCTGCCCTTCTGGGTAAGCAGAAATCAGAATGCAACACTTGTGAATTACCACTCTAGAATTCCTGATCATAAAAACTCGTAGCTGTGGCAGTCCTGTGTGGATTTGTGGCTTCACTTTTTAATTTCTGTCGCTATTCTTTCGGTCTGATAGGTTAAATTAAACCTTTTCATATGCTGGCTTGCGGGCTACTAATTGCATCCCTCCAAGCCTGTTGTTAAAAAATGGCCCTAAGTAAACTCAAATGTTTTTTCCATGTATATCAGTTTTCTCCTGGGGACTGTCATCTGAAATTTGTTTGCTTTTTGAATATCTAATTGCCTTGCTGCTGAGTGGGAATTTGGTTCTATTCTATCACAGAAATGGGAGGAGGAGAACTGAAGTGGAATTGCAGGTCAGTTTGTAACACTGCAGGTTTTTCTATCAGCTCTGGTGGCGTTTTGTTATTGATAGCTGGCAATGAGTAAGAGGCAGGCAGTTCATGGTTCTTCAGGGTCTGCTTCAGTCCCTGGGCCTGCAGCCTGAATTGCTGTGGTGAGAAATGGGGCTGTTCAGCTCTAGTGTCTGTCTTGTACGAAATGAATTGTTGTTGGTCTCCACCTAATTCTTGTAGCTTGTGGACACCTCTGCTGTAAAAGCTGTCTCTGTGTCTGCATGAACAGATGTAAAGCTGTTCTCTGTCTCTCAGCAATAAATGATCAGCCCTGAGCTGGAGGAGCAGAGGATGGTGCATCCCTTTGCAGGGATGTCAGAATGTTCTTTGCTTTTCACCTGGTACATATTTGGTAGCCCAGCACAGCAGTGGAACATCAAATATTCCTGGTGAAAAGCAGAAGGCAAACTCCTTTGTTTTGGAGGAGAGGTCTCTTACAGTTGGAGGTGGGACTGGAACAGTACAGAATCAAAAATGGTTGAGTTTGGAAAGGATATCTGAAGATCATCTAACCCAACCCCTCTGCTCAGCTCCAGCAGGTTTCTCCAGCTCTTATTATTCACTCAAATTTTGAAAATCTCCAAGGATGGAGACTCCATAATGTCCCTAGGGAACCTATTCTGCTGTTCAGTCACTCTGTCAGTGACCTAGTTTAAAAAAAGTAATTTAAAAAATACCTTATTATTAAACAGCATTTCCTGTGCTTCAGTTTGTGCCCAAGGACTCCCAGGTCATTTTTTGCAGAGCTCCTATAACTTATCTAGGAAACACCTGTAAAAGAAGACCTCTAAAACAAACTAATTGTTTGCATTTATGTGCTTCTGGAACAAACTGATATAATGGATTTTTCAGCCTTTCCCTTAATGTCAGACATGGTAGGATTTTTACCTTTTCACCCTTTGCAGCAATGGAAATCTAAAAATTATTCAAGATATTTGAAGCTCACTGTCTGCAGGAGGCTGTGACTTAATTGCTGAATGTCATTTGAAAGAAGCATCTTGTGGTGTACTTGAGGCTGGCTGTGTGCACAGAGGAAGGGGTACACACCACACGGGGTTTATCTTATTTTATGGCTGAGCTTGACAGAAATCAGTGATTGTGGCTAAGCTCTTGAATTTCACATAAAACTCACGTTTCAGCATTCGATTATTTGCATATTGAGTGACAGCCTGTTCTTACTTGTTTTTAAGATTACTTTGGTATAAATGACAGTGTTTTAGAACAAATGTTGTCCCTTGTTGAAGAAGAGAACTGCAGCATCAGTCATCTCCAAAGCATGAGTTACATGCAAAGCACTGTGTTGGTACAATAATAAAGCTGGATGTGGCAGCACTGAAAATACTGCAGTCTCCAAACATCAGGATTGTTCTGGAAGTGTTAACCCAGCTGGGCCCTCTGCCTTATGGTGTTGCATGTCTGTACAGTGGCAAGATGTGAAAACTGAGCATCCTTCTCACAGTAACCAGGCAAAATCTGCACCTGTGATTTGGGAGGCAACAACAAGTTTCAGCCCAAGTATTTGAATACATTTGATCCAATATGACAATGACATTTACAAAATGAACCTTCTGACTTTTACATTAAACACGGTCTGGTTTAGGGAGTGGTTATCCAGGAGGCTGTGTAAATACATCCTTGGCTGCAGTGGATTTCAAGGAGACAATTTTGTTCTGAGCAATGTGTATGGGAGCTCATTTTCCCTTGAGTGGTCATTATGGAGATTTTGGATTTCAGTTTCATCTTCCAAGACTACCCTTTTACCTTGAACCTCATCTTGATTTGTGAAAACTGTTTTTAGGAGTCTATTATATTAACATGATCAAGCATTTATTTATTTTTTTTTATTCCTTCCCCATTTTCACTCCATTTTTCCTTAGCTGTGTGTGTTCAGCAGGACTTTGTGCAGTCACAGCTGCTCTTTGGCATCTGGGAGGCACAGTGAAGCTGGAGTGTGGTGTGTGGCCACTGCTCATCTTGGAAAGGCAGCAAGGAGCTTTTGGGCCATTTAATAGAGGATCCAAGGAGTGTTTTCCCCAGACAGTGTCATCTCAGCCCTAGGTTTTGACCAGCATTGTTTGCCCTCTCCCCTTAAGCACCATTGTGCCATGGCATCATCCTGGATTTGCCCTGGACATTTATACACTCTTGGAGCCCATCCTTTCCCAAACCAGAGGGGAGACACAACCAAATCCTGATTTTTCCCTTGACAGGTAAAGTCCTGTGACATTTTAAACCTCCCTTTAAATTGCAGTACAGGTAATTCTGGAGAAATGGGATAATCTGAATGGAAAACCAAATGTGAGTGAGGTAACTTGGCTGAACCATGAGCAGCATAATTTGGTCTGGAGGGCAGATGTCACTAAGTAGTGTAGTGAGGGAGAAGGCAAGGGATGATTAATGTGTCACTTGGTACAGCAGCAGGTATATAGCAAATACAGCTGTTCCATTAACCACATCTGCCAGGCCTTAATTGAAAGAAATCATGTTCTCAGTATCTGAAATAGAAAAAGGCTTAATACTTGAATTCTTTCTGATCTTCAAATGGAACAATAACAGATTTATGCAGCTAAAGAGATTATCTTTTCATCTTTAGGCACATGCACTGTAAAAGTAATTTTTTTTTCTCTTAAATGCACTAAAGTGCATCTGGTTAGTACATCTCAGAATATGGAGTGACTGTGCTTAGGACAAGTGATGACAGCCTTTCTTGCTGAATTATCAATATGTTTATCTTCAGGCTTTTTATCATGAAGTATGGAGAAAAGAAGAAAAAGCCAAGCTCTTTTGGGCCAGCTGTGCTTTTCTACTACCTTTTTTTAAGGACTCCTTTCAAGGTCTCTCATAGAAGTTGAGGTAGCTATTGTCCTAAACAACTGATGAAAAGATTAGTTTTGTAAATTAAGTCACAGAATTAAAGAGGATTTTATCCTTGTTAGAATTCATTGCAGACTATCTCAGGTCTGTTTAGACTCATTAAAAATGTCTTTGAAGTAACAGTCAGTGAGACAAATCTCCCTTTGGGTGAGTGGGAGAAGGTTGGTGGTTCTGGGTGGGGAGATGTGAAATGTCTGCCCCAACCTGCAGCATGACTGCCAGGTAGCACAGCAGAGCAGGGACATGAGTGCAGAGTGAGTTTGTGAACTCACCAACACTCTTTCCATAGTGAGCACCAAAGGGAGCAATAAAATAAGAGCTGGTGCAGATGTCCCATTTCTGTTTATGAGAAGAGAGTCATTTGTTATTCTCCATTTCTGGCAGTGTCTTGTGGGTGTGGGATACTTTAGATAACAGTGACAGAGTCTGCTTTGCATCAGAGTGAGATGTGGATGAGATTCAATTTTATGTTTTCCCTTTTCTGAGTATTCATTTTTAATTGTCTTTAATGTCTGTACTCATGGATTCCCTTCATAAAGGGATGTCTAAAACCTGCACTGTTCATTAGGCAATGGCTGGGGAACATTAAAAGTTTATTCTCTGGTGTTTTAAGAGGCATGAGGGCCTATTGTAGTTGTTTACTACAGCTTTGTTTGTGACAGCCTAAATTAACTAACCAGTTTACTTTTCATCATCTTGTATTTATTTCTCTAAGATCAGTTGCTGTAGCTGAAAGATTCTTCTAGAAAGGAGATGAGGTGGCTTTAAAAGGTCGAGTTTACTGTGACCTTTTTCTCAGCTAATTATTGTGTAGTGAAGGATGTCTGGCAGTCTAAAGTTTAAGAAAAATAAATAATTGAGGAGCAGGTTTCCATTACAGCTCATTAAGTAAATCTCAGTGTATTGCTTGCTACTAAGAAACCCTACACATGTCGCTTCTGTTAGAGGAACTTTGCAGAAAAACAGCTTTAATTTTATTTTCCTCACCTTGAAGTACATGTCCTCATCTGCTAGGAGTCAAAAATCTAGATATCTGCCAGCTGCAGTGCAAATCAGCATTTTAATGCTTTACAGCTGCTTCTCTATAGAAGTTAATTAGAAATGTGATTCAAACACCCTCTGCCCATATATGATCTCTATTACTGGTAATCATAGTTTCTGCTATTTAAACCTGCATTTGGAGTGGTGTTAACAAAGCAGCTGTTCCACACAGGGACTTTGATAAAAGTGGAAACTTCTTCACTTCAAGAAAATTGGAAGCTAAATGCTCCTTCAACTGAAAAATAAAAGTGGATAAACCAAACCACATTCCTTTTCTAGTTTTTATTGCAGTTATATTTTCTTAATATAAATAAGAAATAATACACAATTCTCTCAGTGTAGCATCAGTTCCCAAGGACCACTGTTGCCTGTTACCCACAGCAGGGATGCCCTGATGGAGCACAGTAGTTGAACTGTGCTGAGCAGAGGGAAGCCAAAGTTCCAGATTTCAAAGCAGGTACCTTCAGCTATCAGTCCTGCCCTGTCCTCTGTCATCCAGATAAAATGAACATGCTACTTGAGATTGGTATTGCCCACAAGATGGCTTAGTTTTGGTATCAGTACAGTTGTGAACAGGCCTGGATTTGTGCTTCAGAATTTAATGGATTTATTGACCTTTCTAGCAGATGTCACTGACTGTGATAGCTGCATTTCCTGTGAGTAAAGTAAACCAGTGTTGAGAACTGATGGTGAAGAGGTCTAGAAGAAGAGTAAAGTGTTTGTAAATTATACTTTCAGCATTTCAGAATTTGTTACTGCAAGTCAATTGTGTGTGTTCTCCCTGCAGCTGCATTGCTAATTTTTTCATTTGGCAAATACATTGTTTTCTGTTCTCTGACACACAGACTACAGGACAGACCTCCTTCTTCTTTGTCATTCATGGTTATTAATGTTTAAGCATCACTGTAGGACTGAAGGATTTTCAGTTAGTTTTCCAATATTCCAATTTGGCTGCAACCCCAGAGCAAAAACTTTGTAGTTCTCTGCTATTAATTTTAGGCTTCATAGTTGTTCTTCCTCACTTAAACACTCGAGATCAGAGCCTGTGGGATGCGAAGGGTGCATTCCTACCTAATCAAAGCCACTTTCAAGTGAGTTACATCTCGGGCCTAAAGGACCGTTCTCTAACAAGACAAGAGTCTGGAGCAGATTTCTTTGTCAGTGCTTGTGCTCTTTCTGGAATATTTCCTTTTCTGATGATTTGCACAGAGCAAATACTTTCAGGCCAAGAAGTTCTTTGCCTCTATCAGCACTATTGATGTACGAAGCCAGCTCTCCGAGGACTGGTTTGTTTTGGCATCTTCTTTTCTTTCTTTTACCCAGCAAAACTCAGTGACTTTTAAGGCTTTAATCTTCCAGCTTTGATATGTTCCAAAATGTTTCAGTAAGAACTGCCTTAACACTTCATCTGCTTGCATCTCTTCAAATGATGGCAAGTTTTGCCATGCTGTTGGTCATAGGCGTTAGGTTCATGTTGTGATACGCTGTGCAGAACATCCCTGGCAGCAGTGGCTGTATCCTGACACACTCCCTGGGCACAGAGGAGGCTTTGGAACAAACTTCTGAGATGCTTTTGCACCCCTGCTTGTCTCTCCAGTGGCCAGAGAGCAGTTGATGGTCTAGGTTTCAAGGCAATTAAAGATTTTTAGAGTGCAGGCATTCCTTTGGTTAAACAACTGGATAATCAAAGCTACTGATGTGGCCTTAAGATGAGCACAGAGATTCCTTGGATTGAAGGCAGTATTTGGGACAGTAATGCCCTTCCTTGCCAGTCACCATGGCTACATCACACTTGAGCTGAATATTAAGTGTACTGCAAGGAATTCACCCCTGTTTTGCAGCTACTAAGGCTGTGTAGGCCAAAACCTGCATCTCTGCAGTGTGGGTGCCAGCACAGCAGCTCTGAGGTTAAAAGCAATTAACAGGAAATGACTGAGAGTCACAAATACCCTCTTTAGATGAGATGTAGTCAACAGAAGAGGGAAAAATCTAAGTGAGTGCTTTAATCTTGATACATATTTAATGAAATGGGAAGGGAAAAGAGTAAACTAATGAGAATGACTTGACTGTTTCCCCTGGGAGAGATGGGTTCTGGCAGAGGGGGAAAAACTGATCTTGTGGATTGGCCAGGAGGTCAGTGTGCAGGAATTAAGAAGTGATGCATACACTACAGGTTGGCTGCAGTGCTCCCGAGGAACAAAAGATGTTTAAACCTTTACATCATGAAAGAAAGATAAGTAAATGGATTTTTCTGGATTCCCACAGAAAGCAGCAGCTGGAATAGACTCTTTTACAAATTAAACTTTCCTGAGAGATTGAGAGGTTGTGCTGTCACTAAGATGATTACTCCCTGTGTATTTTCCTGCTTGGGAATGCAGCCTACTAAACTTTTCTTGGGGTCTGGCTGTGTTTATAATGCCAGTAAGTATGAATTTTCCCATTTTAAAATTATACCTTTGTCTCTGCATTCAGGGCTAATATCTCCTGAAGGATACCTGAGCAGATTGGGATGTCTGCTGTAGGGTGGAGAAAAAAGCACTGAGAAAGTTTCCTTTGTGAACTGAAGGACGAATTGATGGCACAGGCAGGACAGCAGAAGTTTATGCACCTGAGTTTGTCACAGCACAGGCTCACACCAGTGGTCTTTTCCCCATTAACTCACAATCTGGCTTATTTCTTGGGCTCCGTTCTTGCACTTCTGTGCACTTTATTGTACCTGAAACAGAAGCTTGGTTTAAAACCATTTAGAAAGAGAACAAAACCAGTAAGGTTTTCAGCAAACGCTTTTAATCTTGGTTGAAGTCCAAATCATGCTGCATTATCATGTGGGGTGGTACACATTTAGCTATTGTCCCGTGCACAGAAGCCCTTTCCCCTCTCAGTTTTTCTTTTTAAAGTTGTGCTGAGACCCAACACTGATGCAAAATGGGCAGTGGAAACTGAGCCCCCTCCCGTTTTGGAGTACACCCCAGAACTGTAATCAGTGAAGCAACAAATACTAATTCTCTCCCTTCTCAGGCCTTTTCCTCTTTGTAAGAAGATTCAGCTTGGAAAGCTGTGATCAGCCTAATCAGTTTTCTATTACTGAGACTGGTGCTCATAGTACAATTTGTTAAATCAATTTATTATCCTCCCAACCAACTCCAGTGATCAGAGCGTGAAAACATTGAAAGAAAATTAAAACTAGTGGAAGTGCTGCCTGTTTGGATAACAGCATATTTTGCTGTTTCAAAGGATTACTCATCTGCACCAAAACAGGGAGAGAAGTTAATTTCAATGATTTAGAATCTTCTATTTCAGGGAGGCCTGGCTTGCACATTATGATGGATTCAGGAAGAAGTATAATTCGTTCTTAAATTGTTAAACAGCGCGTTAGGGCCAAGTATCCAAGTAAAAATGAATGGATTCATTTGTAATCTTCAACAAGCGTGTCTGCCTGTGGGAGGGGAGGGATGGCAGGCTGGGGTAACCTGTAAACAAATGCCAGATGCATGCTGGCACTTCAGGCTCTGGCGTTGGAAAGCAGCCAAAATAACCTGCAGAGAAGGGAAACAGTCCTTTTCTGCCTAAAATGGAATTCTGCAGATCCTCCAGTCCTGTCCTCCTGTGCCCTTCAGTGGAAGGGGGAGGTTCCCTGGATTTTCTCTCATCTCTCATTTTTCTCTCATCTTCACATCTTCAAGCTTCTGAGTGTAAACTAAAGCAGAGCACCTCAGCAGGTGCCAGGTTCCTGTAGGACAGAAGGACCTTTGGTGTTACCAATGGCATCTGAGTAACGTGGGAATGTTTCTGATTTCTGCAGTGCTGTTCCTTGGGTTGATGGGACACATATGGTAAAGGCACTGGAGCTGCAGATGTGCTGTAGACTGTAAAATTCAGAAACCAAAGCTGATGGTTTCATATAAACCATGAAATGCACTGGTAGGACAGGAGAAGTGTTTCACTCATAGTTCTTTCTCAGGATATAAATCACTTCAATAGTTTCAAGTCATGGCTGGTATTTTTTTTTTTTTCCTATGGCTAATATTGGTACTCCCCTACCAAATACTTCAGAGCTGTTACAGGGACTATAAGCTATTTAAAAAAAACAAAAGTTATTTTAAAAAAACAACCTCCTTGGATTCTTCTGTCTTCCTCCAGCTTCTGCACATGCTTGTTTTTTAATTTCTTTAGTGCCTTTTCAGGTGGCAAAGTGCAGTGTTGGAATGAAAAGTCAACTGGATATGAGGAATTCCAGTCTTGGAAAATCCTTGCCATGCTACAAGTGGTCCCCAGACTAGAGGGATCTGAGGGCACCTCTGCTTGAATGAGGCCAGTAGGAAGAAGTACAGTAAGACCACCAGAGAAATTTGACCCAGGGGAAAAAAATGCCTTACTGTGGAAAGTTTGGGGCTGCTTCTGTAAAGCAGGCTGCCTGTTAAAACTTGTCTGCTGTCCTCACACAGCTTTATTTACAGCTCAAAGAAAGTGGCAATTCTTGACTGGTACTGTTAATATAGACACTGTACATCAACTTTATTGTGAAGTGTGTTAGCAAACTACCAGAATAGTTTTTAATCTGCAGATAATCTTACTCTCACTTTTAATTTTGGGCTGTGTTACTTTGCCCAGCATAGGCACAGCCATTGGAATTCATCCAGTTCACCTAACAACTTTCATTAAAGAAAATTGCCCTTGTAATAAAAATTACTCAGTGTGACAAGATTCCATAATATATTTTTTTTAAAGCTTCATTAATTTTTGTACCAGTTAATGGCACTTGTTTGGTTT
This sequence comes from Sturnus vulgaris, assembly GCF_052056855.1. Taxonomy (NCBI): domain Eukaryota; kingdom Metazoa; phylum Chordata; class Aves; order Passeriformes; family Sturnidae; genus Sturnus; species Sturnus vulgaris. The sequence continues at coordinate 5,518,119 of NC_142257.1, read as the reverse complement.
TTTTAAATTTTCTTTTAAAAGCAAAATTTGGCTTAATTGGGACAATATTTGAAATAGAATTAAATTACTATTTTCTATCTGGGTGCATAGAAGCTAGGCTGTGTGGCAGGAACAGCACAAGGATAAGAAAATAAGAAATCTCTTTGAAAACCACATTTTACTGAGTTTTGTACATTGTGAGGTTGCTCTCAAGTCTGTGTCCCTTCAGTTAGGTAAAGCAAATGCAATAAACTCTGCCCACTTGCAGTTCATGATAGAGAAGTCTTAATCTTACAAAAAGCAGTGACCAAGCGTGGATTTTTCTGCAGCACTGGGAGGAGCAGCTTACCTGAGCATCATCCCTCTGGCTGCAGGACAGCCCTCAGCAGGTGTGTCCCCTGCAGCAGTGTGAGCACACAGGTGCAGCTGGAGCACCTGCAGCTTTTCCTTGTTCTCCCAGCCCTCAGGGACATGATTCCTGATGTGTGAGGCACTTCACCAGTGCAGCAAACAGCAGGCTCCTCACTGCAAGCATGGAATGCTTTGGTATTTTCTTCCTATGGAAATGTAGTAAAGATGTGCTGAAGAGCCAAAGCCAGTAAGAAGCCAGTGGATTAGACTCTCTGCTGACTCTTTGCAGAGTACTTTTCTGAGAAAACTCCATATGCCTTCCTTTCCTCATTACACTATAAAAATGGGGAAATCTCCATTTTTAGCTTGTTCATCAATAGATACAAATCACCCTGTCCTCAGTCATTGTAGCAGAGCAGCCATCATCATCATCACAACTGCCATGGCCAAGTGCAGTGACTCTGTGTTCTCCTTCTGGGGTGTGTGTGAGACCAGATCCAGGACATTCTCGTGTTTGGTAGCAGCCTGAGCATGCTGTGCTTGTGCCCCTTGAGGAGTCACTTCAGCTGCCCCAGGTGTCACCACAGACAAAATTGCAAACCAGAACAATTCAGAAAGGCAGGTGATTCAAAAATGGAAATGATGAACACTCATGTGTGGTAGATAAACCTCTGGGTCTTTCACAGTCTCATTTTCTCATTTTAATCAAAATAAAGAGGAAAGTCTCTTTATATTTTCCATTGGTTTGGAGCTTGGATTTTTTAAGATTTTCCAGTGCTTTATAGGTTTGGCTTGGATAATGTAAGTATTGTGTAGTCTGATCTTCCAAGTGTCTTCTGTTATTATCAATCTCTGGCTGTTGTTAGGGAAATCTGACTGAGAGTGTCTATGTGATGGTTCCCTCCTTTATTATAACTAGCACCAGCAGCCACTCGTGTTTATCTTGTCTTGGATACATTAAGTAAAGTCTGCATCCTGGTTTGGGCTTAGCTGATTTATGCTTGAAGTGAGGATTGTTTGTTCTCTGCAATGAAACAATCTTTTGTGACAAACTAACAATGGCAAGGGATGAGCTCTGATGTTAAACAGTGGTAGCTTTTCTTTTCTTTCTTCTTTTTTTTCCCTCTTCTCGTTTTAAGTCTACCCGCTGCCTCAGGAGGAAGGCAGCTGCACTAATAATATGTCTCTAGGCCCTTATTTGAAAAATCTGTAATTGAGTGGACAAAATTTCTGGTTGCTTGAGAGGATCTATTCAGAAGAGACCTGAAAAGGATGAGGGAAAAGCACACTAGACATCAAGAAGTCCTAAGGGCTCTATTGAGAGGGAAACCTATGTAGATATTGTAGGACAATTACACTTGTGAGGCAAAGCACTAAAATGGATCTGTGAAAAAAAATCCTGAGGAATGTTAAACAAAGCTTTGAACAGGGCAAAGAGCTTGCTGGGAATACCTCAAAAGCAAGGAGGCGTATTTGGGTGATGTTTGAAGGAAGGCACATGATGGCTGGCTGCTTCAAAGAGCAGGCACAGAATGTGTGTTACCACAGGGCTTCTGACCATTCTCACAGCTGCCAGGTCAGCACAAGGGGGAGAGCTCATATCTGGGTTAAGTTTATTTGCTCCTTTGCTCTTTTCAGTGAGCTGTTCCAATGCCCAGCCTCCCTGGTGCCCCTGTTCAGGGACACTTTCCTGCTGTTGGCCTTTCCAGCCCCTGCCTTTCATGCCTCCTTTGGAAGCTGAGGAAGATGTCCTGTACAGAGTGGAGATGATGTATTCTGTATTGTATCAGGCAAATAACCCTGTGAGGGTATTTGTATTTCAGTGATTGCCTGTAGTCAAGTTTTGTTGTGTGAGATTTTAAGAGTTACTTGCTTAGATGTAACATACTAAGTTTTGTCTAGTGAGGCTTCTTTCCTGCATCATTGCTGACTGCAGTGGGTGGTGTGGGGCATTAATGAACAATCTCTGGCACCCTCTGAATGGGCTTTGCTGTCAAAACTTCAGATGCCTAAAAGATCAACCCATTAGTGATGAGACCAGCATCAGCTCAGCCTATTTTTAGGTTTTTCTTTGCTGCTTCTATCTTTGATGTAAAGACAGCTGTGCTCCCCTCTCTCGTTATGCAGACCAAAGTTTTTATCTCCACTTTGGAACAAGCTGTCCATTGTTTTGATCACTCAGTGATCTTTCTCTGCAGCTCTCCTGTTTGAATTCTTGTTAATCATGATGACTGTCACTGTCTGTGTTAATTTAGATGTGGCTCCAGTCCATGTTCAGTAGTGTAAATATTTCCCTATTTAACTGCAAATCTCCTCTGATAAGCATTTAAAGGAGCCATTCCCGTACACACTGTGGCTGTGCCTGCCTTGCAGCCTGGAGGGGTGTCTGACTAGGCTTTTTCCTGGGTTTTACTTATGCATGGGTGGATTGTTATGTTGTGTGTTTTGAAGAAACCACACACAACTTAAATGCTGTGAGTGTGGTTTACTTCTGAAAATGAATTCCCCTGTGTCTTTTCTAAGTTACAGTGGTTTTCCACAAATGTCCAAGAATCCTGGCTCGGGATCCTGTCAGCTGTCTTTTTATTCTTTTTCATCTTTCTCTGCTGCTTTCTTTCTCATCCTATACTCTTTGTTCCTTTCTTTTTCTCCTCTGTTTTTAATTGCTTCTAAAGTTTTGGAACATCTTCAAAAGTCTTGCATATGCAGTTATTTTTAGACCTTTAAAAGAAGTGATTTCTACTTTCTTTTTCCTGTGACTGCATTTGTTACCTGCTGAGGCCGTACTTCCAAAGACATTTTTTCTGGTAAAGACAGAACAGCGTTTTTAGGAAGTTGCTTGTTCTGGTGTCCCAATGTCTCCTTTTCCTACAGAGCACCTGAAGAAACGCCTGGAGGATTACATGGCCCAGTTCCCGAACGTGCGGATCCTGCGGACCAAGAAGAGGGAAGGGCTGATCAGGACCCGCATGCTGGGGGCCTCGGTGGCCATCGGGGATGTCATCACCTTCCTGGATTCCCACTGCGAGGCCAACGTCAACTGGCTGCCACCTCTCTTGGGTGAGTGGGGGGGCTTGCTGAAATTATTCCCTCCTGCTGCTTTCCCCTCGGAAGTGGATAAAAGAGAAATGAAATATCAGAGAGAACAAACCAACCGCAAGACTAAAGTGAATTGTTGGCAACTTGTAGTGTTTAGTATGAGATTTTTTCTGTTCTGGAGTCCCACACTGTGCAGTAACTTTGTCATATGATTTTTTTAGTTAAAGAGCAGAAATCGTATTCTTCTGTTTCTTTATTAAATGAAATCTTAAATAATTTACAGCTTGCTAGAAGAGTAAACTATCACATGGTCATTCAACAGCTTGCAGAGAGGAGTGGCTTTATGATACAGAAAAGATCTTTACATGCAGATTTTGAGGAGCTTTTAAGGGTTTTATCTCCTATACAGCTATATTTAACTTCATAGTCTGCAAGGCTGTGAAAAACACTTCTTGTGAATGAGAGCTGCCAGTGTGCATTTGTAGAACATGGGCACCCTTTTCCAAGGCAGCACTCCATCTTTGAGGAGGTGTCAGTTCTTTTCAAGGATGACTAATTGAAGGGACAGTGCCGTCTGTTTCTGGTACCTGGCTGCCTCCAGCCGGTACCAAACGCCTTCACAGGCCTGCTGCCAGTGACCTGTCAGAGCTCTCTCAGGTGTGGCTTTCTCAAATAGGCTGTGGCAACAATAGTCAAGCAGAGGTTTAAGAAAGAGTCCGATTTTCCTGCAGGATTGATAGTTGGTTATCCTGTTGCTTTCACTACAGTTAATATCTGCAATAGTTTGAAACATTTGCAGCTTTATGAGCCCCAGGGAGGGAGGACAGAATTAGCTTCAATTGCCATTTAAATGAGAACACGAAAAGGATGCTTTGACTTTTAAAGCATAGAAAGGGTTTCTGTGAGATGTGTTTTGGAAGCTGAAACATCATTCTAATGCCTCTGCTCTGAGAGCTAACTTCCAACAAGAGACCATCTCAGTAATAAAGTATTTAAGAAATTCCAGATGTTTATGCAGGAATTTTTCCTGTGTTGTATTATTTGATTGGAAGAAAAGGTTGGAGGGGAGGTAACACATTTCTTGAGCCTGCTGAGAGTACTTACGCCATTAGTCTGAAACGCTTCCTGCCAGGTTCTGGTGTGGCAATTAGAGCTGGGTGGTGCAGTGGGTTATTCCCTGGATTTGGATCTGCACAGAAGGGGTTCACATCTGGGTCACTTGTGGAAATGAGGATTGCTTACCGAGTACAAGAGGTCTGGTTTTAGCCTGGCAGTCAGTTCTCTGTGGTAGTGTGGCTGTGTCTTCCCATTCTGCTTCTGGGTGATGGGTGCCTGGTGTTTTTCTCTCAGGGATTACAGAAGTAGCAGATAAATTGATATAAATTGGAGCATCTGCTGGCGAGAAAAGGAGCAGGAAGAAAGCTGAGTCGTTCTTGGACAACTTCATATTTTGATGCTTTTTTTGTAATTTCATGGTCAAAGGAAGCAGCTGGTGGAGGTTTTCTAACCTGTTTCTCCAATCTTCAGATCGCATTGCCCGAAACCGCAAGACTATCGTTTGCCCAATGATCGATGTCATTGACCACGACCACTTCGGATATGAGACTCAGGCTGGAGACGCCATGCGAGGGGCATTCGACTGGGAGATGTATTACAAGAGGATCCCCATTCCTCCTGAGTTACAGAAACCTGATCCCAGTGATCCCTTTGAGTAAGTTACTGAAATGCAGAGTGCTAAGAGCCAGCTAATGAAATAACACCCTGCTGCAGGGTTGGTTTACATCTCAGTGTAGCAAAAGCCAGAAGCTGGTGTTAAGCTACTTGCTTTTTTGGCAGCTCTTTGCTTTGCTGGTTTAAAAGAAATGCATTGTGTAGTAGCTGTGAACACTCTCCTTTTCATTGCTGTTTTTTTGCCATATTAATTCCTGCAGAAGTTAACTTTTCATTGAAAACTCTAATGTGTAACAATTAATGTGGTCATTTATTACAGAGATCTTTCAAAGATAATTTAGTATCCCTAATGCTCTGCCAAAAACAAATCAATGGTGGGTTATGTGTCATTCCCAGGTGGGGGAAGAAGAAAATTTAGCAGAATAATTACAACAATTTTGATTATTACAGTGCACCGCAGAAGTAAATCTGTGATCAAGTTGTGCTCTGCTGTTGCTGTGCTTGCCAACATTGAGACAGTTCTGCTGTCCTTTATGCTCTGCAGTGTTTAAAAAAAAAAAAAAAGAAAAATAAACCAAGAAAACACTTTTTGAGGTCAAACTCGAAGACTCAATCCTACAACAAAAGCAGAGCACCATGTGTGGAGCATGCAGGTCCCTTGGGCCGAGGTGGTGTCCTGTCACTTCATGATCCAACTCCTGCCTGCTTGGAGGAGAGGCATTGGCAGGTTCTGGAGGGAGCCTGGTCTGGTCCTCCTTGTTTGCAAGTGGGAAGTCAGTAGATAACACCAAAACAACTGTTTGATGCACTGACAAGGCACTGGGAGCACTGGGTGGTGAAAAGAATATTTGTCAAATCTTGCTTTGTTTTTTCTCAAATGTTTAGCTAGAGATCTGTGTCTTTGAATGTGCTTGTAATATGGAGTCTGGTTTTTCCTTAAGGTCTCCTGTAATGGCTGGAGGACTGTTTGCAGTCGATAGAAAGTGGTTCTGGGAGCTGGGAGGGTATGATGCAGGTCTGGAGATATGGGGAGGAGAGCAGTATGAAATATCCTTTAAGGTGAGCCATGTTCTCTGGAAATTACTTTTGTTTTGAAAAGTAAGAATTTGTTCTGAGGTGCAGAATGTGAATGATCTGTCTTGTCCTTACTTTTGTGTGTGATTAAAGGTGAAAGAGCTGGGAGTAGTGAGATAGTGCACAGCAGAATCAGCATTGATATGAGCAGTGACTAGTGAGGGCCAGTTTTGGACCAGGATTAGCTGGGGTGTCCCCATTCTGTGGTAACAGCTCTGATGCATGTGCTCTTCCCAGCCAGGGTCAGTCAGCTGGTGTGGAGCTCTCTGCCTCTGAGGCTGCTTAGATGGTGAAATACTCTCCTCCTTGAGGGAAGGAGGATTTCAGTTCCAGGAGGACCTCAGTCCTCAGCTTGAATTCTCAAAGAAGAGAACTTTGTCTGTAGTCAATCCAGCTGAGCCCTGGCTGTGAGAAACTCAGGCTATTACTTACCAGGAAGAAATCTTCAACAGCTGGAGTCATTACTGTTGCTGGCAATGATTTTGGATCATTATCTGCCTGGCCTGGAGACAGTTCTGCTACTAACTGAGCTGGTCAGTGGAGGGCTTTAAGAGTTAGCCAGCTGACCAAAAATGCACACAAAGAGTAACAAGTCATTGTAACTCACCAAGACTGCTGTTAGGTTGGAATATGGCACTCTGAAATCCCATTTGGGAAACCCACCAGAATGTCCCAAACCCCTGAAGGCAGGTGGCCAGTTTTCTCTTCAGTGGAGGGAATCCTTCCCATAGCCTGGAACAAACTGAGTAAAGATGTCTACATTAAACTCTGTTTGAGGTTTCTTTCAGAGGTTGGATATTTAATTTTACAGGTGTCTGGATGCCACTGATCTAAGCTAGCTGATCTTAGCATGAGGCCAGAGGATAGCAGGGATGTAGTGCACAGTTTGGCTTAAGGAGCTAAAATTCTGCCCATCTCCCCTGACAAGTCATGGCTGATCTCTTACAAAACTGATTCCTGAATCTCTGCCTTTGTGCAGTTCAGAGGATATCAATCCTCCGCAAGCCACATTGCCACGCACACATCCCATGTGCTACTGGGCAGCAAACAGTGGGAGAAAAGACACTGATTTTGAGACAGCCTTTTCTTCTATCATTTCCTCATCAGAACCCATAAGTCACCTTCAGTGTCCCTTGTCCTCTGTAACAGTGGCAGGAAGGGAGGGGTGAGGGCACCCTCTTTGGGGGTGCCATTGTGTTTAGAGCCATTTCATCTCTGTGTTGCGTGTAATGAAATTGTGTAAGGCGCTCATTCTCTGCAGGAGGGGCAGCATTCAGCCTCTTCCTCTCTGAAAATGCTCCTTTCCAAGAGTGATGACAGTGGCTGGACAAGCCCTTTGTCTCCAGTGCCACAGCAGACAGTCACACTGCTTGATCTGCAGGAAATAAGACTGCTTCATTCATCTGTTTGCTTATCCCCTCTGAAACATGCTGTGTTTTATTTCAGTCCAGAGACGGTAATTTATGGAGGGATACGTTTGCTTTAATTAATCTCTGCAAAGACCCCCTTTTTTCTTTCATTGTGCAACAGAAAAATGAAGTTTTCACTGAAAGAGGCTCAGTGTATTTTCAGAAATTAAGATAAATTGATACATTCATCTGTGGCTGATAGATTTAATAATTCTGCTGGAATTGCAAGAATAGAAGGTTTGTTCATAGAATTTATGAAGCTATGACATTTCCTGGTGAGCTTAGAGCTACGTTTTTACCTTTAGAAGCAGACTGAGATTTTGTAGTTAAAGGTGCGCTGTCAAATAATTTAAAGCTCTGGCTTTAGGTGTGGGGTATCTGCTTTCACATTATTTATTATCTCATGGGAATTCAGAATTTAAGCATGTCAGATTTATAGCTGAGCTTTAACAAAGAGTCTGTTCCTGTCCCTGGGTGTTGAGGGTGCAGTAGGTTTCTGTACTGCTGGCCTGTGATCCATTGCATTGGATCTGGCCTTCTCGAGCCTCACCAGGAGTACAGGGCTTCTTGAGGAGGTATTTTGTGTTTTGGATTTTTTTTCCTTAAGCATATTCTTTTTTTGGCTATTCATAGACTGTGCTTTGCTGGTTCTGCCTTTATTTTAAAATACAGGGCTCTGTTGCCAAGAGACTGGAAGTAAACAAGTTTATTTAGGAGCCTTTCTTTTTGGAAATCATATGTATTTCTGTTATCGGCTGGCTCTGCTTCCTTCTGAGCAGAAATTTTCAAGCAAGCCAACAGAGAAAGCATCAGTGTGTAACACCTCAGAAAACATTCAGCTGGAGGGTGGACCAAACTCTAGAAGCCTTGCACTTTGTATGAAACATGTACATCAAACATCATTAGGAAACACTGCATGTAGGAGAGACAAAAAATTGAGGTGAACTATCTAATCTTAATTGCTGGTTTGACATTTTCTGAATCTTAGCAATCCCTTAAAACAGACATTTCTAGTTTAGAAATGAAGGAGTTGGTCTATCCATTCCATATTCAAGCAGAAAACAGGCACTGCTTCCTTCACTTGACCTGTGTGTGTCCAGAGCAGCTCAGTGTCTCTGAGCCAGCACTGCTGCAGGTCAGGCTGTTCCTGCAGTGTCATCCCAGACACAACAGGTAGATCACAATCTCCAGTGGTGATTACAGCTGAATTCCCAGGTGCTGACCTTGAAGTGTGTATTTTGGAGAAAGGGTAAACATTCACAGCTATCTCTGTGGGGCATTTGTCACCTTTCCTTTCTGCTGCCTCGTGGTTTCTCTGTTCAGTAGGCTTCATTGAGGTGTGGTTCTTTGCTTTTTTGGAGTCACTTCCTTACCTCTCCTCTCCTACAGTTTTTCCTGGTCTTTTTTATCTTCCTGATTGTGTGAACAAAACCCAATTCTTTACCCAAAGTTATAATGGACCTTTCCTCTTCTAAACACAATTTAATAGCTACCTACATAACCACTTCATTTTTTTTTTACATAAATGCATTTAATTTGGAGCAGTATGTGTGAAGCATTTAAGCTGCTCCTTTCTGCAAGTGCTACTTTGTACAACACTTATCTACACCCAGTTTTATTTGAGATGATGTTGCTTCTTTTCCAGTATTTTTGTGGATTATATTCTGTTTTGCTTACATAAATCTTCACTAAACTGCTTCACGTCTCTCTTCCATAAATACATAGTCTCTGATTTTTTTGGTTATGGGGAAACAGAAGAGTAAAAAGGGATGTCTCTGACTTGTGTAGGCATAAATATAGATGTACTTTGTATCTCAGATCCAAGTAGTGTGGTTCTCAGTCCTTTAATTGCACACTATACTTGAAGAGCAAAGAATGAGAATCCAGAATGTCCCTCTTTAGGTGATAAATCATTTCATTTTTAGAAACGTTTGCCTTGTAATTTGGAGATTGTAAAGCCTTCATAAAATGCAAAGGGCTCGCTGCAAACAAGCCAAATTGACAGTTTCCCTGAAAAGAGCAATTAAAAAGGAGACAAAAGAGCTGGTCAGTACTTGTGGTCTTCAATTTTTGCTTCAGCAATAGGAAAAGAGCCATTGCACTTATTCTGATGATTGTAGGTCGTTGCATTTTTTCCAGATCCTTATCTCAAACCATCAACATGGATTGCTTCTGATATCCACAGCATAAAACATGTTACATGTTTTCCAGCAAATCCCAGTGCTGCACAGCTTCCGTTCACATGTCTAAAGCCTGCCTCTCCTTTGCCCCATGCCAGCACCATGGGTCTGATTCCCATTTTGCCACTGGGCACTGGCAGGTGCATAGTTGGGGTGCAGCTGCCAAGGGATCCCTTCTGACAGCATTTCTACTTGTGCTGCTGAAATTAGTGCTGATTGTGAGCCTGCACTGCTTATTCCAGGCACATACTCACTTCACTTTCCAGCAGCTCACGTTTGCCCACATTGGAGAACAGGCTGGGCATTCTGCTGCTTTTTTTGTGAGGTTTTTTTTAACCAGCACATGCTGTTTAATTCTAAGGCTTTCAGCTGCAGTACAGGGTGGCTTCTTTCTACCTTCCTATCTAGTGATGCACAGATCAGTTTCAGACCATTGACTTGAAGTTTTTACCTCTGTTCACCTTCTTCTTGGTTCAGGTTCCTGAGCAGCCTCCCACCAAGCAGCAGCAGGGAAGTGCTCCCATCCACTCCCTGAAATGTAATTATTAGAAAGTGCTGTCGTTACTTCAAATGCTCCAGACACTGAGGAGGGGCTGTACTGGTGTGTGGTGTGTGAGAAGGTGCTGTGCAAACACACAGATCCCAGTGCCTCACAGGCCACCTTAACCTCTCAGAGAGCATCAAGTCCCAGTAGCAGGAGCAGCTGATGCTTCCAGTATAGAGGATTACTGAGTTATTGCCCTTGCTTTCATCTCTCACCTACTTTGTTATGCAGAGAACTCCTCTGACTTATCCTCTGTGTCCGTTTCTTACCACCTTTTGGTGTGTGCTCACACAACCAGCCAGCTGTTCTATGTTGGTCCATCCCATAGTTTTCATTTCTGTTGTGTCTTGCAGAAGCAGCTTTATTTTCAAGGCTTAACTATCCTTTGTGTTTTTTCCCTCTCTTGGGAAGCATTGGCTCATCATGGTGCAGTCTTTGGAAACCATAAACCTTGTATACCCAGATAATTTGTGTTCACACACCAACTGCAGCATTGTATTGTGTGTTTGAGAGGAGAGGTTCAGCTGTCTTACCTGACATTGTTTTCTGAAATTGCAGAAAGGGAATTGGATCAGCATAACATTCCCATGTAGAGAATAGGTGGCATATTATCTGCTGCTTTCACAGCATACTGACTGAATCAAAGGCTCTGGAGTCACTTTATGAATATGGAGTTACAGCTCTCCAGGCCGCTGGGAAGATGGAAGCAATATCACCAGCGTTATTTTATTTCCCTTGTGTAGTTTTTATTATTAGGGTGAGATTGTGGCCTTAGCGGAATCTGCTCAGTGTGCCCGTTGACCTCAGTGTAGCCAGGTTTTCTCTTCATTCTAGCAGATCTGTCAGCCACTGGATTCCAAGCCCAAAATGAAGATTGGCAAAATTGTGCCTGAGGAGGAAGAGAAATTTCCTGTTCTCTCTTGATGAGATCTGATTAGATTATTGTAAGAAGCCCTGTCTGCCTGACCAGCTTTAATTCTTGTTCTTACGGCGTAAATGGCTGTTTGAAATCAGGTGCAAGTTCAGGCTCTGACGTTTTCTGTCATGTCAGCTGAGGAGTGAGGCACAATCTGGAAAACACCCAGAAGAAACTGGCTCCCGTGGTCAAAGGAGAAGGCAGTAAGTGACAGTCAGTGTTGTGGGGAAGGCAGGAGGTGCTGCCCCACAGCCCAGCACCGTTCCAGCTCTCTGGCAGCGCGGTATTTTTAGCAGTGTACGTTCTGGTGTGTCATGCCTGGGAACTGTATTCTCTTTTAAAAACAACCAAATATCAATAGCTGAGTGGAAGCATTCCCTCAGCTAGCAAACAGCTATTTTGGGTTTGCTTCCCTTGCATTTACTCTTTGACAGACCCCTAGATGCAATTCTCTGACCTTTAGCTCTGACTTTCTAATTCTTTTGTTAGCTGTGTTTTACCAATGCATATCACGCTCTTTCCCTCTCCCCCTTCTTCCAGTTGTATAGATAAGGACTGGTAATTGTCTTTATGGAGGTTGTAATGAGTTCTGTCACCACACAAAGCAGCTCACTAATAAAATAAATCAAAGCAGCAACGAATGAATGGAAAGCATGCCTTTAAAATTAGATTTGTACTGCGGGTGCCATACTGTCACTTGCAGCGTGAGGCAACATTAAAAAGGCACAGAGGTGGCAAAGTACCTTGAAAGGGTCATTGAGCTCTGCTGGTAGGGATTAGGAAGCTTTCTATTGCAGCATCATTTGGAATTAAATATTTTAAAGCATGATCAGGACAAGAGCAAGTTAAACTGATGTTAGGTTTTACTTATTAAGCAACTCAGTTAAGTAGCTTTTCTGATCATATTGCATGTGTTCATATAATGTTGTCTTCTATGCCTGGAGTCTTGTACCATCCTGGAGCTCCTGGCCCATCAGTTCTGTCCATCTTCCCACTCCTGCTGCCTCTCCAGCTCTGCAGCACAAGGACAGCTTTCTCCTCTCCAGCTGTACCGACTGCAGGGCTCTGCTGCTCAGCTTACACAGGGACATCATGTTCCAGAGAAGTGTATTCCTGTTGGCCTGGCTGAAACCTTTCCTTAGAGATGGGGCAGGTGAGGCATCCTGTGGGCAGGCAGCAAGGAAAACAGGCTGGTGTTTGCAGCCAGGCTTGTGTTACACTACAGTGCAGCTGCTGAGAACCCCTCAGGCTTCTTGCTGCAGGGTGCAGTGCAGGGTAGTGCAGGTTGTGGAGGAGTGTGTGTGTCTGTGCAACTGAGCTCTGGGCTTCTACTGCTGGTTCCCAGGTCTGTTGCAGCTCTTACAGCCTTGCACAAACCATTTCTGTCCTAGAAACACAAACCATGCCCAAATTCCTGTTTTCTCAGCCTGTTAATTTCCCAGCAATAAAATCACACCCTGGCCCTCTGCAGCCAAAAGCACAGTCACTGCAGAATAAAAAGCATTTCTAATTCCATAAGAAACTTCACAGAAGCTGAGTGCTAGTTTCTCTTTCATCTCTTCTGCACCGGCCTCTCAGGACACAGCAGGGACAAAAGGAATGAAATTCTGTAGGAGTGTTTGTCAACTTTCTTCTTGTCTCTCTTACCATAACGACATGTAATTAAGTACCTTGAACTTTAGAAGTTGCCTGTGAAAAATATTTCTCTAACTGAGAGCAACCAACCTCCATTAAGTTATATGCAGTCAGCAAATGACTGTAATTATTAGGGCCAGCAGACAGAGCTGAAACTCCAGAGGACTTTAGTGTCAGAGCTAATAATTATGCAGCAGCCTTGGCCAAATATTTCTCTTCCGAGCTAAGTATTTAATATTGTCACTGTAGAATATTAATGGAATTGCCTGCTATGTGTGAAGCTGTTGACTAAGCTCATTGTACAGTGGACTGTGGTGGCTCAAATTAGCCCCAGTGAACTGAGACATCAAGAGCACTGCACCAGCCTGCCCAGAATCCACAGTCTTTGGGGCATTCCCATGGGATCAGGGGACAAATGGGAGCCTCGCTTCAGGAATTCAGAAAGTCATTTGTTTGGCATTCTAAAGGGTACTTTTTCTTTAAGTATGGATTGGATATTTCTGTGAAGCACAGAAATATTTCTTAAACCTAATGAGGTAGATTGGCTGGTTTAGAAAACATTTCCATTTGTTTCACTTGGACAAAATTATTACATCCATGCTATAAATAAAGAATAAAAGAAAGTTATTACAGAGTGCTGGCACAAAGTGAAATCTTCCCAGATGGGGAAGGAAGCTTTTGAGCCCACTCTAGATATTAACCAAGCATCAAGGTAGTCATCTCCAAATAGCAGTGTGTTCTAGGACTTCCTGAGGGCTTTTTAAAAGCTATTTATGTGTTCACCAGTCAGAGATTTCCACTTAATTGTAAGGCTGCAAAAGCAATGAAAGAATGTCAGCAATGAAACCATAAAATAGCATGATAACCACGGGAAAAAAGTAGTAGTTTCTTCTGATTTCTGGCACTTGAACAGGCTCATGAATTCCCTGGAGCCTTTTGCATAACACATGACCACCTGTACTAGGGAGATGTCCTCCCTTTTATAGCCTCGTTATACAACCTACACCCAGGGTTTTTTTTATGGCAGCCCAGTTTAACTATTGTGGTTACTATTGCTGTAATAACATATATCAGTTTAAAGCAAGGTGTGTGCTGTTTTCTTGGTGCTTGGATTTTTTTCCCTGTTCTTTTCTGTATAGAAGGCTTGAGAGCACTTGTGCTAAATCAAGGCTTGCTGCATGGCTCTAAGCGGGTTGTTATAGGATTTGGGACTAAGGCAGGGAGGGGATGGGATTTGGGAAGAGTGTATTTTAATGTAAAAATCTGGGTTAAGTTTTTTATTACTTGGAAGTCTTTTTTTCATTTTCCTCCATAAAGCCAAGATTGAATGTGTTTCTCTGCTGTTCCACAGGTATGGATGTGTGGAGGTCGCATGGAGGACATCCCTTGCTCTAGAGTTGGTCATATCTACAGGAAATATGTTCCGTACAAGGTTCCCACAGGAGTCAGCCTGGCAAGAGTAAGTGGCAGTGGCATTCCCCACGGCAGGAATCTGACTGCAACGTGACCATGCTGTTGTCTACTCTCACCCCACAATGGGAGGCAAATGTAGAGGGTTTTGTTTGTCTGTAATTTGTACTTGTACAGTGCAAGTTGAGCAGTTTTGCAGTGGTGGATGTGTAGCACAAAGGGAGGAGAGCCCAGGGAGCTGCAGATGTGTGTGTGAACAGCTGCTATGCTCCAAGCATCAGCACTGCTGGGTGCTGGTCAGGGATTTTGTGATCAGACTCTGGCTATAAAAACAAGATATGGCTTTATTTGTATAATACTTCAGTCATTTTATAGCTGTGCTCTCCGAGAGCAGCAGGCTTCAGCGTGGTGATTGGTTTTGGTGATTGAAAGACCTCTCAGCTTCAAGCATCACAGACCACTGAATGGGCAAGCTGTAATTTTCCACAATGGAATGTTCTGTGCCATCTTATTTCTTAATCTAGTGTAGCCCAAAGAAGAAAGAGCTTTCGTCTAGCCTGCATTGGGTTTCTCTTGCTAATTTTCAAATTGAGGAGGGATTGCATTGCCCTCTGCTGGGAGAAAGCATCCTAGGAGCAGGAAGGCTGCAAAACTAAAAGCCTCAGAGAGGTGCCCTGCTGTTCTGAAATCTTAAGGCTTGCACAGTGTTACAGTGCTTTAATGGCATCACCCCAGTTAGAGATTTGGATTTATTCCTCAGCTCAGCAATGATCTGTCAGGAGCACTCTCCTGTCTGTGCCACCTCTTCAGGAGGGAGCTGTATTTCTTTTGATCCAGTATTTGGCTCTTGTGTCCTCCCACAGTGTTGGAAGGGGACAGCATAGAGGTAGGAAAGGCTGTTTTTTGGCATCTTAACAGACGCCTTGAGATAAACACCTGCTCCTGCATTTGGGGCAGGATCAGCACACTGCTCACTCTTAGCATCCTAACTTTTTTGGTAGTCAGTGATCCCTGCTGGACTGAGCAGCTTCATGCAAGGAGTCACGAGGCACATTACTGAGAGGCACCAGAACCGTGCCTGATGTTGCCAGAGAAGAGCCCAAGGTCCAACAGTCTCGAGGGCGCTGTGACAAGCAGGTTGTCTTGAGTGGGTGGTGTTTGTTGCTGTCTTGGAGGTGCACAGGGGATTAAGCTTTACAGTAATACATGAAATGTGCTGCTGCCAGGAGGTTAAAATCCTTTGCTTCTGTTCTGAAGGGTCATTGCCTGAATACTCTGTATTCCTAAGGTATCTCAGAGTTTTACCCAAGAAAATGGAAAAATAGTGCTAAGAAAGAGTATTGTGAAGTGGAGCTTTTCAGAAGGGAGTACTGCAAATCCCATTCCTAGATGGATATAAAAGATGCAATAAGAAGGATTTAAGAAAGCAGCTTTTTGTCAGAGACCTTTGAATGTCCAGTGGTATTTACCAGCATCATGTTCTGACTAGTTTCCTTACAGAAAAAAAGGAAAAAAACAACTTTTGATTAATGTTGTTTTTCTTAGCCACAAGGAGCTAGATATAATGGCCAAGTGCCAGGATTCTGTTTTGACCTCAAATGAAAATATCTTTCTAAAAGTCCCTTGGAAGTACAGAGTAATAAAAATAATCTTTGTCCTGAAGCTGGAGAGAAAGAGTGGATGTGAATGAAAATCCTTTCTGAGCAAAATCATGCGAGCTGCTCTGAATGCTAATGGTGGTTTGTGCAGCACTCTCAGGTGGTTTCCCCTCTGATTCTCCCCCACAGAACTTGAAGAGGGTGGCTGAGGTGTGGATGGATGAATATGCAGAATACATTTACCAGCGCAGACCCGAGTACCGGCACCTCTCCGCAGGCGATGTCACCGCTCAGAAGGAGCTTCGCAACAACCTCAACTGCAAAAGCTTCAAGTGGTTCATGAACGAGGTAGCCTGGGACTTGCCAAAGTTCTACCCACCAGTGGAGCCTCCAGCTGCTGCCTGGGGAGAGGCAAGTTTGTGCTCAGACGTCTGCAGTGGGCAGACAGGCTGTGGTTTGGTTTTTTACAGTGGCCTGTGTGCCTCAGTTGCCGTGGGTAAAGTGTGAGCGAGTGTTTAAAGATCTGCTTGATATTCCAAAACCCAAAACTCCTCTACCATTGCACTGGCCTGATCAAAGCAGGCAGTTGGGCAGGCAGCTGTTTCTATTAGTGCACAGCTCCAACGAGAATAGAGACTTGGCTTGTTCTGCATGTTGTGTATTTAGTAGAAAGCAGAATATGCCAGAGGGATGACTAGGGAGAGGCAGCAGATGAGCAATAGTGAAATCTTGTATTTCCAAAGGGCTTTACGACTGTGTTGAGCTACTCTTGTCCTTAGCTTTCCCATGTGAAAGGCAGGAAAATCATCCTTATTTTTGAAAGTCAGCTGTGTTCTGGGAATAGCATCACCCCAGGAGCGAGGCTGTGAATTGTTACACACAGCTGTCGTGGCTGAGTGTTTTGGGTCAGTTAAAGAATCACTGGCAAAGATGTTGGCAAAAGCTGGTGTAATATAAAAGTGAAAGTATGACAAAGTTTATTGGTAAGGTTCACTGTACTGCTTTCTAGAGGGTTAAAGCACACAGAGAAAAAGCAAACTAAAATCTAAAATCAATCAATCTGAAATTGAAATCAGCCAAAAATTACCTGTGTGAAGACTAGGGATGGAAAAGGGTAAGGATAAAAAATAAGGGAGATCCTCCCATGGAGTCACATGGTTCAGAGTGGACTCCCTTACTAAACTTAGCTCTGAACTGAACCTGTTTAACAGCACTTAAACTTAACAGCATTTAATCTGTAGCTTAAGTTAAACAATTCGACAAAAGATTCATGTAGAATTTACTACAGCCCAAGAGTAACAAATCGAAAGTACTTAAGAATCCAGAAGAGCAATATTGTACATTTGCTATAGCATATTCACACTGTCACAGGTTGAAGGGAAGATGTACAAGGTATAGACCTGTGAAAAAGTGGCACCACCAGACAACCCAGCCCACAGTGGGCTCTGCAGTCCAGTCACTGCTAGGTTTTGCTGTGTGCTGGAGGTACAGCTGGGTCCCATTTTGAGTTCTGTACTTTCTTCCAGCTGTTACTGGCCAGCTCAGACTCAGAGTTAAGAGAGGAATCTTAAAAACTAACTTCATACAAACACTGCTGCAATTTGAGCCAATTTGAGCCTTCTTTTCTGGTAGGAGTAGGAGATTCAGTGACTAATTAACTATTTCAGATACGCAATGTGGGAACTGGACTGTGTGTGGACACTAAGCATGGAGCCCTGGGATCCCCACTGAGGCTGGAAAACTGCGTGAAGGACAGAGGAGAGGCAGCATGGAACAACGTGCAGGTAACAATCTCATCAATCATCAGCTCCTAAATCTGGGGAGGCAGAGGCTCCAAGGACCAGTGCTGAAGGAAGGCCATTTAGAGCTGTCCCCAAGGTTCACACGCTGATTGTACTCTGGTACAGGATGTGGCTTGTGCTTGTGGTACAGGAGGGTCTGGAGCCTGGAAGACTGTGCAGAGCTTTTACCTCTGCTTTGAAGTTCTGAGTGAACAAAAGAAATGACAAGAAAACAGTGTGCCAAAACAATAAACCAGTAACAAGGCAGCTGTAATATGTAACAAAGTGAATATTAACTTCAAAGGTTGTGCTGAAAGAAGTGATAGAGGAGCATCATGCATATTAATGAACCTGCAGGAGCATTCAATAACTGTTCACTATCATCCTCCTGACAGGAGGCAAATGCATTATAAACACGCAACTATTGCTGGAGAGATGAAACCAGCCAGGTTATAGATTCACCCTCTCAACATATGAGGTGCCAGAAACGACAGCTTTATTGTAACAGAAGGGAGGAAAATATTAGTTTGTCTAAACTGTAGCAGCTGAGCTGAGAAAGGATCAAGAAAACAATGCCTCTATTACAGAGCCATGCATAACTCTTCAGGGAATGGCTTCAGTAGTAGGAGACAGAGGGTTGTTGCATATCAATTTGATGCGTGAAAAATAGAAGCAAAACCAATTTACTCAGGCACAGTCCAAACTAAGCCTCTGTTGTGTCAGGAGGATGTTGAAAATTAGTTTTGGCTTATGTTTAGGAAGAGAATGCGGTTTGAACTTCTGAGTAGCGTTGAGCCTAAATGATTGTGGTAATTTCACTCTCAAGAGGGATTTAAAAGACAGCCAAGAACAAAGAAGTTTCTTTGTGCAAAAGTTTTTGGCCACATTGCTTCAAATAGCAGCACTCTGATCATTACTTTCCGACTGCCTCATGAGAGATCTCTGAGGAGAGTTATTCCTCCAGCTGACTCCAAAGGAGCCTCCAGAACAGCCTTTTCCTCAGGGACTGAAAGGGAGGTGTGCTGGCTGGCAGCCCTGCACAACCACATGGGCTGGTGCTGTCCTCTCATCAGGGCACTGCATTGCCAGGCATAGGCTGTGCTCCATTACTGGAGTTAAAACTCTTCCTCTGCTCAATAGAGTCCCTCCTTCATTTCACCTGAGAGTGCTTAGAGTTCATTGCAGGGTCAGTAGAAGGGAGCATCAGGAAGCAACTCCCAAGTGTTTGCCTTTCCTGCACTCCTGTGGGCAGGGTGTGAAGCTGTGGCTCCTGGTCTCTTGTCCCAGGAGTGCGGGACAATTTCTCAAGGTGACTGCAGGCTGCCTCTGCAGACTTTGGTGTTCACTGCCAGCGTTAACTCCGAGCTGCTGGAGCTCTCTGGCTTTTCTGCTGGCTGAGGAGGCTGTAATTGGTCAGCTGCTCACTTAATCCTTGATGTACGTCTGCATTGCAGAGACATCCAGGGCTTCTCTAGCACCCAGGCTGACCAGCATGGCTGGCTGCAGCAGCACTATCTTGTTTCACATGCTGTGACAGCTGGTACAGAGTCCCCTGGTCAGCAGCCCCTGTCCCCAGAGGCAGGAGGAGTTTTACCTGCAGAAGATGCTGTCCCTTCCTTGAAGCCATGCCCACCCTGTGGGCACAGGGAACAGCATTCTGCCGGTGAAAGTATCATGCCCAGAGGGTCCTGTTTGTCCTGACAGGTATTCACCTTCAGCTGGAGAGAAGACATCCGTCCAGGGGATCCTCAGCATACCAAGAAGTTTTGCTTTGATGCCATTTCCCACAGCAGCCCTGTGACCCTCTATGACTGTCATGGAATGAAGGGGAACCAGCTCTGGAGATACCGAAAAGTGAGTGTGTGCGTGTGGGCGTATTCTCGTCTAAGGTGTCAAATTGCCTGAGGCGCTTACTTCCTGAAAATGTCACCACTCGTGTTTTATTCCTTCTTTTCATGTAGCTGTAACAAGAGAATCTGCAGGCAGCCTGTTGTCATTGTACCATTGATTAAAAAGAGGTGACTCCCCTGTTCTACTGGTTAGAAACGTGAGGACCCCAGGTCTCCTGAGCAGAGGACACTCTCTGTGCAGGGTCCCCACAGCTGGCAGTGAGGTGATGCAACACCTTGTGTTTGCAAAGAGGTGTTCTGAGAGTTGGTTTGTTCTGAGCACTGGAATGTCCTGCCAAGAGTAGATAAGGATTTATTCATCCTACTAAGCAATGCTATTGTGGGCCACAGGTAAGTAAATTCTTGTCTGAGTGCCCTGTGCTAGTCCTTGCAATCTGCTGGCAAGATGCCTGGGAGGGATGCAGCAGGATTCCAGCCTGGAGAGCCCCTGGGAAGCTTTAGAGAGTCCCAGTGTAGGTGTGAGGATTGGGCTGCATTCTGTTGGAAGGGGTGGGAATGAACCCAGACACTTGTCAACCAGTTAAGCATGGAACAACTTCAGATATACCCAAATGACATAATAGCTCACCTTGGTTTTTAAGACTTCTTTCTGTTGATATTAAAATAACTTTTCTTCTCCACTTAAGCAACCTCACAACAAATTTCTCTCCTCCAGGACAAGACCCTCTACCACCCAGTCAGCAGCAGCTGTATGGACTGCAGTGAGAGTGATCGAAAGATCTTTATGAATAGCTGCAATCCTTCATCTCCAACACAGCAGTGGATATTTGAACACACAAACTCAACCATCTTGGAAAAATTTAACAGAAATCTTGATCTTTAAAAGACTGAGAGAAAAAATATATATATTTTACAATTATAGTTTTTACTGGGGAGGGTTACAAAAATTTTTTTAATACTTTTTTTTAAACACTTAATGAAGGTAAAAGGGAGAATCTCAGGAGAAGGTTAATTAGCAGGCCAGTCTTTATTGTGAAGATGCTGCATCCTTCTCTTCTGGGGATGGTGGAATTTTAAAGGCTTTGCCAGAGCCACTTCTGTGCTGAGACTGAACAGAAACTCTGTTTTTAGAGGAGTCTGAATGTGTTTCAAATGGCTTTTTCTTTCCCCTTTTTTGTTTTGTTTTATTTCCCACTGCAGTCTGGTGTTAAATGATTTTGTTATCCAGGACCCTGCAGGACTTTTTGTAGCTGCTATACCACCCACTGAAGCGTTCCCACATAGGTGCTTTATCTTCCAAACTCCATATAAGTAAAATATTGAAGACAAGATTTAAGTCTCCAATCAAAAAAATAGGGAAAAAAAAATCCCATTATTGTAAAATGAAATTACTATTTTTTTGCCCTGAACCAAATATATTTCAAACAGGTTGAGTATTATTACTTTCCAAATCATAGCTCTGATGAAGGAATGAGCTCTAGTGGAAGTGCAGCCAAGTGTTGGAAATATGGCTGTTGTTATTAGCCATGAGGAATCTGGGTTTCTGGTCCATTCACTTTGCAGTCAGTTTGTCACTCACTGTTGAATCTTCAAGGTGAAAGATTAGCAGAGGGTTTTTAAATAATCGCAGTTCTTACAGGTGAAGACTTTATGCTAAGAGCCTTTGGATATCAGGTTCCAAATTTGCTTCTTACAACCTTTTTAGCACAGACATCTCCAGGATTTCTCAGAGTTAAATCTACTGCGTGAAGATAATTTCCATTCTTCCTTTAGAGGTTTGAAGGCTAAGTTAATTTACAGTTGGTGTGAGCAGATTAATTCAGGATAATAAAGTCAGGGCTGAGATTAGCTATTGGTCTTTATCCATTTGTTCATCAGTCTGTAGTTTCTTGAGTCCTGTGGTCAGTGGTGTTCTAGCCTTGTGGAAACGTGCTATTAATCTCTCCTCATTTCCCAGCACCCACAGCACTGTGCAGTTCTGTGCCTGTGACTGGAAATCTGTTTGCTTTAGCAGAGATGTGGGACTGACGGACCCATTTTCCTGGTACCCTCTCCCTTGTGCAGTGAGTGAGCAGTGCAGGGTGTTCCCCCTTCTGGTTTGTCTGTGGGATCTGCCAGACAGTGAACCAGGAATGTCTCATCCCAGGAGCTGGAATGCATTGATATTAAAGAATGAATGGAGGACCACTGGTTCAAGTCTATATGAACCAAGTATTTTTAAAAAATCTGGTTTAAAATGAAGTTGTTGCAAAAGCACCTGTACTAGTTTCCCTGACTTAGTCTTGTACTGAAGGGAGCAGTGGCATTTTCTGGTAAAAGCTGTGAATGATGATGCAGTGAACCAGTGAACAGATGCTGTGTAAATTAGTAAACAGGATTCCTTTGCCAGGAATTGCCCAGCTCATTGGTTTGACTAGCTGCCCATGCAGGGGTGTTGCAAGAGTAGGTAGCATGCAGCCAGCTCTGAGGTGATGGGGATGGGACCCCTGTGGGATGCTTGATGAGCATGGTTAGTACATTGCCCTTCCTCAGAGAGGCAGGGAAGCTCTGCTCTGGGATGTCTTTCATGTGAAGGCAAGGAGATGCTTCCCTAGTGTCTCAAAACAAGCAGGATGGCTCTCTCTGCAGAGCTCCAGAAGCCCTTTTGTTGCCAACTGTAGGGTTGTGTCCCATGTTTCAGATGTGTTGGAGGCCATGTAGTGCTGTGCCTGGCAGCTGGGAGCTAACAAGGACACAGCTGGCTGCCCCCCAAACACTCCAGTCTGATGTGTTGAGTAGGAGGTTCAGAATCATTTCCACCTCTCTCATCACACAGCTGAGGCCATATCTGACCTTTTCTGTCAACTGAGCTGGTCCATGCAGTCATGGAGAACAGGAAACATGGGCACTGCATTGCAGCTGGCACCAGGTTTCCCAAATGTTGGTGTCTAAGAATTTTGGGAGTGAAGAAAGAAAAAATAGCCCTAGGCTTCCCTTATGAGAGTTCGGCAGCAGTATTGGATGGAAGTGAGAGCAGCATCAAGCAGAGTTGGCATTTTATGTTCTCAGTCACTACAGTATGTCTGTCATTAGGATCCCTTCGCATTTCTGTGGGAGACAGAGTCACCTTCCAGTGCTTTGTGTCTGACTGCTGCTTTCCTTAAGTTATTAATGCTCTCATTAGCCGAGTAGTGCTGACTGTGGAGCCACTAGATGGCCTGACTAGATGTCTTTATGAATGTTTTAATGCCTGTGGAACAAGAAGCTGTTTGTCCATGAACAGTGCTAGTTTTTTATAACTGGGACACAATCAGCATATTCTATAAATGGACTGTAGGTTGTTCTGCTTGCAGGTTGCAGCTTTGTGTGTCTTAGTTTTCTAATGAGAGGATTAGCTTCTGTTTCTAAACTGCATGGCTTGCTTTGTACTTGGGCTCACCTTGTGAAGGGAGCCCTCCTTTGGCTCACTGGATTCTTGCTTCAGAGAGAGCTGCAGCAATGAACAGGTCTTTTACCACTTGGTGATCTTAATTTGGAGAGAAAGGTCAGCTCTTAGCAGCTTGCACCAACAGATTAGGCAATAGTTGAGGCAATTCCTGTTTGACAACCCACCACCAGTACACAGAAACCTAAGATTTAGTGTCAGTGGTTGTACCAGGTCCATCTCAGTGTGGTTGATCTCTTTTCTGAAGGTTTGAGATCTGAGTATAGTAAGAGCCTCACAAATTCTGTACACTTCTGACTAGCTCACTGGGCTTTGAGCTATTAATTATTTGCATCAGTTACACTTTTCAGTACCCTAGAGGCTTTGTTGACTAATGCAAAGACTTAATATAGCCAACTGATCAAGAAATATAAGCTGTATTTCATCATCTGCATCTTTAACTGAGCCTTGCCTGGGCAATCTGGTTAATTATTCCAATTACTTTTGGTTATTTGTAAGCAAAATTGCTAAAGCATGAATACATAATTAGATCTTCACATCTGCATGCAAGTCAAGACTGGAGATTAAATACTGGTGATTATCTAATGCCAAATACATGTTTTCATATTTTTCCCCCAAAAGTAATGAAACACCCCTCTCTTTGTGGCTGCATAAGTTTTGTTGCTTTTAAGTATCAGCATCCCAGACAACAGGGTATGTGTTATGTTGCATAAAAATACTTTGATTTGCTCTTGAAGCTGTTGTTGATCTATACTGGTGCTAATCTCTAAGGCCTACAGACAGTAAATAAGTTTGGGGCTCTCATGTGTTGTGTGCAAGGTGTCTTTTCTCATACCTAGGAAATTAATTTTCTTTTTTAAACCACAATAGAAGAACGTGTGAGCCTTCCTGACAGGGGAATACAGCATCATTAAAATAAAGATGTGCCTTTTTAAATGTAAATGTACAGCAAATGCTTAAACTTGAACCATTTCCTAGTGCCTTGCTGGACAAGAGAGGAGAGGGGAAGGGATTGGGGGATAAGGATTTAAGAGAAAGCTTGACTCCTGCAGTGTTGTGTGTGGGTTGTTTTTTTTTTTTTTTTTAGATGTCTGATTTTCAATGCAAAATTTGCGTGAGCGACAGTAATCAGAAGCTCTTGGGTTCCCTCTGTTAAATCGATATCGTTAATGACTCTGGGGAGGTTTGTCACTCCTAATAGGAAGACTTGGAAAGGTTGGCAGCTTCCTCTGGGTGTGCTGTAACAGCTGAAGCTGTACTGGAAGATGTCTTGGTTAGCTGCTGGATGTTTCACCTCATGGTGAAGGCTCATTATTTCACTGGTATGAGGGATCCTGCATTTTATTTTCCAAATATGCAAATTATAAATAGTCCCAAAAGCATAGAAAATCTGTAGCAGAAGTGTCTTTCAGAAGAAGTTGATGCCTTCCATCACTGGGAAACTTTTTCAAGAGTGTATTAAAATCTCTAATACGGAAGTAGCAAGAAAGCAGTTTCTCAGCCTGACTTTCCTCTTGGTTGGTTTTACAGCAGTCTGTGCAAAGGGCTTTGCTTTCCTTTAGTACTGGAGTGTTCCAGTCAGTAAAGTTCCCTTCTCCCTGCTGCACTGAGATCAGTGATCTGAGAGTCAAACAGGCACCACCAGCACTGCAGGAGCACAGTGCTCTGGGGCTGCTACAGGGCTGTGACAGCAGCTCTGCTGGATCACATCACCCAGGGGAGACATCTCCAAATAGTCAGACTGGGCAATCATGGAACCTGCCAGGTGAAAGGGGAGAAGATTTTACTCTAAAATGTCTTTCAGGATACAGACAGAGACTTGACTTGATTGGAGAAAACAGCCAGCCTCTGGCAGTCAACCTGTCAGGCTTGCAGTCAAAAGAGCCCTGGTAAAGCCATGTGTGAAACAGCCCAAGTGATGCATATGTACCTTGCATCCCACATCCACTTTCAGCTGCTGGGGTTCATGGATTCACTGGGTGGTTTCACAGGATACAATGCAAAGGGGAGCTGGCTTTTGAGTCAGGAGCACTGAGTCCTGCTCCCTGGCTGCCATGGCCTGTTACTTAATCTTAAGCAAGGAAAGTCTGTGTGCTGCAATTCCCCAGCTTGTGTAGGATTCACCTTTAAGTGCTTTATTTTCTGACCTAATGAGTGTTGAGTCCAGATTTTAAAACAAGTTGCAAATCCTCACCTGGTTCAAGTGGAGAGAGATGCAGTGGATGGAGAATGGGAAATGAGATCTGAAATTGCCATCAGCATTCAACACAGACTCGTCAATTCATTTCATATTCCTCATTAACCAGTCAGATTGATTTATTCACATTATAAATTTGAAGTGTAACCAAAATAAGCTCACCTCCTGCTCTGATTTCTCCTTTGTAGTGCCATGCTTTAGCTTTGAGAATCTGTGAGGAACTAGGCAATGATAGATCATGGAAAACCTAATAAAAAGCCTGTGTCTGTTTTTGACTGTCCCTCTGCTAGCTGAGTACACTCCTTAATTGACTGCATTTGAGCTTTCTTGATGCTTCTGTATGACCTAAAAGGCTTCAGTGATTCCAGCAGTTGTGAGTGATTCGGGAGTTTAACATAAAGCCACTGGATCTCTGTGGTTTTAAATATACTAGTTCAACTCAAGGAGAAAAGTCTTAATCCTAGGTAGTGAGCAAACAAATGTGAACTTCAACCACAAAACAAGATAAAAACTGATCAAGCTAACAGCCTGAAACCTTAGCCCTTATGATAACAGCAACAAATAGCTTTAGCCTCTAGGGTGGAGAAGGGAATTGGTTTCAAAATGCATTCTCTAGGATCTCGGTGATTAGGTCTAATTTTGTCTGTACCTTGTACTGCATGCATTTTCTCTGTAAAACTGGATGGTGCCTCTTGAATCAGTGTGTATTTATTTTGTGCATATTAGGACCAACAGCCTAATATCTGGGGGTGGTAAAGGACTTGTAGCACTTTAATGTAGTAGCTTTCATAAATTGGGAATCATTGATAGAATGCCTAGTGTTTTTAAAGTTGAATGGACTTCCTTTTATAATATATTTAAAATAAATTTTTAATGTGTTTTCTGAAAACTGTGTACACAGATGTGACTGTCCCCACCTGTTTTGCTCCAGTGATTGATTTTTCTCCTACTTGTGAGAATAAGCTCAGCTGCCCTGGTGTGGTTTTCCCAGCACAGGTTTCCTGTCACTCCATGCCCAGTGGTGCAATGCTGAAGGAACCATGGCTGTAGTGGATGACTTGTGTCCAGGTAGGCCACTGCTGGGCTGGACTTTCCTTGGTAGGGCACACTGGGGAAGCACAGAGGAACGGAGAAAAGCCAGCTGTGACTCTTCCTTGTCTGCCTGTTTGCCTTGGGAGCGACTGCTGGGAGATCCACCCCACCCCTTGGTTTGCAGGGTAGGGCTTTAACAGCTCGTGGCCTTGTTTGTGTTCTGATCTCCATGTGAGGAGAGCAGGCTCAGCCCAAGACAATAAATCAGCATTGCTCATGTTCCCACTAGGACCCTCAGTGCTTCCTACTGTCACCACTTCATTTCTTCAGTGGCCTTCTCAATTACTCCTTTTTACTCAGCTCCTTGGGTGAAAAACAGTGGGGGGGAAATGGATGGGAGACAAACAATGAAATGTGTGAAAATCCGTGTATGGGAAAAGGAATCTTTCTGGGGGGACCAGCAAGGCAGGATCCCCAGGGAAGACTGTGCTGTGATTCTTGGCCACGGGAACATTGCCCAGGGTAAGTATGTGCCAAAAGCTGTGACAGTTTAAGCATTTTAACAGGTTCAATATGTGCCACCCTAGAAAAGTGCTGAGCAGAGTGGGAGTCTGGGGGAAGGTGCCAGAGCAGTGTTTTCATTGGCCTCCCCAAGGTACTGTGAAAGGAAATGGTCTGATATCTCATGATGAAAAGTTTAAAAAAACCTTCTTCCCAGGACATCTCAAGCAGCACAGACCGTTGTGAGAGAAGTATTTCTGTCCTGAGCCCCCTGAATGCATCCATTAAAATAGTAAGTTCCAGATGACAGCTACACCACCAACTTTAGAGGGTAGTGCTGCTCCAGGTGAGATTTACAGGCCTGCATAGGTTCCCCTAATTTGATTAGAGGCTGACTGGGATGGCCAAGCTATTACTGCTTTAGAGGCACTAAAACTGCCTGGGTACTGATGGGTTTATGAAACATTGTTTCTCACTTCATTGCAGCTCCCACAAAGAATTATTGGATCAGGTTAGTGATAGATACCTAATAAAGAATGTCTCTATGAGGCAGTTTATTTTGCAGCAAGCTTGTTCCAGACTAGCAGACTGTGAAATCCGGAGGTTCCCATGAGGATAAATATGCTGAAATAAACTGCAATTATAAAAACACCTCCATGCATTTTTTTTTTATTTTGAAAGACTGAAAAAAAGGTGTCATCGTGTTAGCCTGAGCAGAAGGTAATTAGCACAGAATTAGCAAACAGACAGTGACAAAAGCTGTGTTTTTCCTTCCAGTAAGCACTGCAAAAGGACTTAAAATCTTTTATCTGCAGGAATGAGAGGTTGCACCCAAGATGAAATACAATCTGATGGTCAGTACCCGCCTGTTCTGAAATTTACGGTGCCTGTTTCTTCCCAAAATATAGTCAGGGAACACCTGCACAATCTCCTCCTCAAGGGGACGGGAAGAAGTTCTGCTTGTTAGGGCCGTGTTCCCTTTTATCTCCTTGCTTGCTGTTATCATGTGTCCCTACAGTCTGTGGTTTTGGCTTCCTGAGTGTCAAGATAATCCTTCTGCAAGATTTCCTCAGCCAGCCATTTGATTTTTATTGGTAATGTTAAGATAAAGCCAGAAAGCTTGTTATCAGCAGCTGTGAGATCTCTGTCAGCCTCTTGGTGTTTTCCCTTTCCCCAAAACAAGGAATATCTGTACGGCTTTGCCATGAGGGTATTACTTCAGGCAGGCAGATTCCAATCAGTTTGGCCTGGGGCTTTTATAAGCCGTAGTGTTTTACTATTTTAAATCTCTTTGCTACCTGCTTGTTTGGTCTGTGTGTAAAGTCATTTGTTTCCAGCAGCTTCCCGTGAGAACGGCCGGCTCCAGGGAGAGTGTCCCCAGGAGGGTGCACTGTGGTTCTCTGCTGGTCACATGCACAAACAGAAATTACTAATTGCCCGAGGGCACCCGCAGTAAAAGCCAAGCCAAGAGGCGGAACTGTTGAGGAGTTTTAAATCTCTGCCCTCCAGATTTATTCTGAGGCTTGTTTGGTATTATAAGAAGTGCTTGGAAAGTACAAATTTTGGTTTTTCTCAGTTACCTTGTGCAGAGCATGCAGAACTGGTTGCCAGTGTTACTGTGTGGAGCAGCCTGAGCTGATGACCTTTCAAAAAAAGGGCTTTAAGGAGTTTCTTTCTTGCGAAGGTATTTCGTGTGATTCAGCACAGTCCACCCAGTGCTCGCACACATTGTTCCATGTGCGGGATTTCAGGCTTTGAAGTCATTTCAATCTATAGAATCTTTCTTCTGTCTGAGCAGAATGCCCTTTCTTCAGGAACATGAAATCCTTTTCCTTTTAGAGCTGCTCAGGAACCTCTGAAAACAGCATTTGCTGTCTGGTATTACAGAAGTCACAGCATTTCCAGAAGTTACATCTTTTCTTCACAGATAGCAGGAATTTCATTCTTTCCCTCCCCTTCCCCCGCTCCACTTTGCTTCCTCCTTTTTTTTTTTTTTTTTTTTTTTTTTTTTTTTTTTTTTTTTTTTTGGCGGGGGGAAGATTTTGGGGTTGGGGATTTTTGTCGGTTTTTTGGGGTACCTTTTGGGTTTTGGTTTTCCTGAAGATGAAAAACGCGAAGCTTAAAGTCACATTGCTTTAAGAAACAGTTCTCCAGGTCCCATCTTTTCACTATCGCTGCCTTGTGATTGGGGGGTGTGGGGGGGGGGAGAGAAAAAAAGAAACATTGTATTTCTTATAACATAAAAAAAATTACATTTCAGTCAGGAACTCCTAGGTGACGACCCAAGAACAGGGAGTTGTGGCTGTGCCGAACCGAGTTTTGTACGAGGGCCGGGTGCCGGGTGGGAGCCGCAGCTTTCAGTTCTGTCACAGGAGCGGTGCCGGTGCAGCTGCGGGCGGCTGCAGGAACCCGCGGTCCCGCGGCTGCAGGCGCGTGTCCCGTGCGCTTCTCGGCAGCAGGGGAAGCCCGAAGGCCGGCGGGACCGGGACTCCTCCCGCCTTCTCCGGGCGGTACCAGCTCGGCACTTGCTGAGCAGCGCCGGGAGCGGCCGGGTCCCCTCACGGTCCGGCGGGGCCGGGGGGGGCCGAGCCACCGCTCCCTCCGCGCGCCCCTCACGGCGACCTTCCGGCTGCGGGGGCCGGGCGGCGGCGGCGGACGGACAGCTCCTCCGGCCAATCGGCGCTCGGAGCGGCACAGGGCGCCCCGCCCCTCCAGACGCGCGGCCCAATCAAAGCCGCGCCTGAGGGCCGGGGGGCGGGACTTCCGCGGCCGGGGAGGCGGTTTTGTGTGTGCGAGCGCTGCGCGGTCCCGGCTCCCCGCGGGCGGCGGCGCTTGGGGGGCCCGGCCCGGCCCGGCCCGACCCCGCGGGCAGCGCTGAGCGGCGGCGGCGGAGGGGGCTCCCCTCCCCTGCCGTAGTGGGGGGCCCCCGCGGAGGCGGCGGGGTCCCCCCGAGGGCGCGGTAGTGACGGCGGCTCGTCCTCCGGTTGGTCCCCCCGTTGTCGGCTCCCCGCGCGGGGTGAGGGGCGGGCAGGTGGGCGATGAATGGGTTCAGCACCGAGGAGGACAGCCGGGATGGGCCGCCCGCCGCCCCCTTTTACGGCCAGAGCTGCTGCCTCATCGACGACGGGGACCGCTGCGTGCGCCCCGCCGGCAACGCGTCCTTCAGCAAGAGGATCCAGAAGAGCATCTCGCAGAAGAAGCTGAAGCTGGACATCGACAAAAGTGTGAGTGAGGCCGGGGCAGCCGGGCTCCGCCGAGCCCCCCGGAGGGGCGGCTGGGCCGTCCCCAGCCGCCACCGCACTGCGGTGCCTCGGGGGAGATGCGGATCCGCCCGGCGAGTTGAGCTCCCGGGCGGCCGGCGGGGCTGGCGTTGGCGCTGCGGGCTGGGCTGCGGGGCTGTGTGCGGCTCCACGGTGCCTCCGGACCGCGGCTGCCCGTCCTCAGCGCTACAGCGCTCGGGAGGGGAAGGACGTGCCTGGGTGGACCCGGCTGCTCCCCGGGTGCAGAGCCGGCTTTTCCCTGTGGCACTGCCCGCCTGCTGAAGCACAACGTAGCTAAAGCGCTAAACGCCGTGTTTGGGAGGCGGGTGGTGTGCAGGGAAGCACAGGAGCGAGCTGTCAGTGCTTCGGAGGCAGGAGTGCTGTTCCCATTGCGGTTTCGGGTTGGAAAGGCTGGTGCTGTCAGGTGAAAACAGCGCTGTGGTTGCCGCTTCAGTCAGGCGGCACTGACGTTACTTCTTTAATTGGTGAGAATTGGTGTTGTAGTGAAGCAGGTTAAAAACCGAGCTGGCAGTGAGATGTGCTGCCTCTTCAGCAGGGCTTATTCGCACACAGAACAGCCCAGTTTGCTGCCTAATGGCATTAAGTGACAGCTGTCAGCTCGAGATAGGAACGGGTTATTTGCCCAGCAGAGAAATAGGCAGAGCAGAGCGGATCACAGAAGGAATTTCTCAGAAGTGACTTCATTAACGGAATTCAGCTATGCGCGCTTTTCTCGCCTGATCTGTAAAGATCAAAACCACTGAAAACAAACCAAGGCGGGGGGGGAAGGTGAAGTTTTGAGTCAGTCTGTTTGGCAGCTCCCCCAGTTGGTTGGGTCTCTTCTGCACAGCCGAAATGCATCGTGTCACGGGAAAAGTGACTCAGTTTGAAACATATTCTTAAAAAATAGAGTATTTCTCTCAGTTGTAGTTCTCAGCAGATTTGTCTAGTGGCGTAGTAATTTCTTGCATTTTAGAAATGAGTCTTTGTTGACAGATGCCAGGCTTTAGAAACAAAAAGGGGAAATCAGACTAATGCAGTCAGAACAAAGGGGAAGTGTAATGCAGACTGCATGGAGTGATTTTGGATGTAGTGTGCCTGTGTTATCTGAAGATCTTCTGCCTTGTAGATATCAAATATCATTTGGTTGATCATTTATCAAATATCATTGGTTTGATCATTTGAAGTGCTTTGTTTTGCTAACTCTAGTGAGATAATATTTGTTAAATGGGAGGTTCCGTGGCTGAACAAGCAATAGGAAAGAGGCTATTCTGCATTTTTTTTTATTTTTTCAGTTGAGGTGATCAGCTCAAGTTTTATTTGATCGAGGTTTTGAAGCATTTGTCTAATTAATCCTCTGTACTATTCAAGCTAGAAAGTTCACAACAGTGAAATAGAAAAATACATTTTTTGGTAGTTACCTGCTAGTAAGTCCTGAAATAAACACACTTCCTCCAGACAAGCAGCTATATTTTCCTGATGTATGATTACAGCCATAAAAAAGAAATATTTTATCTGCAGAGGTTCAAGTTCAGCTGGAGCTTGAGTTGTTTTCTTTGCCTTTAGTATTTGTAAGGTAAATTATCTCTGAATACAGAGTGTGATATCAGCGCTGGGATCTAAGATTAGAAATTCCTTGATGTCAGTCAGTCACGCAGGTCTTGAGGGGTGCACCTGACACTGGTGTCTAAGTGGCTGCTGCATGATGCTATTTCACAGTATCTCTTTTGATTGCTTTTTCACCACTTCTGGTTCTCAGGTGAGACATCTGTATATTTGTGATTTTCACAAGAACTTCATTCAAAGTGTTCGGAACAAAAGGAAGAGGAAGACGAGCGATGATGGAGGTGACTCTCCTGAGCATGACACGGATGTTCCAGAGGTTTGTGAGCTGCTTTACCAGTTCTTAGCACGTTGAAGTTTCTCTTGAATGTTTTCATAGATAGAAAATATTCGTATTTTAAATTGCAAGGCCATTGAAACTGCTGTGGAATTACTTTCACTTTCCAAGAAGAGTTTTTTCTAATGTGTGGTGTCCTAATTTTCTTCATTCCCATGTGAGTTCCTTGCCCAAGTAAAGTTTTCTATAAAAAGAGGTGTGATAAGGTAACTGCACGGCTTCATCTATATACAGTTAAAATTGTATTTGATACTAATTTTTTAAGGCTAAACACAAGTTATTTTTGGTGGTGTCTGATGCCCCAACAATTCTTTGTTACTTAGTATGTATCATTTTGCAAATACACTACAGAATCTAATAGGTCACTCTTTTTGATTAGGTATTTCATACACAGTGGTGTTAAGCTGCTCCAGATATTTGCATATGTGGCATTTTTTAGCACTATTTAAAACTACCTTTAAATAGTTGGTGACACATTTTTATTTTCAGGAGACAGGCCCGGGGGAAGTTTTCAGTGATAGAGAACTCTAGAATAATCATTTCTCTGTGCCACTGCGTGCTGCACTTGCTTCAGTGATGGTTCTGGTACTGTTGACATGGCAAAAGTTGTGCAGAGGTGATATTCAGAGAAGCAGAGCATGGCCACGTCAGCAGAGCCCTCTGCTGGAAATGCCAACCCTATTGGCAAAAAGCCGTTTATTTCTGAAAGAAAAAAAAAAAGACACCAAGAGTCATTTTGCCAGCAAAGCTGTGTCTTGGTGCAAAGCTGGTGCACGCACCTCCTGTGTGGAGGTGTTGAAAGAGTAGCAAGTTTTTTGATATGGATTTTTCTTTAAGATAACCTGACCTTTTGTTATCACTGTTCATGTTTCCATTCTACAAGGTTCTCCATCAAAACTTTCCTGTTCAAGCTTTGCAGTAGTTGCCAGGGTGATTGCTGAAGACCCAGTTGGCATCTAAAAATGTTGATGCTGTAGAGAACACAGAGTATTTGGTGACTGAAACCTGAGGGATGCACGTCACCCAGCTGAACAGGGAACTCTGCACCATGTCAGTTTTAATGTCATTTCCCTCTCAGTTTTCGGCAGAGATTCCTTTTGTCTTTGAAACTTGACATTTCCCACATGATCTTCATCTCCCCTGCTGTAACCTCGCCACCACCCCCTTTGCTTTTAAACTGTGCACTTCCTATTTAAGTATTTGAATTTCATTTCATCTCTGTACTCTGTTTTATGTCACAAGCCGTTTGTTCAGTGCCTGCTAAATTGTTATTTCATGTGTGAGCTTTTTAAACCTTGTGGGAACAAAAGGTTCCCCTTTGCTTGGAGGTTGCAGAGGTGTAATTGAGAGCAGAAATTGGCCAGCAATTCTGTTGACAGCATGTGAACCAGAACAAAAATTTCTATTTCCCTGAGGCTATTTTGGTCCTTTAGTGTTAACAAATACAAAATATACTTAGGTTTGTCAGTAAGACAAGCCAGTGTGGTTCTGAATGCAAGCAAGGAGAAGTCCTGTTGAGGAAGTAGTTATTTTTAGATCTTTCTAGATAAAATAACTACTCATAGAAGCTAAAGGTGGTGCTCATGTCCTCTTCATCGCTTCCAGGTTGACTTGTTCCAGCTCCAAGTGAACACCCTGAGACGTTACAAGAGACATTATAAGTTGCAGACTAGGCCTGGACTCAACAAGGCTCAGCTTGCAGAAGTAAGTGACGACAGCAGTGTTATCTCTGTTACAAGAAAACTTTTTATTTCCCCTGTTCAAGGGCACATTTTGTGGGCGCTCACACCTGTGTGACTCACTGGTACAGACCAAGTGCCCTCTGAAAGGTTTCAGGGAATGATGCCAGCAGAAAGCTGCCTGCTTCCTTCTGCCTGGGACAGCCGTGGAACTCATGGACACTGGCTGTAGAAAGCCTGTTCTAGTAACTTGCTTGTCTCTGGTTCCTTTCCCACCCTTTCCATAGTGCCAGTCAGTGTCCTTTAGGGAGCAGAAACAGCACCTATTTTCTGGGGGTTATCTGGGGATGGCTTCTCAGCTGAAACTCAGACTTAACCCACTAATCATCTTCTTAAGTGCTCCTGTTGGTTTTTCTTTCCTCACAGGCACTTAAATTCATTGGAATTGCTTATTATTAAAGGCAGCATCATTGTGCATGGATTCATATTCTTTATTTCCCTCCCTTGTCCTGCTGATTCTGTATTATAAAAGGCTTTTTTCTTAAGGGCCTCTGCTGCTTTCTCACCATATGGGCTACTTGTTCAGAAAGAACTCTCTGTATCTCTCTGGTATTTGGGCGAGTTGTGCTTGCTGTGCTTCTGCTCTGCTCTCTTTCCTGACTTGATCTGAAGCCATGCTGTGGGAAAAATCTTCTCTAAACTTGAAAAAAACTGTAATAGTTACTGATTAGTACTGAGGTTGATTTTGTAAGTTGTGGCTTTCACAACTGTCTGTCTAAAACTGTCTGGTTTGCTTTTACTTTTGCTTTAAAGAACAAAAACCTGACAGACAAAAAAATTCAGCAAGACACTGTCTTTCTCTCTTTCAAAGTCAACCAGGGAGTGAATATCTAGAATATAGAGAATGTGCAATGTAGGGCATGTAGGAGTAAGTTGAATGAAGTAGGATGGAGTTGTACCTTATTAGCAGTCCTGATTTGTCATATTTTAACTAACCAATTCATGTCTGTCAGCTGCCTCCTGCCACGAAGGACTGCCTGCTTAAGGAATTTACCATGAATGTACCCAAGAGGAAAGAAAAGATCAATTATTGTGCAGGTGGAAAATAAAGGGAGCCTAACTTAAAGCTGTCACATACTTCCCAGATTTCCTGTGAAGCCTGGGCAGCTTTGACTCTATGATGGATCCTCATCCAGCTCCCATGCTTGAATCACTGCTGCCTGAGGCTCTTACACTCCTTGTGCTGTCCCACCGTGAGGGAAACTCAAACTTCCTTAAATCTCCTTGGAGTGACTTATTGCTCAACCTGCATCAGAATCCTGTGCTAAATCTGTGTTTATTCTATGAGAAGCAGATCTTGTCCAGCTCCAGCACGTTTTTTACGTGTTTCTACTTTGAGGAAAAAGCAGCTAATGTTTCAGGGCTTATGCTACTATCAGAGAGGGGTAGCCCTAACCAAACCCTAGCCTTCCCATTGCAAATTCTCTGACGTTACTTTCAGTGTAAACTTAAGAGTCCAGAGGAAATCAGTCTGGATAAAACTTTTCTGCACCTGGTTCACACAGCAAAGTGCTGCAGTGTTTCTGACACTCTCATTTAAAACACAGAGGGGCAGGGAAAACTTGCTCGCCAAATAATCTCAGCACAAAATGTCGCTGAGGAGAAGTTGTGCTGCTTTGGCAGGAGGACATTCTGGCTTCCAAATTCCTCTTGTAGGTTGGCTGCAAATCCTGCTGACATAGCAAGGCTATGCTATGTTCATACACACATTCCAGCTGTAAAGAGAGAGGGAGGTAAATGAGGACTGACAGTTGGAATTGGTGCATGTTTCACTCAAAGGATAATGCGCTCAGTGGCCATAAAATCATTTTTGGAAGGTGAAGAGAAACACTGTTGTAATTATTTCTAGTTTATAATTCCAGCATTTCTGTCTCTTTACCTGTTGTCTTTCTAGACTGTCAGTCGTCATTTCAGGAATATTCCCGTGAATGAGAAGGAGACACTTGCATATTTCATCTACATGGTGAAGAACAACAAGAGTAGGCTGGACCAGAAATCAGAAGGCAGTAAGCAACTCGACTGAAGATTAACAAGCTTGGAATAAAAGAGACCTTGAAGGAGAGTGTGGTATTGTGCGTTTTAGGTTTATGAAACTATTGAAGTATATTGTAAATTTTTTTTAAATGCAGTGTCTGGATGACAGAAAAAAATATAGACATTCTTATGAGGAGTATTTGAAAACATGTGCCCAGCATGTTTCCGAAGACTTCTTCCCCTCATTTCAAAGTCATATTGGAATAAAGAAATGAGGATAATGGGGAAACCAAATAAATCTGTAGAACTGTGGAGTTTGTCAACTTGGTGTTTTAAACCATTTCTGGAAATCTGCATCTCAGTGCAATTCAAATGCCAGATGGAATTTTTTTCACTGAATTCAGGCTGCATCACAAACCACCATGCAGTTTGTTTTGGTACAGGACTGGAAGAGCAGCAGAGATAAAATTCATTATCAAGGTGCATGGGTCAGAAGTTTGTCTGAAGCTTGCTGCTCACCTACACATGCTCTGTCTTGCCTTGAGTCAGTGCTTCAAGTCCCAAACTTCTACAAATGCTCCAGCTCACCAGATCTACTCCAGTGAACGCTACTTGACCAGTCTGAAATTGATGGGGCTTTTTGCCATTTTTTTCCTCCCGACCCCATCCAACACAGATACCAACCAGCTCTCTGCAGTTTCTTTTCTAATTTCTTTTAAGAACTCGCTAATTAAATTTTCTGTAAGCATTTAAAAACTTCTGCATTTCTCTGAATGTGGTATTAAGGCAAACACAATCTATTTGCTGTGTCTGACCATGTTGATAGAAGTGCTTATTTAATTGATTTATGCATATTTCAGTGATGATAGGTGAAACACTGGCTTGAGACATCAGTCTCTTAATTTCTGTGTCAGGTCAGTATCGGTCACAAGTGATGTGCATTTTATGCTGAAGCTTTAGCAGGTGTCACAAAACTGCTGTGTGCATTCAGGGGCTCTGTTTAGTATAAAGCAGATTTATGGGTGAGACACCATAACCAGGGCAGTGATCTGACTGGAGCATTTCATGATACATTTCATCTCCTTTGCAATGGGCAAGAAGCATCAAAGCATTTGCCTTCCATGAACATTACATGTGCTTTCATGAGAGCTGTGTGAGTGAGGGTGGCACCCTGGTGCACCCTAACAGGGCACTGTAGGAGGAGATCACCCTGATTTTATTTAAAGCCGAGGTGTCCTTACATATAATACAGTGATTATTTTGGCAAAAAGAGCTTTTAAAAATGTTGGTCATGACTGACTGTTCTCCAGTGACCTCAAATTCTCTTCAGGGGATCTCATGATTTAAAGCACCGCTCTGTTTCTTTGCTGTCCTGACCAGTCTCTCCATTCTGGTACAAGATGCCAAGACTCCACATAGAGAGGATATTCTTAACAAGCCTTAAGCAACGAAATGAACAGTAGAAAACCTTGGCTAGCATTTTGTAAGTGGCAGGTTTTATTATTTCAAAACTGGATGAAGCTTTGTTTAAGAGCTAAACACACTGGTCATGGTCCCAGCTTAGTACTACATTGCATTTTGTAAGGCATGAAGGGTTCACTTAGTGAAGCTCTTGTTGAAGCTCTCCCAGGGTCTCTTTAAAATTCAAGTCACAATTTAAAGCAAGTTGTTCACATCACTCTGAATTGTTTGCTAATACTCCAAAAACACGTTCAACAAACTTCAACATGTCTTAAGTCCTGTGTCATAGGCAGAAATACTCTGTTATGGTACACATCCCATTTGTGACAGCTGGGGAGTGTGATTGTTTCAGCATTTCCTTGTTCAATTCCATATAGATTTTTTTGAACATCATTCAAGAGAAAGGTTCAAGGAATGAGGAGAGAATGTCTTGTGTCAGTATTTCATGAATGTTTAAAAATTTCCTATTTGTGCTGGTCCTTTCCTTATTGGAAGGGTGGAGTAGTTCCCACATCAGTCAACACGATCTGGCTTCTCTCATTCAGGACAGATGGTTAGAAGGGTACATTCTCTGACTGCATGTTAACCTTCAACATGCTCATGTAATCGGAGGGTGTAACCAAGGGAAAATGAGTTTCTGAGTGGAGAGTTATGCCTCATAGTGATTCTTCCCCTGTACTGGGCACTGGTGAGGCCACACCTCGAGTGCTGTGTTTAGTTCTGGTCCCCTCAATTCGAGAGGACATTGAGGTGCTGGAGCAGGTCCAGGGAAGGGAAACAAAGCTGGTGAAGGATCTGGAGCACAGGTCCTGTTAGGAATGGCTGAGGGAGCTGGGGTTGCTCAGCCTGGAGAAGAGGAGGCTCAGGGAGCACCTTCTCATTCTCTGCAACTCCCTGACAGGAGGGTGGAGCCCGGTGGGAGTTAGGCTCTTCTCCCAGGCAACCAGCGACAGGACAAGGGGAAACTGCCTCAAGCTGCACCAGGAAGGTTTAGGTTGGACATTTGGAGGAATTTCTTCACTGAAAGGGTGATTAAATATGGGAATGGGCTGCCCAGGGAGATGGTAGAGTCACTGTCCCTGGAGGTGTTTAAGGAAAGACTGGCACTTGGTGCCATGGTCTAATGGACCTGGTGGTGTTTGGTCATAGGTTGGACTCGATGATCTCAGAGGTCTTTTCCAACCTAATTGATTCTGTGATTCTGTGATTCTAGACCAAAACTGTAAAAATGTAGTTTGTTTGGGATTTACTTTTTTTTTGTGGTTGTATTTTATTTTGTTTTATTTTTAAGAGTAAATAAATCTGTTGGGGTGTTTTAGTAGCCAGCAGCAAAATGATTCTTTTCAAGGAAATATGGTGGCAGGTTCCATCTGTTCAGGTGTATTCACTGGAATGCTTTTGCGCCGAGGTGGTATCCAGGAAACTTTTCTTTCCTTTTTTTTCCTGAAATAGTCAATTGATGTTAAATGTGATCCTTGTTGGTTTCACTTCTAAAGCAATTTTACTTTTTTGAAAAAAAATTCTTAGTGAAGTGTAATGATGAAGAGATGTTTACCAGCCATTAGCAGTTGTTTATAAGGTGGAAAGCTTGGAGGCAAGACACCAAAGAAACAGAAGAATCTTTGGCTGTCAGACCCCATGGCCTTATAAACCCCTTGCAAATGCCTTATTACCTTGTTCTCAACTTAGCTAGAGCAAAACACCTTGAGCAACAGAAAGCTGATGGTCTTGATGGAAGGGTCAGCCACTTGCTGGCTCCCATGCTATGAACTGAAACCACACGTCAATTCAGTAGCAATATCCATGTTCAGGGTGCCTGTGATTCTTGAAAAGCATTTAGTGTCTAATAACCAGAAAACGCAACAATGCAATTGTCCTTGTGTACGATACCGTGCTGTGTGTTCGATTCCTTATGCTGCATGCCAAGTAAAAAAAGAAAAAAGACTTTCCAACTTTTTATTTTAAACGTCAGATTAAATGTGTTTGAACCTCACACTTGTGAAGCCATGAGGTGGGACATTTTCTCAGCACTTTTAGATGGGATTTGTTGGAAAGGTGTAAGACCCAAATCGCTTTGGCTGGTATGATAAGATATTTTTTTTGCATTTTGCTTTTCACAGATGGGCCTTAAATTCTGTCTAGCTTTGAACCATGGAGCACAAGCCTTGGGGGCATGGAGGATGACCAGATGTCATCTTCTATTTATAATAGTGGAAGCTTATTTCTTACAAGCCTGCATAGGTGACATTCACCCTGGGGCAGAGGAATTGTCTCTGAAGGTCTCCAGCCATTATATAGCCTAATGCAATTCCATAGCATAGCTCAATTCTCATTGCAGAGTTCCATTAACTTAATTAGGGTTCTGAATAGATCCAAAGCCATTAGTATGCAATCCAAATAATGCAGAAACATCTCTTCTGGGGTTAATTTCATCCTGTATGCTGACCCTCTGCTCATTTCAAGGGAAGAAGAAATCATTGCTGGTAGTTATTGGCTTGAGCTCAGCTCAGGGGAGTTGGAAGCATGCAAAGACTCGAGTCAGTAGCAACCTGATGGCTGAAAAGTGCAAACACATCCAAGGAGGCTCTGTTAGAATGCAATTTTCAACATTTCGTAATCTGAAAGATTATTGTATATTAACCTGAAGTGAACGGTTGCATTAGAAAGTAATGTTTCTTTTGCCAGACACTTCAGATGCTCAGCCTGAGAAAAGCAGAGCTCTCTACCACTTCTCTCCAGTATTCTGGTGTCCCAGTTTTCCTTAGAAATGTGGCTGTAAACCACTAGATACCCCAGGGTGCAAGGATTGACCAGAACATGTCAAGCCTGGCATTTCAAGTGAGTCTGAAGTGCAAGCTGGGTTCAGAGAGGCTTTGAACACAAGAGCCGAAATAATCTGCAGTAAATGGGAGTTTTCATGCAGGTCATGATGGCACAGGGAGGATGAAGCAGGACATGGCCCACAGGGAGACTGAACAAAACATTCTTCCACAGCAGCAGCAGCGTAGAGGGAGATTTGTTCTGTGTCAGCTCTTGTGATGGATGTTTTATGAGAGGGGGAGGAGGGCAAGCTGTGCACTTTACATCTTTTGGTTGAGCCAAATGTAAATACCAATGGGAGATCTTCAGCAGGAACTGCAGTTGGAGGGGAGAGGAGATCTGCTGAGGGACTGTTTGTTTGAGTTTGCAGATCACTGGACTTCCCTGGAGCACTAGAGTCACTTTGTCTCTACAGCTTAGAAACGTGGGTAATACAAGGTGGCCTCCCTTCCAAAAGGAGTCCTTGTGCTGCCCAGAGTAAGGACTGAAGAGTCCCAAAGGTGAAGGAATGTTATTGATGCCTCACTCCTCGTGTCACTGATGCCATTTAACCATCTCTAGCTTATCAAGTTAGGGAGTTCTCATTTTCCACTTCTGA
Organism: Sturnus vulgaris; assembly: GCF_052056855.1. NCBI lineage: Eukaryota > Metazoa > Chordata > Aves > Passeriformes > Sturnidae > Sturnus > Sturnus vulgaris. Next base: position 5,477,776 of record NC_142257.1, on the reverse strand, counting down.
AGTGCAAATGAACTGTTAGGATACAAGATACTCCTTGCACTTTTCACAGCTATCCCTGGTCTCATGTTTTTGACTTGCTTGTGAACACATCTGTTTGGGATGAACTAAATGCTTGAACAAAGTGTGGGGAGAGGGGGAGGCTCCTGCCTTAAACCTGAACTTCCCTTGCAAGCAGCTCTGCAGGCCATCCTGTACATCAGCAGGCTCCAGGAGCCTCTGGCTTACCTGAGCCTTACCAGGGCTGAGTTTACTCCTGTCCTACCCACACCTCTGCTCCACAGCTACTGCAGGGGAGGTGGGTAGCAGGTAACTTGCAGAATGGTTTGGAGTCTTTTGGCAGGCTTACTGGGAGAGAAAACTGTGTTCCCTCTTCTGTTTCTGGCCTCCATGTGTTGTGCTGATCTTATGCCAAATGTTTTGGACACCTTGTATTTTTAACTGTGTAATATAGCTGTGTATTGTTAAAGCAACTTAGTAACTTATAGCAAAAACTGTAGAACTCATTTCTCTGAGGTGTAGGAAATGTCCTGCTTCCACTGTGTATGAGACTTTAACTCTGTACTGTCTGACAAAGATAAAATTCTGAATTTCACTTTAATAAATGATCTATCTAGCAACCAGGCCCATATTCCCTTGTTTGCCTTTCTGCCCTCAGCACTGATGGTTCCAAAGCCAAGGGAGTTCTGCTTTGTGTGGATGTTTTGTGCCAGGCTTCTCAGATTCACTACCTTTTCCCACCCACCATCCCAGGGCTGAAAACACTGCAGACATGGAGCAGAGAATGGCACTGCTCAGTGGGAATGCCAGGCTTGCAGTAGAAGTCTCAGGTGATGGGATATTTTCTAACAAACCCATGTAGGTTGCCCAGGTGCAATTAATGGAGTCTTTTGAAAGCAACAAAAAGACAACTTGCAAGAAAGATGGAGGTTGTTGAAGAGCCACATGCCCTTGTGTTTTGGGGAGTGTTGGGATTTTCTATGATGGGAATTCCTCCCCTCCTGTATCATGAAGAGTCTGTCAAGTGCAGCTTCTCATTTGATTCATGTTTCCTAATGAATCTTCTTTATGTCTAGTTCAACCCTGTGCTTCTGCTCCTTTCTGAGGCACATCCTTGGCTTCGTTTCATGCATGATTTATAGCTCCTGTTGTCCAGAGTCAAACCTGCATGCCCAGCTGACAAGGTGGGCACTGCTCCAGAGCAGTAATGACATGGACCATCCCAACATTCAAGATCCTTTCCCATGAAATGCTTTGTTTCATTTCTTTTTCTGATACTCCTGACCATCAGCCTTACAGGCAAAGGTGCCTCACTTTCTGGCTTCGCTGAGGAAGCAAGTGATAAAAACTGGGACTTGAGTACTTGTTCTGAACTCTGTCATGGTGTTTTTAAAGGCTCTGCTGGCACTGTCTGAGTCGTGCTTTTAGCCTTGATTTTCAGCCAGGAAAGAGGTGGTAGTGTAGCTTTTCACACACGGGTTCTCACAGAGGAGGATGATCAGATGTCAAAAGCTTTACACCCAAAACATCCCAGTGTCCCCAGTGCCTGCCTTTGTGGATGTGTCTGGAGGCCTTAGTGAACCGGGATAATTTTGGAACATGCTGCTGAGCTACAGGAGGTTGTCCCTGCCTTAGAGAGCTCTCAGTTGGAGAAGGCAAGACCAGACGTGACACAGGTGGGCACCATGGAACAAGGAGCGAGGGTAAATCACGTCACACAACCTGTGTGCTGTCAAGGCTTTTTAGGAGGTATCGAGGGGAGTCTTCAGGTGAGGACAAGGGCAGCATATCCCAGTGGAAGGGGAAAACTGTGATTTGCATTCCCAAATCGATGAGTGGGGGCTTTTCTGCCAGCACAGTGAGAAGGAGAGGCAGCAAGGCTGAAGGAGGACGGCTGTAAGCAGCAACCTGTTGTGCAGGTACTGACTTCAGTACAAGAGGGTATAATGGAAACTTGTGATAGAAATAAACTGCCAGTTAATCCGTTATTTGTATAGAGTAATGAATAATGCTGCTTAACCTCATGTTTGCTCCCTGCCAAGAAACCCACAGAAGATTTCAAGCTCGAAACTCCTGCTCAGTCTTTTTAACATACTCACACTGACAAACAAAGGAACCAGCAGATTGATCTGATGGGCTGAGAACTGCACATCCCTCTCTGCACTCCCGCTGCCGTGCGAGGGCAGTGTTAGCTCAGGAACCCAGAGGGGGAGATCGCTGCCCCTCCGAGCCCAGGGCAGCTGCCGCGGGCACCAGGGCCGTGTCCCCATCCCGGAGATGCTTCCTTGGCAGGGGCTGGCTGTGCCTGTCAGAGACCGGAAGCAGGATTATGCTGTGCTGGGACGTGGAGATCATAAAAACGGTTTGTTTGGGTTTTGAGGGTTTTTTCCCTGGTTGGACATTGAAATTGAACACGTCCGATCCTCTCCCTGCAGCCTTGATGGAAACCAGGCATTGCTTCCCTGCTCCCCAGCAGAAAGGGCAGCACAGAGGACCAGGGAAAAATGTGAATGTGGATTTAATGGTTTTGTGTCTTAGAGATGTGGCTGTGCAGGAGGAGTGTGGAGGAGAGAGACACTCAGGGCTTGCTTTTTTTCCCTTTTTTTTTTTTTTTTTTTTTTATTTCTCCTCTATCCAATAAGGAATAACTACACAGCTCCACCAGCATTCAGTCTCTGCCAGGAGCTGGAATCCATTTCACATCTCTTATCCTTGCAGGCAGTGCTGGCTTCTCCCCTAAGTACCTGAAAACCCCCCACTGTGCTTTTACTTAATTGCCTTTTGAACTTTCTCCAAGATGTGTTCCCTTTATGTGTTGCAGGAAGTATTCCATGATCACCTCAGCACCTTCAGCAGGAACACCTTGGTGCTGTGGGGAAGAGAGAACTGCCAGGTAGCTGAGGTGTCTCTGCTGCTTCTCCTACCACAGATACAGGCTGCCAGGGAGCACAGTGATGGGCACCCCATCAGCCCTGTGTCTCTTCCTGGCCTTGACACCTGTGTGGGCAAAGCCTGTTGTATCCAGCTCCTCTGCACCTCACTCTGGTGTTTGGGTTCTCAGCAGCTCCTGCCCCCAGCCCAGCAGCCATGGCCTGGGAGGAAGCCCAGGTGAGCAGAGGAGAGAGCTCCAGGGTTCCTGCAAGCTTTGTGCACTAACTCTAACTTGTAACTCCTTCCCACATCTAAATTTGGGAAGGAGCTCCTGGCCATGGCAGTTAAACCAGCCTGCTCTGGCTCCTGCTTTCCCCTCAGCTGCTCCTGCAGGTCAGTCACAGGCCATGAGAATTTTGTCAAGGTAGCTGCAGTTTGAGGGGGGAACAAAACGCTTTTCCTCTCACTCCCTCAGCTTTCAGTTGCTGGTGATGCCATAAATTCCCCTACTTCTCTGGTTACTGTAAAGTCTTTCAGGGTGGTCAGGACCTGAATTCCTCACACCAAAGAAGAAGCAGGGGGAAAGGAAACAGCAAGAAGGGCCTTCCCTGCCTTGGGGATCTGTCACAAGGGCTCCAAGCATGTGCTATAGCTCTGCAATCCCTCTGCTCTTAGGGAACTGCCTCACTCCCCTCTCACCAGTGCACACCCTCCTCCCAGCCTGTGCCTCCCACTCGTGTTCCAGCAGCTCCATCTGGTTCCTTGGCCCCTCTGATCAGCAGGCTCTTAGAGCTGCAGCACCTCCAGGTTTGTAATTGCACTTCAGCTTTGGAGTAACCAGGAGAGACAGAGCTCGTCCAGCATCATGGGGCTGTGGCACTGAGTGGTGCTGAGCAAAGTGTCTGGGTGGTTCCACCCCCTGCCCTGGGCTGTACAGCACTGGTCCTCTGCTAGTCCTTCCATCCTGGGCCTTAAATCCAGCTGCTGCATGAGACACAAGTGGGCTGCTGTGTCACCCCACACCACCCACCCTGTGCTGAGGGCTGTGCTGAGGTGTCGTGGGAGATCTCTGGGAAATTGGCAGCAAAGCGTCAGCACTGCCAGAGAAGGTGCTTGCTGTGGGGATTGCTCCCCCACTGAGCAGGACAAGAATAGGTAATTCTGCAGAAAGCTGTGGGTGTCCCAATCCTCTGCACTGGAGAAAGAGACTTCATGGAGTACAGGAGCAATGCAGGTTGGCTTTGGAGAGGTAGGGACATGGGATGGGTGATGAGTTTGTCCATTGTTTAAAGGATGGTCGTGGGAAGGTTGGCTCAAGGTGCAGGGTTCTTGGTCTTTTCCCAGCAAAGGCAGCTGCATGGAAAAATTTGTCCTGGGCAGAGCTCAGTGCAAGCAGAACCAAGCAAAAACTGACACAGGGGTGAAAACCCAGAGTTTGGGTTTGGTTTAGAAAATAAAATAAAAGTGAGAAAGTAAAGAAATTAGTGTTCCTCTACCTTGTGGCTGCAGTCTTCCCATGCTTGGACATGATTTCTACGGCTATGGATTAGAAATGCATCATCTCTTTAGATGGGTCTGGAATCACGTGTCACCAGGAGCATGGAGATTTGAGGAAGAGCTGTTGAATGTCATGAACTTTGCAGCTGGGCGGGGCCTCGGTTGGGCAGAAAACCTTCCCACCTGAGCAGCGCTCCCAGGAGACAGTCTGACTTCGGAGCCAGCAACTGGCCTGAGAGGCTCCAAGTGTTGGGAGAGGATCAAAAAGTTCCCCTGGCAGTAAATCTTTCACCTGCCATGTGACTCACTGGGGCTTGTGGCCATTCCTCCGAGGTCGGCCCCGGGTCAGGATTTCTCCTGTCTCTTTAGCCCCAAAACCTGGAGATTTTTGTCTTATCTTTGACGCCATCTTGACACCGAAAACAAATTATGGCCCAATTACCCTTACTGAGAGGGGCTGGGGCTACCTTAAATGGCCACAACTCCCAGGCGCTTCCTTAAGAGCGGTAATTAGGGGGGCGTGGGGGCAAGGACTGGGGGCACCCCTGGCATGGGGCTGCCCTTGCTCCTCTGTTTGCCAAGGCAGGAGGGGACATCCCATCCAGCCCCATCCCATCCAGCCCCATCCCATCCTATCCCTGCTGCACCTTCGGGCTCCCTGCCCTGTGGTGTCCGGGCTGGGGGCTGTCCTGCCTCCTGCCTCCCCCAGCCCTGTGTCACCGCCCGAGCCAGCCCAGAGGGGCCCCGTGACGGGAGGCAGCAGCCCTGGCCCTGGCCGTGACCTTCGGGACGACCTCGAGTGAGTCCCCGCCAGGGCTGGGGACCGGCTGTGCCTCTCATTCCAAGCTGGGACATTTCCATGTTCACCCCGAGGAGCACGGGACAGCAGCATCACAGCTGAGCTGCCGTAACAACCGACCTGAAACTTTAAAAATTTATTTTCCTTCCCGTCTTCCAGTGTCGTTACACCGCCCTCTCCTCTGCTCTGTCCCTGTGCATTTCTTGCCCAGGGTTGTGCTGTCTGCCTGAACCCAACAGCTGTTTTGGGAGCTGGCAAATCCAGCCTGCATCCTGGACAGTGCTCATGGGTGATCGGGTGGCTGGTCTGGGTGTTTCTTTCCCCCCCCCCCCCTTTTTTTTTTTGTCAGATTGGTATTTTATTTGGCTCCATCCTGTCTACCGAGCTGTCCAGTGTAACCCTTCCCTTGCTGCTTCTGAGATAAGAATAGGCTCCCCCGAGATCAGATAAACAGGCCCATAAATACCTACAACAACAAGAAGCAGGGTCTGGGCTTGGCAGGAAAGGAGCGGAAAGAAAAAAAAAAAAAAAAAAAAAAAAAAGAACCATTCCTTTGCATGCCAAACCAGGGGTGCAAAGCGAGGGGTGGGAAGTGCCCGACAGCCTCCTTGCCCACATCATTGCCCCCTTGGCCAGACAGGGAGCCAGGGGCCGAGCTGGGCTGGCAGCAGGGTCCCTGCAGTGTCTCCCGTGGCTGGATTCCAGCGGCAGGGAACCTGGCACGTAAGATGCTGCCCCGGGGCCAAGCGATCCCTGCGTGCGTGTTCCTCTGCCCGGGCAACTGCCTGCCCCCGCCTGCGTGCCCCGAGCCAGCTGCTTCCCAACGGCATCAAGTTCACGGCAGGGTCGAGCCGAAGGTATGTGCAGGGCCATCTCCCCTGACCGATCAGCTAGGCACTTCGATAGCCAAAACCTCAAAGCTGGTGGCCAAACCGTTCTTGCAGTGAGTTCTGGTGCCGGCGGCACCGGGAGCTCTGCCGCTGCCTGCCGGGACTCCGCTGCCGGCCGTGGAGGAAGGGAAGCTGTCCCTGTGCAGGGCTCCCATCCCCCTGCAGCTCTTCTCCCTCTGGGGGTGAAGGAGTGACCCCATCCCAGGCTGGAACAGGCGCTGAGCTGGAAGCTCGACTCCCCTTTCCGGCCCCGGAGTGGCGGAACCGAGCTGGGCGCGGAGCTCGCTGCTTGCAAGTGCAGCTCTTCCAAAGCGTTTAGGGGAGCGGAGAAGCCCAAGGCTACAGGAAATGTCTGGTGCCTTTTTTTTACCCTTTCTCCCCCAAACGCTGAGCCACTACATCGAAGGAAAACCCCCTTGCTGGGCAGGGAAATCCTCTGCAGCCGTGGAAACGGAGAGCGCTTTCATTTGCAAAATCCCGAGAAACGGGGGAGGCTGGCACTGGGGGCACCTTCCCCAGAAGTTTGCAGCCAGCAGGTACCACCACCAGATACCTGGGGTAAGAAAAGGAAACGATTCTGTAGGTGCAGGCGGAACATTACCCTGGCTGTGCAGGGTGTCCCTTCCCAGGAGCAAAATTGCAAACACATAAGGCAAAAACCAGCGGAGGTTTTTGGTGGAGTGAAAGGTGCGCAGGCTGTGAGCGATGTACCAGACAGAGCCTGGTGTGCCGGCACCGAGGACGCGATTCCCGTGCAGAGCCACCTTTGTCTCACAGCACAGCAAGTCCCGAGTCCCCATTTAACCCTTTCAACCCGGGTTGGTGCTATACGGATACAGGGATACCGTCTGGCACATTTTTGAGGCGCTGGATTGCCGTTAGTGACAGCTTGGAGCTTGGGAGCTTTCCCATAAGAACCCAGCCTTCAGGAGACTGTGAAACTCATACATAAAATAGGATCTTTGGGGCTGACTTTCTGTACGTTTTCTTTCTTTTTTTTTTCTTTTCTTTTTTCTCTTTTTGTTCGGGTTTGGGAGTGCCCTACTCTACTTCACTCATGGATGTAGTATCGTGCTAAACCTCTTATAGCTCAAACAAAAAAAAAGTACCACTGCAGGCAGGCATTGCTCTTCTCTGGCAGTCAATTTTCATCTCAGCCTCGCTCAAAGGGATCAGAAAAGAGATCAGGGGCAGGGAAGGCAGCCGTGTAGCGGCTCCGGAGTGAGGGAAGGCTGATTCACGCAGCTGGATTCTTCGTCGAGAGGTAATTACGCCGGCTATACCCCCAATGTTTGTGTGTCCTTCCTGTATTTGTACACATGCACAAAACGGTTATAAAACCCAAGCTGCTTCCCCACGGGTGAGCTGGGGTATTCTTGGTGTGTGCGGCTGCACAAGCACAGATTGATCGATGTGTCAGTATTTTACAGATGTTGCATCATTATTTCTATACCTTTAGTCGCAATCTTTAAAAGCTTGGTTTAAAACAGAAAATGTAAACTGTGAGCCCTGAGGTTAGCCCTAGAATAATGTACATATTTTCCCGTGCTGTTTTTCTTTGCCCCAGGCAGCCGCCCGAGTGTCAGGGTTTATCCCGGTGTCTCTGGGAGCAGCAGCGTGGCCAGGCTGTGAAGGCAGGATCAGGCTCTGAGCCCATGCACGCACGTCTTGGAACTCTTTGGTAAGAGCACCGTGTGTGCACAGTGTAAAGGAATGAGGATTTGGCTTTAATTATTAAGGATCATTAAGGATTTATGCCTGAGTGGTGACAGAATTTGTGTCTGAGGCTGGTGGCATCCATCGTGTTCGGATGGCGAGGAGGGGACGCTGCTCCTTCGAAATGCGACCGAGGCAGCTCCTAACAGGGGATCCCTGTGAGAAAGTGCTGCCGGTGCCAGAGCCGGGCGTGCTGCCCCGGCAGCACAGGGGAGCCGAGCCCTGGCTCTCTGCGTGGCAGCAATATGGGGCTCCACAGCTCTATGGTGCCATCCAGACGCTGTAAAGGCCTGATCCTGCCATCCTTCCCCAAGCCAAATACGAGTCCAGTCCCTCTAGCAGGTCTCCTGGGGAGGGAGGAAAGGGATTGTAGGGCAGGGGCAGAGTTCGTACCCTGGAAGAGGTTGCGAGTTCACGTTTGCAGAGCTCCACCAGCTCCTACGGTGAGCAAGGACGACATAAACAACTCTCAAAGGATCTCGAGCTCCCCAAGGAGGAATTCCCTCACATGGATCGGCCCCACAGCAGAGTAATGATTTCAGGGGTGTCTTTAATCCCGCAGCATCCCTGTGGGCAGCGCAGGGGGCCCGGCCAGAGCAGCGCGATTGCTGGTGCAGGGGAAAGCAGAGGGCTCGGACCCGAGGCCGTTTGCATAAAGTTTAAATTTTATTTTATTAATTTTTTTTTTAAGCTATTCAGTTTTAAATACGTGGTGTGGCGCGCTCGGTCCCTCGGGAAGTGGTCATGCAGATCTGAGGTAGAAAACCCGGCACAGGAGTGTTCCCAAATGCACCTCTAGGTAGTTTCACCGCAGCCACACGTCGGTCAGGCAGCGGACGGGGAGAGGGGATCGGGGGCTCGTATTTACAATAGCAAACGAATCGAACCGTTCCAGTCCGGCCCGGCGGGGCAGGGGCAGCCGGTCGCTGCTGGCAGCGGGAAGGAGCAACGATTACTGCAAATGCGGGAAGGGGACGGGGGAAAGGGCCCGGCTGGTCCCCGCTGCCGACGAGGCCGGCAGGACCCGAGCCCGCAAAACGCTCTCGCCTCTCTCCCGCGGAGCATCCCCCGGGCGGGGGGCAGCCGGGCCAGCTCCCCGTATCCTGCGCCTGGATGGGCTCCGGGGCCGGGCTGGGCTCTCTCCGACATTGCACATGGAGGGGCGGGCGGGGAGCGCCGTCGGGGCGGCGGGGCAGCTCTCAAGGGTTCAGTTCCAGAGCCCAGACCTGCTGGGGCCAACCCGTCCGGCCCTTCAGCTTCTTCTCGCCGTGACCCAGAGGCTGCGAATAGACCTCGGGCTGCTGCGGGAGAGGAGATGGGGAAAGGAGGGAGAAAGGAGCGGTCAGGAGCGGAGCGGAGTCCCGGGCCGCCCGCTCGCCCCTTGCGCCCGCCGCAGGGCTGCAGCCCCGCTACTCCGAGCGGCTTTGCCAGCCCGAGGACAAAGAGGGGCTCTAGGGGACCCCACCCCGCCACCCGCCCGCGGCAGCACGAGGAAAAGCGGCCGACCTTGGTCCGAATCGCTCCTGTGCCCGCTCGCCCTGGGAGAGCTCCCGGGAGAGGGGAAGGACAGACCGGGAGAGAGGCTCCGGACCTGGGGGCTGATCCCTCTCGGAAAGTGCTCGGAAGCCCACCCGGCCCGTCGGGCGGGCTATTTTTCGACGACTTTCCCTCCACATATTTGTTATTACTACTACTACTACTACCACTACCACTACCACTACCACTACCACTACTACTACTACTACTACTACTACTACTATTATTATTACTATTATTATTATTATTATTATTATTATTATTATTATTATTATTATTGGAAAAAAGGCTTCAGCAAGGCCGGCAGAGTTTAGAGGATTTTTTCCCCCCCAGCCCCGGGGTTTTTCTCGCCCGCTCCCGGTCCACGGAGAGCAGAGACGCGGGTCCCGATCCACCTCTTACCGTCTCCCTTTTCCTCTTGTTCTCCCTGCCGTCCGCCTTCTTGAGTTCGGCTTTGAAGCCCTCGGTGTCCCCGGGCTGGCTGTCCTTGGCCAGCACCTCCATCAGGTAGGCGATGTAGCTGGTGGCCAGGCGCAAGGTCTTGATCTTGGAGAGCTTGGTGTCGGCGGGCACGTTGGGGATGCACTCGCGGAGCTCGGCGAAGGCGCTGTTGATGCTCTCCGTCCTCCGCCGCTCCTTCTTGGGTCCCCCGACACCTTTTCGCCGTCCCAGGCGGCCGCTGAGAGCCTCCAGCCGCCCCTGGCCGGCCGGGCCGTACTCGGCGGGGCCGTAATTCGGGCTCTGCCCGGCGAGCTCGGGGGTCGCCTCGGCCGGGTTGAGCACCCAGCCGGGGAAGTAGGCGCGCTCCTGGTGGCACCGCGCCGCCGGCCCGAAGAGGAAAGGGTCGTGCAGCATGTGGTGGTGATGGTGGTGGTGGTGGTGATGCTGGTAGCCCCCCACCAGGTTCATGATCCGCTCGGCTGGCCCCGGGGGCCGCTCAGCAGCGCTCCATGGCCGGGCGGGCGGCGCTCCCCGCCGGGCGGGCGCGGCGGGCTGCGGGGAGCGCGGCTCCGGTGGCGGAGGCTGCTGTGGGGTTTGGGGTGGGGCGGTCGGGGTTTGGGGTTTTGGGTTTGTTGTTTGGGGTGTTTTTTAACCCCTTCTGGAGCCTCTCGACCCTGCCTTTATATAGGGCCGCGGCCCCCCCGCCGTGGAGCCAATGGGCAGGGGAGGATGCGCGGAGGCCCCGGGGGGAGCGGGGCGGCGGAGGGGGCGTGCGCCGCGCTCCGGGATCGGGGTTTGGGCTCACACCTCCGCCGCTTGCCCTCGGTCCCGCCCGCTCCTCGCTCTCAGGGAGGAGGGAGTGAGGAAGAACCGAGGGGCACCGCAGCCCCGTCCCGGAGCGCTTCGATTCCCGCTGCCGGGGCGGGGGTGTCCGAGCCCCCCGAGAGCCGCCGGGCCGGCCGGGGGAGGAGAGCCGGCAGCGGGGCGGGGGAGCCGCGGCTCTGCGGACCCCCGACGGCCGGGCCGGGCCGGGCCGTGTGACCCGCGGACTCTCTGCTTCCCAAGCGCCGAGTCCCCACGCAGGACAGGCTCGGGTCCGAGGGAGCGGAGCGCGGCGGGGCTGTGCGGGCAGTGCGGGGTGCTCGGGGTCGCGCTCGGAGCCCGGGGATGGGGGGAAAAGGGGGCGAAGGTATCGGAGTGAGGCGGGCTGGGCACCCTGCGGTTGGGGTGACAGGGATGGCGTGTGGGCTCCCTCCCTGCCCATGGGGCTCCTGGCCCTGCACAGCAGCGTCGCACAGCTGCTCAGGGATGTGCACTGCATGCCTATGCTTTACAATGCACGCTGCACAAGTCCACACTGCACTCGTGTTGGTTACACCATGCCCTGCTGCTCACACCAATGCATTCGTTGCACACATTGCCCGCATGCACCACACAACGCCGTGCTGTACACACTCCACAAACGTGTCACACACGTGCTCCCATATATGTTTCATACGCCAGCAGCACGGATGTGCCACAGGCACAATGTCATTATAAGTACATGACACGCACAAGCATGGCACATGCACACCTATCACACACATGGCTTATAGGCACACATGTGTGCGCGGCTGACCCGTGCACAGACACTGCATAGATACATAAATATGTAAAAATGATACTGTCCATGCACACGAACATTTATTGTATTTATATTGTATTTATTTTTTATTGTATGTACAATAGGGAGGCTGGGACCTGCCCTGCATTTCCCTGTCCCAGCCTGGCCACGAAAGGGCTGCGAGGACCCCGCTGGGGTTGGGATCTTGTACCTTGCCATAGCCCCAAACTCAAGCCCAGGGTGGGGCCCTGAAGCACATCTCACCCATGGGAGACAGATCCCCGGAAGGATGCCTCCCAGAGCCCTGCTGGGTGACACTGGGGCTGGCCCCTGCTCTTGCTGCAGTGACTTCCAGCGAGGACAGGCTGGGCACGGCAGTGCACGGTGATCACAGCACGGCGGGGCAGGAAGGGGCTTTGGGCCCGAGGTATGTTAGCGATTAACGGCGCTTTCCAGCGATTCATCTTGCAGCGGAGGGTGGAAACGTTGGAGGGTTGTTTGCAGGCGCTTGTATTAATCATCCGGGCTAACACACCATTAACGTCCTCCTGCATTTTAAAGATGACAAATTTTATTTGACTTCTCTCAATCACGGTTCCCGGGCGGATTCGGGAGCCACTTAAATGCCTCGGATTTTCCATCGTTAGTTGTTACAAGGCGAGTCGCAAAGGCAGGAGGCTGGGGGGGCCGGGGCAGGTCTCCGGTTCTGCCGGGCCCCGGCGGCTGGGGGGGAGCGGCCGTGCCGGATCTGCCCAGCTTTGTTCCCCCCTGCTTTGTTCTCAGCTGCTGCAAAGACCCCGCTCCCCCACCCCCTTTAAACATAAGCGCCCTGCAAACATTTGCTAGTGATTACTCTCCTGTTAGAGCCAGGCCCTGGGTAGGGTAGGGCGTCGTGTCCCCGATTTCCTTCAAAACAGCCGTGGTTGGGTGGGATCCCCGAGCCCAGCTCGGAGCTGATGGGAGCCAGTGCCCACCTGGGAGAAGTTCAGGGGTCCCACTTCATGTTTCACCCCCTCATGCTGGCAGAGCATCACCTGTGGAGCCCTGCTCCTCTCACAATCCATCCAGGCTCTTTGCTGAACTTCTCCCCAGTCCTGCAAACTGCCAGGTTAGAGTCTGTGCCACCCAACCCCAGCTCTAGAAATACCTCCCAAAAATACCCCTTTCTTCCTCATAGCCCTGCACTGCACAGGCCACTTACAGCCACATCCAGATGGGAGCTGTCGCCTTGAGCCTGCACCAGAGTCACCTCCAGCTGCCAAGCCAGGTAAGTCCAGCCCAAGCCTGGGCATTATCTTGCTTAATCCACCCCCGATGGAGGTCCCTGGACCCCGCAGAGTTTGGAAGTGCTCAGCTGAGCAAATAGTGGGACCAGAGGGTTGATTTTCTTTTGGAAAATCATTCTAATCTTTCGTGTTTTAATAAAATAATAAAACCAGAGCCCTTTTCATGCCGACACCTTCTAAATCAAACCAGACTGCCTTTGTCATGGCGTCCAAATTTAGCACTTCTCAAACTTTTGGTGAGTTTCTTTAATTTCACATCTCCCCACTTGCATGGGGGAGAAAATGCCGAGCAGTTTGGATTAGGCAATTTATGGCTGGCATGGCAGGAGGAACCACGTTTCTCTCCACCTGTTTTCCTTCAAATCCTTCCCATAGAAAGATTTCCTTCCCTCATGGCCAGGTGATGGTGAGGGGGCCAGTGCTGCATGTTGAGAATGAGGTTATCTCAGGTCTCTGTGAGCCCCAGCACCCCAAACCTTGCAGGAGCCACCAAGTTCTGCATCCATCCCCGTTTCTGGCCGGGGGTTGAGGTTTTGGCCCTGGCCCCTCAGCCACCTCCTTATCAGCGCCCAGCGCCGCAGCCCCGGGTGTCCTGTGACTTTGACGCCAGCTCTGCTCCCCCTCTCCGGCTCCCTTATCTAAATAGGAGCGTAAATCAGGGCCTTGGCAGATGCCCTGGCAGGACAGGGACTCCATAAAAAGGGGCTCTGCTCCAGCTCTGTTTACATTGCAGCCCCGTAAAATATTCCTCTTGTCTTCCTTGTTAGCATCTCCCTGCAGCATCCAGGCACCTTGCTGCACCCACATCCCCCCCACCCCAAAGTCCACTGAAGCCCCAGGGTGCAGCCAGGAGGGTCCCAGCCCTGTCACCCCACAGCCCCACACCGTGTCTCCATCAGGTTATGGCCAGGGTGCCTCCTCACTCAGCCACTGCCTTCAATCCCCTCCTCAGCCACTGCAGGCACAGAGCAGGGCTGAGCCAGCTCCCCTGGGCAGCTGGGTTGTGTCTAAAGGTGCCCCTGGGTATTTATAGCACTTGCCTGAAATAATGCAATAATAATCACTCAGCACCTTCCTAACAGTTCTGCTCTCAGAGGCCTCGGGGGATGGTGGCAAAAACCCTTGGGAAACTGAGGCATGAGCAGAGTCTGCTTCAAGGAGAGCTGCAGAGGGCTGCTCTGGGGGATTATTTTCCTCCTGGCAATGTGAGGAGAGAGAGAACCTGCAGAAGTGAATGGAATCGAGTCAGTTTGATCAGCAATGAACTCAGCCCTGGGGTCACAGCCAAGCCTGGGCTGCAAAAGCCCACTCAGGGCATCCCTCCTCCCCAGCAGGGTTTGCCACATGTGTCCTGCTGTGCCAGGATGGGTTTCATAGGGATGAAATGAGAGGTGCTGGGATGCAGCAGAGCTCACACTTGCTGGTGCCTGTGCTCTCCTGTACCCCCACACTGCCTGAGTCCCCCAGACTGCATCACTGGACTGCTTGATCCTGCAAGGAGCAACTCCCGGTGGGGTTCAGTCTGTCAAAGCCCCATGGAAGGAGCAGGAGGGATTGGGGGTGAACACAGGGCTGTGCCTGGATGTTCCTGTTCCCAGCAGCAACCCACAGCATCTTCTCTGTGCACACCCCTCCCGTGCCGCCCCTACGGCGACACACAGGATGACTGCAGCCATTGCCCCTCAAGAAATACCATCTATTTATGGCCAAACAGCCACTGTCTTGAGTGGATAAATCAAAAGGAAAACAAAGCTTTACGGAAAAAAGTATTAAATTTTCCATGTGCTCCTGAAGGGATGGGCCAGGCACTCGCTGTTTATTTTTTGGGCTCTCTCTTTGCTAGTACTGTAAGTGACATTGTGTTTACAAAAGTTTTTATGTCATCAGAGTAAAGTCACAGCTCAGCTTCCTCTCCTGTGTATTTTATGTAGATGGATGTGTCTGTGAGGAACATTCAAACTAAACAGAGAGCTGGTTTATAGGAAAATGTATTTATTTGAAAAATCGTAACTCACAATTTCGGCAAAACCGGGCTCCACATTTATTGCTGCTAATGGGGTGTGGCAGCCATAAATTAACCTGGAAAATTGCTGTGGCCATTTCAACAATGGCTCATTGTGCTGATGGAGCAGCAGCTCCCCAAAGACGGCTCATGTCAATTTGCAATTAGGTTTGGATGCAAACAATAGGTAAGGGAAGGTAACAGCAGCCTTGCCACTGGAACCAGCCCCAAAATCATTGCTCTAGGCTGGCACGGGTGCCCTAAGTCTCACTTAAAACAGAGCTGTTCCCTCATCTGGGTGCTGTGGAGATCAGTGGAAGGAGGCTCCACCTACCATAAGGGGAATTTTTATTTATATTACATTACCTGTCATAGACATGTAATTGGAGATGACTAAAAAACCCAGTTCATGAGCTCTGACTGGCAGCCCAGGTGAGCCACGTGCATGGAGAGTGGGTTCAGTTGCTCCCTGGTTGCCCTCTCTCATTGAAAGAAGTTTTGCACTGAATCAGGAGTGATGGTCCTACCCTAAAACCTCTTCTTTTCCCCACCCAGATTCCTTGCTGAGACACACACTGATCCCCAAAAGCTTGAGGCTGGCTGCTGACCCTGGAGTACAAGCTGCCACTGTCATTCTCCTATCCTTGATCACCTGGCTCAGGGCAGGGTTTGGCTACTGGCTCGTGGTGGCAACTCTCCACTCATGGGGAGTAGTGGAGAAGAGCTCCCAGATGATTCAGGTTCCTGACAAAAAACAGTGCCTTTCCCTCTTCGAACCACTTTCCACTCCTGAAGCAAATTTACAAGGGCTCTAAAATGTCCTGCTCCAGGGCATCAGCCAACTGCTAATGGCTGGGGATTGGGAAAGACATTTCCTCTGCTGAGAAGGATTGCATAAGCGCTTATTAAGGCAGCTCCTGGCGTCTTCTCAAAAGCATCTGGTTTGGGGCATAGCTGGAGACAAACTGCTGGGTCTGGATGGGCAGAGCTGGACTTG
The DNA here is from genome assembly GCF_052056855.1 of Sturnus vulgaris. Classification (NCBI taxonomy): domain Eukaryota; kingdom Metazoa; phylum Chordata; class Aves; order Passeriformes; family Sturnidae; genus Sturnus; species Sturnus vulgaris. Next base: position 5,462,141 of record NC_142257.1, on the reverse strand, counting down.
CTGCTTCCAACCTTTCTCTTGGTCAGATGTTAGTGCAGGTTTGGGTCATGTCCTGTGTGCTGGTGGGAAAGCGAGGTGGGTCATGACATGAGATGTGTCCTTCTCCCTCTCCTCCTGCTCTCTGTTAATCCTGGTGGTGCCACTGTGGGGACTTCTCTTCCCACTCCTTCCAACTCCGGTGTGGACACACACATTTAGAGAGCTGGGGAACTACAGCTTGGAAATTCCTTTTCAGGCCTGGATTTCTCCTGGCTCTCAGGTCCATTCCCAGGCTGACAAGCTGACTGCAGCTTCAGTTGGGGAGGAAGTCTCCCAAGGTGATAACTTGGTGAAAAACAGAGTAAGATTCATAATAAAGATTAACACCTGGTGTCTTTCCCATGAAATACATCCTGAAGTACTATCCCAAGAATGTTTTTTCCAATTGTCCAATGAACTACTGCCCTGTCCTAGCTGCACATAACACACTTTAAATACGGGTTGTCTGTACAATAAAGTTAGCCTTTTTTCCCAAAAAAGTCAGTGTGTGTTGCTGTCCTTTCTCTCTCTTTGCAGCACAGTAACCACACTCCAGGAGCTCAGGGACCTTCCAACCCCAGCTCCACAACACCCTGTTTACACCACCATCCCACATCCCTGGAAAGGGGGCTTCCCTCCTGCCCCATTGCTGCTGTGGCTGGCACATGGCACTGGCTGGGTGGGTGAGCTCCTGCTCTGCACCATGTCTGTGTGACATTGCAGGCAAATGACTTTGTGGTGGGAAAAGGCTTCTTACAGTGGTCCCGGCCACCAAAAATGTTGGGATGATTTTCACAGGGCTCGGCTGTGCCACAGGCTCAGTGTGATGTGCTGGCACTGCAGAGTAGCCAGAGCCAGGGAGTAGCATCCTGTCCATCCTGTCCATCCTGTCCATCCTGTCCGTGTTTCCCTGTGGTGGGGCCATGTCCTGGTATCTTTACTTCTCACCTTCCTCTCTGTGTGGATTCACATGGAGTTTTTAATTCATTTTGTCCCTAAGATTTTCAGGGCAATTTGAGTTCTCATCACACAGTGCCTTGTGCCAGGTCTGGCTATGCCTTCCCAACTGCGCCAGGGTAGGAGGATGAGGACAATTAGTGGTGCCTTATCATCTTGGTTATACTCAGCTCTCTCAAAATTCCAGGTTTTCTCTCTGCTCAGGTGCAGGAGTTACTGCTCACTTCCATGGGAGCAGAGGGACTGATTTTCCCTTGGTTTCCCCCACTGGATCCCAGGATGTCTGTGCAGCTGCTGGGCCAGCCATTACAGTAAGACTCTCAAGATGGGTTTTCCAAGGTTGGGGTTTTTGCAGATTGAGATGGTTTTAAGAATTAACAAGCATCTGTTAATACTTTTTTTGCAACAGAAAATTATTTGGGACTTGAGGGTCTTAAATAATTTTAGTGCTTTTTCCCACCCTTTTCCCCCTGTTTTATAAATGGGAGATGGCAGAAGCCTCCCCAGAGCTCATTATGCCCCATCCCAAACTGGGATCCAGCACCCAGCATGGCTGTGCTGCTGCCTTCACGGGCATGGGGAGAAGTGGGGGAATTTTGGGGCAAAAAGGCACAGAGACACCGAGTGTCCTTTTGTCAGTATGGTCCATAGTGTCACCATGGATATTGTACCTCCTTGCATCCAGGGAGTCACAGGATGGGGACATGCTGTAAAAAGTGAATCCAGACCTCCAAAGAATAACGCTTTTATTGTATATCAATATACACAGTAAATATGTGACTCCTCCTAACATGCTCTGGAGAAAAAGATGTCTGAAATGGAGCTTATTGCAAGGAAATAAATTGCTCCCATAAAAATACTGACCCCTCCCTGCTTCTCCAAGCTGAAACAAAATCGTTTGCTGTGAGCTGAAGACCTTTCTTCTCTTGGCTCCTGGTTTTCCAAGAAGAGCAGGGAACATGAAGGAAAAACAAGCCTTCCCCATTAAAGCACGCTTAAGCGAAAATCCAGTTTTCTCTTAAACTTTGCTTGGAAACATTTGTAGCAGCTTCGTGCAAAGCAGTTCTGCTCTTTGAAAGGCCATTAAAATAAAAAACACCCAACCCAAAATAGCCATCTCTGCAAGAAGCATCTTGTTTGGACAAAAGTGGTTTGTTTTACACCGTAAACCCAAACACTCCTGGGGAAATGTTGTGAAATCCGCCGTGCTGGCGGTGCAGTGGCTCCAGGGATGTTTTGTGGGACATGGATAAAGCTGGTGGGTGCTGGCAAGGTGATGGTCACCACCAGCACTTCACTGCTGAATATCCCGGCTGCTGGAGTAGCCCTGACTCCAGCACAGTGCGTTTTCCAGCAGGGTGAAGGCTTGCAGGGGTGAGTTCTGGCAGGGAGGGATTTTATACCAGGTTTAGCCCTACTCTGATCTTTCCCCAGAGCTCTTGTGGCCTCTCTGAAGGGCCCATCACATGCAGGAGCTGAGAACACTCACCCTGAGACAAACAAAAAACATTTTCCAACGAGGTGTTAAAGCCCTTCTTAAAGTTTTTTTTTTTAACATACTCCGTGTTATACCTGGAGCACAAAAAAAAGCACAGAAATTCCTAAGCCACCAATATACACACCAGCAATCCTGATACTGTATTTATACATATATATAAGAATATACTTGCATATATAAATCTGTATTTTAATATATAAAATAAAATAAAATAAATGTAAGTACAAATACAATTATGATTGTCGTTGTAAATATAAAGAAGTATATATAGTATGTGTTTATATATGTATGTATGGTGCTGCTTTTTCTGCTAGTGGCATCAGTCTGTGATTTAGGCACAAATATTTCTATCCCAGGGTCTTTGGCAGTGAAGTTTTGCCATGCAGCTGTGCCCCTCCTGTGCAACAAGCCCAGCCTGGTGAAGCCTTTCCAGGAGTCCAACACCCATAGAATTAAGGAGAAGTTGTTCCTCACGGATTTACCTGAACCTGCCAGTTTATGGGGGGAGCTAGGATTCTCTGGATGGGCACTCCACTTCGCTGTGGCTCTCTGGCCCAGCCTCCTCTGCTCGGTGTGATGCTGAAATCGTGGGCTGGAGGGTGGTGAACCCCCAGTGCTGCATCCTCCTACCCCAAGATCTGCTGCCCCTGCCTTTCCTCTGGAGGGGATGGGGGGAGAAGGGGCTATACCCCTGTGAGACTGCAGTTATAGAGGGTGGTGGTTGCTTTCTTGGGCCAAAAGGACAAGAAACATCATGTCTAAAGATGACAGGCTCGATTTGCTGTGTCATTAACCAGAGCCGAAACTCTAGATGGGCTGGGTCTCCTGCGAGCTGCTTCCCGCCTGCTGCTGAGCTCTGATTCTGCAGATAAAGGCTTTTCTGGGTGCATTTCTCTTGCTCAGGCCTTGTTTTAATTCCATGGATGCTGTTCTGCAGTCTATGGGATGAGGAAGTTGTTTTTCCCCCTCTCCCACATGTATCTGAAGGTGTCCCCTAAAATGCCCTGGCTCCCCAGCACACATATGCTCCCCCGGGAACAGAGCATAACCCTCTTTCTTACCAGGAAAAAAACCCCTCATTCCCAACCTTCCACAGCCTTGTGATCTCATGGAAATAAGCCCCAGGAGAGGTGTGGTGACAATGGTGTGAGGTACAGGCAGGCAGCAGAACGAGGAAGTCCCACAAAAGCCCCATAGCCACCCATCTCTTGGTCCTGGCTGTGGTTACAAACCCCATTCCAGGCTAAAAGCAGCTGCTGAGACCCAAATGTGGAGGGTGAGGAGAGCAGCACCAGCCAGGTGAGCTGGGCTGCAGCATTCGGCCACGCCAGGAGCTCTGCTGGGCTTATGGACACCAGCACCTCAACACAAGGCACTTTTTATATGAACACGGGTGCTCTGGGCTCTGAGCAGCCCTTGCCTTTGCAGGCAGAGAGCTGGAGGTGACAGGGCTGCCATGGAGCTTGCTGGAAAGGGAGCAGTGGAGCCGAGTGTGCTGCCTGCCTGCGCTGCATGAGCCGGCTCAGAGCACAGTAGGAAAAAATACCGCAATAGGCAAAGCATCTCTGATTTGCCCCTAAGCTCTGGCTCTTCCTGTGCTGATAACAAGCCCAGTAAATCTCCTTGCAGCAGTGAGACATTTTTTCCCCTCTCCTTCCCTCCCCACAGCTTTGTCAGACTGTGCTGGCTGTGGGAGCAGTGGCGGGACTGCCCTCCTCACCCCTCTGTGGGGAAGTATCCCAAAGCATGCAGCCCCCTGAGCATCCCAGCAGGTTCCAGAGGCTTCGAGCCCTGCCCTGAGGTGTGGGAAGGAGCTGGGTGCAGGCAGGAGCTGTCTCCTCTCTAATTGCCCCTGGAGCCCTGTGGCTGAGCCACTTGCTGCTATCTCAGGCCATCGCAGCTGGTGCTGGGCTGAGTCAGGAGAGATGGAGACTGATACTGACCCTCTGTCCGACCTACGGGCGTGTAGGGCAAGAGTGGAGGAAGAAAACCTGGGATGTACATGTCCAAAATCTCCCTGGCCTTAGTGCTCTGGCTGAAATGGGGAGCTCAGGCAGTGAGCAGGTTCCCATCAGCAGTTTGGTGCCCAGCCCTGGTCTGGATGAGCCCCAGTGACCTGTTAGATGTAGCTCCTGACCTGGGAGAGTTGGAGTCTGCCCAAAACCTGGCAGAAAGTGCATTGCTGCTCTGAAAAAGCAGCTCTGGATATGCTTGGCAGCAGAATAGGGTTTACTTAATATAGAAATTTTGGTGGGACAAGGACTCATCATTTCCCATGCAGGAGATGGCCACAGAGCTTCCTCCCAATTTCTCTTTTTATGTCTGAGGGCCAGGACCCCTTTCTGGTCCCACCACGCTACTGTTCCCTCTTCATGGCCAGGACCCTGCCACCAAATTGCCTCCAGTAAATGCCACCATGCCATGGCTCAGCTGCTGCCCTGCTGGGATCTTCCTCCCTCATGCATCAGCAAACTCTGCTCATTTTCCTCTTCCTCTCATGAATTCCCCATAAATTTCCCGCTGCCGGCTCCACCAGCGCCATGCTCCCATTAAACCTTGCAGGCTGATTGCATCTGTCAGTGTCACTGTCTGGGGCTGGAATGTGTCACCCTGCTCCAGAGGAGTCATGTATTCAGCCGTGGCAGAGCATTTCAGGACAAAGCACTGGGTTAGATCACGGTGGGACAGTTTTCCTGCAGTGGCAAGCGCTGATCCATCTCACGGAGCAGGAGGAAAGCACCGCCTTTGGATTCTTTCCTATTTATTTTTCCTAAACAGAGGGTTGAGCAGTGTGAGAGACACCTACCAACAGGACCCTAAACTTTGCTAGCGTGTTGTAAAGAAAGGGAGTTTGCTTTAAAAACTCTCCAAACCCCATGAATCTGGAGAGGACATTTTTTTCCACTGTCCCTGTCATGTCTCACCGCCTTTGTCCAGATTCTTGGGGTGCCTGGTTGGTGGCAGGGGTGGCCCCAGAGCTGCATGTACTTTGAAGTCCCTTCTGTGGGGTGGGAAGGGCTGGGGCTTGTGAGGTCTGGGATGTCCACAGTAGCAGAGGAAGCAGGTACAACTATGACCCAGCACCTCACCATGTCCCTGCAGACAGTGGGATAGGGAAACTCTGGTGGTGACAGTGCAGTGAGTGTGGGGAGCAGCCAGCTATGTCACTCCCATGCCCACACCACACCACATGCTGAGGAGGGGGAGGTCTCTTGAGATATTAGATGTGATAATCAGACATTCAAAATTAAAACATAAAATGAAATTATGCTTCTGCTCTCATTATCCATGTGAATGTGCAGCTGCATGCAGGAACCCCACATGCTGGGAAATACTGATTCCATCAGGAACTTCATCCCCTGTCCCTGCCTGAAGAAATCTCATCCCTGTAATGACAGAGATGTGTGTTGGTATGGGGCATGCAGTGAGATGAGGGGATGAAGGGACAGCTGTAACCTCGAGGAAGGCACCCTTGTGCAGTGGCTGTGCAGCAGGAGCAAGTCATTCCCGGCACAGTCATGGACTCAACTGCCTTCCTTTGGGATACACATCCTGGGCTGGTACTGTGCCACTGGCAGCAGGTTTCCCATTGCTGTTCCTCAGTTACCTGTGTCCTCCAAGGGGGGCTCAGATGCTCTGGGAAGCGCCTCTCCCCAGGGTGCTGCCCGGTGACCTGCTTATGGCGAGGGTGGAAGAGACAGTCAGTCTGTGTTGCTTTGTTTATAAGAACATATTTGCAGTGATTGATGTCCGAGCTGGGGAAGTATGCTTGCAAGTGAGACTTTAAAACATGAATCAAACAATGTTTGGAATATGTATGCTGCTCTGTCAAACATTTCTCAGCGTTTGGAGTCTGCAGAGCCTGCGCGTCCAGAGGTACCAGTGCCTGCGCAGAGGTGTCTGCAGGGAAAGCATCCACCACGCTGTGAGTGTGGGCATCCTTCAGCCTCACCACCAGCTCTCCACACCAGGAGGCTGCTGGGAACAGTTCAGGATTTGCACCCGTGGCCAGGGGTGCACGTGGAGGTGTCCCATTAAGCGCCATCCATCACGGGACATTCCTTTACACGACGCTCCTTTCTGCCAAATTGTCCCTTGGGCTTGCTGAGGAATGAAAGCGGCCCTGGAGGACAGAGTCGTCTTTCAGGCTTCCTTCCCCTCCAGATAACCCGACTGCCCGTGGAGAGAAGAAAGGTCTGGAAGGGGCGGGCAGTATCCAGATGTTCACTAAGTGCATTAAGACCCTCAGCCAGAGGAGCACATGCTTCAGGTTAAGCCCCTGAGCAGTCCCAGCTGCAGCAGAATTAATAAAGTCTTCACTTAATCGCTTACTGAATGCTCTCCCTGATAAGGACGGGGTAGTTTAGAGTGGACAGGGAATCTTCTCAGAGTTTCTCTTTGCATGTCCTGCTTGGTCAGTCGTGTATGGGCATTCCTCCACAGTGGCATCCCTGCTGCCATGCCAACCCCTTTGCCCATGGGGTGATGTGGGTTTCCCAGTTAAGAGAGCTGCCTGCACCATAATGCAGGGATTGTGAATCTCATCCCATGTTTTCTGGAGCTCTGCTTTCTCTTCCTTTCATAGGGATGTTCCACTCTCCATTGCCCATGGAGTGGGGCTGGACACAGCTCATCTCAACAGAACCAGCTGTGGAAATCACTGTCAGAAGTTGGAACAGCTCTGTCCCAGCTGCTCCATCCCACTTTCTCCAAGTTCCAGAGAATACCTTGTTCTTCTAACCCCGAAATGGCCCTGGGCCACCACCTCACTCCACAGAGAGGATCCAGCCATGCCAGCTGAGGTGAGCGACATTCTCAGACTCAGGAGCTTGCAGACATGACCTGATGGCACCAGCTGATGTGTCATACTCAGAGAAGCATCCTCACCCCAATAAGCTGTCCTGGTGGACAGGATATCTGAGGTAATGCCTATCCTACCTTTCCTGGGAAAGGGATTGTTTGGGAACAGCCTGAGAGGAGGGGGTGCCAGCTGGCTGCCATTCACTGCCCATAAATGATGTATCCAGCTCCAGACTGAGTGAGGGCATTTGGAACAGAGAGGGACACCAGAAACTGGGCATCCCTCCAAGATGGGCAGACCTTCCTCCTCTAGGATCTCTGCCCACTGCTGCCCATGGGGACAGCAGGTCTGCCTGTCTTATTCCTCCTCCCAGCTATTATTTATTTATTTGTTTTCCCCGGGAATCCCAAGAATACCATTCAAAAGTCTCCTGTTCCTCCACCCAGGCACACCACACTTGTGTGAAGTCTCTCTAACTGCATGCATGGAAAACACATCCCATGAGCAGATCCTCTTCTCACGGGTCCGCTGTCGTTGCCTTTTAGCACAAGGGAGATTTATTCACTTCACGGGTATTTTTAAAAGGCATTTTTTTTATAGCTGGGCTTCTCCTACTTAGGGGAGATTAGGAGATCGTATTTCATGACTTCTTGTGGATCCCCTTTCGCAGGCTCTAATGAACTATGGATGAGTGACCATGGTAATCCAGTCTGTGCAGGACCTCATTAAAGTCACCAAGGCCGTTATAATAACTGGCTACATCTGATCACATTACTCCTTTAAATCGCTGATTCCACTGGTATATGAGCGCCTGCCCTTACCCAGCACAGGCAGCAGGAGCTTTGCTCTGGGCTCTAACCTCCTGTGCCACTAACGAGGCACAATTTGATTAACTCTCATTGCAGAAAGGCCACGGGATTTCCCTTCACCGTTTTGCTCAACCAACCCCAGCCAGAGCAGGCAGTGCCCCGTCCTACTGGAAGCAGGTGGATAGTACGAAGAAAGGATCCCAACATTTCCCAGTTACAAACTGAATTTTGGGAGAGGGCTGGCAAGTGTCTCTCTGGGCCAAATCCAGCCTGTGCCTGTGTGATGGCACCAGGGGAAGCAGCGCTTTCAGCTCCATACCTTGAGAAAAGCAGCCTGGAGCAGCTCCTGGCTGTCCTGACTGGCAACTTCTCGCACCCTAAGCCCACGGTGTCCCCACGGTGGCAGGGCTCACAGCCCAGAGCTGTGGCATGGATCCCACCCCAGAGTCCCAGTAAGATGGAGCCCAGCACTCCAGTAAAACAGGCTGCAGCCCCTCTGGCAGGGGGGTTTGCCCTCCTGCCCTACACTGGGGTGGTGGTCCTGACCCCTCCTGTATCCCTTCCTTACTGAAAGCAGATACAAGCAGCCCAGCAAACATCCAGAGAGGCGGGGCGGAGGGGAAAAAAAAAAAAAAAAAGCCAGATCCATCTGCAAAAACCCAGGCAGAAATGCTTCTTTGTCTTGGAAAGTGTCAGCGAAAGAAATTCCCTTTGAGGGTAGGTTTTTGTTTGCAAGACTTCAAACCCCTCATCTGGACAATAACAGCTTCTGTCTCAGGGAACTGGGGCCGCGAGGTACGGGCCGAGCCTGAGGTATTAGAGGTTCGGACAGTAATTAGGGCTCTGGTGCTGATAAGGGTGCAGAGCTCAGGCACCTTGGGCTCTGCTCATGCCAGAGCAGTGAGTGTGCAGCACACCCCGGGTGTGCAGGCCTGGGGATGTAAACACCCACGGCCAGGGCTCTCCATCCATCGCTGCCACGCCAAACCGTGCTCAGCAAAAGCGGGATGTGCCCAGCAGCCCTGGCACACACCACCCCACTGGCAGCATAACACCAAGCCTGATTTAGGGTAAGGGGGAAAAAAAGTGATTTTTTTTATTGTCTAAGCCACCCCTGCTATGCCAAACCCCAGCAGCTCCAGCTCAGCTGTGGGTGTGCCATGGGGTACCAACTCCTGCCAGGGCTTGGGTGATGCACAGGCACACCCAAACACATTCAGGACCGAAAAACCTGGGTTTTACAGCTGCTGAAAACCAAGGATCTGCCTTCACTGCCTTCTCAGCCGGCTGGCAGGGAGCCCCAGGCTGGCAGGGGCTGGTGCCAGGGCTGTGCAGCCCCAGGCTGCAGAAGAGGAGGATGATGCACAGGACTGCAGGCAGAGGAAGGCCGCCGGGGACTTCTGATCATCTCATTAGCCACGAGAACGGCAGAAAATAATTGCTCGTGGTTCAATGCAGTCCATCTGTGTGGGATTTTCTCAGTAATAAGTGCATACGGCCTGGTTTTAATGTTTTTCAACGTTTTTTAAACTGAAACATTTCCTAGCGCCGAAGCCCGGGCAAAAATCAGTTCCAGCCCTGGAGGCAGTGAGGGGATTTAGAGGCACAAGTCTCAGGTTGACTTTTTAACAGGGTTCGTACAAACTATCCTGCCCATAATGCTCATGTAATTGATGCTTTTGAATACTCCAAGGAGGCCAAGGTCCTCTGAGGCTTTGAAAGTATGTTTTACAGTACTTTCTGATGTGATATATAAAAAAAATCCCTGATCATGAGTCAGGCAAGGAAAGCTCTTGAGACTGACTTAAAATTATTTACATGCACACACACCCCTTTTTAAGTGATCACACTTAAATATTTTCAAAATTTTTTCTTTTTTTTTTTTCCTTTTTTTTTTTTTTTTTTAAAGAAAAGCTGATTTTTTTCGTGCAGAAAGCAGAACTTCAGGACTCTGGTAGTTTTGGTGTCAAAGCTGCCCCTCAGCCAGCTGCAGGGAGGGCAAGACATGTTGGTTGGACAAGACAGCTGTGCCTTCCTGCAGAAGGGTTCATACCTGGAGCAGATTTGTCTTATTTCCCTGCAAGATGCAGTTTGAGGCTTAACTCTGGCCAAGCAGCAAGTGACTGCAAGGAATTTTGCTTACTGGGATGCATGAAGCAATGGGCTTGGTCCTTTCCAGTTTTTCCCAGTCCATGAAAGCCAAGCAGGTAACTGGAGCATTTTGCCTGGGATAAGGGAACTTAACGGGCATCTTGCAAACACACACATGCTTGTTAAAGTCATGGCTGTAAAAGTGGCGCTCTGACCCTGCCAAGATTCTGTCCTAGTAATTTCCCCACGTGGTGAAACACGGGGAATTTATTGTGGCTTTACTCTGCCACTTTCTCCTAGAAGAGAGAGCACAGGGGGCTACACACCCTGCCCACCACTGCTCAGCCCCACCAGCAGCAGCCCCAGCCCCTCCTGGTGAGTGGGGAGGGAGTGAGGAATTACCCTCCTAGCCCCTTATCAGGCTTGTGTGCTTAATCCCTCTTTTAAGTGGCACTGAGTTAACTGGCTCCCTTTCCTGGGGCATTGCTCAGGAGAGAAGAAATGCTCCCCATGAGGGTCATGGTGGCTCCCCCAGGTCCCTCTATGTCTGGATCCCACAGCAAGGGTGCCAAAGGCCTGGGAGTAGCCAGCCCTGGCTGTCTCACTCACCTGGCTCTTTCTGCTGTGGGCTGCCTCCATGAGACAAAGCATTCCCTGGCCCCCCTGTCATTCCTGTCCCCACTGTCCCCACTGTCCTTCCCACCCCTGAGCTCCCATGGGCATAGCAGTGCCCACCCCAAGCACCCCCTCACGGTGTGGGTTCAGTGCCACAGTCAGAAGCTATTTTGGGGAAGATTTTGTCCTGGGCAACTGTTTGGAAGCTTGAACAGCACAGGAGTCTGAATCTGGCCCGAAGCATTTCAAATATGCCTCACCGTGGGCTGGAGCACCGAGCCTGCCTTAAGTGGGCAAGGGATTTAGTAATCACAGCCTCCCATCGTCCTGCCAAGGGCACAGGAGCACAGCTCTGGCTGCCACAAAATACTCTCTAGAGCCTGAATATTGCACAGTTTTCCACCTACCCCCAAAGCCCACAGTGGGGCTGAGCTCGAGCTGTGCACCTTCCCCAGCTGTGGCTCACATGATGGGGGGTTTGTAGGGTTTCCAGGGGCTGTTGGTTACTTGGATGATAACATCACTAATTGTTGTGATTAGTGATAATCCAAGAGAGAAACAGAAGAGAGAAAAATTGGATTTTTGGGTATCTCTGAATCACCCTCAGGGAGTTCTTCTAGCACAGTGGGGAAGCAGAGAGTGTTGCACTGAGCTCAGCATTTTGGGAATTGCTGTCAAAACTGAGAGCTTCCCTTTCCCACACACTTACTGACTGATTTGGGTTTCACAGCTCTCCCCTAAAATACCTAGTGGGGAAATAAGGAGATTGTGGTGCAGGAAAACTACCGAGAAGCTTCATTTAAAAGTTGTAACATGCTTATGTGATCCAAATTATGCTGGTTTGATTTGGCTTTGAAGGAGACACTTTCCAGATTTAACTATTTTTTGCTGAGTCCCTTCAAATCATGGAATGTGAACTTAGGGCACAGGGGAAACATCTCCTAGACACGGGAAACCAAGTCAAATTTTTAAATGGCACTTGGACTTTCTCAGCTTATATTCCAGGCATCCAGCTTTGCCTGAGCTGATTAGAGTTTGATTAGAACTTATGAATAATTTTGCTTACCTCCAAATCTACACATTTTATAGTGAATATATACTTCTCCAACAATTGTTTTGTTGCCAATAGGCAAGGGCATTTTGGGCTATGAAAGAGTGGCAATGGGTTTTTTCCTGCATGGTTTTGCCAAGAAGAGGGGACTCCATGAGCAGTGGAGCCTGCACAGCACCCACAGTGGGTGATCTATCCTGGAAAAGAGGTGACAGGCCAGAAATGGGTGACATATGCTGGGAAAGGTGTGATACATGCCAGGAAGATGTGACACACTGCAAATGGGGTGACACATACCAGGACGGGGATGTTACTCACCGGGAAGGGGGTGACATAAGCCAGGGTGGTGGTGACACAGATGCAGTGGAGTGTGTGACACGTGCCAAGAACAGGTGACACTTGCTGGGAAGGAGGTGATGGACATCAAGAAAGGAATGACAGACATTGAGAAGGGAGTGACACATGCCAAAAAAGACATGATGCTCATCAGGAGAGCAGGGCAGGGCCATGCATCCCACCCCAGCAGCTGCAGAGGGCACAGGGCAGCCAGGATGGCATTGGTGGGCAGCAGCATGGCCAGACCCTGCGGTGACAGGCCACCTCAGCTGTCACACCCATGTGCCCACGTGTGGAGCAACCCAACAAGGAGTGGTGCCTCGTGGAGCTGCTCTCCTCTGCCCAGCAGCTATACCCACCTCTAGTGCTCAAGCTGTGGCTAATGTCCTTTCACCGTGTATTATACAAATAATATAAATAACTCCTCCTCGGACTTCAAACATGCCACTTCAGATGTATGGTGGGAGATTACAGAGTTTGTTAAAGCTCAGGTCTTCAATCATCCGGGCAGTTTCGAAGCTGCTCACTAAAATACAGATCAATGCTTCAATTTTATGGGAGGCCTGTCCCATGTGACCAGACTCAAATCCCCTATTTTATGGCTTGCTTATACATTCCTGGTGAAAAACGGTTTACATTTTGGGCCCCGGGAGCTCTCCTAAATCAGCTGCCAGGTTTTTGCAGCTGGTAGTAAAGGGAAGCGCTGTCATCGGGCTGCCCGGAGGTGAACAAACGAGCCGCCAGCCACGGGACTGACGGCTCACCCCGACCCTGCACCAGCTCCCCGGCTGCTGCTGCCACAGGGACACCAACCGGGCAAGGAGACACGGCCTGTGACACCCTGTGCACCCCCGCACAGCCACCATCCCCATGGCAGCATCTCCTCGTGGGAGACCCCAAAGCTTCAGGGCTTTGGAGACACTCGGATGAAAGGGTTAACTGGACTGGACGGCTGGAGAGGAGAGGGATGTTAATCCCTCAGCTCTGGGTCTGCTAATTATTTGCTGATTCAGCTGCTGAGCAGAGTCCAGCTCCAAAGCAGGGCCTTGGCCCTTGCCTGCTGTCAGCACTGAGGTGCTGATGCTCCTGCTGTCAGTTTTGGGGTGCTGGGACTTGGCGTTGCCTGTTTTGTCCCAAGAGGCAGAGCTGAGCTCCAGCTGTCCTTCTGTCCTGAGAGCAGCAGTATCAGAAGCAGATTTTGCAGGGAAACTTCGGCACAGGTTATCCCTGGGCAGACCCAAAGGAGTGGTGATTTTATCCTCTTTATTTTTCCAGCAGGGCTCCACCCTTTCCCTTCACTGGCAAGCATGAGAAAGGGTGCTGAGGGCTCAGTCCTCTTGGACCAGCAAGGAAAGGAGCTGCCACGCACCATGGTGACACAAAAACTCGCAGGAATGTGCCACAGGGGCAGAATTTGGTAGTTCTTCCACCTTTTCTGACTTCATTGCTCTCCTCCTTTAATGATCACAACAAGCTCCCAGCATTTCCTGCCACCCAAGATCCCTGAGGTTTGCACTGATGAGGTCCCCTCCAAAGCCCATAAACCCTGTTGTCAGCTGCCACCTCACCCAGGCACTTCAGCCCCGGTTTAAGGCTGTGACACTCGGCTCTTGCTGGGGGACCACAAGTGCCATCAGTAGCAGAGGTGGCTGCAACTCCCACATATTTAACCCCTCCTTGCCCAGCTCCTTCCCAATGGCACTGTGACAAAAAGCAGCTGCTTTTGACAGAAAAGAGAATTTTGGGCTGCAGAATAGTGCAGATGAAAGGAACCTGAAGGATGAAGGTGGGTGCCTGGGTGTCCTGATGGGGTGATGGAGCCAAGCAAACCTGAAGCAGTGGTGGGATGTGGTGCTGTGGGGTGGAAGGATGGCTGAGCCCATGGGCTCAGTTTTTCCCCTCCATTGCCTCTCACTGAGGACACTGTCATGGGAGCAGAAAGCCCCGTGGGGAGGCCTCATCTATCCCTGGCTCCCCTGCACAAGGAGGTTTGTGTCCTCAGGGGTTATCATAGATTTTCCACCCAGTAAATCTGTGACAGAATGGTTAGATGAGATGCAACCAAAATCTTTCTGGGTTGAACTTCTCTAGCACCTGCCCAAGTGAACTTCCATGGCACCTTGGTTGTATCCTGAGGAAACCCAGCTGCTTTGCACTGGCTCCTGACCCCATGGTGTCAAGGGGCTGGTTCCGTGCTCTGACCATGGCTGGGCAGGATTCCCTGTCCCCCCTTCTGGTGATGGCCGGTAAAATGCCAGCTGATTTTATCCCAACCTTATTAAACAAGCTGAATTTCCATCTTGGGGAAAGCAGACAGCATCCCCTCGCTTCCAGCTATTTAGAGGATAGCTGAAGGAGATTTTTTTCAGTGTTGCAAATTGGTAGCTTCATAAAGAACAGAAAAAGAAAAAGTAAAAAAATGGCCACATCCATCTTGCTTTGAAAATGCTGTAAATAAATCAGTTCACTCCCAGAATAAGCTCTGCCTTCTTTTTGTGGCTAACTCCTGCCAGTGCTAATTGGAGCCAATAGTCACATCACGAGGGGAACAACCCCCTTTACAGGTAACACTTTAGCCTGGCGAGCATGTTTACAGCCTTATTTCAAAGCCTTAAGGAGGAAGGATCTGTCATAAACCCTGGCAGCTTTTGCTGAGCAAACAGTGCTGCTAGAATAGTTAAATCCCCGGCATTTGGGTGGAAAAATATAGAAAACACGTGTGTTTCCATGTGAGCTGTGCTGCTGTGCAGAGCTGGCTTTGTGGCACTGCAGGGCAGCTGTGGAGCCTGAGGTCCCAGGTGATGAAGACCCATCTCTGACAGGGCTTGAGGAAACTTTTAAGTCTGGGTGAACCTGAGGACATTCTGGGACCCTCACCCTGCCCATGGAAGGGCATCCATATAATCCCAATGCAAGGCTCAGGGAGATATATTCCCTTTACTGTGCTTGTTCTAAATGAGCTTTTCAACTTTCAGAGTGCCTGAAGGCAATGATCTAGAAGAAAATCACCATTCCCAGTCAATGAAAGAGTTAGGTGCTGGTTTGTTTTTTCTTAAGAAAAAAATATCTTGGGGAAACTACAAAAGTTAGGCAAGATATTTTCAGGATTACTTTTATCTGAAGAAAATAAGGAGAGATTTCCTGTAGGAAAGATGTCAATGAGGTTTATAGGAAAAGCTCTGTGTAGGTGTTGATGAATGTGTGAAGGAGCCGTGCTCTGGGACTGGGATGGGGGGACCATGGCCCCCACCTCCAGCTGATGCTCCTGATGCTGCATCTCTTGCTGCAGTGCCATCTGCTCAGCCATCCTCACCTCTAACACTTGGGCATAAACTCAGTGTAAATAATTAGCAATAAATCAGATCTTCCTTGCACAGACCTCCCCGATGGTGCCCTTTGTCACCACCCCTGCACACAGTAGCTGACAGTGCCATTTCCCACCCTCTGCAGGGTTAGGACCTCTCTGTCCCAGCAGAGCAGGGAGCAGGAGGCTGGCAGGGCTCCAGCAGGGACACAGCACTGCCACAAGCCTTCCCTCAAAGATGAATGGCTGCCAGTTTTCTTAATCCAGCCACTTTGGAAAAATTGTTTGTTCTCATCCTGTTTGAAACAGCTTCAAAGTGGCTCCAGTCTAGACTGTGCCAAGATAAATTACAAACCTAAAGGACTGATATAAACCATAGGGGAAGCAGTCATTTGCTCTAATGTAATTAAAACAAGATATCATAATGTATGTAAGCATGTATATGTGCAGGCAGGCTCCCTTGGCAGGGAAGGAGCTGGATGCTGCCAGGCTGTCCCCAGCAGAGACTGGACCATCCCTCCTGGGCTGGGGGGGTTTGTCCCTTTAAGGGGTGGTTGAGCAGAGAGACCACGCCTCCAACACCTGACAGCCAATCAGGCTGTGACACGCACCTGTGACATCACTACAGCTGCTATAAAAGGTGAAGGCACTGTGCTCTGCTGGGTGGTGGTTGGGTGTTGTGGTTGGTCATGATCCTGGTTCATGGTCATGATCCTGGTTCATGGTCATATTCCATGAGCCTGGTTTAAGGCAGTTGGCCACATCCATGATCCCAGTCCATGGTGGTTGGTTATATCCATGATCCTGGCTCATGGTGGTTGGTTGTACACATGATCCCAGTCCATGGTGGTTGGTTATATCCATGATCCCAGTCCATGGTGGTTGGTTATATCCATGATCCCAGTTCATGGTGGTTGGTTGTACACATGATCCCAGTTCATGCTGTTGGTCATGCCCATGATGCTGGTTCATGATGATTGGTCACATCCATGATCCCAGTCCATGGTGGTTGGCCATGCCCATGATCCTGGTGCATAGTGGTTGATGCCCATACGTGGGGCTGGTGTGCAATGTCATAGCTGGAAGCAAAGTGCAGGGCTCTGGAGAGGTGGCAGAGTGACAAGGGAAGCCCAGACCACAGTCATGGGAGGAAGAGATTAGCAGAAAAGTTGCCCCAATGGAGGAGACGAGGCAGGGAATGGGAGACTTCCAGCACCAGGATGCCTTTTGTTAAAGTGTATCTGGTGGAAACTTTCCTCCAAACTTCCCATGGAGTCAGCTAAGGAAAAGGACTCTACTCCACAAAATACAGAAGGAAATAAATGATTCTTCCTTCATCTGGAATATAATTTGTGATTAACTAGATCAAATGATAAGCAATTGTTCCACTTCAATTAAATGCAACTCAAGTGGGCATTCCCTTGCTCTTTAAATCTCCTCTCATTTACTGAAAATGAGGAAGGAGGAGAAAAGGGAAATACAAGGAATAAGCTCTGAATTTGGGGAAAAATAAAGCAAATTTTTAAAAAATCCAATTTTGAGTCATTTTGTTGACAAATAAAGAGTCCTTGATA
Source organism: Sturnus vulgaris (assembly GCF_052056855.1). Lineage (NCBI taxonomy): Eukaryota > Metazoa > Chordata > Aves > Passeriformes > Sturnidae > Sturnus > Sturnus vulgaris. The sequence goes on along the minus strand of NC_142257.1, from coordinate 5,445,087 downwards.
AATAATGATTATCTAAATTTAAGAGATTTAAAAAACTTAAAGATCATTAATTTTTCACCATGACTTGGGATACAGACAAAGATCAATGAAAATTAATCCTATGAAAAGAGGCAATTACCAGCTAAAACGTGTGTCATTTTGTTTTAACAGCATTATGACATTTGCACATTAAGATACGTGTATGTACAGCTGGAATTTTAATAAGTGTATGAACATATGTGTGTGCAGACATGTTTGTAAGTGGACATAACCATGCTGTACATTATCCCTCCGTTCCACATTTCTGTCATCCCCAAAGCCACAGCCTGACACTAACATCCCTTGGATCTCCTGTCAGGGTCTCTTAACTTGCAGTATTGGATCATCCAGACACCACCTCAGGGGTGAGACCCTTTTAACCCTGCACTAAACACAACACAAATCGTTTTCCAGTCAGGAAAAACAACTGAAACAACTTCTTCCCTGGTGTGCCCAGATGCTGTGCCCAAGGGAGGGGTGGGGACAACACCGCATGATGCCCTGGAGTGATCCCTGATGGAAGCCCTGGAGTGATCCCTGATAGATGCCCTGCTGTGATCCCTGATGGATGCCCTGGTGGATGCCCTGGTGTGATGCCCGATGGATGCCCTGCTGTGATCCCTGAGGGATGCCCTGGTGGATGCGCGTGGAGTTTCGGCTCGGGCCACAAGAGGTCTCACGGATTTCATCGGGACCTTCGGAGCAATAAAATCCCGGCTAATGCAAGCAGGATGTAATGTAATGCTCATGAGACCTCTCAGGTACAGGTGGAGTGTGGTTGTGTCTGGGCCCTCACTTTCCCCGGGAATAGCCCTAAATCTCCTTCCTGACATCCCAAAAGCCTCTTCCCCTGGAAAGAGTCTGGATTTGGTTCCCTCTAACAGGCAGGATAACGAAGAGCCCAGAGCACAGAGATTGCCTCTAGTCCATTCCCCACAGCATCACTCACTGAGCCCTGCCAAATGCAAACCTGGGATAAAACACGCTAATTCCAACCCCTCAGTCAGACAATGGAAAAATTGGATGCCTTTCCACGCCAGCCTCATTATGAGGGTTTCTTAAATGGAGGTTGTGCTTGTAATTAAATAGCCATATCTTGCCCCCCCAAGACAGGAGGAAAAGCTACTTTATGCCTGTGAGACTGTTGCCTGTGGAAAGCAATTGTCCCTCATTATTGCTGGCAAATCACTTGGAGTACATTTCTATGGGATGGTTTGGGAGCCTGCAAGCACAGAGAGCCCACGGCCATGGAGCAGAACCCCGTGTGGGGCTGAGCTGCTGCTTTCACCCCTTGTGCCCATGGCAGTGCAGGGTAACCTGCCCGCATTCCCTTTACATTCCCTTTGTCAGCATCCCCTTTACATCCCCTTTACATTCCTTTTGTCACCTGCCCATGGCAGTTAAGGGTAACGTGCTTTGCTCCTTGTCCACATCTCCTTTACATCCCCTTTACATTCTCTTTGTCATCTGCCCATGGCAGTGCAGGGTAACGTGCTTTGCTCCTTGTCCACATCTCCTTTACATCCCCTTTACATTCTCTTTGTCATCTGCCCATGGCAGTGCAGGGTAACCTGCTTTGCTCCCTGCCCGCATCCCTTTACCCTCCCTTTGTCAGCTCCCCAGCTCCGTGCCGGCAAAGCGCTGTCCCCTCCCCAGTTCCTGCCCGTGTCCCCACCCTGGCCGCTCCCAGCACCCACGCAGGCTCTGTGACCACATAAATTTCATCTCGGCGCTTTGAAGTCCCGAGGAGGGGAGTTGTTGTTTTTGTTTGTGAGCGCTTATCGGCGCGATGCTCCCGCCTGTCTCTGGGCGATGGCTCCGTCCTGCCGCCCGTGCAGCCCCGCTGCCAGGGACCGCCGGGCTGCCAGAGCCGCCTGATAAGGATGATGGATGGGGATGAGGATGGCTCCACCATGGCCGGCTGCTCACTGGGAGCCAGAGCCGGCCCAGCGCTCCCTGAGCCTGGAGGAATGCGAGTTCGTGGGATGGAGAGCCAGCACGGGATGCTGAGCCCTCCACCAACCCTGGCAGGGGGTGCTGGTACCACTCGTGTGCACCCCCACATCAACAGGGGTCCTGTCCTCATCCCCCTGCCCACAGAGCAGGGTGGGCAGAGCACATCCAGATCCACAGCCTGGTCGAGGGGCAGTGGGGAGGAGATGTTCCCACCCAGCTCCATCACCTCCACGGTGGCTCTGCAGCCCACCCTGGTCCCCTCCATGGGATGAGGGCAGTGGGTGGTTTGACAGGTGATGGGGTGACTGCCACCATGCTGCCAGGGTGACACCACATCTGTTAACAGCAGCCTGATGCCATCCTGCAAGCTGATGGTCCTCACTTGCTGTGCCAGGGAGATGCTTTTGTGTCTATCAGGCTTCCTGGGTTGGGAGCAGGTCTAGGTGGGCTCTGCACACCCTGATCCCTTTGGGAGGGTGGGCTCCAGCACTGAGGGTCCCTACCCTGGATTTAGGGCATCCCAACACTGAAATGACGGTGCATCCCCATACCTGCACATCTGGGTCTTCCCAGCCTTCAGGGAGGCTTTTGCAGTGGTTTTCAGAGCTGAGCTGCTGCAGACATACTTGGAGCTACTCTCTCCATGGGTCAGCTCTTGTCCCTCGCTCAAAGCAAGCCAAGGGAAACATTTTTGTGCAGCTACCACAAGGCCCATGTTGTAGATTTTTTGCAATGCTGTTCTTGGTTCTCTCCCTTACCACAAGTTTTCTTGGCCTACCTTTGACCCAACCTTCCTCCCTTTTGTATTTCTTTCCCCTTCCCTTTCTCCCAACCTGTGCCATGGAGGATTCAATGCCTCTGCTCCCAGTTGTGAGCTGCAGAAAGCAGCCAGCCCAAACCCTCTTCCCCTGGAAAGAGTCTGGATTTGGATCCCTCTAACAGGCAGGATAACGAAGAGCCCAGAGCACAGAGATTGCCTCTAGTCCATTCCCCACAGCATCACTCACTGAGCCCTGCCAAATGCAAACCTGGGATAAAACACGCTAATTCCAACCCCTCAGTCAGACAATGGAAAAATTGGATGCCTTTCCACGCCAGCCTCATTATGAGGGTTTCTTAAATGGAGGTTGTGCTTGTAATTAAATAGCCATATCTTGGCTCCTCCAGACAGGAGGAAAAGGCAATTTGAAAATGTATTAAAGCAGAAAGTTTGGCAATTCTCCTGGATTCAGAACAATTCTTGGATTTAAATTGCTCCATTTCAAAAATGTGCACTAGCTTTCAATGGAATTAAATAAAGCTGTGCAAGCTGGGGAGAAAGCAGTACTTTCCTGAATATTTTTCCCTCTCTGGCTATGAAGGGAAGGGGTAACTCTGGGCTCTGAGAACTTCCTTGGTAGCCATGTGGGCTGCTCTATGTGTCTGACACATTGGCTGACTCAGCTGAGGAGTATAGGAAAGCAAAAATTCCTAATAATGCCAAAGTTTCCAAAGTTTTGGTTTCTGGTTTTACCGTTGGCACTCTCTAACACGCTCCTGCCACTGGTGGGACCAGCTCCCCAGGCATGAGCTGTGACTGTCTGGGGATGGACAGGCTCCTCTTCTCCAGCTGCTTTCTTTTCAGGGGTGCCACATTAAAAATAATGGTCCCAAGGTTGCTAACAAAGGATTCCTGAGGCATTTTGAACTCTTTGTTTTGGCATGAAACATTAGTAATAGCATCATTATAAGAGTTTCCACATCTACAGGGGGAAACTCATTAGATATTTGAGAACCCATCAAAATCTAACACCTCTTTTACTCCAAGAAAATATAAAAAACATCCTTAATTTTTCTTTAGACAGCAGCTCTTATGCTGGGAAGTTTTAGCTCAGTGACAGAAGCCAAAGCTCCTCACTTGACCAGGGATAGCTACGGGGGAGGAATGGGAAACTCCAGGAGAAAGTAACCCCTTTGCAGAGCACTTGCACACCTTTGCCTGCTTGGACATTAAGAGTCACTTATTTTAAGCCCCAAACAGACAAATCCTGTCCCTGCTCCCTCTGGTTCCTCTGGCATCACATGTGCATGTGTCAGCTGGGAGCTGAACGGGAGATGAACTGTGAGATGACCTATCCGGGTAGCAGGGAAGATGCAGGAATAGCTTGAATCCAGCCCAAATCCTGAGCTCTGTGGGCTTGACATAAGCATTTAAGCCTTTGGTTGGGATCTGGTGATAGAAGAGGGCTGGAAAGCACATTTCTTTTGTGGTTAAAGGTCCTTTTGCCAGTCCATAAATCCAGAGGGAGGTCTGTTTATTCTGTTTACTGCAGTTACCTAACCTGTGAGCCTGGGTGTAAATCATGGCAAGCTGTGATTTAGGGGGGAGCTGCTCTCCCTGTGGCGTGTGCACTGTGTCCCTGCCCAGACCCCCACGCAGGCACAGGGATCTTCCAGAAGCTGGGAGATAAGAGCAATAAAAGCTGCAGCTCTCTCCAGCGCCACTGCCACTGCATTTGCTTTGGCACAATCACACATTGCTGCAAACTGATGGCAAGAGGGACCCAAGCCCAAATTATGCATTTTCCTTTCCTCATTTTAAGGAAGCAGCAGGCATTTCCCAGATGCAATGTCCCATTTCCACCCTGTCACCCCAGGGGTGTCTGAGAGCTGCTATCTGATGGGGCTGAGTCAGGTGAGGGGGTGGCCAGACTGAAAACCCCTCCTGAGTGCAGAGCACGGGCAGCTGCTGTCCCAGCCTTCCTCACCTGAGAGGTGCTGACTCCCCGGAGCCAAAATCAGCTGCCTGATAAGGAAACGACTCCCAGATAATGGTGCCAGCTACTCCAGATGAGCCCCTCGGCCCCTGGGGGAAACTGTGTTGTCTGTCTGCAGAGAAACAGGAAGAGGAGAGTTTGGGCAACTGAAAGGGGGAAAAAAAGATCACCTTTGAAGCTTCAGGCTTGGCACACTGGGCTTGGACACGGGGTTGGCAACAGAAGGGGGGTGATGCAAAGCTGGACCGCCACAAGGGAGGAAACTTTTCCCCAGTCCAGGGGCTCCCCACTTCCCACAGCCTGGGCCCCATCCTCCAGAGTCCCTTCAGCTCTCTTCCACTTCCTCCCACCCGCCCCCATTAAGCAGCCACAGGATTCCCTTGGCCTTCTCCTCTAGGACGCTGCTGCCAGTTTTGATGCAAACCATTGCACTCTCATTGCATCTCCAGGCCGGGGCAGCACAGGGGGATCAGCCCGGGTCCTTGCTGTTTAGTCTACCCATCAGATTGGTGACGAGCAGTCTAGCAGCTGGCAGGGAGCACTTTTCTAATTGCTCAGATGCCGGCTCTGAGCTGTTTGTCCAGTGGATCTTTCTTTAAATCCTAAAGCAGGAGGAAGGGGACGATGATTGGCAGGGGGGTGGGTGAAAAATGTTATGTTCCCAGCATTGAAGTCTGGATAGCTGGAAAGCTGCTGACCTCAAATGAGAGGGATTTGGGACGTTGTTCACTGGGAACAGTAAAGTCAAGAAGCACAGCATCTTCCAGTCTGGGATGGCTCATTCCACCTCTGGGTTGGAGAATCCTTGACTGAAAAGCTGGACAGGCAGCACGTGGTTCTGGGTGTGCAGATGTTCACACAGGTGTGAATGTGCATTTGGTGTTGAGGGTCTGAGGACCCCTCAGCCTGGGCCATGTGGGCAGCTTGGTTCCTCCTGTTCCAGATGTGATGCAGGGGGACATCCTGGCTTGACTTCAGGGTTTGAAGGGCTGAGGAGACATATTTGGCTTCAACTCATGTGTGCGCTCCATTCGGGTATGCAGGCAAAGCAAGTGACCTAGGGTGGTCCTCAGGGCATTGGGGTCCCTGCTTTGAACACTGATCAAAGTGAACTCCCAAAAGCTCCAGGCTAAGGAGAGATGCAGATGCTCAGAGGAGTCAGTGCAGGAGTGACAAAGTGGATAGTCCAACCTGACCAAAGAGATGGGCTTTGCTTTCTCTAGAAAGCTGGAAATGGAAAGGGACAAGATAAAATCTCCCAGGACCTTTGAGACAACAGTGATCAGTTGATCTCAGTATCTGCTGAAGTTGGGACAAAATGTAATCAACCTAATTTGCAATGAGAAATCTCAGAGGTGAAATATTAAGACAAATTATTCAGTCACCATAGGACAGTCAAGCCTGGGCCAGGGTATGTCATGGGTGTTTAAAACCAAGCTGTGGGACAAGGACAAGGCTGTGGCAGGGCAGTCAGGTGCAGGTGTGGGGCTTAGAAGGTCTTTAATTCCCTAGCTTGGTGCTCAGGCGGGGGACACGCAGTGGTGACATGCACCAAGGACATCCTTGTCCTGCATGCCTGGCTGTTCCCATTCCAGCAGCTGTGTCTCCTAGCTAGCTGGACAGGTTTGGCCCAACCCATTCATCCCTCTGTCACAGCAGCATCCCTCCTCAGCAGCTCCTGCCCTGCAATGGGACAGGGGCCAGTGAGATCCACCCAAGCCCTCCTCTCCCTCCCCCTGTGGCTCCGCTTTGGAGGTGGCATTTCTAAGCCCAGGAAAGCAAAGCTTGGAGGCTTTTAGACACTTACAAGCTATTTTACAGGAATTTTCAAGCTATTTTCTTAGCCTTGTTTTGGGCTGGTGCCTTTTGGCATTTTAAAGAGAAAAATTATGTGGAAGCTGAGGCATATAAAATCCAAAACTCGACCACTCCTGCAAAAACAACCCTGCTTGTTCTAGGCTGGCTTTTATGGCTGCCTGTGCGTGATGAAAACTGGCTGGGGCTAGCGGCAGAGTGGTGTGGCTATTGCCATATCCCAAACCGCATGTTCGCGGGTGTGTTCCTGATTTGTTGAAGCGCTCCGACTTTGGAAAGGTTTCCTTCAAACAGAGAGGGTGGGGAGCAGTGCTCGTTTGGGGTTTTGTGGCTCTTTTCATGTTACTTTGGATCTCTGGTTAAATAAGCAGAATTAATCAAGATTAATCAAAAGAAAAGCGCTTTCCTCCCCTTTCGCAGGCTGCAAGGAGCACACGCACTCCGCAGTTACCGTCTGCAGCAGGAAAGCTCCCAAATACTGCACCTCCCCAGCTCACGCTCCTGCCCGCATCCTTTCGGTCGGTGCCTGCAGTCTGCTGGTGACTAAGGAGGTTTATCTGCAGGGCTTTGCAATCAAAGGGCTGCGATAGGCAGGGAAGGATTAACCCCAGAAGGGGAGGAAAATCCCTGGCCGCCTCCTGCTCCATACATCAAACGCGCGGCTCATCCGCAGCGCAGCGCTGCCGTTAATCACGGAGCGGCCCTGGGAGAGCCTTGGAGTGGGACAGGACCTGAGATCTGGATCCTCCAACCCCGGCTGGACTGGCACGGGACACTCCAGGCACCTCTCACCCTGTCCCAGCCTCGGGGCTCCCACTCGTGCCCAGGGCTGCTCTCCTGAGCTCCTCCAAACCAGACCCCATGGGGCTGGGTGTCCACTTGGCAGCACTGCATGTGCAAAGAGGGATGGGATGATTCATTCCATGGTCATGGCACAGGTAGGGAACGGGGTATCAGCTGTGCCTCTCTGGCTGCCAAGCTCCTGGGACTGGAGCGTGTCCCCGGCATTCCAGGGACCCCGTGTGGTTTCCATTCCATGGGCTAATGCTTATTGATGACGATCCTCTGGAAGCTTTTTGCACTTACTACGGCAGGTAGCAGCTGGTTCAAACTCCACATGTGCTCACAAACTTGCTGCCTGTGCTGTCCCCCATTTCTTTCAGTCCAACCTGCATGTCCTGCACCCCAGCCCAGACCTTTCCTTCCAGTGCCAGATGCTAGATCACACCCACTGCAGGCTGACAGCAGAGAGATATTCCACCTGGGCAGTGCCAACATCCACAAATGGCACCATGCCACACACTTTCCCCCGGATGATTGATCACCACCAGGACTTCAGAGAAGAGAGATGGTAGCCCTGGGAGCTGGATAAATGTATCAGCTGAAGTGCTCAGCTAATGCTGTGATGCCTTGCTGAACATATCCAAGAGCAGCTATAACATCCTTCTGGCTGGTGAGCGGTCCCTGAGCAAGCAGAGTAGTTTGATATTTGGAGGAAAGATCTTGGAGGGACTTTTTAAGAGAAGATCCTGTTTTTACAGCTGTAACAGTTTCCTTAGAAGGGGAAATGGTCTCACTGCCCAGTCCACAAGCCCACCTGTGGGAGGCAGCCAGGCATGGATGCTCCAGGTTGAACTGTTGTGATCCATGTTCCTGTCCTAAACCTTCAGTTTAGCAGGAAGCCCCCATGAACCCTCATGGCAGGCAGCAGGGGAGTATCCAGTATCCATGGAGGATGTGTGCTGCCACTCTGGCACTGCCACCTGGGCATGTTCTCAGGCAGCTGCTCAGTGCTGCTCATACCCCTGGAGACGTGATGAATGCCCTGCCTCACTTGGAACATGATCCTGGCAGCTCATCCTTGCTGGCCATGGAAAGGACCAGTGCTGGGGCTAGAGTGCTGTGTTGGGCAGGATGGGAACAGCTCCCATGGCACAGGGAGCACAGGTAGGCTGGCAGCAACTGCATCCCACAGTGCATCCCTGCTCAGGGAGTGGTGGGGAGACAGGGTCCCGGGGCAGGGCTCTGCAGAGCAGCACGGGGCAGTGCCAGACCCGCTCGTGATGGGAGCTGATGGCCAGGAGGGTTATCCCGGCCTGCCTGCAGCTCCATCTGCCTCCCTACGCACCCGCAGTGGGAAAGGCTCAAAGCAGCAATGCAGGATGCATGTGTTCACCGTGCAGTAGGGATTTCCCTCCCAGGGTGACCGTCACCTGGCCAGCAGCATCCCCAGGACGCGACCCAGGAGGGCGGAATGGGGCCAAGCCCCGAGCGGAGCCACAGTCCACATGTGCCACCGCCTGGACACTCGGCGAACCGCCTGGAAAACTCCGATCCCGCCGCAGGAGCCTCCAGGTGCGGCTGCTGCCCGTGGGACACGGAGGTGTTTGAGGCTCCTGGGACTCTGCTCCCGGCTCAGAGGGACCCAAAGGGGCTCAGAGACAGGACTCTGAACGAAGGGTGTCATGGGGTAACACAACCCACAGTTCTAACAGCGCATCCTCCCAGCTGGGCTCTCGCTGTTTGGGGGGTTTTGGGTCTTCCATCCCTGAGGAGTGCAAGGCACCGCAGGGAGCACCAGGGTTTAGGAACTGTTACCTTAAACTGTTTCCACACTTGCAAAGAGCACGGAACATCTGGGCTTTTTCACCCCAGGTTTCTGCCAGCCCAGCCCTCCAGGGTGCAGCTGGGGCTGGAAGCAGCTGTGTTGTCTGTGGAACTGAAATTTAGGGAAATGAGGGGAAGGAATTGGCTCTCATTAGCCCCGAAAGCAGAGGACACAGAAACAAAAAATTACCTCTTTGGGAACCCTTGAGAAATGGGATTTTATATGCATTTTTTGCAGACACGGGTATTTGCGTTTCTCTGCACACCCTCGCAGAAGCGCTGCTGCTCGCCCTGGCACCGGGATGCCGGCTCTGCGGGCTGAGATCTTATCTCGGGGATGCCCCAGCCAGAGCCAGGGCGTATCAACCAGTACTCTGCTGAGGACACCTTGGAAACAAACATCGCAACGTGTTCCTGGGATGTATTTTTGGGATTAAGCCAGGCAGGAGGAGGCTTTCTGCTTCCCTGCCCCGGGCAGCTGCTTTTCAAGCAAATCCTTTGTTCCCGCAGGACAAATGTTTCCTTTTGGGAAGAGAGAAAGGGCTGATTTTTGGTGGTTTTGGGAGGAAGGGGTGAACAGAGCGGTGTTGTGGGTTCCCCCCGGGCCGGGCTGCCGGCGGCAGGTGGCAGCAGAGCCGAGCCGGGGCTGCGCTCCGCTCCCGGGGCTCCCCTCATCATCCTCGGACATCTCCGCTCCCGGGGCTCCCCTCATCATCCTCGGACATCTCCGCTCCCGGGGCTCCCCTCATCATCCTCGGACATCTCCGATCCCGGGGCTCCCCTCATCATCCCGGACATCCCTGATCCTGGGGCTTCCCTCATCATCCCCGGACATCCCTGATCCCGGGGCTCCTCTCATTATGCCCGGACTTCCCCGATCCCGGGGCTTCCCTCATTATCCCGGGACTTCCCTGATCCCGGGGCTTCCCGCATCCCTGGACATCCCTGATCCCGGGATTCCCCCGCTCCCAGGTTCATCCTGGAGCGAGCCAGCAGCAGCATTTCCTTCCAAAGCGATTTTCCTCGCGGGGCGTGGAGCTTGTCTCCTGGCTGTGCCGTGCCCTGGCTCCTTTCCCAGCAGGAGAGGAGAAGGATGCAGGCAAATTCAAACCGGAGCTGCGCTGTTCCCCATCCTCAACCACCCCAAAGCTTCCACCGCGACCTTTGCAGGGCTCTGCTGGGCACAGTGACAGCTCAAACATTTCTCTGCCTGCACCATCCCGGAGTCTCATCCCTCCCGGAAAGGATAAGCAGTTCCCACTGCATCGATTTTCTAATACTTCTCAAGAGAGAGCTCCAGGGACCAGGCAGAGGGGGAACCTCTCTCACCGCCAAATACTCTTTAGGAAAACATTAAAAAACACAGCACAAGGCTGTGGGAGCCATAAACAGGTTTTCAGTGGGTTTTCCATGGCACCTACGAGCTGCTGGGGGCTCAGCTAGAACCCATTGCAGAGCATGGCTGGTCAAGGCATCAACTAAAGCTCTCCCCTGGCACTTGGCTCCAGTGCAGTGCTGGGAGGGGGCCAAGGACATCCCCCTTCATTCTTGGGGTGCTCTGGGGTGCCTGTTTACAGGGTCAGGTGGTTTTGTTGAGTCATAGGGCAGGGCTGGCAAGTGCCCAGAGCTGCACCATCAGCTGGATGGAGGCTTGGGGCTGTGCCATCGTCAAAGAAATAGTGGGGGAAAAAAATATAACCTCTGGCAGGGAGCTGGGAGCATCCACCCCAGACTGGTATGCTCCTCTAACACCCTGCTTGGTCAAAAAAAATAAATTAAAAACATGGAAAGAAAAAAATAGTCTGCTTTGAGAGCACAGAGCCCTGGCCGGTGGAGCAGGTCCTGCCAGGAGGGTGGGCACAGGAATGGGGTCAGGCTGCCCTGAGAGGCATAGTGTGAGCTACAAAGCTGGGATCAGATCCTGATTTGGAGCCATATGATTTTAGGAAGCCCAGGTCTGGCCACAGGGGCACATGAAAGCTGCTGCAAGCAAGAAGAGAGTCTCTGAGCCTGTAAGTGCTTCTGAGCAGGACAGGAAGTGTTTGAGGCCAGCTGGGGATGCTAGTGGTGGAGGATCTGCAAACTGTGGTGCTGAGCCAACCCCAAATATCTCCCTTTTAGTCCCTGGAAACAGGGATGGGGGAGTTTCACTGCAGGGGCCTAGGACGAGGGAGAGGGCAGGAGCATGGCACTGCCAGTTCCCAAAGGACTGAGCATGCAGGGAAGCCCAGCACAGCTGCTCAGATCCTTGGGCTGCACTAGCATGTGCCATGGTGGGAAATCCCCCCTGCCAGAGGCAGCCCCTCTCTCCTTTGCCAGCTCTGTCTCCTGGGGTGCTGAGTTATCTCCAGCACTGTCCTCCTGGGTGCCTGTGTCACCCCACCCAGCCTGGCTCACCAGAGATGCAGTTAAGAGCTGGGGCTGCCCTCTCCTGATTACACACAGGGGTGCTGAAGCTTTTATCATGGGCAAAGCCCTGCAGGCTCACTCCATCCCTCTGGCCTCTCCCAGGGCCCAGTGCTCCGAGTCTGGCTGTGCTATCTCCCCTCTTCATGTGAACTGCACGCCTTGCAGCCTGCCTATCTGCAAAGCCCTGCTGAGCAGGACAGGGTCCCTGGCCTCTGCCCAAGGGAAAGTGGCATTTGCTGCTACCTGGGGAACTGGTTCTTCCAGGGAAGGACAGATCCTGATTGCTCTGGTGCTGGCAAACCCCTGAACACCAGCAGCTGCTCCTGGGACAGGTGCAGCCCAGGAACTGCCTCCAAACCCTGTCCTGTCCCCTGGAAGCAGGATGAATGGACAGGATTGCTCTCCAGCAGCCAGCAGACCTTCAAGATGGGACAAAAATGGTTATGCAGTGTGCTAGAAAAAGTTTAAATGTAAGCAGCCAACCTCACGGCAATTTCCTGGGGGTTTTCCTGGTGTTTGGGCTATGACACAACTGAGCAGGACGCTAGAGGGGTTGTAGGGAGAACAGCTTCAGTAGGCAAAGCATCCCAAAGAGCAGCACTTGGGGAAGCCCCATGGAATCATGTTCCAATCCCCTGTGCAAAGATGGTGCCATCCCAAGCAGTCCTCAAAGAGCAATTGCACTGCATCTGTCCCTGGACCTCCTGCTTGGAAAGGGAAAAAGATGGAAGTGTTTGGTCCCCAGAGAGCATGAGGAAGGGGAGAAAGGCTGGAGAGCCCTGGGAGGAGATGTCTGTGTTTGAGGACTGAGCAGACAGCGTGCCCAGGTGCCTCACAGCAGCAGCAGCTCCGTGCCCCAGCCTTGGCTGAGATTATCAGCGACCATAACACACCATCGCCATGTGGAGAAAGGCAGGAGGTGCCTTAATGAGGCTCAATAAAGTTAATTATTAAATTAACAGCTAAGACAGTACAGCTGCAGAGATGGCCAGTGCTGGCACGGGAATTGCAGTGCCACACAGAGCAGGATGGCTCGTGCCTGCTGGAGGGAGTGCTTGGGCAAAACCACCCCAGGACCTGCTGGAGGAGAAACAGGGCTGGATTTGGCAGGTGCAGGGAGGGAGAGATGTGTGTGCAGGGGTGCTGCCCTGGGTTTTCCCCTCTCTGGTCTGTCCCACCAGGCAGGAGAAAAAGTCAAAAGCAGCCACTAATGTGCCTTTTGTGTTGTGCTGTCCTGGGGAGGTATCCTGGCCCACCAGCATTAACCATCCCTGGCTGCTCTCCAGGCTCCAGCTGCTGTCCTGCTCCAGGCTCTGGGCCACCATCACATGCTCCTCCCTGCTCAGATAAACTGCAGGGATGTTTTGGTTTGGCACGAGCCTTGGTTTTGCATCTTTAGGAGAGGAATTACAAAATAATAAGATAAGGCTGTAGACTGGAAGCAAGCTCAAAAAAAAAAAAAAATCCCGTTTGAAGAGTAAAGATGTCTCTCTCTCCTGCTGGGCAGACTTGCAGGGTGATCTTGCTTGAAGACATAAATTGCTGTCAAGGGTTTCTGGAAAGCAGAAACCACCTTGGGGTGGTCTTGTGCTGACCTTGTGCTGGCTCTACTGAAACAGAGGCAAGATGTCACTGTAGGAACAGGAGCTTAAGTAACTTGCTGGGGTGGAGCAGGGCAATATGTGCTTTTCTCCTTGCTCTTTTTCTGAGGATAGAGAGGACCTGAAAGATGTCTCTCTCTGAAGAGAATTAACTCCTCTCTGGCTCCTGTTGTTTCCACTCTGAAGTCCTGGCCTTGCTTGCTATCAGATGAAAACGTGATTAGGAATAAACAGCGTCAGCTGAAAAGCAAGAAAATTGAACAGACTGAAACACAGGTGAGAAATCCTGGCTCTGACTGCATATGGCTTCACTTTGCATTTATTTTGCTCATGATTGAACTTCAAAGTCTAACAACAAGCCTGGCAGGAGGACAGACTGCCTTACAGGTCAGCACTGCTCCTCTCACCAGACAAGGGAACATTCTTGTAACCCTGCCAAATTGGGCAGCCAAAATATAACAAAATCCACCTGAAAATTCTGCACTTCTGACCAGAGATACTTTTGCCCAACCTGGCTGGAGCTGGTCAGTCATTGTCACTCCTCCATCAATCTCCATCACCTAACATCCTCAGGACTTCTTCAGTCACTGAATATAATTGATACTGCTTGATATAATTGTAAAAGTGAACGCATTGATGCAGAACATGGCCATGCATCCCCAGATTTGCAATTGAATTTCTCATCCCACGTTAATTTCCCCTGACAGTGTTGGAGACAGAGGATGTTTCAGGTCCCTGAGGTGGGTCTCCTTTTCCCTCATTGCTTGTTCAGCTGTCAGGAACCTCAGGAGCTCATTGCTCTCTGCAGGGGCAGAAGAGGCAAGGGCAAATATATAAATTAATAAAGTACAGTATCTTGAAGCCTGGGCTCCTGGTGCACTGGTTCTCTGTGGTCTATGGACTCCAGATGCTCCTGGAAGCTTTACAGGAGCGTGTCCATGAGCATCCTATGGTCTTACTTGCCCCCTGGAGCTGGGAAAGCAGACAAGCTATATGCTGAGGGTACTTAGAGATCCTCTGGTTAATGCCATTGCAGCTGCTGATGTTCATGACTCTTTCCTACATCAACAGCTCCAGGCTGACTTTTCAAAACCACTGGTGGAACGATTCCTTTCCTTTGCTCCCATCTCCAGAACCAGATGAGGTTCTACAGCCCTCCTGGGGGCCACTACAGAGCCAGGGAGTTCCCTGCAACCTTCCAGGCACTGCAGCATTATCTGCCATCCCCAGCCCGGGTCTCTGCAGGGAGGGGAGCTGGGGGACAGTCCCCTTGCCTGAGGCCAATCTCACCCTGCCATCCCCAGCCCCGTTCCTCCTCTGGCTGAGAGAAATGACACAGACACTGCATGTCCAGCACTCCATGACCCTTTCCCATCCCCAGTGACCTTCCTAGGGACAAAGCATGAACACGAGCCCTTTTAGCTGCCGTGTTTGTGTACACAAGCCCACTGCTGACACAGATCTCTTAATCCCCCTGCCTGTGTCCCACGGGCCGTGCTTGCACAGCGGTGGCCACGGCTGGGTGCTGGCACTGCACTTTGCTGAAGCCCTTTTACCTCTGACTCGCTGATCAGCTGCTGACAGGGTGTTATCAGGCTGTGGTGGGTGCAGTGGCAATGCCAGCATCCTGGCTACGGGGACTGTCCCCGGCTTGACTTGGTGGCACCAGGGCAGACTGCCAGGGGGTGAGGAGGACTGGTGTATGTTGCTCTACTCTTTTGCATTGCTTTGCTTCCAAGTTATCATCTCTCCCACTTCATGGGCTTCAGCTCAGAGGTGGAGGTGGCTCAGCTCACGATTCAGCAGGCTGATGTTTCCTTTGCACCAGCAAAATATTTGGGAAAGCAAACACAGAGCTGGCGAGGCTGAGTGGGAGTCACAGCCAGAGGGCCTGGCTCGAGACAGAGCACAAGTGGAGGGGAGGGGATGCTCAGAACATGGACCCACGTCCCCTCCATGCACCCTGGGTGCTGGGTGCATGGGACAGCTGTGCTGACTGCTGGGGGAGCATCTGTGCAGGATGGAGCCTTCCCAAGTCACAGCATGTGGAGAAAAGGCAGGAAAAGCTGCTCAGCACTGAAACTTCCCTGCAATGGGAGCAGGGATGTGAGCAGAAACATATGCAGTGGAGGAAGAACCTTGTGATACTAGGAGCACGACAGGCTCACACAGCACAGCCCAAGATTAAAGGAGGATCATTTAGTCATGCCTGGGGGGCAGGTAGAGTCAGGCATGGAGCTGTCCCTGCTCCAGCCCCTTTGCTTACATGCACAGTGCAGCTCTTGGACACAGAGAGGTGCTGTACCCTCCTGGGATCCTTTTTCACTCCTGGTGTGATGGCTGGTGCTCAGAGCAGGACTGGCTGGACAGGCAGTGGGTGTGTGCTGACCCTCTGCTGTGGGTCACAGGAGGAGACCTGAACTCTGTCTGGGACAGCTGGCCAGGCAGCTCAGCTCCACCATTCCAGACTGGCTCTTGATGGGATTCCTGCCTGGTTCCACCTCCTCTGGTACCCCCGTGAGTCCTGTTGGAGTCCAGGCTGCTGGCTGCTTGTGCCTGGCACCAGTGCCAACGTGGCTGCAAAAGTGGGAATGAAAGCATTGGGGCAGGATGCCCAGTGCCCTCAGAAGTTCAGGGGCAGAAATCTGAACTCTTGCACACAAGGGCAAAATGATTCTAACTTCTCACTATTTTTCAGTTCCCTGGCTATGCAAGGAGGAGAACAGCACCCATTGGATCTGCACCTACTAGTGCAACACACAGATCCCAGTGTGCTGCCTGCCAGGGACACACCTGCAGCGATGTCCTTGTGCTGTGGGTCAGGCTAGGATTTGAATGGCAAAGCCCAGGGTTTTGCTTTGACTGCAGAGGGGTAAAACAATATTTAAATAACTGCCAGCCACTGGAAGGAGCAGAAGTCCCATGGGAAAAGAGAGAATTTGTGGCCACGGATGGCTGATGGCTTCATCGTGAATGTACAACCTGCAAATGGAGCAAGTGAAGCTGCTGGGAGCTGCCTCTGATTTAGTATTTCATAACTTTGGTGGTTGACTCCAAGCATTTTGGCTGTTAATTATCCTTATGTGCTTAGAGGAAAATATCCCAGCAATTCCACCCATCAATCTTATTGATTCTCACCTTGAGTCTTTGGGAGCTTTTAGGGCACCTGCACAAGCTGTCACTGCTTGAATTAATTGAGCTCTGTGGAGCAGCCGCTGGCTGCTGCCTCCCTGTACGCCAGGCACGAGGCAGAAAGATGTATGACCCTGGCCAGTGCTGGTGCAAGGAGCTGATGGCAGGGAAACACAAATTCCTGGGAATCACAGCACATTGCCAGCATGCTTTGTTTCTCCATAGGAATGGCACATCCTTGGGTGGGCTGAGTCAGGGACCTCTGGCACTGCTCTGGGGAGTCGGGACCTGGGAAGGATGCAGGACATCTCATCTGAAGCACGTGGAGCTCAAGGCATCTTGAACAAGGATAGTAGAGCCCTTATATCTCGTTTCTCTTTGTAGAAGTGTCTGAAATATTTCTGCTGAAATTCCTGATGGTGGAGGGGTGGCATGGAGGGTAAATATCTTTCAGAGAAAATATCAGGTTCAGTGGTCAACTTATGTAATGTTTTCATGAGCTCCTGGAAATCGAACTTTAGGAGACATAAGAAACCTTGGGCTAATATATCCCCAGCAAAATATACAAAGTGAGAAATTGTGTTCTAGAGGAGGCATTGCTTTCCAAAGCCCATGTCATCAATAACTAGGAAATGGGGGAATTTTTCTCAAGCAGTCAAAATTATTTACTGGCTTTGGGGGAGTCCTACAAGAACTGTGGCTTTTGGAGGGAAAAGTTGTTGATAAAAGCAGTTATGCATCATTAGCTATCCCCCCCTCCAATCCATTTATTAAAAACACGCAAAAGCTGCATAACAGACTTCAGATTTTAATTACAGAATATTTGCTCACATTTCAATCTAACTTCCTAGCACCAGAAAAATCCATGGGGTGCACTCTCAGACACAAACATCACTTCCCAGCGTGCAGAGGATGGCTGGAAGCAGCGAGGGGCAGGCAGCTTTGAGAGATGGTTCCTACCCCACGCATGGCACGGGTGCCCTGAGAGCACAGTGCCTTTGTCTGGGCTGCAACATCAAACCACGGAGCCCCAGCCCCTGGGCTGTGCAGTCCTGCTAAGTGGAAGCACTTTTTAATGGGGATGTAATGGAACTCGTTAGTGTCCGCTGTTTTATTACACAGGTTGAAAATTACTTATTGTTGGGAATGCGCTCACTCCTCATGCTGATCCTTCATATGCTTTGCTGGAAGGGTCCAAGTGAATTAATCTCAGAGCCAGGGAGTGTCTTCCATCTCTCTGGATCACATAACTGCAGATGGGAAAAGCCTATGGGACTGTCTGGGAGCACTCAGTGTGTTTCTCACCCCTGTGCCCTAGCAGCAGAAGTGCAGAAGCTGAGCTTGCTGCTCTGGCTGCACATCGTGCTTTAGTGCATGGTCCCTCTCTCCAGAGCAGGGGTGGGAGCTCTGGGGTTAAAAATGGAGCAAGGAGAGGCTGAAATCTGGGTTAAACAAGGGGACATTGGAGTTGTCTCTGGCAGAAACCTGCACGAATGGACACTTTCTCCTGGTTCTGAGCTAAAGCAGGTTGAAATGTGGGTATTTTGAGTGGTAGAATAAAAGGTTTGGGTGTTTTATTTCAAAAGTACTCGAGTCCTTTGTGATGGCCATTATGTGCCACTAACAGGTGTCTGCTGGGGTTGGGAGGCACTTGCCATGGCAGGGTCACAAAGATTTGCTGGCAGCCAGCCCCACCAGTGGCACAGTAAATTGGGACTGAAAACTTCCACTGTTTTGTGGAAAAGAATCTCACCCAGACTGAATAGGTTGGATCAGATTATCCCGATGAGGAACTTTGGGACAAGCTGAGTATTTTTCAATGGGAAACTGTCAGGTTTTCTGAAATTAAAAATTCCCATTTCAATCTCAAGGTTGTAAGTGTTGGCCCAGAGTCCTGAGAATGGTTCTGCACCAGCAAACCACTCCTTTCTCAGAGCAAAGATCTTTCTCTTCTAGGAATGAGCTCTGTGTGTCCTTTGAAAAGCTTTTCCCTGTGGGCACCAGCAGCTGGATGGTCAGGCTGCATTTGCAAGTCCATTGGGAGCAGGATTTTGACGCCCCTGGGGGCAGCTGGGTTTGCTGGAGGGCAACACTGCAGGGCTGCTGCAGGAAAGTCAGCACAACCTTGTGTGCATTGTCCCTGACAATGTTTCTGCCTGGCAGGGTTCACGGAGCAATAACAACCACATAAATAAGTCAAAGCATATGACTCAGGATAGGAAGCTTGGACTTTCCTTGGAAAAATCCTCTTTCTCTTTTGCACAGCGTTAAAGATGCCTGAGCCTTAATATTCTGCCATCCACGTGTAAAGCTTGGGCATCTCACCAGGGAACAACGTGACCAGCACTGGCAGCAAACAAACCGGCCCGGAGGTGCTGGGGAGAGAAAATTCCCTTGAAGCACACTTCAAATCTGAGCTGGCTGCGAGGTCTGCACAGCCCCTGGATGCAGGGAAAGGAGGGGTGATCAGGAATGTGCTGCAGATGCTGATCAGCATTCGGGACCAGACTAGAGCAAAGGTGAAACTGTAGGAAACACTTTTAACAGTGACCTCGTGGCCAGAGTGCTGGACAAAATTAGGCAAGTGGAACCTGAGAAAGGGGCTGAGCTACCAGCCAAACAGGATGGTGAAGTTAAGGAGCATATCAGTCACATTGGCTGCTTTGTGCTCCTTGCCATGCACAGGCCTTGCTCCGGGCCACTGAACTAAAGCTGTTCCCAAAGGGAAGGTTGGGCCCCTAGGTGAGCTTGCCAGACCAGCAGAAATGAAGCTGGGGATATTCCAGCCAAGCAAGACCCAGAGATGCTCAGAGACATTAATGGCCACCATCAAAGCATCTTTAAACCTCCAGGCCAGCACCAAAGCAGCCGGCTGTCTGCAATAAATATGCAAGCCACGCTTCAGTCGGGGAGAAATAAATAAGCTGTTGTACACGGAGCAAGGGAGGTGGGGAGCTCCTGCCCAAATCACTGCTCAGCAGAGGAGTTTCCCTGGAGACTGCTTCCTCGGAGCCTTTGCAGGGCCAGCACAGGGCTGGGAGGCAGCACCTGGAGCTGCTTGATGTGGTCTGGGCAGGCACAGGGACACATCTGGGGTGAAGGATGAGGCAGAGAAGCAGGACTGGGGATGCCAGTCAGGTGCTTTCGTTGAATTTGGGGAAAGCAGAGATGGATTACTTCCCAGTGAATTGTGCTGCAGAAATGTGGAGACTCCTTGGCTGCTTCTCAGCAAGCCCCTGGAGGGAGGAGCAGAATATCCAAGTGCCATGGATGCTGGGCAGAGCAGGGTAAGATGGGTACAGCAGAAGTGAGGACACCAGGGGAGGAAAGGAGCTTGCTGGACATGGCCAGTGTGTTTACACCAGCTGAAGGTGGTGCACACCCAGCTTCCCTTCCCCTGAAGGATGAGTGCTTGAGACCTGACCTGCCAAGGTGATGTTCCCTATGGCTGATGCAAGAAGCTTGCATGGACACTTCCTTCTCTCCCCCCTTGTACATTTATTTTCTAAACACTGAAAACCTGCCAGGGTTTGGCCTGGCTGGGCACTGCATGAGGGTGAGACCCGCCCAGCTCCCTCCTGCCTGGCAGCTCTGGAGCCAGTTTGGCTCTTGGCCACCACGGGCTGGTTCCCGCCCACGTGGCAGCAGAGCCGTGTCCCAAAGGGGCCCAGCGGGAACGCTGCACCTGGCTGGGGGACAGGTGAGGGTCACCACTGGCCTGCAGGTCCCCTGGCTGAGCCACCTTCCTCACCCAACTGCGCTCCCCATGCAAGGAGCAGATCCTAGAGGGGGTGTAGGTGGGACTGGCTGGGAGCTGTGCAGATCCCAAGCCGTGCTCATGAGGAGTGCAGGGACCCCCCGGCACATCAGGGACTGGGCACAGGAGCACAGGATGTGGCTTGGGTTACGACAGTTCAGCTACTGAGCCAGCCAGGCCAGCAGACTTCTCTACTGGAGTTATATTTAAACTTCCTTTTGTAATTTTACTGGCCAAATTCTTGAATAATTTGGGACAACTGCTAGTGATCCCTGAGGCTGTGGCACAGGAGGGTACTCTGAGCCAAGAGGTTGGGTACTGGGGCACACAGAGAGGTGAAATGGTCTCAGTGGAGCATCCCTGACAGCCTGGAACTCCCTCTATGGATCCACCAGAGCCCTGATGCTGTTGCCCTTCCAAATGTTGTGCTGAGCTCATGTTTGTTTCTCACTTTCTTCTTTCCTTCCAACAGTGAAATCAGCTTTTCATCCTTCTCCATGCATCAGCAGCTGGCAGCTACATCTTCAGTGCCTTGTCATGCTGACGGGTCTCCTGCAGGGATTGCATAGATGTGTCCCTGGGGCTGCAGGACATGCCAGGACTTCCAGATGAACCTTTCTGGGCAGAAGCAGAGTGGTGTGCTTGCTGTGATGAGGAAAGAGGCTGGTAGAGGCTTGCATTGAATAAAAAGGCATCAAGTAAGGGCTGCTGTGAACTAGTCAGGTTGTGCTAAATGGTATCAGCAATGCAAGTTGCCTTTAAATGTGTATAATTCATGTGTACATTCACACACAGTCTGCAGTCGCTGTCTTGCTGGCTGCAAGAATTGAGGACAAATACCAGGAATATTAATGGGGATGAGCAAATGACATTCTATCAGCTAGAAATCAATTTTAGCCTACTCAAACAAAGGTTTTGCTGGGCACAGGAGACAAGAGGTGGTCTCTCCCTCACCAATGTGTATTAATATCTAAAGGGAGGGGGCGTACCAAGAAGATGGAGCAGGGCTCTTCTCAGTGGTGTTGAGCAATAGGACGCAGGCGATGGGCAAAAACTGATGCACAGGAAGTTCCATCTGAATATAAAGAAGAACTTCTTTACTGTGCAGTGACCCACACTGGAGCAGAGAGGCTGTGGGGTCTCCCCCACTAGAGATATTCAAGAACCGTATGGATGCGATCCTGTGCCATGCCATGTGCTCTGGGACAACCCTGTTTACACAGAGAGGTGGAACCAGACGGCCCAACCTGACCGTTTCTGTGGTTCCGTGATTTCCCAGGACACGCACCGAGTGTTCTGCACTTTCCAACCACGTTATCCCGTTATCCCCACCCGAGAACATCCCTATCCCTCGGCTCCTGGCTGATCCCGACCGGGGAGACTCTGTCGAAGGCGGCTCGGGGACTCCACCGGTGCGTTCGTCCCCGGAGTCCCCGAGCCGGCAGCGGTCCCCCTAGCCCGAGCCCAGCGTGTCCCAGCCGGGCAGCGAGGCCGGGCTGTCGGGGAAGGGGCCGGAGCCCTTTAAGTCCCCCGGCCCGCCCCCCCAGCTCAGCCGGGCGTTGCATCAGGCCCGTGCGCGCCGCCGGCCGCCCCGCGGGGGCGCGCCCCGCACCGCCCCTCCCCTCGCCGGCGGCGCGCACGGGCGGGCGGTGCGCGCCCCCGCGGCAGTCGCGTGGTCCCCGCGCGGCTCCATATTGCGGCGGCACCGGGGTCGGGGGGTTCCCGGCGGGGCTCGGGGGCGCGCAGATGGCGACGCAGGTGGAGGCGCTGCTGCCCGGCACGGCCCCGCTGCTGCCCGCCGAGGAGCGCGCCCTGGTGCTGAAGCCGCCGCAGGACGGCGGCCGGGAGAAGGGCGAGCCGCCCATGGGCCCCGACGGCGGGCCGGCGGCGCCGAGGCCGCCCAGCGCCAAGCAGCAAAAGGAGGAGAGCAACAACCAGGAGAAGGAGAGCTTGCTGAGGGCCGGCGGCGAGGCGGAGGACGGCGGCGAGGCTGGCGGCGCGGGGCGCCGGGAGTTCATCGAGGCCCCGCCGCCCAAGGTGAACCCCTGGACGAAGAACGCGCCGGCCGTGAACGGGCAGTCGCCTCCCGGTGGGTGCTCGGGGGTCGCTGGGAGCGGGCCGGGGGGGGCCGGGTGCGCCGCCGACCGCGCCCCGGGCGGCCGCGCCATGCGGCACACGCGGCGTGGGGCCGCGCCCGCGGCCTGCGGGGCCGCGGCGGGGCGGGGGGCGCGGTGCGGGCGGGGGGAGCGGCGGAGCCGGCCGCGGCCACGAGGCGGGGAAGGCAGCGCGGCCCGGCCATGCGGCGGCGGGGAGCGGAGGGCGCCGGGGGCCCGGAGGCGGCGGGCGGGCCCGGCTGCGGACACGCGGCCCCCCCCCCCCCCCCCCTCCGCCTTCTCCTCCCGCTCCCGGCATTCCGCCGCAGCAGCGCCGGCAACGTGGTCGGTTCCCGGCGTGCGGCTCCCCCGGGAGCGTGGCCCCGGCGCCCCCGCGGGGGCCCTTCCCCGGGCCGCGGCCTGCGCTGCCCACGTGTGCGCGGCCGCGGCGCCCCCGCGCAGGCCGCGCCGCCTTTCTCTGCCGACTCATGGCGGCGGCGGGGCCGGGGGCCGCCGCCGAGCGCGGCTCTGCCCGGCGCGATCGCTGCCCCAGGGTAGGGGCACGGCTGAGGAGCGGGGGTCCCCGAAAAGGGGAGCGGAGGGGCTGCGCTGTCCAAATCGCGCTTGTAACCCGCTGCTGTCGTCAGCAAAGGCTGAAGCTGCAGAACACCATTTCCTCGCCTGTCGGGATGGGTGTTGCACTCCCCTCGTACCTGCTTCAAGTGAATCGGGAGTAGGAGAAAACCTCAGAAGTTTTCACTAAGCATCTTGTTTGGCGAAGACTTAATCTTTTTCTACCCGTCTCTGTTAGCTCTGAAATCACACTGCCAGATGTGCCATCAGATTCCCAATTACTGTAGATGCCAGTGTTTTGTAAGAACTGTTACTGCCTAGCATGATGATTCATCAGAGTTATTGATCTTTGGGAGACGGACAGCTCTGCAATTTTCACCTGGAAAGCTGTCATCTTAATGGGAAGTATAGAGGACAAGTTAATCGAGCCAGGTAGAAGTCTGTGTTCGGATTGTTTGTCATTGTAGTCATGGACATAAGCAAAGCTTAAGGAAATCCAGGACAGCGTCGCTGTCTGCATTTGCCTCGTGCGTTATGACACAAAACTGGTCACATCCCTCCTTTGTGTGAAGGTTGCCCTCTATTGTGATGCCTTCTGAGATAACGATCCCGAGAAATAAACCAAAAAAAATGCAAAACTGCAAGGTTGGATGTTCCTGTTTGAGTCTCCTGTGTAAGGAGTGTCCATGTTCATTACCAGACTCATCATTCGCAAAGGTGTATGATTTGTCAGTCAGCAGCATCGAGGCAACTGCCCAACACAAACAGGGGGCCTTTGCAACTCCTGTGGTGATTTTTGGAGGGAGAGAGTAAGAGTATGTTATTAGCATGTCCACGCAGTTGTAGGGTAAGGGAGTAATGCTGCAACTCTCTGAATTGTCCTTGGGCCCAGCACAGTTGCCTCTGTATTCCTAAAGGTGTCTAAAGAATGGAATTTGTTAGTGGTGTGTTCTGGGACGCTTGGCAGCAGTGACTGTTTCCAGCAGTGCCCCCAGTGCTGCTGCCTGGCTCTCCTCTCTTGGGCCATTGTTTCTTTTGCTGCCTGTTCATTAGCAGAAGAGAAAACGTGTAAAATAAACACGGCTGGTGAGCTCCCACGAGGGGCAAGGCTGGCAGCTGACCTTGCCTGGCAGCCCTGCACCCAGGTGACTTCTCGTAGAGTTTGCAGGCTCATGTTGTGTCTTCATTTCATTGGGTGGAGGATTTGTTTTGGCAGACACCAAAAAAGATCTGGAGCATGAATTTATGTGAAAGAATCAGCTGGTGAGGTGAGTTGTAGTGTTGTAGTGACCTCTCCAGGAGGATCACCCAAGGAAAGCGACTGTTTTTCTATGCTTGCAGTGGGTTGAGATCTTCTGAACTCTGGAAAGTCACTTCTGGAAATCTTTGGTTTCTCAGCAGAGGTTACAATGCCTTTGCCCATAATCCAGTGTTCCAGTGCAGTGCTTGTGTTCTGGAGATTCTAAATGTTTCCAGCCCTGATCCACCAGAGGTAGCGAGGAGACCAGAAAGCATAGTGAAGACGGCTCTGTAAAGATAAAGGGATCCCTCTAGGACTTGTTTTACAGGCTTTGAAAGCCCTAATTTTTTTTTATAACGATTGTACTAATTATAGACCCGTAAAGCAGATTTAATGGACAAGACCTTCTCCATAGGTGTCCACGCATTCTGTAATGGCCTGCGTTGGAATTGGTGCTTATAAAAGTAAAAGTATTGAGTTCAGGGAAAACAGAGCCACCTGTAAGATCTTGGTGATTTTCTGCTGTCCCTGTTGGAGACTGGATAGGGAAGAGCTTAACAAATCCACCTCCAGATGGTCAAAACACCATCAAAACAGTTTGAGCTGTTTGACTCTCCCTGGCTGGGCAAGTTGAGTGCAGTGGGGGCCTGATGAACAGGGCCGTTTTTTTCATGGATTAGGCTTTACCTCTAGAAGCTTGTGTCTTGTCTACCTGCTGCAGTATTTTTCTGCTCGAAGTTGGCAGTGCAGCCTGTAATATAATAGGATGTTCGAGCAAACCTTTCTGCTTTTTCAGGAAGGAGGGCCCTTGAAGTGATGCCTCTCCTTGCTTCTTAACCTCCCAAATGCACAACGGCTTGGCAGTAAGTGGGGCAACCATTAGGTCGAGTTAGACAGCAGTGATACTGCTGATGCTGTGAGTGGAGGCTGAGGCTCATCTGGAGTGGCACAGGAGAAAATTTTCATGGTCTCTTGACAAGGTGCACGTTACCTTTTTATTCATGTATGTTTCCATCAGAGTGCAAGGTGCAAAGGGGAGAGGGGGAATCCTTTGAATCCTGAGATACACACATGGTCCTGTCCTGTGTGGCAAGGCTTGTACTTGACACTGCTGACTGCTTATGACTGCTGCAGAGCTGTAATGATGCCTCGTTTTTACTCTCTAATGATCTAGTAGCAAGGTCTGTGTGACCATGCCCTCGTTATTACATGTTCTCTTCTTATCATGTAAATAAATGCAGCCGGCAGCCTGACTGACATATGATGGTAGTGTGTGTGTGTCTGTGGTAGTGAAGGAAGTGTTTTCTGGCAAAACCAGCTTTGCACTACTGGCTATAAACCAAATTCAAAGTCTTTTCTCCAGTTCTTCTGCAGATCAGATGTGTGGCTTGCAGTTAAGACAGCTCGACCTTCTGGAACATGTTGTACTCCTCCACTGTGCCCTGCACCAGGACTGGTGCTGATGCAAGCGTTGGTGTGGACAGGTGTTAACAGCACCCCGTTTTGAAAACCTGCTGGATGTATTTCAAGAAATGTTGCATCAAGGCACTTGGCACTTCATTATTTTTAAAGCCATTTACATCTTGGAAGTAAGAACACGCAGGTTTTAATGACCGGCGCTGCAATTGCTGAGCTTTGCCTGCGCTAACTTTTTAAATTCTCCCTACAAGTGTTCGGCCAGGGAAAGCCATGCATTTGCTAGTGGAGATGCAGGAGGTGCTTTGAGTTCTTGAGCAGAGTTTCCTGCGTGCTGTTTGGCAAATGTGCTGGGTGGATAAGCAGTACGTTCCAGAAGGCACACCTTAGTTGCTAGCAGCAAGCACCAGGGTGAGCTAACTATTGTTGAGAGTGCATGTTGCTTTATGCCTGAGCAGAGGCTGACTTGGCTACCGGTCCTGAGGTGAAGGCAGGGGAAGATTCATTAGCATCTCACCCCTTGCTGACTAACTCCCCATAGGGCTTTCCTTGAAACCATCCTCCAGTGCAGGAGATAAGGTGGATGGGAAGCTTGTTTTACCGTTGGCATTTCTTCGTGTTCGGAGTAGGCACACATATCTGCTTGCTCAGGTATCCAGCTTGGTAGTCCTGCACACGCCTATTTCCAAAGTGTTGGGCAATTCTCACTCTGTCGTGGCATGTAGTTGTGGAGCTCTTCTGGCTGTTGCAACAGAGCTGCTATCGCAGCAGGAGGCCTCCCCCCCACCGCCCCAAGTTTCCTCTCCAAACTACTGTTTTGTTCCAATCCCACAACTCACGTTTGAGTAACTCTTCCAACATCTTGTTGGGGTGGATGAGGGTTGTTGCTCCAAAAAAAACGTGAGGCTTAGTGTTTTCCCTCCCCCTCATACCTTTGCCCTTCAGCTTTGTGCTGGACCTTTGCCCTGTTCTGCACTGTTTGTTTCGGGAAGAGAAGGCTGGGGAATGCAGCGCAGCTCCTGGGAGCTGACTCACTGGCCCTAGTTGCTGGGCTTCAGTGCCTGCTTCTGCTGCAACCTCCAGTTCTAAACTGCCAGGTCCAGGGTGTCACTGAAGGATTCTCTCCAACCATCTCCTCGCTCTCACAACTCTTCTTTTAAACTTTATATTGCTCGTGGTGCCTGGAAGTCTCCACCAGGATTGTGGCAGCACAAGGACTTTGCTCGGATTTGAAGACAGATTGAGTCCAGAGAGCAGGATTGGGAATGGGGGCAATGAGACTGCAATGCTCTGCTCTCCCTTCCAAATTATGACACCAGATCTTTTTGCTGTGTTCGAACAGTGTGAAATTATCTTCAGAGCAATGCCAAGTGCAGACTTGGATATAATGAATCTCCAGCAGCATCTCTGTGGTTGTGCTTGTTTGGCAAAATAAGGAATGGGCATTTTAGTAGAAAGCTGTGCTTGCTGTTCAGACCAGGGCTGAGCATTTTAACCCTTACTGTTATTACAGGTGCTCTTACCCTAGGTCCGTTGGGTCTGGAGAGCTTTGTTCATTCCCAACCGCGATACGCCTTGACATTATGGTCTTTAATATGTTACTTATCCTTTGGTCATCTTGGCATTGAAGCCTTTGCTGACTTCCTACCAAGGGCCCGAGTCTCCACACTGCTGGCTCTGCCAAATCCCTGGCTTGCTGTGTACACAGGGAGCTTGGGGAAAGAGGTGATGCAACCTCCGTGATACCTGCTGAGCTCTCCCGTGGTGATAGTGCTGTCTAGGTGGAGCTGTTCATGGCCAAGAAGTTGTCTCCTGGGGTTGGCTAAAGCTCTGGGTGGATCTCTGAATCCACTCTGTGGTCTCTGGGATGCCCAGCTCTGCATTTGTTCCTTTTCTCACTTGAAACCGGGCTTTGGTTCCACTCGTTCTGCAGGTCCAGGTCCTTGTTAGTGAGGTCTGAATGGAGCTGGGAGACTTATCTCCTTGCATTGAAATAACTGGTTAATCTGAATGTCTTGTAGCAAATAATGCAGCTACATGATTTGAGGTCAGAGGAGAGAGAATAGAAGGGCTTCAAAGAAGTTGGTGCAGTGCTGGGAGAACTTGAAGCTACTGGTGTATTTAGGTAATGCTAATAGGTGACCAGGACAAATGGGAACTGAATTCGGCCTTGAATAAATCAATTACCAGGCTTCTTTGTGGGGAAAGTTTTGGGTCAGGGTCTGTCTTGATTGCTTGGCAAACAGAGAAGTGGGTGTGCACATGAATGTTCCACAGCTGCGGAGCAAAAACTGGCACGAGGCGTTTGGTGGAAATAGGTTTGCTGATAGCAATTCTAATGCTGTGCAAGATAAACTTTTGTTTTTGGGAAAGGTTGTGGAAACTGTGGTCAAGTGTCAACATGTTTGTAAAGGGAGGCTCATCCTGTAATTGGAGGTTCCCAGAAGGTCCTCTTAACTCAACTTTGCTCTGTCAGAGCACACATTTGTCCTGCAGTTTGGGGGGCTTCATGGGTGGATTTCCTTTCCCGAGCAAACTGGTGTGTGATTTGTTGTGGCTCTGCTGGTTTCAGTGTTGCACCAGGCTGATGGTGCTGGTTGAGCTGCTGGAGCCACTCTCCTTAGCAAGTCGTCTTGCTCAGCTTTGATGTGACACTCGTGGTATTGCCAGAATCAAGAGCTCTTCCTGCAGCATTAAGGCTGCATGTGCTGGGAGATGTTCTGCTGAGACATGCAAGGAGAGGGAGGAAGGGCTGGGAACTGGCTCATCTAATACCTGCTTTATCAGTGAGTTACCTTCACTGTCCTTCTGGAGCAAAGCTGACTTAGGAGCGGAAGCTTCCCTTGATGCATTCATGTGTTTCAGGGTTGTATCGGAACACGCAGCAGGGTTCAGTGCTCTACAGTGGTTGTGAT
The DNA here is from genome assembly GCF_052056855.1 of Sturnus vulgaris. Lineage (NCBI taxonomy): Eukaryota > Metazoa > Chordata > Aves > Passeriformes > Sturnidae > Sturnus > Sturnus vulgaris. Next base: position 5,416,799 of record NC_142257.1, on the reverse strand, counting down.
TTTATTTTTGTTTTGTGGGTTTGAGTCACATTGTTCCTTTGTGTGGTGACAAACAGTAAGATTTGGTAGAATTCTCTGCTGCAGGCTGACGGTGTGTTGGAGGTGACCGTGGTGGTTCTGACTGGGTTGGGTGCTCTGTCACAAAAGGACAGGTGGAAACCTTAATTTGCTTTAGAAGTGGTCAGCAGGGGTGGTTGTTGGTGTGACTGAGGTCTTGATGCTGCTCAGTCTATTCTGGTGACACTCCGAGGTGTCACAAATGCACTTTGTTCTCTTCATCTTGAAAATGTTACACTGGTTCCCCCAGAATACGTGTGACACTGGCGATGTGCTGGCGGGCACAGCCTGCCCTGGCCTGTGCTCCTGGGGAAGCACATTTGCTTCCTGCCGGACACCCCTTGAAGTGGCTGGGAACAGGTCTACAAGCTGCTGCTCTAGCAGGTGCTTCTCTCCACTCCCCACTTGCTCCCTGGCTGCTGATGGGGCCCAGGAGAGGCACCCTTGCCCACGAGGAAGGTGTTGGAGGAGAAACACCTCTGGTGCTCCTCAGTGTCACTTGTTTGATCTGTCAGCCTCTGCAGAGATCCCTTGGTGACCGTGGCAGCCGGGGGCAACCGGGAGAAATGGGGGCTCAGCTGGGACTTGTGAACCTCACGTGTCCTTGACACACAAGACAGAATTAAAGCACGATTGGGAAGCTGGACAGAGGATGGAAGTGTGCTGTGTGTCCTTCCTGCTGGCTGGGAGGGACAGCGCGAGCCCCAGGTGGGGTCTGGCAGGTGGGACACGGGCACTGCTCTGCTCTCCCCACCCCAGGAATGGGGGCCGAGCTCGGGGGGCAGCAGAGCCTGTCCTGGGCACACTGCTGAGCACGTTTTTCCAGCCGGGTGGAGAAGCCGGGTGCTGTGCTCCTGCAGAGTGACTCTGCAGTCTGCAGGGCACGGCTGCGCCGGAGGCAGCCACGGCTCTATCGCTTCTCCTTTCCTGGCAGTCATTCCAACACTTGGACTCGACTGCAGCCTGAATGCATGGAGAGAGAAAAGGGGTTTTTCAGGGCTGGATAAGGTAGCTTTTAAGGAGTCTGAAAAAAAATGAGAGAACAGGTGAGTTTTTTTCCTGGCTAAATAAGTGGGGAAACAAGTATAAAATTGGAAAAACCACAGAAATGAGGAAAGGGTAGAGTTTTGTTGGTGGGAATGTAAGAGAAAAGATGTGTGGGGAGATCGGTGTTTTGCCTGCCTGGTAATTCAGAGGTGGGTATGCTGCTAAATACTGAGCATTGTCTTTAAAGCAGATTATTTATGATATATATTCAGCCTCCACACTAAATCACACTGCCTTTTCTGTTTTGTTTTTCTTTATAACTGTGCTTTTGAAAGCTTCTGGTCAGTGATGTAAATGAGTGATTTTTTTTTTTTTTTTTTTTTTTACCAAGTCTTAGCTACCAAACTATCTGGTTTGTATATTTGCAAATGATGAAGCTAGTGACAGAATAAAACAGTGAGAACTCACAGTTAATAAGCAACACTCAAATGTTTGATAAGCCAGCATTCACTTAAACTACAGGAAATTAATTTCTTCAGATTCTCCAAGGTCACATCTTCCTCTTTTTTTTTTTTTCTTTTCTTTATTGTATGTTGCAAAAAAAGCAGTAAGTTTATTCCTGCAAGACTCCTAGGATTCTCGGCATTTTTTATGCCTTTGCTGTAACTGGAAAGGTTACATTTCCAAGTAGTCAAAAAGTCTGTGTCAGCTCTCCTGACCTCACAGAACGAGCCTACTGAAAGTAAAGACCACCACCATAACGAAAAGCAATGCTCTTGGCCTCATTCAGCACAAAAAGAGACACCTAAAGGAGTGGCTGAAGCACTTCACTGTAGCTGTGTTAACCTCCAGGTGGGCTCATGTTGGCAGGTCAGCTGGAGGCTGTGCAAGGGAGAAAGTAGAGGGAAAAACAAAATGAAGAATTAAGTGGAAGGAGTGACACCAGTATGTGTGATGCTGAGAAATGATGTGTCTGTATCAGCAGATCCTGAAATGTGGAGAAACACATCCCAGAAATGTGGTCGGGAGGTTTTTACTGTGACTGAAACAGAAGTGATGGGATATTTGTGCACGAGGTTCCACCCAGCAAGACAGAGGAGCGAATCACGAAGGTGTCTCCACCATGTGCTCAGATGACAAAGCATGAGACTTCACTGTCTGTAGTCATTTTGAATTTCACTTCCCAACTCCCAGCTCAAACTTGAGAGCTTGGGAGAATACAGACTATGATCTCATGTATCTTCTGAGTGCTCAGAAATCCTCTGCCACTGCAGATGGTCTTGCACTGAACTGAACAAAAAGGGGACTTTTCTTTTGGCTTCTCAATCTCAGGTGGGCTCTCCAAGCTCACTGTTGTGGTTTTTTTGGAGTTTCTTTTAACTGTGGTATGACAAATGTGACATTTGCGTACTCTGCAGGGAGGAATTTGCTGTAAATGAGTCATGATTTTAAATTTTAAAATTAAACCTGTAAAGACAATTGTGACAATGATTTGGAGGAGACATGGCAGATTACAGTGAGATAACCCTCTTAGCTTCAGTTGGAGGTAAAATCTGAGTTGATGTAATTGTCAGCAGAGAGTAGAACCAAGCAAGGATGGAGTTTGGAGGGTGATTAGAACAGCTATGTTTGATTAAAACCAGTAAGATAGCGTGGGCCAGAGGGAGGGAACACCTTAGACTGTAAGTCTGATGATTTGTAATTCAGTTAAGAGATTTGTGATGTCTTTGCTGTGCTGCATTGTGTATCCTACAGCCCCCTGCTCGGCCCTCTGCCTGCAGCCCAAAGGTGGAGAGAGCCATGCAGTTTTCAGTTTCTGGGGTTTTCATAGGGATTTATGGCATCCTTGTGTGATGTTATGTGGCTTTACCATGATACTGGTGCATTTGAGGAGGTGGGGTGGGATCCTCTTTCATGGAGACCCTGAATTTCTGGGTACATTAATGGATTCTCCTTTGCAGGGAGATGGATCTTTCCTGCCTGCTGCTAGCTAAGTTGTCCTTGGCCAGAGCTTCTCTGGAGTTTGGGTCTGCCCTTGATGTGCAAGCAGAAAAGTGTGTTGCAGCTCTGAGTTTTAACTACCCTGTCAGAGGGAAACACCATCCTGTATCAGTTTCCACAGTGTGGGATCCAGCTGGCTTCTGGGCTGCACCAAAATGGCTCCTGTATTTCAACAAGAGTCTTTGAGACGTGCATTTTGCTTGATTGTGCCAGAAATTTTAGTGTCTGTTCAATATCCAGTGGCTTAAAGAGCAGTTTGGGGAGGGGTGACTGATCATTTGGACCAGACTCGCGTATGGCTGTTCTCCTGGAAGGCCTAAGGCCTCCAGTGGTATCACTCCAGGCTTACTGGTGATTAAAGGATGTGAGGCAGAGAGCTGGGTCACCAGCTGTTCCATGGGAAGAGTTATCGAGCACCTTTAAGTTGCCTTGGACTTTCTCTGAAGCCTCTTGTTGGGTTCGTGATCAGGAATGTTGGGACTCATGTTCTGGAGCAGCAGCACTTTGCTGCTTCTCCACTTTGGAGATGATGGGAAGGGGTTAACAGGAGAGAACACCCAGTGTTTGTTCTCTCCCAGTGCAAGCACTGATAAGTGGATGGGAGAAACAACAGCCTGTGACCTTCCAGTTATTCCTTGTGTGCCTGTGCATATGTGAGTTGGATTTGCAGGACTATCTGTTTGGAGAGCTCTCATTCTTCTGGTCGGGTTCCCCAGAACCCCGTTGGCATTTCTGGTGCTTGGAGAAGAGACTTGGACCCTCTTCCATGTGGATCTCTGAAAGCAGCTTTTGCTGGGCACGGTGCCGGTGCTGCTGGTGGCTGTGTGTTCAGCGGGTGTCACAGCCCTGCTGGGTCTGCACTGCTCCCCTTGGGTCTGGAGGAGACTGAACATCAGCACTGAGGTACTCATTTAGTGTCTGGTTTGGAGTTAAGTAGGGAGTTACCTCAGATAACGCTCTGATTTTGGAATAGATGATTTTTTTTTTTCCAGGGGTGTTCCTCTTGAAACTCTGGGGTGCTGAAAGTCTTCATTACTTTTCAAGTATGTGAAGATAGCAGGGGCAGCACAGCTGAGCTTCACCAAATGCACAGCTGTTTATACATTAAAAGCCTATTTCAGGCCTTTGTTTCCGTGTGGTTTGTGGGAAATTGATGTCAGAGCTCACACTGGCTGTAGCTCTTGAGCCAGTGTAGGTGATGGGGTTGTTTGAGAGCTAATCTAACCTTTTCTCTGGACAGGGAACAGAAAATCCTTCAGCAGGTACTGGTGGTCTGGATACCCTTGTAGAGGAACTGATTTGGGATAAACCTTTCTGTAGCTTTTTTTTGTTTCTCTTGCTTTAGTGGTGTCTTGGGACCTAGCCAGCATCGTGTTAGGATTGATCCATCCGTCTCATGCTTCAGCTTCTCTTTGAGGGTTTACCTTCAATACCCTCTAGCAAGCTGAGAGGTATGGGAGGTGTTTGCGAGGACCTGGCGGTTGGAGCAGGCTGGGACGATCTGGGTGACTGAGACCTGGACCCTCCCCGATCCTGCTCAGCAGGTAACAAAGGAGGGGAACAGGAAGCAAACAAGATCTTGGGAGGGATATAATTGGCCATGCTAATTTTCGGGTTTAGGGTTTCTTGCTTTGCTACTTTTCCCTAGCAGACCTCACTCCCTTCTCCACTGAGTGTTGCTTTGAAGGGCCTGTAACTGTCTTGGGAACCTGCAGGCACTGCCTTGGCCTCCGAGGGGGAGCCTGGTGACAGAGATTTGAACTGAAATATTGCACAGGGCCAGAGAAGAGATTCAAGCAGCTCTGGTCTCTTTGCAGTACATGTTGGACTATGTAATTTGGACCTTTTTCCTGCCTGGGTTGTCCCTGCCAGGCGGCAGGTCAGGTTAGGAGGAGAGATACCAATCGATCCCACCATCTGCCAGCACTTCCCTCCCCAGGCCCTCTCCTGGGCAGCCAGTGCAGCCCTGCAGCTTTTGAGCCATTGTGATCAAGTTCTGGTCGTGTCCCTGCTGTGAGTCCCCCTATGACCTTGGAGAGGTCATTTTTTTTTGCTGACGTCCGAGTCTTTTGTCTGCAAAACGTGGAGGATGATTTGGTTATAACTTCATGAGTCGAAAGCCAGAACAAATCAGCTGGTGTCTTCCTGTGGCAGTGTGGATGAGCCCCATGTCCCAGTGGGAGCAGCCAAGGAGCTGCGTCTTGTTCCTGTCCGTGCACAGCTCTCACCCAGCACACTGGTCAGTGCGCTTTGGTGACTGGCAGGTGGCATAAAGCCACTCTGAGGTCGTTTTTCTCCTTTTGGAGAGCAGAAGGGCAGTGGGAGGTGGGGGCCAGCAGGGAGCTGGTTCCTGCTGGCACCGGGCCTGCGGCCGCGGCCCCTCGGCAGTTATGGCTGCAGGTTGCTGTAATAACGAGTCAGCGCTTCTCTTGCGTCAGGGATAATGAGCTGCTCCTCAGCCGCTGCCTCCGGGCCCTGCCAGGAGGAAGCAGTGTCCCTACTGGAAAAGTGGGGCTGGGGACAGGCAGCGGGTGGTGGAGGTCCCTTCCCAGCTGTAGAGAAGACAGGCTTCCTGTGCAGGCGTTTGGATTCAGCACTGTGAGCGTGCTGGTGCAGCAGCGTGGTTAGCGCATGCTTCCTCAGGGAAACATCTCCCTTCCTTCGGAGGGCAAATGGGGGCTCACAAATGGGGTGACTTTTTTGGACCTGCCCCAGATACCTGAATAGCAGCAGTAGCCAGATAGCCCCTGGGGAAGGGGGTATGTGTGTGGATGCATCAGTTTTTCTCTTTAAATGCCCCATTTTAGTGTACGGTCTTCTCCTTTGTGTAAAAATACCATCAGGCAAAAATTGAATTTGAAATCCACCCCCAGCACCACCTAAAATAAGGACGACTGCCCTCAATTTAGTTTGATCTCCTGGGCTCTGTGTGCAGCAACTGTGGGTATTGGTGCCCAGAGCAAGCACCCCTGTACCACGTCTGCACCCTCACTGATGCTCCTGAAAGGGATGTTCCGTGCCTGTCCCAACATCCTGCCAGCTGCCATGCACACCCCTGACCTCCTCCTCACTCCGTCCTCCAGCCTGCTTTGCTAACAACAGGAAGATTCACAGAATGTGTCTTTCTGTTGAGATGTTGTAGGCTGCATGGATTCTGTACAGGGCTGGGGAAAATGATCAGGGGCTTGGGAAATACCTGTCTCTGCAGAGACTGGTGCTACGGTGAAGAGATCACTGTTTCCCGTGGTGACTGCAGTCCCTTTGTTCAGACACCAAGTCTTTCTGATTTTGGGTGCATGGTGAGAAACAAAAGTGTCTGCAAGAAAGACAAGGAAATGAGACCTAGGGTCCAAATTTCGTGGGTCAGCTCGTTTGCATTGTGATACTGTTATTTCTTGCTCCTTCCCACTGGGCCTGGCTGGGAGGGTGTTATGCAGGCCTGGGTCCCATGTAGGGATTGCCTGCTGCTGAGCAGGTGGATGATGGGATGATGGAGAGCTGCTGTGAAGCATTGTCCTGCAGCATCTGGCCAGTGTTGGGATACCTGGCATCAGGGTGCCTTGGGAGGTAGCAGGTGTGTGGTGGGAGGAATTGGTGGGGCTGGTTTGCTGGCTTCACCTTTTTGTTGGGTCTTTGAGGAAGAAACTCTTCTCTGTGCCTTGGTCCTTTGAGTTTTAGCCTTGGGAGAGCTGGGAAGGGAGCTGACCTGGACAGGCAGGCTCAGTCCTACAGTGAATGAGATGGGCTCCTTGGAGGGCAGCCCAGGGGTTTACCTGCTGGCCACGTACGTTTCTGCCTGCTTCCCTACCATGGCTTTCTTGGGAAAAGAAAGCACTGCCTGATTTAGACTTCTCTTGGGCACCTGAGGTGCTGCCCTTAATTGGCAGGCTAATTTTTAATTTTAAGTCACTTGTGCTTGCAGGGGTAAAAGGTGTCCCAAAGGGTCGTTGTGACTGCCAGTCCCTGACCAGCCTTGCCTCAGATGTGTCCTCCCAGCAGCCCCATTTTTCAAAGCAAGTCCTGCAGACTGATTGCTCTGTGCTTGTTCTCAGCTCTGGGGAAAGCTGCGTGCAAGCCCAGTGTTCTCAGTCTGCTCTGGAGAGCTTGGAGTTAAAACTGTGTTAATCATAGGTGTGATGAGTTGGACAAGGTCAGCCTCTCCCAGACAAGGGGGCTGAGCACTGAATGCAAGTGTCTTTCCTTGATAGGAGTTGCCCTGGCAAACCTCTTGAGGTGAATGTGAGCTGTATCTGCCCTTGGCCATCACACGTGGTCCTTGCTTTCTACTGACCTCAGCCACTGAGTAGAGTCAGTGCTTTTCTAGTAAATGTGGTGGCAAAGCTGCTCTGGAGTTTGTGTCTGGGCTCAGGAGGAGCCAGGAGAGCCTTGCTGCACATCTAGAGCAGGACAGGGCAGTGGGGAATACAGCAGTGAGCTGAGAGGAGACCTTGAGGGAATGTGAGTTTGGAGTTGTGGTGGTGACATGTCTGATAGGAGATGTTGCTGACGGGTCACCTGCAGCTGCTGCCTGATTTGGTGGCATTTGTGGTGTCCAGAGCCTGGACCTATTGTGAATGGCTGGTTCTGCTGTGGTATGTATTTGATGAAGAGTTGGTGGGACAGCCTAGCAGGAATGCAGACTGGAGAGCTGCACCCCTCAGGGTACAGCAAGGGGAATATTTGCCAAAGCCTGACTTTGCTAAATTCCTGGCTGGCACAAAGGGATTTATTTTATCAACCATTATGATGTTATTTATTTTGGTTTCTGGTAACATCTGGTACAGCTGATCCAAACAGGTGGGATACCAGCGTTACTATCTTGTTCCTTTGCAGAGAAGCCCAAGTAGGGAAATAAATTGTATCTTGTTTGAGATCTTTAAGATCTTTTCAAATCTTAATGATTTTATGATTATATGAAGTACAGAGAGTTTGAGCTTGCTGATGTAGAAGCCTGAACTCCTCAGTGACCATACAGAAATATAAGATGTTTAAATGCATTTGGGACATGGGCTGGTGGAAGATTGCAGTAGAACATGCAGCTTGCAAAGGATCCGAACTGGTGCTTGGAGACTGTTTTGGGTGTGCAGGCCTGTCCTTGATATCATGCCTTCAAATGGCCACAGACCATAACGGTGTAATAATGGTAGAGAGGAGTCTTGATTTAACTTCTGGGTATTTTTGCTCCACTTGGCTCTTAAGTTCCTATGTGAGATGAAAGCATCCCTGCCTGAGAATGCTTTGAACATGGTGCAAGTCAAAGGAAGAGAAACAGAAGTTATTTTGGCAGAAGGGTGTTTTTGCTGTTTTTGCATGAGCTGAGCCCAGGCCAGAGAGCATTGCCCTGCCTGAGGGGTAGTCCTTGCTGCAACTCTTGTGACTTTCCAGCTGAATGTGTGTTTTGGATAGCTGATAAGCAGGAGCCAGGGGCCTGCCCCTGTCCCAGGAGGACCTTGCCTTGCTGGCAGCCTTTCTTCCCCCTCCTTTTCTGGGATCCTTGGAGAAAACATAATGTATTGCTCTCTCAAAAGTACTGTTTTCATATCTTCTGGGGGAGCCTTTATCAACAGGGGTTTTCCACACACACTGTCCTGTGTGCTTCTTAAATGAAAAGTCTGGTCCTTCCAGCTACTTAAATAAACATCTTCCTGGCAATACACAAGGCCCTCCAAGAGAAGAGCCTGTACCTCTAACTGGAAAGAGCCTGGGGTGCTGGGGAGATTGAATAATCTGTTCTGGGGTCTGAACCCCCCCAGACTCCATGTGTCCTGTGCAGTGGCCTATGCCTGCTGACACAGACACCTGAGCTGGGAAAGGGAAGGGGTTCTCCTGGTGTGATAGGTGATGTGCCAAGGCCCTGGGTGTCCATTTGGTGATGGGTGTGTGTGTCTGGTGTAGGTGCTGTGTTAGAGCCAGGCACAGCTGTTCATGTCCCTTGTGGCTGCAAAACCAAGGATGAGCCAAAGAATGCTCACTTGGCTTTTGCCTTCGTTCCCACCTGTGTTCCCGGTTAGATGTTCTCTCTAGATTTCCATCTGATGTTGCAGCTCAGGGGGAGCGTGGGGTGCCACCAAGTAGTGTGTTTTGTGGATCTTTGCACATCTCAACAACCTTTATTATTGTGCACTACTGTCTGCTAGACACCAATACAGAAGTTTATTTATGAGAGCAGCGCATTTGGGTAAACACAGAATCCTTCAAAATCTTTCTTACAACAAGTGGTTGAATTGAGGTGGGTTCCAAGCTGGATTGATGTTTAACTTGAGATACTAAGAAAATACTTCCTCTGTTTAGCTAAAGCAAACAAATCGAAAGAGGAGACCTTTTAAATACGATTTGCACTCCAGCTGCAACCAATACTGATGCTTTTTTTTTTTTCTTTTACAGATATATTTCCAACTGACGGCCAGTCTGGTATGTATTAAATAAAAATTGAGCTCTTCAAATCCCCTTCTCACTTGCCTTCCCTGCACTTCTCTTCCTTCAGAGTCAGCACTAACCAGGCTTAGAAGACTGGTACATGCAGTGTACAGTCTGGAATATGCAATGGACATTAATATCAAAAAAGAAAAACAAAGCCAAACCACAAACAAAACCCCAAAAAAACCCCACCCAAAAACCGAAGCAAAAAAACTTCCTAAACAAACCTCTAATATTTGGTCATTTCTGTATAGCAGTGACATCTTTTATGCTTTCATGTAGTGATGACTAAACAGCTGGAAGGTTCTTTCCTCCCATACATTGTAGCATAGCAAATTTGGATGTCCGGGGCGAAGGAGTTTGGGAACTTGTAGGTCTTGGTCATCACACATAATTGAAAAGACTGACGTGTCAAGATGCAAATATAAGTCAGATTGTTGTTGTTTATATGTTACCTGTATACAGATGGATGTGTCTAAGAACCTGAGGATATATATTTGAATTTGCAATACTTTGGGAAGACACCTCTCCCATGGTTTGTAGTCTGTGTGTTGCTGTTGAGTATTGCTGTTAAGGACAACCAAGGTATTCACTGTGTTTCCATCAGTGCAAAGAAAAAATTTCCTGGCCCCAGTGGTGTTTGCAGCCTTGCTGGGAGAGGGAGGTTGCTCTGGATTTAGGTTTCAAATCAGGAAAGGAATGTAGTTTTCAGAAGCAGATATTGATGATCTCAATTCCTGCCTTTCCCAAATTGTCAGAAGCTCCTCATCCAGGCTGATGTTGTGGAAATGCCAAGACTGAAGGAAAGGTTTATGTTTTAACCAATGATACCAAGATCAGTCAGTGAGAGCCTGGTAGTGCCATGTGGGGATGTGCCATAGCAAAGGCACTGGGAGTGAAACCCAGGCATGTCACTGTGTCCCCCTCTGATGTCCATCTTTGGCTTTGCATGGGATCCCATTTCACCAGTTCATGGATAGAATGAGGGTAAATCGCTGATGATGGCAGAGGAATTTGGAGTATGGAAATCTGGTGTCTTAAAGCTGATTTCAGTAAAAATAACTGACTGGCTTACAGTGGTCTGGTGTAACATTGGAGGCACTGTAATTCAACTTGCTGAACTGAACAGAGGGATGGAAGTTTCGGATGTGTTTCCAGAGCTCTAGCCAGCTAACAAGGCCGTGGTGTACAATTAGATGCACTGGATTAAGACTTTGATTCCACATTTCCAAGTCCCTCATGATTTTCTTGCTTTCTAAACATGTAAGAGTGAAATATTAGGGTTTTGAAGAGCAAAGATGTATTCCCATCTGTTGAGTTTTTAGGAGATTTTTCCCCACCTTGCTGAAGATCTGTCTTCTTTGGGTATTGGGTTTTGTCTGCCTGTGCTGTGAACTCAGAGATGTCCTTTGCTTGGCACTACTCCATCCTCTGTTCTCCAGCTGCTTGGGGACCTTGCACAGCTGCCTCCAGGGTGGGGCATGAGTGTGTATCTGCAGCAGATGATAGTGCTTCAGAAAGTGCTTGTTACATGTCAGCAGTGTTGGAGAAAACATTACCTACAGATCTTGGGGCTTCTTTTACAATTCTTTATGTTTTTTAGGTGATAAGTTAAAGCTTAAACAGGATTCCTCTAAATGGTAGCTGCACAGGACAATGTGCAGTCGTTCTCATACTTTTCTTGAGAAAAGCCTTAAAGCTGGTGCCATGCTTTTTCTTCCCGTGCACTAAGCTTATCTGGAAGCCATTGTATCTCCCAACACAGTGAAGTGTGAAGGCAGCAGGCAAAGGCAGAGTGGCACTGCTCCTGCCACCAGAGCTGTTGTGCACTCCTGAGACTGTTGGGTTTGACTGTCTCACCTCCTTTCAGCTGCTGAGGTTATTGAATGAGTCAATTTACTCTGGTCACCAGAACTCCCACACACGTCAGTGGTCTATTTTTTAAGCTTAATCTTGTGAAGTCAGGTGGGTCTTTATGGCTGGTTTCCACTCTGGGTGAGAAGCCTTTTGGTCTTCTCCCAAGGAAATGATTAGCAGAGTGATGGAAGATGCTGAGTTGCAGTATCAGGGTTGGGAATTGCATAGGTGGGGTGCCTGAGCCAAAATTCAGCCATTTTGTAGGCACAGTAGCTTTATTGTGCCCCAGAGCATGTTCCTGCTTGTTAGCATATGGATGCCAGTGGTGTCCTGCCCTCAGCCTGGATCCTCAGCCTGGATCATCCCCGTGTCACGTGCGAGCGCTGTGGAGGTGGAAGCGCAGCAGTGTTTGCGTCCCAGTTACCTAATAGTGTTTGCAAATAGAGCAGTTGGTGGAGAGAGGCCTCACTTCTGTCTGGCACTGCAGTGCCTCAGTCCTCTTCTCTCCCACATCCCACAGCCAGGATTTGGCAGCTGTAGGGTGCTTTTCAGAAGAAGCCCTTTCAAGCCATGTGATCTGGAGTTCAGAAAGCTGAGAGACTTCAACACCCTTGAGATGCAGGGTTGGGCTTGGTGGGCAGAGGGACTCTCACATTCCCACTTGTGCTGCTGAGGAGGACTGGGAGGGCACATCTGCAGCTGGATGTCTGTGAACGACTGCACTGTGAACATCAAACTCTTCTGCCACGGAGCTGATGCTGTTCAGCTTCCAGGACTTGCTACTATGTGAAATTTGCTCCCTGCTTTGGAAGGGAATGTTTTTGCCACTTGAAGTGGATCTCCTGCTAGCTTAGTGTGCTATGCCTGTGCCCTCCTGGCCTCCTACATGCTGCAGCCAGCCGTCCTCCTCTCCGTGGTGGAGGATCCCAGCCTTTTTAGTCTCACCTCTCGAGGAACTGCCTCTTGGTGGTTTAATTGCTTTTCTTTGAGCAGCTGTAACAGCCCTGTGCCCTTGTTGAATTCCAGAGACCAGAGCTGACTGCAGGGTGCAGTTGTGGATGTGCTGGTGTTCAGCAGAGCAGCAAGTGATGCTCTGTCTTGGTTTCACCACTCCTGATGACTTTTTTTCATCTGCTGCACCCTGACCTGATCATTTTGTACAACTGTCAGCAGTGTCTGAGATATCTTTATTGAGTTTATAAATGCCTCTTTGAATTAAATGCTGTGAAGTTTTCCATAAAGAGATGAGGGTGATGCTGCCACTGCAAGGAGGTGGTTTTTAATCCTTTAGAAATAAAAGGAGGGGAGATGGATCTTTAAATTAGAAAACTGCTGTTGCACTCTTTTGTAATTGGGTATTCCTGACTCCTTTGGGAAGACTTAGTCTGATTAGGGTGTTGTACTCTTTTATGCTCTGTATTGACATGGGAGGCAGCCATCTGTAGTACTGGAATTAGCTTTATTAGAGAGCGTGGTTTATGCAGCAGCATTCATGTGGTTGTGAACCCATGAAGGAAGTTGCTATATCAGAGTTATTTAGAAAAACCTGGAATGTCACTGCATCTCACTTAAGTGAGGATGGTGTATCTTCTGCTTGGAAAAGCATACTCTGAAATCAGCTCAGCTGAGGTGCAGTAATCCTGAAGTAGCACAAAAAGAAGCCGTTGTGCTTTCTCTCAAAGATCACATGGGTATTTGAGTGCCTTGTCATGGTTTTAATGCTCTGGATTCACCAACAGGAGGAAGCCCCCATACCTGTGCTCAGAATAATGCAGGTGGTTATGAGACTGTAAGATTTCTTCCGCTCATTTATGGAGACACTCTACTTAGTGGGAGACCTAAGTATGACCTCCCTAAATTCCTGGGAAAGTTTGCTGCACCTGCTCCTACCACCAAATCACTATTACTTTTCCCTGCCCCCGGAAGATGGAGCTGGATTTCTGCACAGTGCTGGCTTTGCCTTCCTTGACCTCACAAGCTGAGCTGCTGCTCAGTCTCTTCTTGTTCTATACAGTCAGGGAGGCAGGTTTGCAGCTGTGCAGGCTAAGGGCAAGGTTAAGTGGTCACTTAGCAAGTGGCCACTGCTCAGATGACACTCTGGTCCTGCAGGGATGCCTCTGCAAAAGTAGCCAGGAAGGTACAGGAATCACAGCAGGAGGAACTCACAATGATGTTGAGTTACATCACAGTCTGCTTTCTGAAAACTCCTTCTGTTCTTTGATATGACAGGTTTTCCAGAGGCACATTTTGTGCAGACTTTGCACTTTTGCCTTGTACGACCCCTCTCTCCCTCCACTCGCACACTGGGAGCTGCACAGTCTCCTCCTAGACAGCGTGAACGCTTGGAGCTGGAGGGTCTCTCTGCAGGCGTTTGGCTCTCGATTCTTGTCTCTTCGTTGTTAAATATTTACAGTGAGACGTACCAGATGCTTCCCAGGAAGGGTTTTGTCAGCTTCCAAGTCCCCAGATGCAGCTGCAGAAGAGGCTGACGGCCATTAAAGGGATCGTGTCAGCACGGGTTCGGCAGCGATGCAGGGACCTCCTCTCGCTCGAGCCGCGGGCACCGCTGGCCGCGCTGTCTCAGCCACAGAGGGATCCAGGCAGAGAGCACCCTTCTGCTGATGCCAAGAGATCAATGATGGCTGGTCCTCAGGCTCTTGTTTTAATTCTGCTTTGAAGCTCTTTCACTGCAGAAGGAGCAGGTGATGCTCTTGGATTTTGTTGTTGCACCTTTTTTCTAGGGCCATCTCTCTACAGTAGTGATGCTGCCTTGGCTCCTCCTCGGTTCTCAGTACACTGGTGTCTATCTTGGTAACCTAGCTGCCCTGAGGAGAGAGGGGTAGACTGATCCAGGGGGGCAAACTCCTGTCACCTGCTCTGGGCATCACCAGCCCATGGAGAAGCCAGCATCTGGAGCATTGCTGCCGAATGTGTCTCCGGTGCTCCTCACACTGGTCGGGTTCCCAGTGTGCTTCCTGCTTTCAAGATAAAGTCCAGGGCCTTGGGCTAGGTCCCTGTTCGTTGCTCTTGATGCTTATCAGCTTTTGCTGCTGACAAGGTGACCGTCTGCAAAGCATTGAGGATGGGCAGGGAGGGTTCCCCCAGTCTGGGCTGTATACTGGTCTGGCCCCTCCACCCAGGATTGCTCCTGTGCACACAGGGATTGCTCCTGTGCCAGCTGTCCCTGTTTTAAGTATTACAACTCCTGCTGGCTTGAGGGTCTTCCCGGGTGCCATGGAGGTAGGATCCTGGGAGGTGGCAGGTCGGCTCCTCTGAGGGGGGGCCAGGGAGGAGCAGGCTCGCTAGGTCATCGTTTTTCCAACTAAATATAGTTGCCCGTGCTTTTATAAGGTCGGGATTTTTGCATCACGTGACCGCCTTATCCCTCCCAGCCTGCAGTCAGAGTAGGGGATCGTGTGTCTGAATGGGTAATAATTAACTGTTAACTAGCTTTTCATTAGAGCCTGGCAGACGGGCAGAACGGTGCAGCAGAGGTACACAGGAGCAGAGGAAACTGCACCTGATCTCTCCTGGAGGGTGGACACCCCCCTTTAATTTGCAAATCACTTGTCCCCAAAGGTGAGTGGGTTGGGTTGGTTTTTTTAATTTTTTTATAAGGAGTTGTGAGTCTTGCCTGGTGTCTGCCTTTGCTGTCCTGTAGTTCCTCTTCATGTCAACCCTCCCTCTCCCCCGCCACTGGTTTTAGTTTTTATATCATGAACTATCAGTTGCTTTCTGAGCTGGCTTGGAGGAGGGCCTGACCCTCCATCTCTTCCACAGTTTGGCTCACTTGCTTACCCTGGGCCCCTGCAGCCTTGCCTCAGGTGCCCTCGTGTCCCAGCACTGGTGTCCTTGCTGTGCCTCGTGCCTGGAGCAGCAGCTGGATGGACTCGTGCCTTTTCCCAGGGGCCCAGGCTGACATGGTGTTTTCTCTGGAGTGTTCTCCCTGGAGCACCCCTGGCTTTTCCAGCCCCTCTCCCTGAACCATTTAACCTAACGAGTGTTCGCAGGTGTCCTTGAAGGTTTTTCTGCCTTCCATGCCGGCAGAGGAATTTCTAGTGACATGCTCTGCCAGCTGGAGGTGTGTCTGCACCAGACATACTGGGTCAGGCACTGGTGCTGGAGCAGCCTCTCCTGCAGAGGTGGTGGGTGCCTTTTCCCTGCTCTGAGAGAACGGGATGGCTCAGCAGCTGTGGGGGCCTGAGCCAGCCCAACTTCCTCATTTTGACAGTTTCTGAAGTCTGGTCAGCTGGGTGACCTTGGCTGTGTCCCCTGTGTGATGATTCTTGGTTTCTGGGAGCCATTGGCTTCCCCTGGAGAGAATCCTTCGCTTAGGAGTTTTGGTTTTCTTTTTGCAGAACACTGGGTGGGAGGTGATTCACGTGCCGTCTCGTTCTGTGTGTGCCTGGCATCTCAGGAATTGTGTGCATGGGTTGTGTGTCAGGAGTTTCCTAGAAATCCTCTTCCGGGAAGAGCTTTCCTTGAAAAGGCGGTGGAAAGATGTCACTCGCCCTTAAGAAGGAGTTCATTTGCTACCTTTAGTAGTAGCTGTCTGTGCCAGGAAGAATCCAGGGTACCCTCACTGACACTGTTAATGTTAGAAATGCCTGTCGGCGTTTCCTAACCCGCTCCTCCTGGAGTGTAGCCTGGGCACGAGTTGAAGTGTTTGTGTCTTGGACTGAGAGGCTGCAGTGAAGATGGTCATGCGTTTTTGGTAAGTCCAGACCCTTCCTGCCCCTCATTTGCTCTGGAAATAAATGTCAGATTCTGAAGATAATGCATGTGTGTAGAGCTTGTAGCAGCTTGGTGTATGTAAAGGAGCAGTGCTATTGCTCAGCTCCCTGAGGAGGGCTGTGGTCTGACTGAAGCCCCTGCTCGCTGTGAGGATCTGTGCTGTCAGCAGAGATGGGCTCTGCACGTCTTGAGCTGCTCCTCCTCTTCCGGGAATTTCAGGACTATCAGCTGAGGGATGTGAGGGCTTGGAGAGCTGGGATTATAACTGATGTGCACACTCAGCCTGTGACAGTGCTGTCCTGGCTTTACCTGCCTGTACCCCAGCCTCCTTACCTGCACTTTTCCAGGACAAACTCCTGAGCTCCTGGAGCTGCCTAGAACACTCAGGTGGGAGTGTTCTCATGCTCTCTGTGGAGCTGTCAGATGCCCTTTTTGAAGTTATTTTTAGCGAGTGATCTTTGCAGCAGTTACAGAGCTTACATTGCAGAGAGGTGTAGGCAGCTCCTTGCTTCCTTTGCTGTTACAGTAGGGCTTGTACGCTGGAGCTTCTGCCGAGGAGCTGTGAAAAATTGCTTGGAAGGCTTTGAGCCACAGTACCTGCAGCTTATCTCCTGCTCCAGCTGAGGAGGCTTCCCATGTGCTTTACAAACCTGAATCCTGCACAGCCATTCACCTTAAGGATCCAGTCTTCTGCTTGGTCCTGACCTTGGCCATTCTTCTGCAGTTTTTCTTGCATGTACAGGACATTGCTAAGGTGTTGCAGATATTCCTCTTACTTTTGTAAGCAAAGCCAAATGCTGCCTGCTGGGAGCTGTGAGACCACGTGCTGCAAGTGTTGGGGCCAGCTGTAGTTCTCTGCAGTCCCCAGGAGCAGCTGGGAGCCCCTGTTGTGGAGACACCAACCCATTTGTGCTGGAAGATGTCCTTGTGATAACATCTCATTTTAAAGCTGTCGCAGAACTCCATCCAGTGCTCCCTTGTTTCCTCTCTGGCTGCAACTGCGATTTGGTGGGAGGTAGAGCTGGTGGTAGGTAAAACATTGCAGACCTAGAGGAGGTGCAATCTGTAGGCTGAGCCTGTCCTGAACCTTTTTGGCTTTGTGTGCCTTGTTATGCCTTCAGCAAAATGTGAGCATGCCAAGCAGTCAGTGCAGTAAATCCCAGGCTTTTCCGCTCGTGTGTGGAGCTGCAGCGACAAGTGTTTCCCATCTCAGCTCTGGCACACAGCTGAGGCTGTGCTGGGAGCAGCTCCTTGGGAGGCAGGGCAGAGCTGGATCTGCTGATTGGTCTCTGGGGGTATCTGCATCTCTCTGCACACAGGGTGCTACCAGATGGCTCCCTGGGAAGGCTGAGGTCCCCTCCCATCTGCTGGTGCTTCCCAGCCCCTTGCAGCAAGGGTGTGTTGCCCACCACAGCCTCTTGCTGATGCAGAAATGGGTGTAGCACCCACAAAAGGGGCATAATGTGTTTGCCCATCCCCTAAGGCTTCTCTGCCTGTAACTTCAGGGAGTCATCTTGGGATGGACTCAAAGAGAAAAAAGCTGTGTCAAGGTGGCTGCTGGTGGGAGTAGGGACTGTTGTTGGCTTGCAGGTCACATCTGGCCTGCAGGACTGGTCCTGCAAATGTCTCTGTCTGCTGCTGGTGGATATGAAGCTCACCAGCTGTGTCCTCTGATGGCTTGGACAGGCTCAGACTCCACGTTCTGTGCTGAGTGCATGGACAGTAATGAGTGCCACAGGAGAATCTCTAAATCCGTGCCATGCCCTTGCTGCTGTGCAGATCAGGCCACCCTGGGAGAGAAATTGCTTGAGGCCTGGAGGGTTGATGCTCTGAATTTCCCATATTGGGAAGGTGGGGATGCACCTTTGGAGCTGTTCTCCATTGGCTCCCTACGTCTTCTTTTAGGCCAGGAAGGGGATTCTTGCAGCCACAGTGGGGTCCTGGCAGGCCTGGCTTTGGCTGGTTGCCTGCTGGGTCTGTTTTACGGGAATTTCTTTGTGGGTTGGTGCTGTTTCACCACATCTTTCCTGTGTATCAGTACCCCAGGAGGGACTCTTCTGCCCTCACAAAATGACTGTGAAGGACCTGTCTACCTCCTGGAAAAACATCTAATCCCACTAAGAAAAAATTTTAAACATTTTTTTCAGCTCACTCTTGTCCAGCATTCACTTGCTCTTTCTCACCTAAAAACCTTGATGGTGGAGTGGGTGTCCCGTTGTGTTGGTTATGGCTTACAGTCTTCACATGTGCCAGGAGTGTTGTGTGGAGTGTGGGAAGGAGGGAGGATTGTTTGGAGACAGAAGAGTGAAGTGGATCCTGGTGGACTGCTGGGCACGTGGCTGTCTGTCCCACACAGCACCCTCCAGCTCCTGCCAGGGCTCTGGGGATACTGGTTTGCCTCTTGCAGGAGGAGGAGCTGCATCACAGAGCATGTGTCCCTGCCTCAGCCCCTTCAGCACAAAGTCCAGGCTCTTGGCTTGGAACCACCTTTATCAGCAGTTTCTGGCAGGTGCCAGGCTGTGGAGCAGGGAGCAGGATGGCTCCTTTCTGTCGACCTGGCTGCTGTGTCAGGGACAGTGTGCCAGAGCTGAGGACTCTGCATTCCTGCTGGGAGCTTGGGCTGTCCTCTGAGGCTGTCCCAGCTGCTGCTGGGGTTCTCAAAGCCCTTGTCTGCCCTTGCACATGAGTGGTACACCTGGAGCAGGCATTACAGCATTCTTGCTGTAGGTACAGGTATTTTTCCAGTAATGCCAGGTCTGTGCCCAGCACTGCAGACTTATTCCCTCTCTTCTCTAAAATTCCATTGTAATTTCCATTGGATGCAAGGGAAGGCAGAAAACCAGTTGCTGGGTGTTTGGTTTCATTTTCCCTGATAAGGTAATAGATGTCTCTTTGACTTGAGTTCAGTGGTCTGTGTCCCTGTTGGGGTGGAGGGACATTTAGCTGTGGATCTGCTGCAACTCTGGGTGTCTGGTCCTTGTGCAAGGGTTCTTCTTCCCGATAAGAAGTGTTTGCTCACCTGGATGCCCCTGTGAGCCTCCCACCCCAGGGCTCTGTGCCCCAGCCAAATGTGGGCTGCAGGAAAGCACGAGGTGTCTGCACAGCCTTGCCCTTGGTGTTTGTCAGCTGCACTGGGGAGTGAGTGTCCAAATGAGTGAGTGCTCTGGCTGTGGCCTGGCCACGGGGAGGGTTTGGCTGTGATAGCAGCATTGGGGCTGCTGTAGGTGCTCCCACCTGTCCCCTCGTCCCCTTGCTTGCTAAGGAGTAATTTCCACGTGGCTGGGCAATCCCATGGTTGGGCAAATGATCAGGTTCTGGCTGCAGGCAGCAGATCAAAACTCGAGACCTGCTTTTCTGTTCTTGGCTGTGCCAGCATCTGCTCTGTGGCCGCAGGCAAAGCTGCTCCTTGCTTCCCTGCCCGCTGTCCCCGTGCCAGCCTCACACCACTAAAGCCCTGGCTCCTGCTGCAGCTGTTTTGTCTGTCCCCTCACACAGAGAGGCCCTGTTTTTCAGGAGGTGGTCAGGCATTGCTAGTGCAACTGAAATTACTTACTGCCACCAAACAGATGCAAAAGGACGGTTGATTGTGAGACGCCCAGAGGTCTGAGACATCTGTCAGCAGCTTTGAAAGGCTCGGCTGTGAACCAGGGCGGTATCCAGTGTCCCTCACTGCTTGTGCTGAGCTCCTGCGTGGAATGAGCAGCACGCACTTGCTCTCCACTTCCCAGGCTGATGCAGTCAGGTTTTCCTGCAGGGGGTCTTTTCAGCTGAGGACCACAATATGTGTTGCTGGTGCCCTTGGTTATGTTGCTGTGCCCTGGAGGGTGCCAGGCGTGCAGGGCCTCTGCTTGCCTTGGTCTTGGCTCAGCAGATGCTGTGTCTGGCCGTGTGCACCAGCACAGTCACACCCTTTCGGTCTCCTACTTTGGTCTCCACCATGAATTGCTGGATCTCGGCTCCATCCACGCTCCATATGCCCGAAGCCCCAGCCTGGAGCAGCCTCCCTGCTGGACTGCAGCCCTTGGCTTTGTGTTTTGTCTTCCGCAGTGCTCTGCAAATGCTAATTAGTCTTCTCAGCACCTCAGCGAGATAAGGGATCCCTGTTCATATCTTGCAGATAAGGAAAGCAGCAGAACTTGTTTCAAACAATCTCCTCCCTCCCCCGCAGAGATGATGGAGTCTGCGGCACCTGCCCCTGCAGCCTGTGCCCCTTTGTCCTCTTTCACTGCTGCTTGTGAGGCCCCTCTCTTTGAGTGATACCCAGAAAAAAGCACGAGGGCATCTATAGCTTGAGGGCTCCTGAGGTGAAGCAGCTGGAGGCAAGGGCCAGATGCCATTGCTGTGCTGTGGTGGGAGCAGGCGCCTGGATGGGATCCTTGCAGTAAAAGAGGGAGCCCTGCTGTCCCCTAGCCCCGGAGATCAGAGCCTGATCAGGCTGTACCAGCCCCGACAGTGCTGTAGGAACAGGCAGGGGTGCTCTGTATCTATGGAAAACCAGGCTGGCTGTGGGCTTGTGCTGTAGCTCCTGGTGCCTTTTGAAGCTATATTTAGTTGGTGACATCTGTGGGCGTTGAGTGGAGGATTTTGGGGGCTGTTTTGAAAGCGCTGGCTCTTCCTACACTAGCAGGGAAATTTAAAAGCCTTGTGGCAAGCTTTGTGCCGTGGAGCCAGGATTCTCAATGAAGTGCACATGGAATAAATGAGGGACACATGGGACTGCTGCTGCTCATGAGGGGAAGCACTGCAGGTGGGTTGGGGAAGTCCTGGGGTAAAAGGGGAGGATTTGGGACCCGGCTGAGAGTCTGGGCTCTTCGGGAGCTGAAATGCCCGTGCAGGAGCCATAGAGAAAGGAATTGGGGAAGGGGAGTGCACATGGCTCTGTCCTGCCATGTCTGACTCTGCCTTATTGACACTTCAAAGCCTCCAGCTCTGAGCAAGGCCAGGATGAATCACTGGTTTCGAGGCTCAGAAGGGGACCGGTTTTGATCATCCAGGCAAAGTTGTCCAGCCTTTAGAAGGAGATCAAAGGCATCTTTGAGCAGAGCTGAATAGACTACTCAGGGTGTTTCCCAGGGCATCCCCAGATAGCCTGTGCCGATCCTCCCACCCTCACCCCACCCCAGTCAGGGCTGCTTTTTTTCTAAACAGAGGCAGTGAGTCAGCAGAAATCCTCATGCATGGGCTGCCCTTCGGGACAGGACCCAGCAGGCTCTCCTCCCCCTGTGGAGCACCAGTGTCCTGGAGGAGACCCTCATCCCTGCTCCTTGGGGCTGGTTTGTGTTGGGCAGAGTTGTGCTGCTCTGTTGCTCGGGCTCTGCATGCCCTGTGTGAGCCTGATCAGAGACCTTGCAGCCAGACCTGGGGGACACAAAGCAAGTTGTATTCCTGTTTCTGCTTGCAGGAAGGTGGTATGTGAGCTGGAGCCAAGATGGGCCATGGTGAGGTTGAGATCTTGACTTGCTGTGAGGTCTGTGGTGGTGTGAACCCCAACAGTCTCACTCTGATGTGTTAAAACACCCCAGAGGTGCTTCAGTATCTAAATACTTTCAGCTGTAGCAGGAATTAGGCCCTTGATGGATTTGGCTCATTCTCTCTGTACATTTCCTCTCTTGAACTTGCTGTGCCTGCTGGGATGCCTGACTTCAAACCAGGATTCAGCAGCCGCTGACTTTTGTGTCCCTCTGTCAGAGCCCTGCTCTGCTCCCTGGGGAGTACCAGCCTCATGGTGCTGTGATGGGTCTTGGCTTTTCAAGGGCATGTTTGTTTTGCTGTTCTGTGGGTGCTTTGCAGCATGAGCTGAGCTCCTTGCCCCCTCCTCCCTGGCTGGCAAGGGCAGGAGGGGAGGGCAGAGCTAAGGCAGGGAGTGCCTTCCTGCAGCAGGGTTAAAAGTCCATCTCTGGGCCACCTGGATTGGTCAGGAGTTTTCTGATCTTAATGGGGCAGTTCTGATACTCAAGTCAGGAGCTGGCTGTGTTCTGTGTTTACCTTTTCCTTTTAGCCCCCCTTTGCTGAAGGGGGAGCTGCTTTGCTTCCTGCCCACTTCTCTCCAGAGCCAGCACTCCCACCCACAGCTCTCAGCTGTGTTTTAACACTTGTTGTCCTTCTCTTGCAGAACTTACAACTCCAGCAAAAGTGGTGAGAGCTGCCAACCCGAGACAGAGGAAAGGAAGCAAGGTAAGGCTGTGCCTGCTCTCCTCTCACTGGTCCCCAGTTTCTGGTGCAGTTGTCAATGCTGCATGAGCCTTTCGAGGGTTTGGAGAGCAGAGCTCTCCCTTCTCAAGCTTGGTTGTGGAGAAGCTGATGTACTGGCCTTGTTTTCTATCTCCAGCATTTTAGGGGTCTTGCATGCTGCTCTGTCTGGTTTTCTGCCCACTAGCTCATGAGAGACCTTCTCACCTCCCCTCTAACAGGGAGGCACTTGGATGAGTCCTGGATGTGGAAAACTTCTCACCCCACTGTGAGGACATCCCAAATTTCTTGTGGGCTCAGCCCATGCCCAGCTCTGCAGTGCAGGCAGGGTGGTGACAATGGTGTGCCTGCAGCTCTGTCCTTCCCTGTGCAGTCTGTTCCTCCCTGGCACAGAGAGAGCCAGGGGAATTGATGTCAGACAAAGCAACTCCTCTGGAGGAGCCAGGGCAGTTTGTTCCAGGGAATCAGTGGTGATGGAGGGACAGTTTCTTTAGGGCACAGCTGGGGGACAGGGGCTGTTGGTGTTGGTTCCACCAGTGGAGATATATCTGCAACTTGAAAAGACTTTCCTTCTCCCTTCCATTTTGGAGAGAGAAGGGCCTGGGGCTGGAAGGTGCTCCTCTCTGTGAAACAGGCATGGCACTGCAGTAGAATTGGTTTTCCCAGGAAACTTGCCTCCTGGGCAGAGGAGCATGGCACCTGCATGTAAAGATGTGATCCCCTGAGGGATAAAAAATTAATTTGACTCCAGATTAATTCAGAAATAACAATCTCAAAAGAGCAAGGAGGAGTTTCTGTGCCTGATAAACTCAGTGCCCAGCCATAATTCGTTTGGTCCCTGGGCAGCTGTTTGGCTTCTTTACTGTGTCCTGCAGGTCTTCTGACCCTTGAAAGAGATAGAAATGATGGTAGTGAGCAGGTCATTCATTCAGCAGAGAAGCAGTTAATGTTTCCCCATGGGGTGACTAATGAGGGAGTTCCCTTCACCTGCTTGAATTTTCTCACCCAGTCTGAGACCATCCCCTTGCTTTGTTGGCAGCACGTGGTGGTTGTAGTTGGGCACTTCACTGGGGCTGTGCCTGGCTGTGACTGCCACTGAGTGGAAGAGCTTCTTCAGTGGGATGTAGTTGCTTCAGGTGTATTTAGGATGCTGTAAGCTGAGTGCTTTACCTGTCCAAGAGATGGTGCCTGTGACTGAGTTAACCTAGGCTGCCAAATGCTGCTGATGGGGCAGAATATTTGGTGAGAGGCTGGGAGCTTGCAGGAGTGGTGGCAGCCTTGTTACAGCATCTGATGGACATAAACTTGTCTGCAGCTATTTGGAATTAGTTCAGGGTTCCTGCTTTGATGGGGAAGGGGCTGTGTATGTGCAGTGTGGCTGTGCCCCCTCCAGCCTCCTGGGGACAGCTGTTTGTGGGACAGTGATGGGTGGAAAGCATTCTTCCCTGATGCAGGGAGCACCTGCAGCTTTGTGCACTAATGGAACCTTTCTCTTTTTCTGCAAGGTTGGTGACTTTGGTGATGCCACAAACTGGCCAACACCTGGAGAAATAGCCCACAAGAGCGTCCAGGTAAGAACACAACCATCGTGATGGGCAGGATAAGGCCCTTGCAGAGCTCCCTATCCCTCTGGAAGCACTGGCTGAGCCAGGCCATTTGGGGTGCTGAGTGTCAGTGCAGAGCAGCCAGGAATAGTGTGCAGGGAATTTCCTTTTAGGGCTGCCCGTGTGGCAGACTCCCTCCCTCAGTGCTATTCTGGGAACCTGGAGCCGTGTCTAAACCCTGGGCTGGCTGGAGCAGGTAGGCCAGCTCCCAGACCTGCTCTCCTCAGGGCTGCTCTGTGCAGGAAGGGACTGGGCCAAAGTCAGGAGTTCCACAGGAGGAACTGAATGCAGGAGAAAGGTTTGGTGTGCTGAAGGGGCTCGGCCCTTCCTCCCTGCTGAGGACATGGCTGTCATTGAAACCTTTCTATTTTTGGGTGCTGCTCTGCTAGCTCCTGGCTGTCTGTCAGGGCAAGGTGGTCAGTCACCCTTTTGCCCCTGGGGCAGTCTGATCCCTTACAGGACAGCCCATCTTGGTGTCTCAAAGAGCCCTTGCCCTGCTCAGCCATGAGCCCTTCCCTAGGAGCAGGACAGCTCTGGGAGATACAGAGCAGGATTGCACCCAGCCTAGGGCAAAGTCTTCCTGCTCCCGCTGGGACAGCCCGGGTCTGCCTCCAGCTCCTCACTGCTCCCATCTCTCACATCTTTCCTGCACTGGTGTGTCCCCAGCAGCCACACAAAGCACCGTCCCTTCGGAAGCTGCCTATCAAGAAAGACATGAAAGAGCAGGAAAAGGGGGATGGGAGTGATGGCAAAGAGAGCCTGAAAACCAAATCAGATGAGTCTGGGGAGGAGAAGAATGGCGATGATGACAACCAGAAGTCAGCTCAGAAGAAGAAAGGTAAGGCAGGAGCTGGTGGGGACAGTCCTCCAGGCTCAGCTTGTCTCCCCCTTCCCAACCCACAGGCAGGTGGAAGCATCCTCTGCCTTCCCTGGAGATCTTGCTGCAGAACATGATCCCAGTGCAGGGACAGCTGTGGGAAAAGGTGTTTGCAGGCTTCAGGTGTTATTTTGGTGGGAGCAGGTGGAGCAGGGCCTAAACAGGGGCAGGGCAGGAGCCTGCCTTCCCATGTGCTCTATGGTGGCACAGGACATCCCTCACTGTGGGCTGTATCAGCTGTTGTTGACACGTGGGCTTTGTCTGGCCTGAGCCTGGGCAGGCAGAAAGGGGCAGAGGAAGGACAAGTGCTGTGACAAATGCCACAGGCAAGTTCTGACTCGTGTCCCTCCATGTTTCAGAGTCCTGGTCAGAGCATCCAGTGAGGTCTGGAGGGATGTCACAGGACAGGATCTGTCCAAAAGGCCCTGCTCCTTTCTCCCCTCCACGTGTGGGCGTTGCATAGCAAGAGGGGGCTGTGGGGGAGGAAGCAGACACACTCTGAACCTGTGTCACACCCAAACCCTGTCCTTTCGCAGGCAACAAACACAAGTGGGTCCCTCTGCAGATAGACATGAAGTCAGAGGTGCCTAGGGACAAAACAGCCTCTCGGAACAACCGGCAAAACGAGCAGCACAGGCACCCCTCCAACAACCGCAGCGAGCTCAAAGGTGGGGGCTTGGGCTGGGGACCTGCTCCTGGCCTGGCCACGGGGCAGAGCAAGCCCTGGTGCCTAGGGGGTGACTTTGCTGCATTCAGAGGGCTCCATGGAAGTGCTGTCATGTCCTAACAGCCCTCCTGCCTCTCCTTCCCCGTGTGCTGCAGGCTGGCACCCCGACAACAAGCACGAGCGCAGCTGGCAGGACCACGATGAGACCTCCAGCGTGAAGAGCGAGGGAGGGGCCGTGCGAGGAACCTTCCGGGGCCGGGGCCGCGGCCGGGGCAGGGGCCGGGGCCGTGGCAGAGGAGGTGATTGTTGTGTGTGTGTTCTTGTGACTGCAGGGAGAGTGACACAGCGTGCAGAGCTCTGTGTTTGTGTGCCTGAGAGACCTGGGGCTCTAAAGTGGATTGGGAAGGGCAGAGTGCTCCAGGGATACAGGGAAGTATTGTGGCAGGTCATTCCTGCCAGTAAGTTGAGCTGCTGTTAACAAAGCAAATAATTCTTAGTAGTATTTTATAAAAGAAGATGTCTTCCTGCTACTCAAGCCAAGGTCTTTTTCATATTTTCTACCCCTTGCAATACCTCTGTGAGCAGGAATTGAAGCATGCTGATAGTATGTGAAGGCTTTATGCCATTTGAGAGCCAAGCAGGAGTCATGGCTTGGGTGAGGAAGAGCATCTGGCCTGGCATTTGACTGGGCAGTGTCTGTGCTAACACTGATGCAGCTTCAGTGTAGAGCCTTCATGTGTCAGCTGGGCTGCCCAGTTGCCCTTGGATAAGAGGGTTCCTGGCCTCTTCTGTGGCGGAGGCAGAGAGTGGGAGGGTGAGGGATGTGGGTGCTCCACTGTGGATTTCCAAGGGGTCCTCAGGAAGAGGGAAGTATTTGTGCAGGAGTCCAGCCCCGTTTGGCAGATCGCAGGGGTTGTGTTCTGACCCTTCCTGGTGTCCCCCAGGGCACTTTGACTACCAGTACGGATACCGGAAATTCGAGGGCTCGGACGGCTCCCGCACCCAGAAGTACGCCAGCAACATCACCTACTACTTCGACAATATCAGCAGTGCTGAGCTCTACAGCGTGGACCAGGAACTGCTCAAGGACTACATCAAGAGGCAGATGTGAGCACCACCTCCTGTCCTTGTTGGGTGGTGGGGACTGTGCAGCCAATCCCATGGGAAGGGTTAGAGCAGAGGTGTTGACTGTGCTTTGCTTCCTGCACCAGCCATGTCTGGGCTCCCCAGGCTTGCTCCCCTCTGTGTGTGTGTGGGTTATTTTCCTTGGGGGTGCCCAGAGGATGGTGGTTTGGGGCTTCCTCTCACTGAGACGTTGTCCCTGCAGAGAATATTACTTCAGTGTGGACAACCTGGAGCGAGACTTCTTCCTGCGCCGCAAGATGGACTCTGACGGCTTCCTGCCCATCACACTGATCGCCAGCTTCCACCGGGTGCAGGCACTGACCACTGACATCAGCCTCATCATCAAGGTGAGGGCAAGGAAAGGTCACCTTTCCTCCTTGTTCTGCTTCTCACCACCTCTGTGTAATGCCTGTTCACTGTGGATGAGGTGCAAGTGAAGCCTTCCCTTGTCCTTGACTTGCTCCTGCCTCCTATTAGTCCTCCCAGGGAGGAATGGCTTGGGCTGACCCCCTCAATATGCCAAAGCAAGCCCCTAAGTTAACCAAGTGCTGCTTGGTTCCAGGCTCTGAAAGACAGCAAGGTGGTGGAAATTGTGGATGAGAAAATCAGGAGAAAAGAGCAGCCAGAAAAATGGGCTCTGCCTGGCCCTCCTATGGCAGACTACACACAGACAGACTTCTCACAGTTCATCAATTGCCCCGAGTTTGTGCCCCGGCAGAGCTTCCAGAAAGAGACTGGTGAGCACTGGGGGAATGTGGAGGGTGGTGTGGGATGCAGTGCTGGCACTACAGCACGACTGAGACCATGACAGTCAGGAGTGTTCCCAGGACATTGGCTTTCTCTTTGGTGGTGGGAGCTGGTGTGGGCTCTGTCTTTTCTTGGACCCCCAGAATGGTGCTGTCTCCAGACATGGGGTAATGTGATAGACTGAGTGTGGCTTGTCCTCTGCTAGGGCTGAAGGGATTCAGAGAAAGTCAGTCCTGCTGAAATTCTCTTGGCTTGTATGGAAATAGTGTACAGCTGCTGGGCAGAGCACAGGACACTTGTGAATCCAGCCTTCCTTTACTGGTTGAGGAGATATTGGGCACAAATTGGGCATCAGGTGTGGAACTGACAACCAAGTGCTGTAAAGGTCTTCTGTCCTTCATGGGCTTCTCATGCTCTTGTCACCCCATCCCACAGGGGCTGGCAGGAGCACAGAGCTGAGCCTGAGAGCCCATGTGAAGGATCTTGGAGCTGTCGTAAGAGTTTTGGCAGGAGAAGATCTGGCTCCAGACTCTCGGGAAGGTTTCCCAGAGAGCAGCAGAGCGCCTGCTTTAGGGCTTTGTGTGTCTGGGAAGCTGTTACCTACAAAGCTCTGTGGCCACCCCTTGGCATCATAGCCTTAACTGGAGATTCCCACTCTAGCACTTGTGGGCCCTGTGCTGGTAAACCTTGGCCACTGTATGCCAGTTGGTCCATGTCTGTGCCATGCTGCCAGAACGGTTGGGTAATTTATAACTACATCTCCTGGGTTCCCTCCATCTCTCTAAAGCATTTTGTGGCTCTTGTTGGCTCTAGAGTCCGCTCCAGGCTCCCCACGTGCTGCCAGCCCTGTCCCCACCAAAACAGAGGAGGTCAGTAACTTGAAGACAATGCCCAAGGGCCTGTCCACAAGTCTGCCAGACCTGGATTCAGAGACATGGATTGAAGTGAAGAAGAGACCCCGACCTTCCCCCGCCAGGCCCAAGGTAAGCGGTGTAGGAGCTGTTGCACTGGGAGTCTCCCAGTGATTGGGGTGACTTGGATCATATGTGGGCAGGCTTCAGTCAAGCAGGGTCTGTTGGGAGTCCCATTCTCTCCTCTTTACACCTGAGCCTCTTTGGAGCTGTTCCACAGTGGTGTAAATGAAGAGTTCTTCCCAGATGGGCTGGGGTAATGAAACAAGGGGCAAGAGCTGGGTCTTGTGTCACTGTGTGGTCTTTACCCTGTGCCACCCTTGCCCCCCTACCTGCAGAAACCAGAGGAGTCAAAGACACCGCAGCAGCAGAAGCAAAAGGACCAAGATGAACCTGAGGAGCTCGATTTCCTGTTTGATGAGGAGATGGAGCAGATGGATGGCCGCAAGAACACCTTCACTGACTGGTCAGACGAAGACTCTGACTACGAGATTGATGACCGCGACGTCAACAAGATCCTGATCGTGACTCAGACCCCCCCGTACCTGCGCCGCCATCCCGGCGGGGACCGGACTGGCAACCACACGTCCAGGGCTAAGATGAGCTCAGAGCTGGCCAAGGTGATCAATGATGGGCTGTACTACTATGAGCAGGACCTGTGGACAGAGCAGTTTGAGCCAGAGTATTCCCAGATCAAGGTGAGTGTGGCTGACCCGAGGATGGGGAGGGATCCGTGTGGGCTGTGGGGAGCCTTGTGTGCAGCAGTGGCTGCTGGGCTGGGGTGAAAAGGGCAATGCAGGGGGGTAGAGCTAAGCTGGGATTAGTCCTCTTGTAGTGTTTGGGATTCTTGGCTCCCAGCATCATGTTTGGCCATACCAGGGATAAACACCCTGTGTGCTGTAACTAGAGGTGAGGCTACAGCCAGGTAAACAAAGTGCCAGTTGTGAGGTGACCTGGAACGTGGGGCCCATTGTTCTGCTGTCTGCCAGGATCTCAGCTGGCAGTGCCAGATCTGTGAGGGGAACTGGGTGTTTCTGCACTGCCATTAGTGCCCTGTCCTTTGTGGCACAGTCTGTTGGAGACTACATGTGTTGGGAATGGGTTCATGGGTGGCTGGGCTGCACTTAGCCTGTGCTCTTCTCAGTTTTGGTGTCAGTTTGCATAGACATGGGCTTTTTATAGAAAGCCCATCTGCTGTTTTGAAATGTTTGGGTCCCAACTCGGTGACTCTCATTTCTGGGGACTTGCCTAGACTCATTCAGTGACAGAAATCATAGCTGTGAGGTGGCATGACTTATTGGAGCTCTCAGCTGGGCTCAGTTCTCCAAAGTTTGATACCTGGCCCCTTGCTGAAGTAGTGCTGCTCTCTGAAGTGACAGAAGCTGAGGGTGACAGGAGTAGTATGTGTTGGGGTGTGGTCCTTCAGATCCATGGGAGCATTGTGCCCTGCTGCCAGGTGGCTGTGAGGATGTGGGGAGGGGGGCTGTAGAGACATAAGATGGTGGAGGGGGTTCTGGCCAAGAATGGGTCACTGAGCTCATCTTGAGCTTTAGTGCACTGGCTCTGACCATGGTGAAAGCCTGAGAGAAGCAGGTGCTGGTTAGTGAAGCTGCCTTGTGGCATCCCTGAAAGCTTGGCAATGTCAGTGGCTCAGATGTGGCCTGTGCAGTGCCCAGTTTTCTGCCTGCTGCATCTCCCCTTCCTGCCCCTGTGCCCGCTGGGCACCCAGGCCCTGTGACTGCCCCCGGGGCCCAGTGCTGTGGCTGTTGCTCAAGCAGAGCCATGGTTGTGATGGGGTGAGTGGTTTCTTCACCATCTTCCTCCTCCAATGCAGCAAGAGGTGGAGAACTTCAAGAAGGTGAATATGATCAGCAGGGAGCAGTTTGACACCCTGACCCCAGAGCCCCCCGTGGATCCAAACCAGGAAGTCCCTCCTGGTCCCCCCAGGTTCCAGCAAGGTAAGAGATGGGGTATGAATGGATGGGACCAAATTTGTCCAGGCTTCTCATGCTGAGAGGTTCTTGGAGGCTGGGTAGCAGCTGGGGAGAACCAACTGGGGTCACAGGTGTAGTGGATTATCTAGTTCACAGAGTTCACAGGGATATTCTGAGTGGCGTCTTTCCCAGATTAGTGATGTTCTTCCAGCTGAAGGCTGTGGAGCTCTACAAGAGGAGCCCAAAAGCAGGGGTGTCCCAGTGGAGTGAGGGAACTGTGGCAGACTCAGATGTAGTTCCTGGGATTTGGCTTTCATCTTAGACCCTCTCTGAGTACTTGGAATGCAGCTGCCTGCTGGACCTTGTTTGCCTGTTTGACACCAGGGCTGTGTCCTTGGGGACAGGGATTTGTTGCTGTTGTTAACCATTAGGAAACAGATACCTTGTGGTAGGATTTGGCCTTTCTGGCCAAACTGGATTTCAGGCTGCTTGTGTGGGGGAGCTGGGATGTGTCCCTGCCCCATCTGATGAACGGTGGTGATGCTCAGTGCCCAGAGCCCAGGCTGACCCAGGGCGGGGTTTCTCCCTGCAGTACCTACAGACGCTTTGGCCAACAAGCTCTTCGGAGTCCCTGAGCCTTCCACCATCGCCCGCTCTTTGCCCACGACTGTCCCAGAATCGCCCAACTACCGCAACGCCAGGACCCCCCGCACCCCGCGCACGCCTCAGCTCAAGGACCCGACACAGACGCCCCGCTTCTACCCAGTGGTGAAGGAGGGCAGGACGATAGATGCCAAGGTGGGAGCAGGCTGGGCTGGGGCACAGGAGCTGGGGCTCCCAGCTGGGGCCTGAGGAGGAGGGAACACATCCGTGATGCACCGTGTCTTGCAGACTCCACGCAAGAGGAAGACGAGGCACAGTTCGAATCCTCCAATGGAGTGCCACGTGGGCTGGGTGATGGACTCCAGGGAGCACAGACCCCGGACTGCCTCCATCAGGTACCAGAGACAGGCCTGCAGGATCGTGGAGGAGGCAGAAATGGGAAAGGGAGGGAATGTGGAAGGAAGGGGAAAAGTAGTCTCTGGTCTTGCACGGGAGGTCTCCTGTTAGGTGACTGCAGAAAGGACAGGGATCAAAGCTGCTCTTCCTGGAAAGGCTTAGGGAAAATCTGTAGCCTTGGAGAGTAGCAAGATGAGACTTGATTAGAAACATATGTCCCCTTCCTAGTATGCTGTTCCATGGCTCATGTCCCAAACCCAGGATAGTGACACAGGGCATGGGTGGGACCAACAGACAAGTGGGGTGCAGGTGACCCCCTCTCCTGGGTGATGCCAAGGAAGGATGCTGACGGGAGTCTCTCACACTCAGCTCCAGCCCCTCGGAGGGGACCCCGGCTGTTGGGAGCTATGGCTGCACCCCGCAGTCCCTGCCCAAGTTCCAGCATCCCTCACACGAGCTGCTCAAGGAGAACGGCTTCACACAACACGTCTACCACAAGTACCGGCGGCGCTGCCTTAACGGTAGGGAGCCTGCACTGTGAGGGGTGGGACAGGGTGTCTGTGCTCTGCCGTGCTGGGGACAGGAACATGGCAGGGATGGACACAGGCAGGGTCCTACAGGACAGCCCTGCTGGCAGCTGCTGTGTCCCTATGGTTTGTGGGGAGCATGGGCTGTGCTCATGGTGTCCAGTGCTGGGGCTGGGCATCATCACAGGACCCTCCTGCACACGAGCCCCTGACTCCCTGGGAGAGGATTGGCTTTGTAATCATCCCCTCGTCCCCAAACAGAGCGAAAACGACTGGGCATTGGTCAGTCCCAGGAGATGAACACGCTTTTCCGGTTCTGGTCCTTCTTCCTCCGAGATCACTTCAACAAGAAAATGTATGAGGAATTCAAGCAACTGGCTGTGGAGGATGGGAAGGAGGGATACAGGTAAGAGAGAAGTGACAGAGTGGCCTTGTCTAAGGGTTTGGCCTTTCACAGAGCTCACAGTAAATTAAGGCAGTGCTTCTGCCTTGCTTGGAGGTGGGTCTGGGGTTGTTCTCAGTCTCCTGCTGCTGCTCTGTGTTGTGTGCACCAGTGTCTGAGCTGCACATGCTGCTCCCTTCCCAGGTACGGTCTGGAGTGCCTTTTCAGATACTACAGCTACGGGCTGGAGAAGAAATTCCGGCCAGACATATTTAAGGACTTCCAAGAAGAGACCATCAAGGATTATGAAGCTGGTAGGTGCCTCCTTTGGCTTCCCTGGGATTGGCAGTGACGTAGCTCAGCTGCATGGTGCTCCTGAGCCTCCTGTCACCATTTTGGGGAAGCCACGTAGTGCTGTACATTGAGGGCTGGGATGTCCCGTTGCTCATTTCACAGGAGAGGGTTGAGTGTCACCATCCCGAAGGTTGCTGGGGGTTGGAGGAGGGCAGTGGGAGGCTGCAGCTCTCCCAAAGCTTTCCTGTAGAGGCACCGTTTCCTGTGGGATTTCTCAAGGCCCTGCAGTGGCTGAACCTTGTCGCCACCAAGTCAGCTGAGCCTAGGGACATCCCAAATCAAAGGGGCTTCCCAGAACTGATGTAGGTTGCTTCTCTTCACATTTTCCATCTTGCCTGGGCTGTGCCCACCAGCAGGACAGTAGGGTTTGTGGGGAAGCCTGGAGGAAAAGTGTCTTGTTTGGTTTTTGTCCTGCTGACGTTTGGATTGGTTTTTTGGTTTTTTTTTCCCTTTCCAGGGCAGCTCTATGGGCTGGAAAAGTTCTGGGCCTTCTTAAAATATTCCAAAGCCAAAAATCTGGACATTAACAGCAGACTGCAAGAATACCTCAGCAAGTTCAAGCGCCTCGAGGACTTCCGAGTAGATGTGAGTAGATATAATTCCTGCACTACACTAATGGCCCCTGCAAACAGCCCTGTGAGCATGGAGGATTTTGGGGGTCCCTAGGTGGTGGCAGGAGGGGGGCAGTGACACCTACTGTCACTCCAAGTCATTGCAGCCAGGCCAGGAACAAAGTGTGGGATTGGAATATGGCAAACCTGCTCCGTGTGGGGTAAGGGAGCTGGGTGAGCCTGTCCTCCCTGATGAGGTGAGGAAGGAGGAGGAAAGGGTGCATTGATGGTTGGAGTAGAGCCAGCATTATGTGGAGCTTTGGCTCCCAAACTTCTTGGCTGTGCCTCTGTGTGGGAAGCAGGTGACTAAGAGCAAGTTGTCACCGTTGTGGTCAGTTTTTCTGTCAAATCTGGCAGCAGGAAATTTGGACAGGGAAGCTGAGTGCTTGGCGTGAATGTGCGTGTTCCTTGTGGGCCAGGGAGAGAAGTTGCAATTGGAGGCGTGCAGGAGGGCTGTTTCCTGATCCCAGGGGAGGGCACCTACATCTGGAGGAGGCTGTGCTGATACTGGGGTCCTTCTCTTGCAGCCACCCATGGGGGAGGAAGGTGGACACAAGAGATACCCTACGACGTCAGGGGGCGATGGCAGGAAGCGCTACCCATCCCAGTCTTCCAGCAAAACGGTCAGCCAGTGCCCATCCAGCCAAGCCCATGCCTCAGCCAGCCAGCCTGCACAAGAGGATGCCAAAAACCTGAGCCAGCAATCCCCTGCCCCATCAGCTGCAGAGTCGCAGACAGTGGGGAAGTAGAAAGGCTGCAGCGTCCGCTTCCTGCTGGGGGGTGGGGTGGGTTGGTGGGGAATGGCTCGGAGAAGGGCAGACATGAGGAGATGGGACAGGAAGGGAGCTGGAAGGTGGGTTCCCAGGAATAGGCTGCTTGGGAGAAACTTCAACGCACACGATTTTCTTCTCTTGTGGCTGGAAAGCAAAGACGATCTGCATCCAAAACACCATTTTGCTATTACTACCCTGACCAGAGCCAGACCCGCTCCCAGCAGACCTACCCTTTCCCTTCCCTCTCCTCCTGTGCACACACTCATGTCTTAGTGTCTCTTCAAAAAAAAAATGTGTTCTGGCTGGGTTGGAAAGGGGAGATTTTTTTATTATTATATATATATATCAAGTTTTAAATTATTGCTAGAAGTTCGTCTGGATTTACCAAAACAAGTCTGCTCTGTGTGGCCCCAACGAGTCCCCTGTGTGTCCCCCTCGGATGGCGGGGCAGCCGCTCAGGAAGCTCGGAGGAGCGAGGTTCCCCAGTGGGGGACCGAAGCCACAGCGTGTGCCGATGCTGCGGAGCCTCTGATCTCCATGACCCGGCTGGCGTCTCCCATTCCACGTCCGGCGCTGCCTCCCTCTCCAACGCCGACTCCGCGACAGGAGCATCGCCCTGCTCGTTCTCCCGCTCCCTTCTCCCCGACGTCTTCACCTTCCCGAGGGTCTGGCTCTCCCTCTGTCCACCACTCCCTTCCGTCACGGACAATTTGGAAGTCAACCAAAGGACCTTTGCCAAGGATAGGCTTGTTGTGACTCCTTCCTGTGAGGATGGCTGGTTGGGAGGC
Source organism: Sturnus vulgaris (assembly GCF_052056855.1). Taxonomy (NCBI): domain Eukaryota; kingdom Metazoa; phylum Chordata; class Aves; order Passeriformes; family Sturnidae; genus Sturnus; species Sturnus vulgaris. The sequence goes on along the minus strand of NC_142257.1, from coordinate 5,382,258 downwards.
TGGCAAGCACCTGGACTCGAGCCTGCGTGGACGGTGCACCTGCTGCCCCAGGAACACCCATCACTTGCAAAGAAAGGACTTTGCTGAAGGAGCTTTTCTCTTCCTTTTCCCTTGAAAAAAATGACATAACAAAAAAAAAAAAAAAACAGCACCACAAACTCCTCTAAAACAACAACAGAAAAACTCTTTAAAAAGACACATCTCCCTTTGCTTTCTTCCTTGGAAATATTATTGAAGAAAAAGAAAAAAAAACAAAAAACCCCAAAAACACACAAAAAAAAGTTGCCTTATGGTGGAGCTGGAGCGAGGAGGCTTGTTGGCTTCCTGCACCCTGGGGTGCACTGGGCTCTTGGCTCCCCCCAGGCCCAGAGACTCCTCACGGCATTGCTGCCGAGCTGATCTTCCCTGCGGCCTTTCCTCTGACCCCACAGCTCGCTCGGATGCCCCCCTTGTCACGGAGCCTCCCTGCCAGGCCTGAGTCTCCTGGGGCAGGTGCTGAGGGCAGTCACATCCAAGACTCGTGCTCAGGCAGTAGTTGGTACCATGGCAGCCTTGTCCCCAGGACAGTGACTGTTCCTGTCATGGCCTTGCTCACACCCCCGGCCCTCTCTGGGCAGGAGCTGGCTCTGCTCCTGTCTGTGCTTCCAGCGTGGCTGGGGAGTGAGCAGGGAGATGGTCACAGCAGCTGGGGGCCTGGTCCTGGCTGTGACGGAGTGCTGCTTCTGCTGTAGCCTGACAGAGTGAGGCAAAGCTGGGAAAGCTGTCCCACAGCAGTCACTGGCTTGGGGCTGCTGCTGGGACTCGTACCTGCCTGGCACAGGAGCGTTCTCACCTGGGTTTCCCTGTGTGTTGTGTTGTGGCAGGTGGCTGCATGGAGTCTCCCACTCAGGGCATAGTCCCTGGGCATTTCCAAGGGCTGAGATGACACCATGTAGCTCCTTACTCGGCTGAGGCAGGGGCTGACTGCAGAGCTGCTGTGACATTTACTTGATTGATCCTTACACCCAGCACCAGGTGGACTTTGGCAGGCAAATCCTCCCCAGGCTGTGAGCTGGATGCTTTGCGAGGGGCATTTGTCAGGTGGGAGATCTGAGATGTCCAGTGCTACCTGTGGAGATGCTCCAGAGGTAGCACTGGAAAGTCGTGCTCCTTTCCAGCCAGATCTGCTTGCCTTGCTGCCACCATGCTCCTTCTGCTGGGTCCCTGGGGTACCAGGCTTGGCTGTGGCTCTGGGGCTCCTGTGTGCAGTGTGGAGTGGGCATGTGCTGCACCACTCCAAAGGTGCAGCTCCTCTTGCTCTCTCTGCAGAGGCACAAGTTGGTACTGAACAGTGTTTTCCTAAGGGATCCAGTTGATGCAGAGCTGTATCTCACAGCTGGAAGGAGTCATTATCTCTCCAGGGCTGTCCCTGTGTGGCTGCGGGGTGGGTGGGTGAGAGCAGCCAGGAACTGAGAGCAAGAGGGGAAGCACAGCCAAGCTGTCCATCAGCAAGTGGCCGTGGGTGCTTGTGGGGCCCTGGCTGGGGCCATCCCTTCCCAAGCTGACACTGCCTCCAGGATGCTGCCTTGGTGGGGCAGGTGGGCTGGTCTGAGTGGAGTGGCTTCACGAACTGCTGCTAGAATCGAAAGCACAGCTGGGTTTGAGAGGCTGGGGAGCTGCTGTTTGCTGGTGGTGTGACCCTGCCCTGGTCCCCCCTGCCATGTCACCCTGCAGCTGGTACCGCTCACACCTGATTGCAGCAGGCGAGCCCACCCAAGGCCATGGATCTCCGTTATGGCAGCAGTGCTCTGGGGTTATGGGGTGGGAACTGGGCAAGATGGGCAAAAGTAACACTTGTACAGTGCTGTGGCCGTGACTGTTATCTCTGGATTTCCCCTCTTGTGAGCTGGAGTCAGATCTCTGAGGTTACATATATAGGCAGGTTTGTCCCTGATGTGGGAAGGAGGAGGCTGGAGAGTCAATCGAGGACATTGTAGATGTATTGCTGGTTGTTTGCAAGTGGAGGCAGGTCTGGATGTGCCACAGGTGATCCTTGCTGCTGTGTCTGTGCTCCTTTCATTGGCGTGTTCTCTCTTGAAGCCAATTGTCTGTTTCAGCAACAAATTCATAGGAAATGGGGAGGGATGAACTGCTGCTATGGAGTTGTTGCTTGTAGAGCAGACTGTGGAATTGCTTGGGTTGTAGAAGAGGTAGGACATTTCCCAGAGAATTTCCCAAAATACTGATTTTAAATAATTTTTAATTTCTGATCCTGAGGTTCTAGTCTTGGCATGGAAGTGTTTTTCCCTCTCTGCCAGGTCAGTGGTTTGTCACATTAGTGTGTGCACCCAGGGGAAGGTGGGTCAGAAGAGCAATCCTAGTGGTCCCAATGCCCTCTGGGCCTGTGGACCGTGTGCCTTGTTTTGCTGTCTGTGGGACAGCAGTGGGCAGGACAGAGCAAAGATGGATGTGACAGCCTGAGGCAGCTGCTCACCTGTCCTCAGCTCGCTCTCACCTGTCTCCTGCAGGGAAGGGAACACAGAACCGTTCCCTCCTGCTCCGTGCTGGGGCAGGTGCTGGCAGAGGGCAGGGAGCTCCCCGGGTACATGGTCTGTGCCCGGCTGGGTCAGGAGTGGCCGCAGAAAGGCTCGTGGCCTCACTGGCTAAAGGGACAGCTGTCCGGGGGGGTTGCATTTGAGGAAGCTCTTGCCCTTCTGCAGAGGAGGGAGTTAGGCCTTGCTTGTAGTTTGGATGCTTCACCTCCACCATGTGTTGTGTTTTTTTGAATTTCAGAGGACTGAGTGGTTGCACACGTGCTCCTGTGAGCACTCATCGTCCCACAGCCCGCGAGGGCTGTGTGGTGCTGGTGTCCAGCCACTGGCAGAGCCTGGGGGGAGCCCCAGCTGCTTCTGGAAAGGCTGAGGGAGGCTGTCAGGGGAGCATTCCTCATCCTGCCCCCCTTCTCAGGAGGTCCTCCAGGATGCTGGAGCTTAGGGCTCCTTGCCAAGGTGAACTTGACTTTAGAATGCAGGTGGCTGCAACAGGTACAGAGCTGTGGTGTGGGGTCAGAGTGGAGGTGGAAGGTGTGTTTTTGAGGAGGCTTTGTTGCTTTGCCATGCTTATTTGGGGGGAAAAAAAAGATTTAAAAAGTACTGATGCTGCTGCTCTGTTTTTGCCTGTCCATCTCTTCTGCTGCCCCCCGGCTCCCCTGATGGCGCCTTCTCACTGTAGCCCTTGGGGTCCCTCGAGTTTCGGCACCTGCTCGGGACTGGTCGTTGTACTGTAACAAACTGATGTGTTTAACCTCAGTGTCCTGCCACGTTCCACATGGCAGTGCAGAGGGGGCCTTCTAGCTGTTAATGCCTTTCCAGTTACTTTATCAAAAAGAAAAAAAAAAAAAAGGAAAACTGTAAATGTAGCAAGCTGTGTTTGCAATGCTTATTGTCTCCTGTCTCCTCTGAGGCTGGTTCTGTCACTTGTCACTGTTTGAAATGGATGCTGGGCTCTTCTTGAGAGGGTTGCTACACTTGATGTTAAATGCCTCACTTTTTTGAAAGTTTCCAATACAGGTAACAGATAAATGATTTTTTTTTTCCCTAAGCAATTGTTCATCTCGGTGGCGTGGAGCGGGTGGCTGGAGGGCAGCATTTCCAGGAGTAGTTTACAGTTTCACTTTCTGCAGACACTTGAACATAGGACCGATGTATCTGTGACGAGCACATCCCCTTGGTGGGAAGCTCCAGAGGAGCAGGGAGTGCCCTGGGTGCCAGCTGGCCCCTGTGGAGCGTGCTGGAGTTCCTCCAGTTCCCCACGCTGTCCTGCTCTCTCCCCAGGTGTCAGCTCTGCACCACAGTGGCTTGTGCCAGTGATGCCCCTCATGGGAGGGGATGCTTGGTTCCTCAGGCCTCCCTGGTGCAGCCCTGCTCCCCATCTTCCCTCCCAGCCTGTCCTGGTCCCACTGGGGCTGAAAACCTTTGGATCTGTGGCTCAGAGGCACCCACTGAGCTGCAGCCCAGCGAGTGCAGCCTTCTGCTTGCTCGCCTGGAGCTAAAGGGGTGATGGTTTGATGTGTTGGCCCTTCTCAAACCCTGTGTGTCCAACCTCAGCCTTCTGTTTCCCAAAACTAGAGAGTGTGTGCAACCTTCTTCAGCTGCATTTATAGTAGAGACAAACTTAAAATGACTCATCACAGACCATGTATCACTTGGGAGGAAAATCTTGTTAATACGGCCCGCTGTACATGATCCATCTCTGTCGATAGTACATAATCTTTGACCCATGTGCTAGGATCATCATCACGTATAAAAGGAAAAGAGAAAAATGTAAAATACTTGAATGAGAGCTTGTATTATAACATTAATATTATTCAGAGTATCTGCTTTCTAGGCTGATGTGATTCATTATTCTAGTAATGCTTTAGTCCTTTGTAATTTGTGGTAATTATGCTTTTTCCTTTTTAATACAAAAAAAATGTATAAAAATAAAAAGTTCAAAAGACAGTGGTGCCTGGGTTTTCTGTTCTGCTGACTTGCCCTCCCCAGGGAACTGCAGATGGGTGACTGGGCTGGGTTCATCCTGATGCAGGTGTGGGAACCAGAGAGGAGCAGGGGAAGTGACTTTGGTTCCACAGGTAGAGCTGGGCTGACAAATGGACAGTGCAGCACAGGTCAGGCCTGTGTGCCTGTTCCTCGAGGGGCTGCTCTAGTACTGGGGAGAAATGCGGTGGTTTTGTTCCAGCCTCCAGGCAGGACTGAGACTTAGGAAGATCTTTGAGAGAATTCACACTATGTCTCTGTGGGTACTTGGCAATGTGCGTATTATTCTGGGGGTTGCTTTCTTGTATCTTTCCTAAGAGGGGTTCCTTAATGTCCACACAGCTCAGGACAGCAGAGACTCTGCTTTCCATGGAAAATCTCTGTAATTTACCAGAATTTTGGTTGTGTCTCGGGGGGAGGGGAGGCTCAGCAGGAGGTGGTGATGCCATGAAGCACATGAGCTCCCAGCTCTGTTTCCGTGTCCCAGGAGGGGAAACTCCCTTTGTCTGCAGCTCTCTGGAGCAGCGATGAGGCTGTGGCAGCCCCAGTTCAGCCCTGTACTCACCTCCCATGCCTAACAGCTGCTCACAGAAGTCAGGCCCCCGTTGCATGTGCAGGCAAGTGTTTCTAAAGCTGTGGCCCCAATGATTTTCCACGGGGTTGTACTCCTATGTCCCAGGTGCCCAGAGTCGTAAAAACTGGTTTTAATTGCATCACACATAGATGGAGTGATTTTGATGTTTCTCTAGAATGAGTGCCAACAAGAGAGGCCAAATCATCACCTCTGGAGTCTTAATAATGATAACCCTGAGCCATGTGGCCCAGAACACACCTGGCTCACACAGGCAGCTGGAACCAAGGGACAATGCAAGTAACAGAGAAACAAACCATTAACTTTTAAAAATAGATTTCTAGAGCATGTTTTTTTTTGCGAGTGTTTTAGATAGAAAACAATGGCAGCAAAAGTGCAGTCGTTTCAAGCAGCATATTCAACTTCATGTTTTGTTATGTGTGGACAAGAACTTGTTTCCTGATTAAAATACTATTTGGCATAAATCATTGTCTCTCACTCTGCTGGGCAAGAGCTGCTGGGCTGGTTCACTCATCTTTCTTGGGTGGATCAGGGATGCTTTCAGAGAGTGGTGTGAGGCCGAACAGGACCTTGTGTCTCTCGAAGGCTTTGGTTTGTCTGAACATTTTGTCCGTGCCATGCAGAAAATCCAGCACTCCCAGCACTCCGTAGCACTGGTTGAACCTGAGAACCAAACAGAGATAAACATCACTGGAAGTCACTGAGGTTACCTTGCCCTTCCTCTTTCCATTCCTTTCTGAGCCCTGATAATCTCTCCATGGGATTTCTGTTCCTGCACCAGTCTCCCTGGCAGCTCTGTCGAAGCCTTGAGTGAATCTTGTGCAGCTTCTCTATGGTGCCGTCATTGCCCATAAAGGGTGGCGCTGAGCAGCAGCTGTTTGTCCTGGGCAGCTCAGAGCTGTGGGAGCACTGGACATCCAGGCTACCATGCTCCATTTGCTCTCAAGACCTGCCTGTCCTGGGATACGGAGCAGATGTGACTCCAGCTGGCACAGCTGTTCCCCCCAGAGTGTCTCGGCTCCGCAGTGATCCGTGTCCTGGCATGTGGTGACTGAACTGTCCCCTGGGCTGGTTGTGCAGCAGGGGCAGACATTTCTGGGGAGAATGTCTGAATGTAGTGCCCACTGGGAGATGGAAGTGTTTCTCCACTGCTCGGGTATGTATCCTTGAATAGTCTGCTGCAACTGCTCTCTCTCCAGCACAGCAGGCTGAGAATCTCTGTCAGGAAGGGTTAATGGTGATTGTCTGGGCAAAGTGTAATCTGATCAGTGTTACTAATCCCAGTGTATGGGAGAGGGACAGACAAGCAGGCTCACTTATTTCACCTGTGTGACTTGCCCTTGCTCTGTCTTTAGATCACATGAAGTGTATTTTGAACTTCTAGGAAGAACCTTGCAGAGAACTGTCCTTAACAGGGCTGGAATCCCTTGAAATCCCTGTTTAACTCCTCTAAGAACTGGCAGCACTCAGCCTGCTCTCAGGTGAACTGGAGAGCTGCTCTGCTGGTTGCATGAGTTAGGCAAACCCCGTTGATCCTCAGAAAGGAGCTTTCCCTGTCACTGGTGCCAGGGCACAGGCAGGAGGGGCAGAAGAATGGGAAGCTGAGCAATGCCCAGACATACTTGAGGTGGTGGAAGTCGTGGAACTCTGGAGATGGCAGGAGGGGCAGGTGGTAGCCACAGTGAGAAATGCTTGTTGTTACAAGAGCAATGGAGAACCATGCCGAGATTGAAACAATATGAGATCCCATGATCATCGGGCCAGTCATGACAGGCAGAGTGTTGGAGATCTGGAAATGAGAAAAAACGACCTCATTAATGGGTCCACAACAAGCAGACTCTCCTCTAGGAGCTGAATGATCACCTGGTGATCCATAACACTGGTTTGTTTGGTGCAAACAGCATAAAGGGAAGATCCCTCTGCAAACACCTTACTAAAGTTATATAATCATCTAAAAAGTAGTAATAGAGATAAGAGAGTTCTACTACTGCAAACCATTGTCATAGCTCAAGCTCCCTAAGTGTGCAGTAGAATTTAGGCATGACACCAAACTGTGGGTGAGGACAGCAGGATTCCAGTAAATCACCCTGGAGTCTGAGGTGTGAATTTCAGCTTCACCTTGGAATAATGCTGAAGCTGCTCTTAGGAAACCTCACAGTGAAAGGACATGGCCTGCAGACACACACAGCAACGTGACAAACCCTGCTGCCTCACTTGGCTGTGTCCTGCCCGTGGCACAAATGGCTCTGGCTGCCCTGACCCAGCTGTGTGCACCAGCACAGCTCAGCGGGGCTCCTCAATCATTGTGCTGTCCAGTGTCAGCTGGGGAGACTCTCAGAGCTGGTAATACAGCCCAGGACTAGAAGATAGAATTTTTAAGTGGAATCTTTTGAAGGTGGGATGTGTTTTCCTGAGAAGTCTCAGCTGGAGGAGTGTTGGGATACACTCCTTGCAAACACTGATTCCAGCAACCACTACAAAAATCCTGACAGATTCCAAGTCCACACAATCACTCAGGCTGTGTTTCATATCTCCTGCTGAAAGCACTGTCTGTGCTCCCAGTCCTCTTGGGGCTCATGGGAAGCACTGACCAGTCAGTTTCTTATCTACTGGAGGCCTTTGGATCTGTGCTCTGAAAGCACAGATTGCAGTCCAATATAAACAATTACTGCAACCCTCCTAGAGCTGAGCTTGGAAATGCAGCTCAGCTTCTTCTTCCTAAGGAAGAATCCTCTAAGAGCATATTTGCTCCTCTTCTCTTACCATTCCACCTCATCCCATGGAAATCACACTCCACACAGCAACTGGAGGGTGACCATGGGAGAATCCACTTACTATGTGTTCTATTGGGTGAGCATAAATGGAGACCACACCGATGGGGGCTGTCCACTCGTGGTGCTTCTTATGAATGTGCTTATACAGCACTGGGTGGTGAACAAGCCTAGGTTCAGTAAACAGAGAAAGGCAGGTTTTGAGCTCTGCAAAAAAGGAGTAACAGAACACAGAATTTCTGCAGGGGACTTGCTTGTGTCTTCTCTAACATAAAGATTTCAGAGCAGGTGGCAATAAGAGTGTAGGACTCTTTGCTTCCTTTGCTCTCTTTGTATTGAGCCCTTATTCCATTTATGTGTCTGCTGGCTGATATTAAACTCGGTCCAGATAAATCCCATAAATCAAACTCCCTGAATTACTTATTTACTCAAATCTGGGAATACTACTTAGGGGAAGACTCACTTTATGTTTTCACTGCTCTAACTTTTTCTACTGGCAACTGTCAAAGAATCAAAATTTTCAGTTCCATGGCTCCTTCGTAAAAAACAGCATTTACATTTTTTGGGTGCATTTGTCCTTAAGGGAAACCTACAGATTTCTGAGAGTACTGTGCTTGCTTCTGCTTCTTTCGTCTTTCTTGCTTTAGTTCTGTCCTCTAATGTTGGTGTCAGTGCTTGGAAATCCTGCAGTGTTGGGAGTCAGGCCCTGATTTATAGGTGCTGTACAAGAACAGAGATCAGTCACTGACCCTTGAGATTTTTGTTTTGGGATAGTCAGGCTTGTTCTTTTCAAAGAATGCTGGGTTACAGCTTCTGGGTAAAACTGCCTATTTTGTTTCTTACTTAGCTTTTAAGCTGTTCCACCTTTAAAATGCTACCCATTTTTGTTTACTAGTTACTGGCAGCACCAAGGCCTCATGTTGTGAGGGTGGATTTCAGGACCTGTAAGATTTCCCAAGTAAATAAAAGACTGGTGGAACAGAGGGATAAGGATTATTGCTCTTGTAGGGTATAAGCTTAAAGGCATGGAGGAAAATCAAGAGTCCTGCTCCTGTGTCCAGCTCACCTGTGTGAATAATAGAAGAGAACTTCCTCTACTACAGTAAAAATGCTTAGCTCCACAAGAAACCACTGGAAGGTTGGTAATTCCTTGCTGAAGGTGCTGTCCCACCATTTCATGACGTAGAACATGGGCACAAGCATGGGAAAGGAGATAAAGAACTGATTACCCAGCACTGTGTAGATGGCTTTCCACAGTTTCTTTGTGTCCACCTGCAAAAGAGAAGTCAGGACTTGAGGCTAAGAAAGAAGCAATGCAGTTTTAGTTGGAAGGATGAAAAGCTTTAAGATTTTTAGGCAGTTAGTTTTGGGATCAGCTCTTTAACAAGCAGTCAGTGCAGATCTAATCAGTAGCCTCATAACAGGATCTGCCTTCCTCCCTGCAGTGGGTGTACGAGACTTGGCTTGATCCTCCAGGAATCCTAGCTGGTTGCAAGAGAAAAGCATAACAGGTTCTTCTCCCCATTCCTGGCCTAAGAGACTGCAGGAGGTGCTTAGCCAGCAGAAAAGGCAGAGTGAGAAGTACTTACAGGATCATTCTTGCCCAGCTGAATGCGATAGCGAGTTATGAAAGTTGGCTTTCCTGTTATATCAGCCACCAGAAGGATTCCATTGAAGCCCCAGAAAGCAAGTGCAGGCACCAATGCAGCCCCTGTGGCATGAGGAAAGGGCAGAGATGTTTGAATGAATTGGGAACTACAGCTAAATCAGAAACAAAATACACTGGCATAGTACCCAAAGGACCTTGCTGGGACCCAGATGTGCCAAGTGTGTGTCCCCAGCCCCAAAATGCTTTAAAATGGAATACGGGTTAAGTTCTGACATCCAGGTAAGATTAAAAAATGGGAAGGAGGTTAGAGCAGACAATGTTTCAGAAGTTGAAACCTGGTATAACTGAAGCTAAGAAAATGCTTTTCTAGGTGGCTGGGAAGTCTCTGTTGCTTTTAAATCCAAGCATGATAAGATTGAGTTGATCTCTAGAACCTTGCAGGGTCCCTACCAGTTCTGTTCACCAGCTGTTAATCACAGAAAAGACTTTTGTAAGTACTACAGCAAGAGCAGAATTCACTACATTTACTTACATTTTTAGTAATTAGTTCTACTGAGTCATTAAATTCTCACATGAGCAAAGTATCTTCACAGGGAAGCCACTTAAGTAGCAGCAAAAAGATCAGATTTTTAATCTGTACAGGGTTCTGATAGCGACCCCATCCAAAAGCAGAACATCAGCTGTGGGTACCTTCCAAGCCAGTGCTTGTCAGTGAGTTTGGGAAGCTTGTCCATGTCTCCCTTTTATATGTAATAATACATGGATGATTTCTCCTGAGAAGCATTGTTAAAACTCACCAATGAGGAAGATTGTCCACTCATCTCCCTCCATATGGTCGTAGAATTCCAACCATGTTGTTTGCCAGAAATTGCCTAAAGTTATATTCTGCGTAAACCTGTGGGAATAACAGTGCTTGGTTGCCCATCTATTCATCCACTTTTCCCTCTTTCCACAGAAAAGTTTCTCCTCAAGCTGCTTTGTTTGAACATTCTTACCAAGAAACAGAGTTCACTAAGGCAGTGAACATGAGCAGGCCTGTACTGAAGACGTAGGCACTGATCCTCAAGGCATGTGAGAGCTTCTTTCCCTGTGGGAAGCAATAAGAGTAAGCACGTGCTGCTGTATCCTGCCCTGGCATTTTTGGTATTTGAAATGATGAAGGCACTCCTGTGATGGCCTGTTTTGCTTCACACACACTCTGAAGAACACAATAACAAAGCTGTTGGGGGATATTGTGTGTAATCATCCATCTGTCATGCTTTCAGAGACCTGCATGACTGATGTGGAATTTCTCTGGAATAACCAAAAGGAGAGAAAGGACCACTGATATTTTCCCTCTTTGTTTTTATTTGGCATGCTGCTCAGTACCTGGAGGGCTGTAACTCCAGGGGTTTCTGGATAACTCAGAGCAGTGGGAAAAGAATACCGGGCAAGAAGGAATGGTGCTCCATCTCAGCACTTCCCTCCCTCAGTATTTTCTCCCACCCAGGATACAATGTTTTCTCCCCGCAGCAGTGAAGAACTGCTGTTCTCAGATGACCTGGTTAACAGGAATAAATATATTCAAAAAGCAGTATTCAATATATTTGAATATTTAAATATTCAAAACAAAGTTGCTTAGCAAATATACAAGAGATTTATAATTAACGATCTGTCTTTTAGAGTAGTCCAAGTTAGAATTGGTTCTGGAGTGCAATTAATTTGGTTTTTGTGAATGAATATGAATTATATCTATCTGCAATGTAAATTTTTTTTTAAAATCAATGCAATAGTATAATATTCAGCTATTGCCTTCTTCATTCCTCTGCCCTTCCTGTTTTTTAACTATGGTGTGCTGCACAAACAGACTGGAGTGAAAACAGTGTGATTCATAGCTGCTGTCCTGCTCACCTCCTGTCAGAGAGGATAAACAAGAGAGGCAGCTCTGAGAAATGCCAAATGCAGATGGTTTAGGGTAATGCAATATAAAGGAATCCTCTTTACATGGCTTTTAGATTCTGTAGCAGCTACAGAACATTAAATGTGGCCCAGGACTCATAAGCAATATTTATTTGTCCCAGGACAGAACTTTGCTCATTAGCACTGAAACATTCACTATTAAAACAAACATTTCCCCCATCACCTCCTTTTTTTTAATCGAAAAAGCAGATAGGGAGGAAGAAACTAGCAGGACTCTTGCCCTACAGTTTGATATTTATGAACCCTAGGATTTATATGAGAGCAGTGCAATCAACTGCCACTCTTATCACTGGGGGTACTGAAGTAAAAATGCCAGGCTGGCAAAAGCCTCTCCTCCAGCATCAGATAGTGCCTGATGGATCCTGGACCAGAGATTTGCTCTCTTAGCAGTTCCATACTTCCAGCTGCATCCATGTTATCCCCCATGTATGCTGATGTAAGACTTTCTCAATCTTTAGAACCTGGACCATTGCTTACATATTCTTTAGGAAAAAAAGGTTACAGAAGCTATAGAAAGCTTTGAGCCTTTTAACACACTCACATCCTATAAATCCTTTTTCTCCTGGGATGAAGAGCATACCAAACAAAAATTTTGGCTTACAAGTGTCAGAATTTCCAGTTAGCTCAAATAAGGTTTCAGTTGCTTAAACATTCTTCAGCTCAAGAGTTTCAAACCTTAGTAACTCCCAAAACTCACAGACGCTGTCCATGTCCTGCTTTGAGACAGGACAGAGAGGAGCTAAAGTTCAGCACTTCAGCTGTTTTAACAGCCCTTTGGCTAGAAACTGTCTTGTTTTGAGGCTGTGTTTTTATTGCATGTGATGAAGTGATTACATGAAACCCACACAATATAATTACATGAGATGTAGAAGTAGAGAAGTTTATATAGAAAAAAATCTTGTTCATCAAGTCCAAGTGCTTAATACCCTGTTTCTCCTCATGCCAACAGCTACAGCACAGTAGTTTCCAAACTAATGCATGCATTGCTTGAAATCTTGCTCTTAAAGTGCTTGTAGAAGTTGGCAAGTTCCTTAAGTGCAGAACAGGGTTGCTGCTGGCAAGGTAAAGAGAGTGGGACACATCAGCTGGCAACAAGAGTTTAGCAGGACCAGGCCCTGTGAGGCCTAGTGAGGTGGCACAGCTTCTGGTTATGGGGAACTGTGGTGGGTTCTTGCCAGGCAAGCAAAGATAACAGGTCCTTCCCCACTGCTTGCTGCTGTAGCTGCAGTCCACTGGAAGGGAAAAATGCTGGGGAAGTGCTGCTTTAGTGATAAGAGATGAGCTCCTAATTATGCTAAAATGTTCGGAATGAGGATGTATCTGTCACTTCTCTTAGAAGGTGATTCAACACATTCAGCCTTCCAAAGCACCTGCATGACGTTTCCTTTAAACGATGAGCTTGAGTCTTTACCTGCTTCTGCAGCTCAGCAGTGGAGGAATATCCAGAGTCTGTTTCCATCTGAAATAAAAGGTGATCTAAGTAAGCGAACCTTGTCCAGCTGGAGAGTGACAGAATATGATACTGACAACAGCAAATCCCATCCACTTGCAGTTCAGTGATAAAAGTGTAAAATATTTACTCTGTGCTTCCAATATTTACTCTGTTCTGCTCCATCCTTCATGTGTGGGCCATGGAGCAAAGCTGAGTTCTTGAGAAGAAAAATGCCCTTATTTCCTGAGGAGTTAGTAGTGTCCCAAAAGATTAATAGGGATGCAAGGATAACAAAGAAAAATGGGAGAACAGCCAAAACCAAAGCTTTTGATTGTGTCACTGGTGTTGTGGTAAAACTTTCTCCCTTGATATGGCCCAGGAATACACTGCAGCACTCCAGCCCTCCCCAGGCTGTAAGGAAATGATAATGTGGGACATATGTTCTTCCATAATGACAACATGCAATGAAACAGGGATGAAAACAAAATGAGTTTGTGCCACAGAGAATTAACACAATAGAGCCCCACAGCCTTCGCTCAGACTCTTGAGTTACAGCTTAAGAACACAGTAAGTAAGAAAATCATCTTTGCTTCAAGTCCTGCTATGGACACTTAGAGGGTTAAAGTCCTAAATGGGCATGTGGCCATCTCATAATGAATCTCCCAGCATTTGGCTCTGGTTTGAACATTTGTTGATGGTTTTGTTAAAAGAAATTTAAAATATAAATCAAACCCAAGGTTTGAGTAGCTGCTGGGGCTTCAGGCCATGTTCTGGCTGTCCAAGGGATTATTGCATAGCTGAGCTGTTTTTGTATTTCTGCAGTCTTATCATCAAATATAATTAGCAAAAGTTAACAAAACATTCCTTAATGTTTTCTTGGTTTCACATGGTCTTTAAGAACAAACACACAACTTCTAATAATATGACAGCCAGATTACTGAGGATTGCAGAATTTAATCCATTTTGCTTTCCCTACTCAGCAGAATATTCAAGCACAGGCAAACTGTTACCTAAAGTACAAAGGCAAGCACAGAGAAGGTTCAAAGGTCCCTGTCTAGGGTACAAACAGTTGGAAAATTACTCATTAGGAAGATGATATTCTATTACCTTGATGATGGAGGGAAACCTCTTGGGAGGACTCTTCTTGCAGCGTTTCAGAAAGGAGGAATAAACTGTCAAAAAGAAATCCTGTATTAGTCAGGAGGTTTAGATTTGAAATTATAGCCTTCTGGGTATGTTCTTACAAATACAACTCTCTTTATTTACAAACATTACATATTAATATGCAGGTCAAAGGGCATGAGACAGAAAAATTAAATACCTTCTTCCTTCTTCCTCACAGACACAAAAGAGCAAGGCCAGCCCACCACACCACACCACACACTTTAGTGGAAGAAGCTGATGTTACAAAGTTCTGAGAAGGAAAAAAGAAAAACAAGGCAAAAAGAGATTTGAAACATGAAACCCTGAGACCAACTCCCAACCCTGTATTTCAACACTAGGGTTGGATATACTCCTATGGGAAATGCTAAGTTTTGGTAGTAGTCTTAAAAAAGAAACCAAATCCAAGTTCACTTTGTCTCCCTTCGCCAAAATAGGCAGTGTGAGAGGTGGCCTAAGGTGCTTAAAATGAGAATGTGTTGGGGAACCTGCAGTGTTCCCGGGCTTCTAGTCCTTCCTCAGACACAGCACTCCTCACTACTGCACCCCGTGAGCTACCACAGCCACTCTGTGGGATTTTCTTTTCCTCTCCTGTATTGTTTGCCAGCCACATCTTTATTGATAAAATACAATTGAACTCTAATATATCTGATGAAGAATATCCATAAGAAACAACCAAAAATAACCTGCTACCCTGAAGAGAACAGCACAAATAACATGCCACAGGCCAAATTTAAATGGATCTTATCTTAATTTTTAAAAGACCTTCTAATCACGTCTGTTACGTAACACCCACTACGTGCCCATCTTGTCACACAGGTCCTCTCAGGCCAGGTGTGCCCATTGCCTCCAGGAAAACACTATTAAAGCTTGAAATATGTCAGGCTTGAATAATCCATTCCTTTGAGGCTTTGCTCCATTCCAACTTTCTTAACAGGTTGTTCAGAGCCTTGAACAGTTCAGTGTCTGCACAGAGGGAGATTTCACAGCTTCTCTGGGAAATCAATTTCAGTATTTGACAACCTTCACTGTAATTTTTTCCCACTTGAAATTTTTTTGGTTATAACTCATATTATTTGCTCTCAGGTTGTGCACATCCCTATCTTTACAACCACTCAGTAGGAAGCTGAAAAGAGCAATATCCAATTATTCTGCTAGGAGAGTAAAGTAAATAGTGCTGGCCATAGTTTTCTGTGGTTAAAGAGATTATTCTGCTCTGATGATTTGGTAGCAGACAACATTAGATTAGGAGAGGCAGATGTGAAAGGGGAACCTCAGTGAGCTGGAAGGCTGATGCTCCAGAGGTTCCTCCATCCAGCAGTGCTCACTCAAACCTGCTGAACGCTTGCATATGAAGAGCTCCAGAGCAGAGCACTGTAGAAAAACGTGACTCTGCTTTGAGTTTTTAGAAAGAGAAGGAGCTATTACTTGATTGAGTCACATATTCTGTGCATTTAGGAAAGAGTTAAAATTACAGTCACATTTCTAGTACTCTTTTTAAAATAATCCATTTATGACAAAAGGCTGGCTTGGACAAAGATTTCCAGTTCAAAGCAGAGCTGCCACCTCTGCTTAGTCTCTGTTTCAGAGCACTGCCTTTACTAAGCCGCTTTTCAGGATAAAATTTTACATTATTTACATTAAACCCAGAAAAATTTGGATAGAGTAGGTTTTCCCCAACATCTCATTACCTACTCTCTTTTTATTGTGTAATGTTTCTCCTGATTCAGAATACACCAAATACATTAAAAAACCATTCATGTAACCATGGCTGTTTCAGCAAACAAAAAAGCCATTCAGCTGCTTGGCACTGCTCTCATGTTGGCATATTTTACAGCCCCAAATCAACCACTGAAGCTCTCAGCTGCCTGCAGCTATTTCCAAATATCAGTTAGAACTAGTACTGATTAAAAAAAAAAAGTTCCTTTCCAGTTATTTCGAATTAGTTAACACAAAATTTGATCCAAAGCAAATTCTCAAGCCCAGAGTAAAAATAATTGCTTTTCCAATCAGTCTCTTGACATTAAAGGGGAAACATACACTAGTCAAACAAGAATTCTAATACATTTTTTATATTATTATTTCCATGTACAATATCATTTGCCCAACAACTGTTCATTAAGTTACAGATCTTGTTTTCACTGAATCTTCCTAATATGACTTTTTCCTATATAAGTCATGTTTTAAAATGTTCAGTACAATCTGAGTATAATCTGAAAAAACCCCTGCTGTATTTTTTACAATTTTTTGAACATGTGAATTATTATTTATGCCCCATGCCTGCTGTTCTCTTTTATTTCTGGTGCCCAGACAGCCTCAAGCTGAGGCAGCACAGGTGCCCTTTCCCTGCACTGCATCCTTCTGTCACCAGCCACAGCCCTGCACGGCAGGTGCAGCTCAGAACAGCTCCAGCTGCTGTGATGGACTGGCTGCACACCCCAGCTCCTGGGGATTCCTCGTGCCTTCCAGCCTGAAACTTCTGGTGTAGATCTTCACTGAAATCAACCTTTATACGGCAAAACCACTCCTGGGAGAATAAAGGCTGTGACTATCCACGAAAGTATAGAACATACAGAACAAAAGACACAGGACCACTTACCTGGTCACCTGAACAGCTGCATATCAGCCACTCTGTGTGGACAGACACAGGACCAGATGTGGTGTTTGATGTCCTACCAAGCACTGAACGGTTTTAGGGGGAACCTTCGTTCCTAGAAAAGCTGACAATGGACTTCACGCAGACACGTTGCCTTTTAATGACTTCCTCAAAGTCTCCACCATATCTTTTCAAGCGACTACACCCTTGAACTCTGGCTGCCTGTTCTTTGCTCACCTCCTGCTGATGGTAGCCTAGGAGAGGTCCTTTGTGTCTATTCAGAGCCCAGAGTTCAACTCCTCACTTTTCACTACTGCTGTCGAAACTGTATGAGGGTTTAGGCAAGGACAACGGGGGTGTTTCCAAGCAGGAGGTGCCTGTCCCCTCCCAGACAAGTCATGTGAAGCCAGTGCCATGTCACTGTGAGTGCTGGCAGTGTTCCCCGTGTGTATGTGCACACTGTTAGTCACTTAAACACGTGAAATACATCTCTGCAGGCAAGTTTTTCATAGTTGTACCTGAGAATAAAAAAGCCACCAATACCCTAAAGATAAGTAGTTTTTATAATTCACTAACTCATGGCTGGAGCACAAAATAGCTACTGCCAGTGCAACTGAATAGGTCAAAGGTGTATTTGTTAAAAGCAATAAGGGTTACTGTGGAATTTGGCAAAAGAACAGCAATCCAGTTTTCATGCTGTTGTACTAAGTCTAAAAATTACTCCAACTCTGTTGCTACACAGTGCCCTCAACCAGTTACAGGCTTTGCTTGCATGGATAAGGTGGAGATACACATAGGTTAGCATGTGCTTGGGCTCAGTTGTCTTTAAACATGATGTTTACAGACCATAAAGTGTGTAATTATGGTATTGCAGAGAGCAAGATGTAATTTACAGCACCATTGATCTTTCTTATGCAAATGTGGCCCCAATCTGTTGCTTAGCCCATAAATAGTGCCCTATTACAAACTAAGCTCTGAGAACTGAGGGTGTTACTAACATAACTTTCCAGATCTATTTTTCCACAGGAGGAAAAAGGGAATATCACCTCTGCCTCACAGATAGCTTTGTTTGTCCTTCACAGGTGAAGCAACACACACTCTTTCTCAGTAACACCTCATGCCAGCAGAGCTGGAACTGCAGAGAGCTCTGCAAGAGTGAACAGCATTTAACACTGTTACAGTTTCCATCATCACTTTCTCTTGCCTAATTCCAACTACTCCCTGGTCGAGACAGAAGTTGTAATTCTTAGCCATTGCTACTAACTGGTATTTATCAAATAGAGCAGAGAGGAATGTGATTCCTTCGAACTATTTACTCACGTGCAGAGGAAGTGAAAATGAGCATCTCAAGAGAGGGGCACCATAAGGATAATGTCCTCAGCTGATCTTTGGATTTTAGCTTGCAGGGGGAGGTCTGTTCATCCAACAGCCAATAGTAGGTGATAAGAGTGAATTTCAGACCTATGTTCCTTTTGAACCACTACTCAGTTCCAACATGGGTAATCTCTGAAATATTCATACCCATAGGGACAGCTCACCACATTAGTCATAGGGTTGTAAATGCCATTGATCCTCTGATGCAGTTTTGTGTCCAGCACAGGTTGTCACTAATCAAACAGCTGCTCCTGCCTGCTGGCTGCCCTGTGCTGATGTCTCCACCACAGACACTCCAATGCTGCTGCAATCTCTGCCATGCAGGAAGTCTGACTTCTTCGCAGCAAAAAAAGCCTTTTGATCAGACACTTCATAATACAACTTTGTTCACTCCACATGGTTTTTGTAATAGGTTGTTTCACTGTTTGAGAGGAACATCAGGGAAAAATCCATGAAGTATCTTTCAGGGGACTGAACAAGCCCATACTGATAATTCCTCTAAGGCAGAAGAGGAATCTGAACTTGGCACACATCACCCACTGCCAAATTCCCTGCATTCTGAACCAGATTTCTCACCCTCTGCCAGGGCATGTGGCACTGCAGTGGTTGCTTTGGGAGCACGTGGAACAACAGAAGGGTGAGGAAAAAGTAAATTCACCTTTCAGGATTCTCACAATAAGTTTTCTTGTGGTGCTGTGTCTAAGCTCTAAAGAAAAGGCATAATAGGACACACAGCTCAAGCTGTCCAGTGTGAAAATGTTGAGCTAAAGACTTTTATTCCATCTTATAATGCAGCTCTACATTCATGTGTAGGTGTGAGGACTCTTCAAGACCTGCTTTGGAGTGCTGGAGCTGGAGGCAACCTTGGAAACCTCCAAACACAGAAATGATGTGACTTTGTAAAGAGCAGGGTGCCTTTCCCAGCTATTCTGAATCTTTATTAGCCATGTCATGTTTGAAAAAAATTCTGATCTCATCAAGCAAAACGTGCCTCCAGCTTTTCCCACCAGGGCTTGCAAACATCCTTGAACAGCTTTTTTTTACACATAAATTTTTACACACTACAAATGTAATTTATCACAGGTGATTATTGCCTGCAACACATTTTTATTACAGCACCAAGGCACAAATATTTACAAGGGCCTGAGGAAATGCATCCTCTCTTTTCCCCTGGACTCAACATCCCTTCAAGCGCTGGGTTTATGAGCAAGAAAAATTACTCTGAACTCTTCCGGGAAATAAAAATTTAACCTAATATTTACAGGGTGCTGTAATCCAGCCCGCTGAATCAACCTGCTAACAACACAGATTCCTTGTACAAAACCCCAGACTCAACTGACCACGGGAAGAAAGGTGATTACTTTCTGGCAGTGTAGCATAGTGCATATTGCATAAATTATGCAACGCCAGAGACTGCAGAGCTCAGGCAAAAGGGTAACTCTCTATCATCCCTGAAGATAAACTCTGAATCAAAATAACGCTCAATAAAGGGAATGTAATAAGATGCTGACAGCAGCAATGTTACTCGACACAGCAGCACTTGAAGAACCCTCTTCTTTTCTAAAGGTAACATTTCTGCTGAGACTTGAGCATTAAACCTGAGACACTGACCAGTGTCTGACATGTGAAAGATACCAAGATCTGCTTTTCAGATATTTTGATCAAAATCCTGGGCAAGTAGCCGAGATTCAGGGGAAGACTCCTATATGGTGGGCAGATAATTCAGTACCAGAACATATATATATAGAGAGAGGCACATACATATATTAAAACAGATGCAACCCTGTCCAGAAGGAAGGCAGTCTCAAGAAAGCAAATACTATCTAAGCTTAATTAGTAGACACGTTTCCAAATGAACTGCCTATCTGCCATCAGCATCAGCCAGCAAAGCAAGTGTTGGCAGCCGTGTTACACAAGCAGGAGCTGCTTTACCAGCTACAACCTGCTGTTGCTAACGTAATTTAAATTCCATTCCTGGAACAGGAGAAGCCACACTAAAAGTCTGCAGGTGTAGTAGGAACTTAAATGACTTTTAAGCTCTTTCAGGAAAAAGCAGAACTTGCTCAGTCAATGAGCTTGATCCGCACTACACCATAGGAGCAAGGCGTGCCAGGACAGCAGTGGTTCGCTCTCTGGGCCTTAGGAAATCCCCCTTGGAAAACAAACCCTCACCCCACTCCCACCCTGCGCGCCCGTGGCCTGGGAGCCCGGGGGGGCTCGGGCCTAACCCCGACCTGGGGACCCCCTCACCTCCCCTTGGTGAGGGAGGGGCGGCCGCTGCTTCTTTCGGGGACGCTCCACCAGGGCCCGGCGCAGCCCGTGTCCCAACGGGTCGGGGTGCTGGGGGCTCCCCATGCTGGGAGCCAACCCCAGCCCCGGTGGGCGTTATGGCGCCTCTTCCCTCAAGGAGCGGAGGTACCCAGATCCCTCATCCCTCCCCCCCCCCCCGGCCGCGGAGTTTGGACTCGCCCGCCGTTTGCAGCATGGGGGAGCCCGGCCGAGTCCATTAGCTACGCTGCGGGGGGACAGGAGGAGGAGAAACACGAGCCGTCCAGGTCTGGACGCACGCGCAGTGCGGGCACCGCGGCCGCGCGCAGTAACGTGCCCGCCCCCTCCCCCGCCCCGTCGCGCGCGCCGCCGGCTCCGCCGTCTCTCGCTCCCTCTCGCGAGAGGCAAAGCGGCGCGAGACCCGGAAGCGCCGCCCCTCGCGGCTGGAGGGGACTCGGAGCTATCGCGGTTGCGCGGGGCGAGAGCGGCGTGTCCCGGCCGCGGCTGCCGGGAGGTACCGGGGAGCGGGACGGGTAGGCAGGCAGCGGGACAGGCTCTGGGGACGCAGGGCTGGGGTTGAGGATGAGGGGGCGGCGGCGCGGACAGCGGCCCTCCCGCTTTCCGGCCGCGATGAGCCGCGTCCGGCCGCCCCCCGGCTGTGAGGGGGGCCCTGAGGTGACCCCGGGCCGGGCCGGGCTGTGGCGGTGCGCTCGGTCCCTCCGGGTAACTGATGGCTCAGGTCCCAGCCGTGGGCTGAGGCGGAGCCCCCTTGCAAACGCCTGGGAGCGGTTCGCCGGTGTTATTGTGGGAAAGGGGCACAGCCGGTTGCTCACCCGAGCTGTGGCACTGCTGACACTGCCGGTGGTTCCAGCTGAAACATCCCTCCAGTTGAGGGGCAGTGTGTCCCGAGTTACATCAGAGAAGGACAGAATCTCAGAATGGGTCAGGTTAGAAGGGACAACTGGTCAACTGGTCCAACCTCCTTCCCCAGGCAGGGTCATCCCAGAGCATACGGCACAGGATTGTGTCCAGACGGTTCTGGAATATCTCCATTGAGGCAGACTCCAAAACCTCTCGTGGCAATCCGTTCCCAGGCCCTGTCCCAGCGCAGTTTTTTGCTCATGTTCTTCCTCATGCTCAGGGAAAACTTCCTGAGCATCACTTTCTGCCCGTTGTCTCTTTTCCTGTCACTTGGCATCACCAGGATGAGCCTGGCTCCATCTTCTTGGCACTCCCCTTTAGATAGTCATACCCATTGAAACTAATGAGTGTTCTCTCTAATGCATTGTGTTACTGTGTTTAAACAATCGTCTTCATCATAGAATCACAGAGGGGTTTGGATTGGAGGGGACCTTCAAGATCATTTCATTCCACCTCCCTGCTGTGGGCAGGGACACCTTCCACTAGAACAGGTTGCTCAGAGCTCCATCCAGCCTGGCCCTGAGCACTTCCAGGGATGGGGAAATAGCTGAGGATTAAAGATAAGGATTCACTGCCTTGTCCCCAAAGTGTCAAAGCTTATGCCAGGAAAAGGAAGATAGGAATAGTGATTCTTTACATAAATAACTGGACTGTTGATTGTGCATCTGCTCTTATATTGTGAACAGATGCTCTAGATTTCATTCAGCATGCGTACAGAAAGTGATAAAGCAAGAAAGAACTTGGTGTAAATTTTAAATGGGTTATTTGAAGGTGAAAATGGGAGTGTGACTGACTCCTACTGAGCATTTATTCACGTCACTCTTCATTTAAAACATTATTTATTTATCTCTTTAATGCAGCACACTGATAAGATTGCACAGCTTGTGATCCTACTCTGTCATTCGAGTTCAGCATCAGCTGCCTTTTTCTGGTCCTTGCAAGATGCCAGCAGCTCTTGCAGAGAACAGCCAGGTGATCTGTGAAGTATGGGCCAACAACCTGGAGGAAGAGATGAGGAAGATCCGGGAGATTGTTCTGAGTTACAGCTACATTGCCATGGTAAGTGTTTTATACTTGACCTAATTGCCCTCGTCAAGGGATTTTTTTGGGTTGTGGACTAAGTTGATTCTTGAGTGAGAAATGATTTCTCCCTACCCCCAGTCAGACTGAACTAGAGGAGGTGAAAAAATAAAAAGTTGTTTAGTAGCTTTCCAGAATTTAATATAAGCAGTGCTGAGTATGGATTGATTGAAAGAAGGGGAAGAGGGAGACCAACTTAAAAACATGAATTTATTTATTATTTAGCTATTCATAGTATATTAGTTTGTGCAACAGGAAAATGAAACAAGCCACAAATAAGTTTAAATCCTTATTTTTCCACTGGTGTGTTTGTCTTCTGAATGTTTTTCCCCATTTGATTATAGAAGATGGCATGGGACTGGAGATGAAAAGGCCTGCAAGTGACTGCTAGCCAGCTGGGTTGCCTCCTTTCTAATGAGGGCAGATGTTGATTCTTAGGGAAGAAAAATATTCTGGCTGTAGATAAGACAGTATGTTCAGAAAGTTTTGTTTAAGTAGAGCGTAATCTCCCCCATGTGGGAGGAATCTCCTCCTCCTCTTGCAAGTCTGTGTCTGCTTGGCAGCACCCCAGTGTGTTAGATAAAGAGCTGGTTCTAGCTGTGATGCTGTAAGTTCTGCCAGCTTTGCTTAGGAACACTGAACTTCAAGATATGAAAAGTCCTCATTAGAAATGTGTCAAAAGACAGGTGCCTCTGCAAGTGTGTGGGATTTTGGTGTCAAATTCAGCTGTGGAAGTCAATATGATTTTTTTTTTTGTTAACATTTGTCAATGGGAAATGAGCTTTTTTGCTTCTTTTAAGTCTCACTGAGAGTGTTCTTAGGGTCTGTTTTAGTGACTGTGCTGTAAGAGTAGACAGATAAACCTCTTGGACAAGGGAGAGATTGTGTCAGGTGCTCAGCACTGGGTTTGTTGTGAAAGGTTTTGTGTATAGTCAGTAGAAGCTTGGTGACCCAATCTGAGAGTAAAAACAGTATTCAGCAAAGATAGCACACTAATTAGTCCCTGGCTAAGTAAGAGGTTTTTCACCTACAGGTAGTTTTTCTTCTAGCAGATGGCTGCTGTTGTTGAGGTGTGTTTTGACTGACAGTAGTTTTTGTTAATGTAGGCATTGACTGTTCCTCAGAGCAGTGATGGTTTTCACTGTCTGGACTGTCCTCCTAGCAGAGGGGTAATAATGACTCCTAATAGAACCCATGGTGAAACTCCGTTTTCCCTTCTGTGCCAGGACACGGAGTTCCCCGGAGTTGTTGTCAGGCCGATCGGTGAATTTCGCAGCTCCATAGATTATCAGTACCAGCTCCTCCGCTGTAACGTTGACCTGCTGAAAATTATCCAGCTGGGCCTGACTTTCACAAATGAGAAGGGGGAATATCCTTCTGGCATCAACACCTGGCAGTTCAACTTCAAATTCAACCTTACGTGAGTCTTTGGGCTTGGCAGTAATTCCCTGGTCCCTTCTGCTGGAGTGATGCTTTCCTTTGGCAAATACCAGTGTCCATGTGTTCATTGTTGCTGGCTGGTTCTGAGCAATAAGGATTCTGATTCTAGTACAGACTATGTGGGAATCTGCCAGGAGTTAACAGTGTCTCTGGAAGTCAAAGCAATGCTAAAATTCTATCCTTATTACCTTTTCTCTTGATAATTTTGTATGCCTTTTTTTCCTGAAATAGTGTTTGAAACTTCATATATATATATATATATATATGTATATGTATGTAAAACTCCATCTCTTTCTGCTAAAAATAAATGGATGTGCTGATCTCATAAAAAAGAAAAAGACCTCTTTACAGATCCATGCTTAAGTATAAGCTGGGATCTGAAAACATGTTGCTATAATCATCACATCTGTTCAGGAGAATGAATCTTGTTAAATGGAGTGTGGCAGTTCTTGTCTCTTCCATACTGTAATATCCTGGATTGCAGCTGAAACAAGTTTCATTATCCCTTCCCCTGTAATTATAAAGATAAACTCAGCATAATTACCACTAGAGCTGTCTGGAAATAAAGAAAGAGTTTATCTGGCAAAACCACATATGTAGAGGAAATCAATCTATTTTTATGAAACTGTCATTGGAAAGCATTACAAAAATTTGTAGCTACTATGATCATCCAGTTCTTGACCCCAAAAGTTGCACTATTTACTCCACAAATTTTGTGAGCCACTTACAGATACTGAAATCAGAGTGAAGTGTTTTTTGCTGTGTGATCACTTCATTTAAATGAGTTATGATATTAGCTCTGTGTATTTCCTCCCCCTCAAATGACACCAGTAGAGAAGTCATGTTCCTGCTCAGCTCTCCACCAAGCACATCATTCTTGTCCTCCTTTCTGAGTCAAGAATGATGCAATTCTGTTTACTCAGAGATGGAAGTGGAGGTGCTGATAAGGTGGTTCATGCTGTGAAGAGGAAAAATGTAGACAGGAATGATGGTCAGTGCTTTAGAATTTAGAAGATTAAATTTTCCTGTTTGGGAGAACTCCCCTTTCCTCTGGGCCCTCATCTGTGGTGCTTCCCTTGCAGAAGGGACAATGTTCAAAACTGTCAGCTTCAGTCCTATGAAGGTGGAATCTTTGGAATTTGCACTAGCATTGGAAGTGTTAACTAGTTATGATCACAGAACAGCTTGTTATGTATGTAGGAGGCTGCAGTAGTGGTATTGAAACTGAGTCAGTTTGAATTTTCTAGAGACAAATTGGAACCCTGTCCAGAAGTATTCTACTGGTTAGTCCAATTCTTAACATAGTGTGGGGAGAATTTTTCTAAAATGAGCTTGTCTTGGCAGCATCCTGAGTGCAAACGTGCTTTTTTTTTCCTTCAGGGAAGACATGTACTCTCAGGATTCCATAGACCTCCTTGCCAGCTCTGGACTGCAGTTCCAGAAGCATGAAGAAGAAGGGATTGATACTCTGCATTTTGCTGAATTGCTGATGACATCTGGGGTTGTCCTCAGTGACAGTGTGAAATGGCTGTCCTTCCACAGGTGGGTCCAGGATGCTCACTGACCCTGTTAAATATCTTCTTAATTCTCTGCATTTTCCGTGGAGATTGACAGATTTTAAGGAGAAAAATTAGTAGTCATGCAGTTAAAATAAGCTTCAAGATTTGAAGGCCAAGTTTAAGAAGTAAGGAAACTTCATGGTCTGACTTTCTGACTGCTTGTGAATCCTTTTGCTGTTGCAGTCTCCCTCTCTTGAAGAAGCTACTAACAAGTTGAAGTGTGATTCCTACATTTAGTAAATGCATTGTAAAGTAAGGATTTTGTTTCTTCTTCCTTACAATGTTGGTGGTGCTCTGAACTTCCACCTGTGTGGTTAAGACGTCTTTCTTGTAGCATTTCAATCAACTTGAAATTGATTTGGAAGCCTCTGGTCCAACATGGTATCACAAATGAAAGGACTTGCCACCACCTCCTTCTCCCTCAACAGATACTTGCAGGGTTTCCTGCTTTTCTGTATTGCCTTCAGCTACAGAAATGTACAGAGTTGGGAAGAAATGTGTATTCTTCCCGATGGCTTAGGTATTCCCCAAAAAGGCTAGTGGAGGCATTTGGGGAGCATCCCAAAGTCCGACATTGACATAGAAAATCAGGATGAGTTCTGGCTGAAATCTAGAGTTTTGTGAATGTCAGAAAATGTTAAGGCTTGAAAGGCACAGCAAATAAAATTCATTTGAAAAAGGAGGTACTAGTACCTTGGGTTATAGGTACTGCCTGCTTACCTTGTTTCTCTATGGTTTTGTTTTCAGTGGTTATGACTTTGGCTACATGGTGAAGTTGTTGACAGATTCCAGGTTGCCAGAAGAGGAACATGAATTTTTCCATATCTTAAACCTTTTCTTCCCATCTATCTATGATGTGAAGTACTTAATGAAGAGCTGCAAAAACCTCAAGGTACTTTCATCTCCCCGGCAAGCAGATGATGGGCATCAACTCTGAACATGTACAGGAATACAAGTGGCAGAACTGCTGCATATGCTGTCTTGAAACTGGAATGTGTATAAAAGTCAGTAGTGACACAGAAGCACCTGAGACACAGTTCGTGTCTAATGGATACTGCCCTCCCCAGTTTCAGACTTAGCAATGTGTTTATTATAAAGGGGACATTGCCACAGCCTTCTGATTTGTGTATCAGAGGCTAATTATAATTCAGCATATTTATGTCTCCTATGCAAGTGTATTTCTTTTGCATGAAATACTCCATGACTTGATTAACGGGTAAGAGGCTTTAAAGTAATTTATCTATTGAATCACAGCCTTGAGTAAAGGGAGGGAAAGGCTTAGCATGTGTAACCTATGAATGTACCCACAATTATCTCAAGTATCTGCACCAGGAAAAGAAGGCACCTAAATTTGAGAAGTTATTTATGACTCTTGAGCAGCATTTCCCACTGTGTGTCACTCACAGCTGGGTGTGCATACTGCTGGGATCTGCGTTGGTTCATCATACCCTGTTTGCCCTCATGTTTTGGAGAAATGTGGCAATTTTGGCAAGAGATGGATCTTCCAAAATAAAATCTCTTCTGCTCTCTTTGCAGGGTGGCCTTCAGGAAGTAGCAGATCAGCTGGATTTGCAGCGAATTGGACGACAGCACCAGGCAGGATCAGACTCTCTTCTCACAGGAATGGCATTTTTCAGAATGAAAGAGGTACTGCAGTGTTCTTCCTTCTCTGCTTCCTGTCCATAAATGTCACCATGTACTTGTTTGTTTTGGTTTGGGATTTTTGAGCCTTTTGGCCATCACACTTGAAACTGTCAGAATAGGAATTGTTGATAACGGCACAGACTTGTTCTGTTTACTCGCCTTTCATGTGCTTATTTTAATTTGTACACTCCATCTTGGAGGTGGCTGATTTCAATTGAGCTGTTAATTAACATTGGATGTTTTCTGGTTTAGAGGCACAATTAAACAATATCTGTTCCTCTTTTTTTTTTTTTTTCTTAATCTGCAGCTATTTTTTGAGGATACAATTGATGATGCAAAGTATTGTGGACGACTGTATGGCCTCGGCACAGGAGTGGCTCAGAAACAAAATGAAGATGTGGACTCAGCCCAAGAGAAAATGAGCATTTTGGCCATTATCAACAACATGCAGCCGTGATGAGCGGTGCCCCTCAGAACATGTTTACCATATTGGCAGCTGCTGTCCTCAACCCTTTTCCCTAAACAGTATCTCAAACAAAAAGCATCTCCAGTACACAGGCTGCACCAAGCCTTGCAGTTTTGCTGAAGAGCTGCATTTTCCTTTGAAACACAGAAGAGTTGACTGAATTCCTAATGCCAGCATTTGTGGTTTGCCATATTTTTAATACCAAGGGCAAAGGACAGAATCTACTGTGTATACCTCTGTTTTTTTCCTCTTTATACTGTACAGAATCTGCAAGGAAGATTTACCAGTAGAAAATACTGGGTAGAACTAAGGGTTGGGAAATGCAGTGAAAATGGACACAGACATGCACGTGAATACGTTTGTGTTTTATAAAGCTTATTTTAAAACTTCTGCATGTTGTGAGGGTGACAGCTTCACCTCATGTGTTGCTTATTTTATCTCTGTCTGTGGAAATTGCTCCCTTTGATCACTGCAGAGGTTTGGGAACGGATGAAATTAAAATGATCCTTGCAGCTAAAAATATCCAGAGATTTGCTTTAACAGCAGAGGGAATGGAGATTAATGGAGCTGATTTGATCAGCACTCCTTAGTTTCTAATTCTCTGTTACTGCTTTGACTCATACTAAGCCTCAGCTTTGTTCTTACGGGTATTAAGGAACTGTTCTGGAAATACATTCAGAGGCCCAAAAGTTCTCCTTTGACAAGGGATTGGACCAATACTCTGATTTCAGTTTTCTTCAACTTAAAACCTACAAATTTTATTCTTCTGCAACACAACTAGGTCAGCATGGACAAATATTTGTTCCTCTTCTCCACCCTGCTTCTCCAGCCCCTAATTTTACAATATGCTTAACAGGTAAAACAGTGTTCCTGATTTTTTTTCCTGAGTTTCTGTTTTTTTTTCATTATAAACACCTGAAAAGTAGTTAAGAGGATGAAGAACGTGGGATTCTGACTTCGAAAAAAACATTCTCTAGTATTTCTTTTTTTCAACAGCTCTGTAATGACATTTCTTAAAATAATCCTTTTGGACATGTCAAACAATTTTAGGACTTTGGCATTTTCAACAAGCTTAATCCAATATTAAAGAGTTGAGGTTTAGAGCTGGTATTTGAAATGTTTGTAAAGACTAGTTTTATTTTTTGTAAAATAAATTTTTTTAAACCAGGCTTTGTTTTGGATTTTCCATCAAGCACTAGAATTTCCACACTTGAGGCTTTGGAATCTGAATTTGGGAGATACATGCCTAAAGATGCTCATGTTTGTTTCCTTTACCATTTATGATGTGCTCCTGGGGTAGCTCTTAGTAAAATGTCTTTAGAGCTTTTTGTACAGTAGCTGAGGAAAGCTGAGCTGAAGAGCTCTGGCAGCGTTGGGTTCTCTCCCTGCTGGTCTCTCAGCACAGCTCAGTCTGGTGCAGGATTCCTGCACTGCAGAGTGGCCACTGAAAGGGACAAAGCAGTGTGTGAAGTTTTCTGCTCCATCTAAACTCCAGTGGTTCTGGCTGTAAGTGCAGGAAGGCAGTTTGGTTAAGCACTGGCTCCCCCGCCTGGTTTTTGGATGCTTTGTACAGAATTTAACAAATTCAAGTTGGTGGCAACACTTCACTGATTAAACACATCTACAGCAAGATCCTGTTTCTGTCTAAGCCCTGCCTTTCACCTGCTGCTCTTGAAGTTGTTGAGGCTTTACTCAGCTCAAAGCAGGAAATCTGTCAGGATTATATTTGCATTAAGTTTGCATTTTGTCTGGAAGAATCTGGAACAGCTTTTGATTTAAAAAACCCACCATTCCTGCTTTTAATTATTAAACAATAATCTTAACCGTACCCGAAACTTTCTAAATTCATGATGCACACTTTCCCCCATCAGCTTTTTTTGCTACGTTTAAAACCTGGCTTCTAAAAATGACTAGGATAGATGCTGTGTTTACTAAGGCTTATGCACCCTTGTGCTTTTCATAGAAGCTACTTTCTAACAAGACAGAAAAAACTTTTAAGTAAGCTGGAAGACTGGTCAAAATACTGCATGTTCAAGACTGCAAAATCCTGGATTGTTTTTGGCACTTCCTAGAACAGCACTATTCTACAGAACTTATTTCTATACATCAAATTAAATACCTATTCGTGGTGGTAGAAGACTTTATTTAAAGGAGAGAAAATAAATTCACAATGCTTTTAAGAACATTACTGGCCTAAGGGTCAGTTTGCTTACAGAAACCATTGATTTTCCTGAGGGCAGCCACTCTTCCTCCTCTGCTGAAAGACTACACAGTGCTCAAAACTTCCTCTTGCATGTAAATAGCAAAATCTTTAATTAGCAGGGTGTCCAACAAATAAAAAACTATACATAAATCCGTTATAACAATTCAAGCCCACACTCTACTGCTTTTTGATTTTCTAACAGTCTCCTTAGATAAGTATCCGTGGATGAGCACAAGTGGATGTGTATAAACCCGACATTTTGTATCAGTAACAGCCACAGCCATCAAAAGAAGCCTTCACTTGAAGAAAGAGCAGCCTTAGTGTTAAGCAGCTGGAGGCAGCTCACAGGACACAGTTTGGTCTCCAAATGTCACGTCAAGAAGCTCCTGCCAGCCTTTTTGTGAACACCATCACCGTGTTTCCTAAGGAGAGCCAGCGCCTCTTCCTGCAGCTCAGGAGGACACTGGGATCCAAGGTGAAGGAGCACAAGGCAGCACTCCAGCACGTCAGGGAATGGGAACACCTGCAACAAAAAGGAATACGAGGTGACATCTACAGTTTGTATTACAGTTGTTCAACATCATCAGGCAGCTCTAAAGACACTGCTTTGTAACACTCTCAAAACAGCCAGCCAGGAGTCAGATGCATTTTCTCTTCACATTTATGCAGGTTTTCCCCCTCTTGCCCAGTCACCATGGTTACGTGTTTTCGAATGTGTGATAGGTACTTTCTACAGTTCCTAATCCATAAAGACCATTCTATAGCTTAAGTTTTTTATTTCATTGTTTATGTATTTTTTTCATACACAAGTAGTAAGAGATTACTCTTAAAATGCATGGGATGATCCATAATGATATCTCATTTGAGTTCTTCCACACAGTAGCTTTAGCTGTGCTTTCCAACTGCATGGGGAAAATTACACTTGAAAGAAAAATACCATCCTGATGCCATGTCTCAGTGCTTTCTCAGAACTGCCAGAGGATCACAAGGAACATCACTGTTCCTTTCTGTATGAAAGGGATTCTGTAATGAGGCTGCCCTTGCAGAATGACATTTTTCAGAACTGCAATGGCTCTTTAGAATACTTACCTTTAAATTGTCTGGGAATTCAGCTAATTTCTGCTTCGCTTTCAAAAGTTGCTTTGTGAGCTCAGGGAGTGTAACTGGTTGCTTTGCTTCATCTTTGCTGTCAAGAGAAGAGCAGGTGTCATGAGTAACTGTTTTGTTAGGTCCACCTGGACTAGGAGTACAGGAGAGAACTGGCCAAGTGTTTTATGCCCTAGCTTGTTCTTGGTAAAGTCCCAAACCATTGTTCAACAAAGAAACAGAACGCTCAGATCATGCTTAGCCTTCTCATTATCCTCCCTTTTTCAAGCTGCCCTGTTTTATTCACTGTACACCACCTCATGTATCACAAAACTATTCAGCTGCATTGAGTTTATGCATGTGGTGGTTCAGCCCAGAGGAAATGCAAGATTCCTGAGCTGTATATTCAAATGTTCCTGGGTGATGGGCTGGAGATTAGAGGCAGTCTAGGCAAAACAAGAAATTCGCTGTACAAACACACAAAAAAGCAACACTTTTCAACCCACTCGTTCATGTGCTGAGTCTTACCAATTAATCTCGTTGCTGTCAGAGCCTGGTTTATCTGATTCAGTCTCTGAACTCTGTTCCAGGTTGCTGCCCTGGGTGTTTCCATTTGTGTTCTCCTGGAGATTGTTTCTCTGCTGCTGATGCTGGCGGATCATTTCTGCTAAAGTCTCCTGGACCTCAGCTATGTCTCGCTGGGTGTTCTGCAAGGCAGCCATCTCTTCTGAAAGGAGCACCTGGCAACCCTTCAGTTTTGACTGTCTGTCTACCACATCAACAGAGTCAGTTCTTGAGTCAGTCTGTGTCTCACACGTGGGAACTTCAGTTGTACTGCAGAGGTTTTCACCCACCTCAGCTGCAGTTTGAACCATTTCCTCAGGGGATGGGTCACCTGAAATACAGATCTTCTCAAGAGCTGTCTGCTCACTGGGACATGGCACAGGATCCAACATAGCCTTCTGCAGGCCAAGGGAGTCTTTGGGTGGGTTCCACCACAAGTCATAGAGCAGTCTGTAAGCCACAAAGCCCTCCAGACTCCTGCAGGCACCCATGCTTTGAGAGTTTGTGCTGTCCAGTTTGTCTCTCAGGTCATCACAGCCTAAATATGAGAAAAGGGTTAGAAATAGTTCATAGAACTTTCCAAAGACAATGAGCAGATCTGGTTAAATGAACCAGGAAACCCTGGAAACCCAAATCAGGGATTTACTCAGATGCTGGCAAAGCAGTACATGAAGTGTGAAAGCAAAAACATCTTTGGTATCTTTGTGAACACAATACTCTGTTCTAGCTAAAATGTTCTCATCAGCTACAGCAAATTTCCTTGGTCTCAAGCTGCAAAACACGAGTCACATAATCACAAGCCACAGACTAAATGCACTGCATACCCTAAAGAGAATGGAGGACAAGTTGGAGTATGTGTTGCTATGAAATGAACACAGCATTCTAATGTCCCCTATCTCTCTCACAGAAGAGAATTCACTCAGTTTCCTACATCACTCACACCAGGTGACACAGCTGAGCTTCCTTCCACAGTCAGGCATTTTCATCACCCAGTGGCCTTTGTACTAGCCAAACTCCAGAAGTTTCCACAGATATGGCTATTGCTGCTTCCAAACATTATTTAGCCTAGGAACATTAATGGACACAGCAGTGCTGGCAGTAAAGAGCTCTGTCAGTGCCAGAAGAGACACGAGGGGAGACTTACCCTCAGGAAGGATGATACTGCAAATCTCCTGCATCAGAATGAAATTCCCAGCATCAAAACTGCGGGTCACAGCTCCAAGAATACTTTTCACTGCCTCATCCCACGTACCCAAGTGACAGCTCAGGGCTGCGAGGGCCAGGTCATGGGAGACATGGAAAAGCACCTATAGAAAGCACCAGAGAGCACAGGTAATAGTTTTACTGCAAAGTGTGAGCTTATGACAACTGTGCAAGAGCCCAGAAGTACGACTTGACCAAAAGCAATTTAAGTGACAATGCAGTTTACAGTCTCCTTCATGCAGGAGATAGAGCATTTCCACATCACTTGGAGCTGTAAAGTCAGCCACTGTGCTTGCCTGTGTTTTAGTGAAAGAGAATGGAATGAGAAGTGGGAGCAGTGACTCACTGTGGTCACAGAGAAGAGCTGCAGGAGCACTGGTCTATGAACAGACCTTGCAAACTATTTTGACAAGCAGCCCTACGTCCCCTAAGAGTCCAGTACAAATCCCTGAATCAGTGCTGAGACTACTCAGCTCTGTCAATCACTCCCAGCCAGCACATCTCAGTGACCTCAGTGCTGACCCCCAACAGCCTATGTCAGTTCTTACCCTGCACAGAAACAAATGTACCAACAAACTGGTGGCTACACAAAGCTGTTCCAGCTGCTGATCATCTCTCTCCCAGACTAAAACCCCCATCCTGCAGCAGGCTGCAGACCAAAGGTCCCTGGGCATGGCTGCTGCCACACCACAGAGTGGCTGGGTTTACTGCCTGTGCCCAAGTAAGGATTTGTGCCTGCACAGATCAAAATCCATTTACCTGCTTTGGGTGCGTGTTGCTGGTTGAAGGAGGATGCTCAATCCTGCGAAGCTGCTCCTGTGCACATGTGGCTTGTTCAGTGGTGTCCATGCCCAGCACATTCTGCCACACTTCTGTCACCATGTCAAAAAATGAGGCCTCTCTGTTCAGCTCCCAGTTGTGGTAACAGGGGGCCATGGGGCTCTTTCGCTCACAGGGATTCCTTTCACTGAGGCACCTGCAGAGCAGTTCGTTCAGGCAGAAAACAAGTCTTTGTCCCTTTAACAAGGAGGGGAAAAAAAAGCACTGAGCTGTTGCAACAAGAAAAACAATGCCTTGCTGACCACAGCAGGGAGAGTGATTTGAGAACATCATGCCTGGTAGCAGCTTCTTGGTGACAAAGCCTAAGAGAAGTCAGAGGAAACCTCAGAGCAAGTCAAAGTAGCCACCTGCTTCTCAGTCCACAAAAAGATTTCAAATTTAAGCCTCCAGCAGCTGCACTTCCCGTTGGCTCATTTGTTCCTTTAACGTAAACAGCAAATACTTCACTTTTCTTCTCATGATCAGTATTACACCTCAGAAAAGAATCCCACTTTTCTCTACAACCTCTCATATAACAAGCACAGTGTCTACTTGCCTCCCCACCATGACCATTCCATAGAGTCACTCCAATATACTCCTAGAAAAATATTTTGAGACAAAACCAGCTCAAAGGATCACTTATGGACTATTAACATATGGGAAGTGATGCCAAGTTATGTCAATCTGGAGAGAGACAACACTGAAGAAGATGGAAAGGAAAGGGCCAGACTCACAAATAAAGTTTTATGCTGCTGAAGAACTTCCTGAGCTGCTACCCAGTTCCTGGATAACAGCAGGTCTTGGGCACATCTCAAAGACAAAGTTGCTGACAACTCCTCCTCCCCAGATATAAGAGCAAGCTCAGCAGCAGTTTTAAGAGATGTCACATCCCCCTTTTTTGACAACACTTTAACCGCATCATAAGGTGAGGAGGCCCCCAAATAACTGAAAAAGATAAAAGCAAAGCAAGTTGATTGGTACTAAAATAGTTTTTAAATTGCATTGCAACACAGTAGCACAAATATGCAAATGAAGATGACCCTGCATTTTCCACAGGTTCTCAGAGCTCACATCACTTTTTCTTATCAAAGTTTATGGTGAACAATCTGATGCAGAGCCACAAAGGGGAAGTCACACAGCCTTAAAGTCAGGACTGAAATCTCTGGTGGCCTGCACACCACACATGGCTTGGATGAGCAATAAAACCAAACAGATTCAGGAGACAAACCTTATATGCAGCTGTTTGTCCCTACTGCATTTCTCTGGGTTTCATGCAAACCCTTTCACAAGTGTGACATGCACAAGAATGCCAGAACTGAAATCAGTATCAAGCAGAGGATGCTACCCCAGCCAAAATATTTCAAGGGGTATTAGTAATTTTGGTAGTCGTGAAGTTAAAAAACTCCAGTTGGAGGAGGATAACCCAATGACCAGAAAATATCCTCAGCTAATAAGCTAAGGCTTCAAGAAACTCAAGATGAACTGCTGCACTGCATGTTTCCAGTGGAGAGGTTGGAAATCTCACATAGTCTTTTTGTAGACAACCTAATCTGAGTCTTGCTAGACTAGTTTTAAAAAACTTCCAGGAACGTCTGCAGAAAGAGATGGCTCTACTGTAAATGGCATTTGGACTTTCTGCTCTGAACTGCTCTCTGGAGATTCACTTCCCACCTATATTGAAGGAAATTTAGTGAGATCAGGCTCGGAAAGCACCTTAGACAACCAATGACCAAACCAGTTAATAGATTTCAACTGATACAAAACCAAGAACTTTCTTTTATGGAACTAGTTGTGTTTTCTCCCCAGTAACACTCACCATTTGGCAGCCATAGAATAGTGACCATCCTTCTCCAGCAGAGCTGCCCAGCTGGTGTAGAGATCCTTCAGAACTGGATCTTCTGGGCGCAGCCTGGCCTTGGCCATTACAATTGCTTCCCTAATGCACATAAGGGAAACCAGACAGAAAAGTTAATTTGTGTGCAAAGAGTGAACCAAAATGCTCAGTCTACCCCACAAAAAAAACAGGGTGAAATGCTAAACATAAATATACAGCAACCTGTAAAAATTATTCACTTTCAGGAGCTCGATGGCCTCGTAGACTTTATGGATGGACAGGAGGTGGGAGGCAGCTTTCACATATTGCTCCTGAAAACACAGCTGCTTGGCAAAGGCTTCCACTGTCCAAACCCAGGCCTGGTAGCCAACTGCAAAAGAGAAGGCAACACCATTGGAGGCAGTTTTATAACTGGAAGAATTCCTGTGAGATACCATCACTGGTTTCTTCAATATGTGCCTTTTCTCTGCCTCAGGTTAGTTTCTATTTCTTAACTATCCTAACACAAGTCAGTGAAACAGGACAAAACTAAGGCTTGAACATGACTGCAGGACTTTACTGCCAGTAAAATAACTTAAAAGCATATTTAAACCAGCAGCAAGCTGTAAGAACTGCTAATCATATCACAGAGAACTGATTCCTGAGGTTCTGTCCAGAACCACCAGAATGAGGGGACCCTTAGCAGCCAATTTCACCAGTTTATGTGGTGCTAGAGCAAACATACCCATGGGTGACATGGCTACAAGCTGGTCTGTCAGCTCTCCCCTCTCAGCAGCTGCCTGGAGGACACCCTTCATGTCTCCTTTCCACAGCATGAGCTGCTGGAAGAGCTCTGCATGCCCATTCTCCAAGTGGTGTTTTCCTGTTGGAAGCAAACACACTTCCCATCAGTATGAGTGCAACGGCATCATTTGTCACAGTAAAATAGCTTGGCAAAAGGGAAATCATTCAAGCTTAACACAAGGCAGGTTTGCATCTGAAAGATGTAAAAACTATCTGGGAAAAAGATGTATATTTTTCTCACATAGTGCTGCATTCTCAATCCTAGACTGAATCCACAGTAAAGAAAACTCAAGCATTTCTCCCAATTTCTTTTCTACTTGAATGTAACAGTTACAGTGGACATATTCTTTATGCCACTTACCTTCCATATCAATCATCTTGTGCAGAGAATCCCTGTCTGTGAACAGCCCCAAGTGGATGCAATCCTTGAGGTCAGAGGACACATCTTCATTATTATCTAAAACAGGTAAGAAGAATGAATATTTAGGATTTAACACAAAACTGGGAAGTGGAACGTGCCACGTCACTGTACCACTGTACACCACTCAAGTGATGGCAAATACTTCTGTCTTCTACTTTCTTTTCTGTACAGCAGATTTAATAATTTGCTGCTCAACACTCAGATCTAAGTTTGATACCACACCAAGTCACACTCTTTGATAAAGGTGAAGATTTAAAAAAATAATGTCCTGTGGTTTAAGTCAAGTCCCTGGACACTTGATTTTGAGTACTTGAGAGCACCTACCCTCTAAGTATTTTAAATTTTATAGTGGTACCTTTAGTTTTCAGACATGCAGCCAGCCTCAAGCAGTCCTGATGCAAGTCTTCTTTTGATCTATGATGCATTATTGTGCTCAAGGGCAGAATAGAACGAGGCTTCTTCTTCTTCAGAGAGGCATCAGCTGAAAAATCAGACACAGTTACAGCAGAACCCCTCAATTTATTTCAAAAGCACTCTTTTCTTTCTCTGGCACTTATTTAGTGTCACATTAGGAAAGGAAGCTGCAGTCAAACAAGTCTAGAATGGGGAACTCTGCCTTGATACAGGACTGTTAAAAATCCCTGAAACATACTAACTTGGTTTCTCTTTGGGTGGATCCTTTTTCACAGGAGCAGCTTTCTGGGTCACAGAAGGCTTTGGCAAGCTGAATGAAGAATAATCACACTCAGATGAAGATGTATCCCTGGACACTGTGGAGTCAAGTGTTTAAAAAAAGGAAAAGCAATGAATGGAAATGTACACAAAATAATTCACATATTCACATTCTGTTACATTAATTTTGAAACAGACAGAAACCAAGCTTTGCTTTGCCATAGAACTTAACAGCTTTTTAGGGAAAGGAAATATCAAGAAAACAGAAAACTGTCAGAAGGCTAAACGAGATATCAAGATACACTAATGAAGATCCACCAGTGTTACAAGATTTATCAATGCTGATCAAAAATCTTGTTTTCTAAAGATAATTAGTCTCAAACTAGTTTAGAAAATTACAAAAGGCATTCCAGCACCTTTTTCCTTCAAGTGGACAATTTCAAATAAAATGAGAAAATCTGCATGAAAATTAAACTTGGAATGCTCTGAGGGCTGAACAGTCTGGGAAACATTGAACTAAGATGATTTGATTATTACCAGTCACAGAGACTTTATCAGCCAACTCTGCCTCTTGAGCTTTTTCTCCTTCGTGGTCTGACACTCCATTTTCCTCCAGCATTTCCTTCATGCTGTCATCTCCATTCATGGCATCATTTGCATCCTGCTTGCCTGGACTCTTGCCTACAGGCTTTTTCTTCTTCTTGGCTTTGACTTTTGGCTGTATACTTCTTTTCTTCTCTAATTCTATGCTCTTTTTGCCTGTAAAAGTGCAAATTTTAGTGTATTAACTGCTGGTATCTCAGGATCAACATTTAGTTCCCAAATAAGGACACTCGATTTAAACCTAGACACAGTTTATTCCTGAAGAGGCAGATTTGGAATTCAGCACAAGAACTTGCATCATTTCAACATGGCAACTTTCCATTTCTCAGCTCCAACATCACCTTCAGGAAAGATTTTCTGTTTGAATACACTCACCCTGAGGAGGCCGTGTGTGTTCCTGCTTGGAGATGTGCCATTTGTGAACAGAAAAATCATCTGCTCCTGTATAAACACAATCTGAATCCACTGGTGACCACTGGACACTCAGCAGGCGGCCCTGGTGCCCTCGGTAGTTGCAGAGTGGCTCTTCCTTCATCACATCCCACACCTTGGCAAAAAGAAATCCAATTACTCAGAAAGTCACTTCTTCACCTAATGCTCTTCATTTTCTCATTATTTGCACAGGTAGGAACTTCTCTTTTGGGATTTTGCAGGGGTATTTCAAACACCAACATGCAAATGAAAAAATTCAGGGCTTCCTTTGTTTGCATTGATAAAGCTGCACATCTTCCTTTTCTAAGGATCCAAAAGTGCTAATATGAAAACCTTAATGACTGAACTTCGAAATCAATTCACAAATCACAACATAATCTGCACATCAGGTATCCAGAAAAAGCAGATGGTTACCAGAGGTAAACGTGCAGTACTTTAATAGTTTCTCTCACAAAAACAGGTTTTGCTCTTTGATCAGCTGTGGAATGGATGATTTGAAATAAAATTCTGAAATGCTTTGGACAATACCTGGGCAGTGCCATCATAGCAAGCAGACACCAATCTCCCCTCGTGGTGGGGACTCCAAGAAAGACTTGTGATTTTAGCTGTGTGCCCAGCCAGAGTCCGAAAAGGCTCTGTTATTGTCAAAGGATTTTCTGAAGAGTTCTCTGAAAGAAAAAAGAAAAATTATTAAGTATGGACAGAAAGACAAAACAGAAATAAACATTAAAAAAAAAAAAAAAGCCAAGATTTGGAATATAATCTGCAAACTGTTACCTACAACATTCTTCAAATTATGCACATAAATGGTGGCATTGATGGAGCCTGAAGCTATCAAGTAACTCAGCTCTGGCTGGGTCCCGTGCTCATGGTGCCAACGAATGGCATTGATCAGTTTGTGATGCTGCTGGATAGTGCAGAGCAACTTCAAGTTTGGTGCCTGAAATATTTCAATTGAGCTGAAATGTAAGAACAACAGTGTAAAAATTTCAGTAGCTGGTGAAAATGGGAACTTTTTTGTTATCTTGCCTGAGCAAAATTGGAGCATGTGAATTAGAGTAACTGAGTTTGTGCTTTCTGGGTTCAACTCAAACCCTGGTTTCACTGGTCAGCAGAAGTGCATTTCAACCATGAGTGGATCCTTGAAATAGAATTTAATGTGATAATGAGGATCCTCCAGGGAATGCTGTACTATCATGATTCCAATACATCACCAGTGAGAGAACGGAGACAAACCAGGGCAACAAAAAGTACTTTTGCTTCAGCACAGTGACTGCAGTGAAGATCAGCACAGACACCACCTTAACTCACAAGGGGGACATACCCATCCTCATTGCCAAGAGCCAGGAGTTTGCCATCTGGTTTCCAGCTGATCTCTGTACGTGCAGGCAGCTTGTGCTGCAGAAAGAAGACACAATTATTGCCAAAACCCCCCAAACCTCTCTCACATACACTCAACACAGCAAGGCTGGCAACTGGACAGAGCTGCAATTAGTCTGCAAAATGAAAACTCATAAAAGTGTCCATTGCTTTTGTAGCAGTGACATAAACCTGAGCAATTAAAACTGAAATAACTGATGCAAGAACCAATGACTGCTCTTTATCATTGTTTAATTCTGAGAAATATTTCAAAGAAGTTTTGTCTGGATCCCAGTAGGACCTTGATGTTTCACAATCTCATATTCCTTGGAAAGCAACAGACATTGCAAGCAAATTCTTTCACACTTCAAAAGAAATCAAAGTTTATTTTTAATTATCCCTATTCATTTGAATTCAGACAAAAGCTACTTACAATTTAGATGCCTAAATATGATCACTTCAATGCCTCTGACATTACTCTTAACCCTCAGTCTTAAGGAAGATGCTAAAACCCAGCTGATACAAATCAATACCCTTGGACTGACTCCAGCTGACTTAAATCTGAAGATCCAACCCACTTCACTTATACTTTCAACCAAGAAATGAATGATCACACTTGAGAAGATATTCAGTGATCACCAACCACTCTGCACTGGCTGCAGGATAAATAGAAACAGCCTCCTGCAAAATCATTATTGTTTTTAATTAAAAATCTGTTTTAAAAAGTTCATGGTTGAAGCAAGAGAACTAAAGGAATTGAGGTAAGTAACTCACGCATGCCTATCATGGTCTAAGTCAAGGTATGATTCAGGATATCACTTCAAGTGCTTTGAAACTGGAAATCTCCTACTATTTTAAAAAGCCACACACAGTTTTAAACCCAAACTCTACCCCCATTTACCTTTCCCAAGTAAATCACAGTGTAGAAAATAAAGCAACTAAAAAACGCGTGTCATGTTGACACGAGGAAGAAAAAAAAAATACCAACCACCCTCTTCAGACACAAACATATAAACTCTTTAAATAGTCTGAGTCAGGTAGTGTCACTGAAGTTCATCTATGGAGACTGAGGAGTTCAAGTTTTTTGTTATAGATACATCAAAAAGGTAATATCAGAAACTTAACAACAAGGCCAATGGAAAACAATGGAAACTCTGGTGTGGTTACTATGAATCCATAAAAGTCCCTCAAATTCGTACTCACTTTGATTGAATTAGTGTCTCTGATGACTTTGTTAATGTCATTTGCTTCTCCATTAAGCTTCCAGGGATTGTGCTGAAAAACAATTCCTTCTCCAGCACAACTATATAAAGTTACAGAGGGCTGCTCACTTTCTTCTCCTACCAACAGAGAAAAAGAGCTAATTACACTCTGTTCTTCATCAGTCTTCACAAAACTAATCTCTCCTACTATAAATCATTATTTCAAAAAGCAATATACACTCTGTGGTCCAGCAGCAGAAAATTCTCACAGTACAACCCTCTAAAAGGAGCTCTCATTTCTACCAACCTCACAGATCCCTCATAGCACAATCACTGCAAGCAGTAAAATTCCCTTTAAATTTTGGTCCTTAAAAGAAAAAAATCCAAGTCGTGTAAGAAGGGCTAAAGCTCAAATGGCAGAAACTCTGGAACCTGTATTTGATTTGATGCAATTGCTGCAGGAAGCCTGTGAAGTTCCTGGTCTCTAACACCTGAAGCAAGCCCAGAGGTGTGGGGCACTACTCAAACTATGTCCTGAAGGTACCACAATTCA
The DNA here is from genome assembly GCF_052056855.1 of Sturnus vulgaris. Taxonomy (NCBI): domain Eukaryota; kingdom Metazoa; phylum Chordata; class Aves; order Passeriformes; family Sturnidae; genus Sturnus; species Sturnus vulgaris. The sequence goes on along the minus strand of NC_142257.1, from coordinate 5,341,138 downwards.
CAAACTACAAGAGTCTGCAGCCTTGAAAAGCTGTTAACAGTTCTTCAAGCAGAACACATTCTTAGCTGTTGCAAAGGACTGCCACCAAGCAAATGGGGAGGGAATAGAAGGGAGGGAATAGCAGCTTCATAGCATCTGTGTGCTCTGCATGGACATTCTACTTCCTCACAAGGTGTTGGAAGACTCACCAGAAGTCAGAGGAGGAGTTGGAGGACCCCAGGCTAATGTGTACACTGTCTTCTTGTGGTAAGTGCTGGAGATCTGAGGTGGCTTATTCTTAGCACTGGGCAGGAAGATAAGGAAGCACGGGCAGTCAGATTTCAGCAAATGGAAATGAAAAAAAGATAAAAATCAAACCAACATACTTGAGACACCAGGTGCTCTAACATTCTAAAGCCATGACTCAACCAAGCTTTCTTTAACATCTGCTGTAGGACACTACTAAAATGGTAACATAATTGTCCTGGTGACCTTCCCCTCCTTCTCTGAAAATGTCTTTCTGGGTAAAGTCTTCCTGAACTGATGTCCTCCCACAGGTGATCTCTAGCCATACAATCTTAAGTTTACCCTAAAGCAAGTTCACCTTAGAAGCTCACAGGCATAATGCAAATGAAAAAATGCACTGAAAATCCACTGTTTGACTCGTTTTAATTTAATCTCACTCATCTAACAGCAGAGGTATCCCTCAGGAAAGAGCACACCAGCCCTGAGTGGTAACACACCAGCAGGATCTGACACTGATGAATTTGAAAGCTGCTTTTTTACCTGCTGGACAAGGTGTCAAATATGCCAACTTTTCCATCATCTGTTCCAAAAGCCAAGGAGCCTTCCTTAGTTGGATGCCAGGATAACTGCAAAAAAATGTAGAGAGATACAAAATGACCTAAGCTACAAACACTTTATTGCTATATAATAAACAAAAGGAAAATGCTGAAACTGATGAGCAAGGACCTTTTAACCACCCTTCCAACCAGAGCCACTTGATTTGATCACTATGCTCTGAGCATCAAAGGCTTTCCCCCTTCCAGTTATGATGGGATAAGATGCAAGGGACTAAAACTATTCTGTTTGACAGCTACATTACAAAACAGAAATAGCTGCCAGTTATTTTACCAGGCAGCTTCTGACAAACTAGTGGTTAAACCCCAACTGAAGACACCTGTGTTGGCTGTATTGGTTTTTGGTATCTGTCAAACTTCCTAGCAGAGGCAAAGGCAACCATGGATGAAGGAAGGAAGAATCATCAAAGAGGATAAAAGTGAAAGAGTAACATAACAGCTGGACTTCAGCTTATTTCTACTAGATGTAAATGCAAGCTTCTAGGATTGTAAACAGGTCTAAAAACTTATTGCCAGATTCTAAAATGTATTGTATACAGAAAGAATTGAGTAGAAAATTAACAACTTGGCTTTATCTCATTTTAGTTGGGACAAACCTTCAGAGTGAAATAGAGAGAAAACCATACTTGAAAAATTTTGAGTGAAATGAAGAGACAAGGGGGGGAAAAAAGGAATCCAAAGCACACTTACTGCTGTAACCTTGGACTTTATGCTTTGCCAGAAGGTTTTAACATCATAAATGTTGTTCACAGCCAAAGTGTTCCACACTCGGATCATGCTGTCCCCAACCCCGATGGCAAGGCAGCCTGTGTCCACAGGGGAGAAGGCAAGGCTGTAGACAAATCCCCCAAGGGAGGGCATGGTCCAGCTGCACTCCAGAGTTGACAGATCCCAGCATTTCACCTGGAGAATGTTTAAGGAACAAGGAATGGTTAAATACAGAGTGACTGACAGGACAAGAAAAAACAAAGCAGAAGTGAAATGAATAATCAAAGGGTCAAAATGCAAGGCTTGACAGGATGTGATCTGCATCCAGAATATTCCATGCCACAGACAGGAATGCAGCAGCTGCAAGAGTGAAATGGACATAATGAATATATTTTACTAAGTTTCTCCTCCAATTTCAAAACAGGAAATACTCTGCTGCCTGTAAAAGACCAAAGATTGGAAAGAAAACCCGACTAAAAAGATCGATGCATTAGTTTATACAATTAAATTACTTTAAGAATGAAAACTAGGCCTTTAAAAAGTGAAACACAGAGGAAAAGAAATGGAAAACACCTTTCATTAAATGCTTACTATTCAAATCCAGAGTGTCATAAGCATTCACTCCACCATGCTAAGAGGTTGAGCTTATAAACTAACAGAAACATACACAACCTGTGCTCAGAACAAATGTTATAAAATGCTAAAATAAACCCACTTCAAGAGAAAAACTGTGGCCCTGAAAGGGTAAATCTTACTCAGTCAAATGGCATTGTAGAGGCATTCCTATGTTAATTTTTAAACAGTTCTTACATCTCTGTCCATTGAAATGGAAAAAAGGAGCTCTCTGTCTTGGTGCTTCACAGAACTGAGATTGAACACAATTCGGGAGTGGTTTTGTCCTTCTGAAGATCCCAGAAGAGTCCACTTTCGTTTGACAGGCAGGGTCAAATTCCAAAGGAGCAGTTCTCCTCTGCAAAATTGAAATTTATTTAAATTTTTCACTTCAGAAGAAAAACACACGCCCTATACAGACTATATATGACAAATATATTGCAAGTCAGGAGTACCAGAGCTCTGCAGACATCCAGTGCCTGTACAAAGCTACACACACACAAACTCCACCAGAAAACTGACATTTTTTTCTGCAGTAGATGGGTAAAACCAGAATTAGTGCTATTAGCAGTCAATATTCAGTTAGATTATGGAATAAAGAGTAAATCTCTCAATGTCTGAACTCTAACTCTTGGTCTGTTTTCTCCTGTTACACTGGAAAGGAAGAAGGGGGTTGTCTTTTCTACTTTTTCTACTCGGCACTTCCTTCAGTAGGAACAAAGGAACGTGCAGCTGCTGCTGAGTGCCCCACTCACCCAAAGCCACTGGACACGATGTCAGAGGGCCGGCCAGCAGGCCAGTGGACAGTCAGCCAGATGCGCTCCTTGACCGCCGGATCCACGGCTCCACCTCTTCTCTTGGTGGGGGGCAGCTTCAGAGTCACCACACCTGCACAACCAGGAGGCATCACTGCACCTCACACGTTCTCAAACAGATACAGGAGTCCTGTGAATCTGCAGCTCTAATGACATTCCCCATGGTTTTAGCACAAAAAGGCTGCAGTTCAGGAGCTATTCCACACCTTGTTACTGTTTATATCTTACTTACTCCTGCCTCTGGTACAGCTCCATATTCGTATGGTTTGATCCTTGCTTCCAGAGGCCAGGTAACAACCTTTCTTCGTGGCTGTGTCCTGTGTCAGATCCCCATTTGGAACCTTGCCTTCTTCTGAAGGAGCTGCTGAGTATCATTGAAGTCATTATTATGCTTTAAAATTCAAAGCTTCATAAAAACAAGCTGAAAATTATATTAATTTGTACCAGAACATATTTTATTGAACTTATCAGTTGCTTAGCTAGTTATTAACCTTCTGTAAAAAATTCACTCCCCAAGAAGGACATTTACATGAACTAAAAATTACTCCACAAACTATTAATCACGTTTACATACCCTGGAGCTCATCCTGCCAAGCAGGTAACCTTTCCTCCCCAGGCACAGGGCACCAGGCCAGACAATGGATTTCATCCTCATGGCCTCTCAGCCGGTGCACAACTTCTCTCTTCCTGCTGATATCAATTATCACCACCATGCCATCCTTGTAGCTGAAAGCAGAAATTTAAATTAATCAAGAGATTCTTGGGTGCTTGTGGAATAATATCCAAGGTGATTTACAGGCTCTTTCCAGGGTCACTATCACCCTATTACACAGAAGCCAGCCTAGACCCTTACACTTTTAAAGATTTCTTTACCTTTGCAGGTTTACCAAATTTAAATGTTATTTCAAATTTGTTTTACTTCAAAACTAAAAGAACAGCCACCAAGGCCTCTTAAATTTTAACTTTCAACCGTGTAGCAAAACTTCACAATTAAATCTTGCAGAAGAAGAGTGAAAAACAAAACATAAAGAATATTAACTAATGAGCATTTACCCAATGGCCACCAGGTTTTCATGATGAGGAGAACAGGTGAGGCAGAAAACTGTCCGGGGCTCTGGGAAGAACTGCTGGCTGTCACTTCTGTTGTGCCAGTAACAAACAATGACACCTTTCTCATCACCAGACACAATGAGATCTTTCACAAGAGGTGACCAGTGCAATGCCGAGATCGCGTTCTGAGGGAAGAGCATTGGAAATGTTTAAAGCTGTTTTACTGGCATCTAACACAGAATAATAGGCAGCAAATAATCTGTGAGCACTGCCCAGCATCGGTTTGGTTTGTCCCAGAATGTTTCAGTTCTTTCACCTTTTAGAGGATGGATGGAGACGCTGATGGGCAAGAATAACTCCTTAAATATACACTCAGTCTGTCCCATGGGCCACAGCAACCTGCTGAGATCACTCTAGGCGAGCTGGTTTAAGCGGCAGTGAGTCAAAAGCACGCTTCACTGCGGCTCTGATGACAACCAGCAGCTAATTACGGTGATGGAACAGCGCTGCAGGCTAAGAAAAAAGAGCCGGCCAGGAGCGCCCAACGCACTTAATTCCACCGGGTCTGAAATTCGCTTTTGGGCAAAGCAGCCTCACCGTGCTTTGTGTGCGAGCCCCAGAACCCCGCAGCCCATCCCGCGAGTCCCTCTGCCCGTGTCCTACCTGGTGCAGGCTGTACTCCAGCACCGGCGACAGAGTCCCGCTGTCCCAGATTTTGACGCTCCCGTCGTCCGAGCTGCTGGCGCAGAGGTTGCTCTGCCCGGGGCAGTGGCAAAAGGCGAATCCGGAGATCCTGTCCGTGTGCCCGATGAGCTCCCCTGCCGCGACAACGAGAAATCGTCACGGGACACTCGCAGCCTTCCCAAACCTCCCGCACCCCTAAATCCCCGCCTCCCGGCGAAGGGGAGGCCCCGCAGACCCCCGTACAGTGTGAGGGGCTGGGGAAGGTTGTGACGGTACCGTAAAACGCGGGCGCGGCGGAGACATCCAGCAGGCAGATGCGATGCCTTGCTGCGAAGCCGAAGAGGCGGCCGTCGCTGCTGGCGTCGCTGCAGCGGCTGCTGTACCAGTTGGGGGAGGCGGGCAGCGCCCGCACCCCCATTCCCGTTCTCGTTCCCGTCTCTGTCTCCATCCCCGTCCCCGCCGCCATCGCCCCGGGTCCCCCCGCGCCGACCCACGTGCCCCGGGCGCTGCCGCCAAGCGCCGCGCACGCCGCCGCAAACTGTCGCAAACCGCGCCCTTGCCCGTGCGCCCGCCCGGGGCGCTGCCGCAAAGCGAGGCCGAGAAGATGGCGGCGCGCTCGGCGCTGAGCGCGGGTGAGGCTGAGGGGATGCGGTGCTGGTTTGGGAGAGTCTCGCTTAAGATGAGGGATGATCGGAGGGATGGAGCAGCTCTCGTATGAGGAAAGGCTGGAAGAATTGGGATTGCTCAGCCTGGAGAAGTGAGGCTTCGGGGTGACCAAGTTGCAGCCTTCCAGAGTCTGAAGGGGTGATGGAGTGAGAGGATAAGGAGGGGGTGGCTTCAAACTGGCAGCGAGTAGACAAAAGATTAAGACAAAATTCTTTCCTGTGAGGGTGGTAAGGCCCTGGCACAGGTTGCCCAGAGAAGCTGTGATTGCCCCATCTCTGGAAGTGTTCAAGGCCAGGCTGGGTGGGACTCAGAGCAGCCTGGGGTAGTGGAAGGTGTCCCAGCCCATGGCGAGGGGTGGGACTGGATGGTCTTCAAGGTCCCTTCCAACCCAAAGCTTTGTGTGATTTTATGATTCATGCCTTGGTCACTTTCCCTTCCGTTCAGGTGCTGCCTGGGCGCGGGGTCTCCTCAGCTGGGCTCGGCCAGAGAGGTGAGTCTGGCTCTGTCACCCATCCCCCGGTGCTCTGGGCACTGGGACAGGCATTGCCCTGCTGGGGTACTTGGGGCTGGGGTCTGGGGTCGCCTGGCATGGCCATCTCACCTAGCCCGGGAGCTGTGGGGAACAGCTCACTCTCTGCCCCTGTGGTGTCTTTCTGTGTATTCAGAGCTTGTGCCATCATGGATGGAGCTGTTTCTCTCCTCATTTGTTTCTGTTGGACATCCATATTTTCTCTGACTTCCTAGTTCAGGTCACAGCAATGTGGTATCTGTGCTGTCCCCAGTCACTGCTTTCTTTAGTTGCTGAAGTTCCCCCTCATTCTGGAGGAATCCCATAGTTCTGCTGTAGGACCACTGGAACTGCCACCTATATCCCTGAAAATATCTGAAAAAAATATTCCATGACATTGAAATACATATATTATGCTAATCTTTGTTTCTGGGACGTGAACAGTGGTGTACAATGCCCTTTGGAAACTAATCAGCCTGCTCTGTTTGCCTGTCATTGTTAAGATGCTTTGCATGGGTTGGCCACACACACACAGACATTCAAGGCTCAGTAAAACTCACAGTATTTGGTCTTGAATTCATCTGTTACTTGTAGTCACAAGTGGCTGCCTACTGCTGCTTTATCCAGGCAGCAGGGGACAAAATGTAGCTTGGTTTTTCAGAATCTGAGGTTGCAAACTGCCTGAAAACTTAAATTTATTGCTATCAGCAATCTGGTTTTTATATTGACTTGATTATGCTTTGGAAGCAGTTTAAAACACCTCTCTCTTCAAATTTCATTATGTTTATAAACCTCTAATGCTCCGAGATACTCAGCCCCTTGAAAAACTAGAAATTTTCACTGCTAAATATGTTGTTGGTAAACGTTTAATAAGTATGGAGTGTACCTTGGGAAAGGTACAAATGGTTTGTGTGAGTCCTGAACCCCACGAGAACGTCAGAACAGAGGTGACTGTGACTTTGTGTGACAATCTGAGGACACTTAATGTGGAATCCCATACCAGTATTCATGGTTTGCTTTAAGAAGCTTGAGTCTTCTTGCTGAATTGAAAAGCCCTTTCAGCATAAACTATAAAGGACTTTAATATTTTGGTTTTTTGAGTACACAAATGTGACAGTTCTCTTTTTCAAGACTGCAAGTTCACAATTTTCCAAATAAACTGGGCAGGGATAAAGCTGTATTCAGCAGCTGAGGCTGTGGTCTTGTCTTGCAGGTGGCTGGCACCTGGTAGCATTTTTCCTCTGTCATGCATCCACACAAGCACATCTCTGCAGAAAATTGGGAAGTGGGAGAAGAAGAACAGGATTGTTTACCCTCCCCAGCTGCCTGGAGAGCCTCGCAGACCAGCTGTAAGGATGTACCTGTGAATGCCCTTACCTGAAAATGTTTAGCAATTGTTGAATAGATTGTCACTGTCTGCACAAGGTGACTGCACAAGACAGTAGTTTGAAAGCTTATTTGCTCATTATTTAGGATTTTATTCAGTTTGGCTGCATGGTACAAGTTAATATCACTTGGAATGCTTTCCATCTCTAAATTATATTGGATCCTCTAATTGCTTGCAGCTGATCACTTAGTGTGTGGTTCAAGCTGTAGGGGGCCCATCCTCTGCTTGTAGAAGTCTCTGAATTACAAGGAGGTAGAAATTGCACTGTCAAGAGCTGATATTCTGGAATTCCATTGTTACCATTTTTCTTCATTAGGAATTGATGTGTTGTGGCTTCTGTTAGACACATTGCTCAGTACAGTAAAAGTATTTACATTTCAAAAGAAATGGGGTTTTTTTAGGAATGTATTCTGTGGGCCATGAGCATTGATTGCTCTTGTGAACATTGTGGCCTAGGACATAGAAATCCCTGCTGTGGACTGTGCTGACTGATGCAGTGTGTGTGAAAACGCAGCTATTGACAGACTCGTTTATTAAATCAGTGTTTTGCCTGTTTATCAAGAGTGCCATCTCTTTAAAATTTGTATTGATGTTAGATTCTACTGACTGGTGCTGGTCCCTGTTAGCAATAATGTTAAATGGAGGCAGCTCTTTGTTCCAATCAAATTTGGAACCCTCTTCACTTCTGAAGAGCTAATTAAGTTCATTCTGGTAATATTGTTTATTTGCTCTCCCAGTAAGTTGAGTTGACAGCAAAGTAATATTTTTAAAGCTGAGTGGGCATGTCAGTCTTTGCTTCTAAAGTGGGGAGAATGAGAGGAAAAGATGGTGCTTCTGATTATCGTTTTCAGGGACTTCTGCTTATAAACTAAGTGTCATAAGATTGTATTAAAATTTCCTGTGTGCCAGCACCTTTTTTTAGTGCTTTTAGTTTCAAATGTCAAAGCTACGCCTGATGTACTGTTCTCATAGTAGGCAGAACCATTCTTATTTTATTCCTAGTAAGAACATAGATTGTGGAGCACACATGGATGTTCCATTCACAGCAAAATTTCTCATCCTTCTTTGTTTTGCCCCTAGGAAATATATCACTGTCGGAGGGAAATAAAATACAGCAAAGATAAGATGTGGTATCTGGCAAAACTGGTAAGCAAAGAGTGCTTTGTACTGTGCTTGAGAGAATGCAAAATTTAATTGCTGTATTTGTCTTAACAGCCTCATTCAATCACAATTTAATCAGCATCTTTATAGCAGAGTCCTGGGGATGAGTATGGATCTGGACAGGAAATGGCTGTTTGTAGTTTGGTTTAGCTGTAAGGTATTACACTGAAGAAATGGTAATTAAGGAAATGACACTATTTTTGTTTTTATAATAGCAGTATAATTTATGTCTTCTGAATAAGAGAAAGGAAATATTTGTAAATGCAGAAGTTAATTTTAACACTCTGATTGCAGATAAAAGGAATGTCCATTGATCAGGCTCTTGCTCAGCTGGAATTTAGTGACAAAAAGGGAGCAAAGGTGATTAAAGAGGTAATAGCAATATTCTTTAACATTCCTGGTTTCCAGAAAACTTTAAAGTCAATACCTGTCACCAGAAGTTTGGAGGTGTTTCTACTTCTGTTGGTTTTTGTGTTTCAAGTAAGCGTGCTAGGAGCACATTCTAACAACGGATTTTTGTTGCACTCATGTAATGCTGTGACGAATATGTTGGGATCACTTGTGCTAGGTGTTCTGATTTTTCATGGTGATAAATTCCACGTGGGTGTCCTCTCTAGCAGTGCTTGGTGTTAAGTTAGTGGTAAAAGGTGCAGAATTCTGGTCACTAATGGCTGTGTGCTTTGGTTCTCAAACTGTAAGAGATGAAGGATATTATTAAGGAGAGGACTGAGTTCTCTAAAGGCACAAAAGCTTTGAATACACTCTAGTAGTTTCGATTCTCAATTTACTCATTTTCTTGGCTGAAGTGTTGATTTGTGGTATAATTATGGCAAAGAAATGTCCTGTATTAGCTGAAAATATTTAATGGACCAAGTTCATTTTGCCCACCTTGGAATTTCTTGCTAGTCAGATGTCTAATTCCACAAAGGTTCGTGGATGGAAGGCTGACAAATACTGGTGGAAACCAAATTTTCCACTCCCTCCCCAAAAATGTAATAAAATTGTCCTGAGGCTTTTTCATTCTATTCAAGGAACATCCTTATGTAAGAGATGCTTGTCTTTTAGCAGTTCTTATCTCTGTAAAATACTTTTTCCATAACTGACTTAAACTTGCAACTTCTTTCATGTTATCTAGAGATAAGAAATAGCATTGCTTTAATTCCTCCTCAGTATTTCCATTTCTTTTCCTTTTGTTACAGGTTCTGTTAGAAGCACAGGAAATGGCTGTAAGAAAGCACAATGTGGAATTCAAATCAAATTTACACATAGGTACATTTTTTAAATTTAGTGCATTAGAAAAATGTCATCCTACTCTATCCTACCCTATGAAAATGTCTTGTATTTAATAAGATTTTGAGGCTCGATATCACCAGAAGTGAATAGAGGACAGTTTCTGCTAAACTTAACTTTACCAAAACATGAAAGGCACATGTTTGCAGCATTTTTAAGATGGATGTATCCATCTGAGAGTGGAAATTCTGATCTCTCCTGAACAGAAGGTCCTGAGGAGGAAGATATTTGACACAAATATGAAAGACTGGACAACAAGAAGCAAACGGTTTCTAGTTTTTAATGTTGCCAGTCAGAGATGCTGGAAGCTTTGTCTGTGGCTTGATTTGCAGGATCCAAGTTAAACTTCATCAGACACAGTATAAAAGTAAATGGGTTATGACAGTAAACATCTTGATATAAAGATTTGTCTTTAGATGATTTCCAGGATAAGCTTGTAATGACTAAAGTGCTTTTTAGCCTGGAAAGATGTTAGAGAAATGTTTACTCTTGGGTATTTTGAGGCCCAAAGAAAAATATTCCCATTTTGTCTAATAGGGAATAAGTTTTACTGAATTGACCTCATAAGCTTAAAGTCCCCTGGACTGTAGAGAGATTTGATTAGAATTCTTTGGAGCCTTCCAGGCCTCTGCCACAAGAAGGCTCATCTGTAGTGCAGGACTGGATGTGCAGATAATGAAATTCCTGTGATGAATGCAATAAAGGGAAAAGGAGGGAAAACGAAGTCTGTAAGACTTTACAGGAATTCATGAGACAAACTACTGAAATGCACTGAAACAAATGCCACCTTCTGAAGAGCTGTATAATCTAGTAAGTGCTCAGTGTGATTTGTCCTCCACCATATACTTATCTTCGTGTGCCTGCTTTCTTAAATTCACCTTTTTGGTGCTCCTGAAGAGCGTTAATGCAGCTCACGGGTTCCTGTGCAGCAGTGAGCTGCTGAATGTAACAGAAGAAAGATGGAGGGGAGAATCCCGAGTAGAATTAACTTTCTAGAAGCAGCCGTGAAAAATACCCTGGCAAGAGAGGTGTTTTATTGCAGCTGTAGCAGTTTGTTCTTGATTGAATAATCTCTCCCTTCTCCTTTTTCCTTCAGCGGAGTCGCAGACGGGCAGGGGCCGCTACGTGAAGCGGGTGCGGTGCCACGGCAAGGGCATGTTTGGCATGATGAAAATCAGCAGGTGCCACTACTTTGTGAAGCTGGTGGAAGGTCCTCCTCCTCCCCCAGAGCCACCAAAGACTGGCTTTGACCAAGCAAAGGAATATGTGCAGCAGCTGCGAAACAGAACCCTTGTTCACACACTGTGACACAGTTTAGTGGCTGTACAGTATCTCCTGTTGGGCAATGTAATTATGTAAAGGAATAATAAAAGTCATGGTTTAGTTATATCTTTGGTGCTGCTGGAGCTGGGTGATGTGAGACAAATCATGGGTTTTTTCTTATTTGTCAAGCCACAGGTGTGGAAAAATCTTGGAGCAGCAGATGTTACTTTTTCTGAGTTACTTGGACCACAGCATTCAAGCTCAACCCTGGACTGTCAAATCTAAAACATATGGTGCTGCTATAAAATTTGGTGTCTCTCTTAAGTATGGTGGGCCTTTCATTGTAAAACTGTGCTTGACAGTCATGTTGTAAGATCAAGTCTCAAACTAAAATTTGATATCTTAAAGTAAGTATCTTAAAAACAAGTAACGGTGGACAAAACCAAGTAACAATAGTATTTCAGAATATCAGATACCAATTTTTGTTTTTTCTGGGCTGTAACAGCCTTTGTTGTGTGTCTTGGGCATTGTGTCTAGGACTGGGAAATAAAAAAATGCTTGGAAGTTCAGGCTTTGGCAGTAGGTGGCAATATTTAGTTTGTCAGAGAGGAAGTGGCAGTGAAAACTTCCAAAATGGTCAAACTATTTTGGATTTTGCCCATGACATTATTAATCTGATACAGCATGGAGTTCAGGCTGTTCTCTGGAAATTCATTGTGGGTAACAGGCAAAATGTGGAGAAAAGCTTTATTTTTTTTGTGAAGAGTGTACTAATTCTGCATTGTCTGGAAACAAATTGCTTTTCTAACATTGAGGAAAATGAAACACTCCATAGATTTAATATGAAATGGCTTGTTGCATATACAAATCAGGCTTTCAGTTCTCTGAAAACAATCCCATTTTTATCATTACTTCTTTGAAGAGAAAAAGACTTAAGATTGATAGGGAGAATCTCATTTCACTCAGTCAGATTTTCAAATCAAGATGGCCACAGTTGATGAACATCAGCATAAAAGCAGAATGAGCAGCTGCTTGTACATGCAAATATCTGATATTTAGACTTTTCTTTTCCATTCTGGGAACATTAGAGTGGGAGATAGGCTGCTTGTTTCATTTGGGTCTTTTTGGTAGCTTTTCTTACATGTGTTTACTTTTATCAGTAGTTGGATGACGGCAAAAGGACAGTTCCTGTAAGGAAACAAATTATTTTCATTAAAAAAGGTTAGTACAGAGTGATTTCTTCTGGCTACCAAAGAAAGGGTCTCATGATGTTAAAGAGTATTAGGGGATGGTGAAGTTACACAAGAAGCACATTGAGAGCTCAGTACCATTAATGGGGACCTATTTGCACTCTGGTTTTCTGCAGTGTACTTTCAAACACATTTCTTGCTGTAAAGCCACGATTTAGTAACTTGCCTGAAAGGTGTGTTCTGATAAAACTCTCTATCTCTGCAGTCCCTGATGTGTGTTTGAAGAACTGTTGCTGTTGTACTGTGATAAACAGCTGTGCTGGGCTCTGCCAGCTGCCCTTAAACTCTGTCAGAGAGAATCTCTTACAAGTTGTAGCAAACTTGAATTGTTTATAACCTTCTTGGGGATCACTGATCTGGGAGAAACTAAAGAATTGCAAAATAATCCAAGTTTAGGAAGCACTCACGAATATTATGCTTAGAGACGTCTAAATATCTAAAACCTGGCCTCTAGGAATTTTATTCCAGTACCTGTTTCTCCTGCATGCTGTAGATTTTGCTTCAGATCCTTTCTGGACCTCCAGAGAAGGCTGTATCCTTAGAGATATCATTATTCTGGTTATGAATTCACAGACAGAGAGAGAAGTGAGAATGTGACTGATGTATTTTCCAGTTTCTTTATGATTTGCAGGTGGCCCTGAAAGTCCTTTAAACAACCAGACCTGGGCTTTAAAAAATGTTTCAGTTAAAGAGCAAGGTTGTTGCTTGTTTTTGTTTTTTTCCTCAAGACAGTAAGTGAGAAAACTAATTTTTGGCATGTTTTTAGTATTCTTGTGTTTTTTGGTAGCATTTTCTGCTGTCTTAAACATTTATAACCCAGAGCTGATCTTTATGGTGCTGGCAGAGGAAGCTCCACAGCTGTGTCTATGACAGGAGTGATGGGAGATGGGGTGAGGTGAGGAACTGCCTTGGTCCCTGCCTTTCCCTGCTAGGATGGTAAGAATGTCTGGAATGGTTTCTGTGGTAGGTCCATCAGAATGCTGGGAACCTGAACCTTTTCCAGTTCAGTAAGATCTCGTGACATAGCTTTATACTGGCAAGTTCTATATATAATTGTATATTTATAATTTTCAGAGGTTTTATTCTACTGTGCTTTCGTGGTAATTAGGGCTTCTGTGCCTTAGTTAGGTGCTTGGTACAGATTCAGACACAAATTTCCATGCTAGCTGCAATAAGCCTTCAGCAGATCATTTATTATAAAAGAATTCTTTAAAATGAGCTGTCACCAGAAGGGATGGAGAGGCAATCAGGCCTCTACTTGGTGCTGATTTCATGAGTAACATCTGGGGGCACTGTAAACTCACCACTGGTGTGTGTTTGTGCTGGGGGTACAGAACCAGGAGAAGGAGTAAGTACATGTGAAGGTGTAGTGAGGCTTCAGGGAAATCTGAAGAAAGCAGAACTGTAAGCTCTGCTCAGCAATGTGAGATTTAACTGAGGAGAAACTTGCAAACCTGCTTCGGGCTTGTTCATAAACATTTTGAAGTATCCAGTGAGAAAGTAGAAGTACTTGAGTCAGGCAGCCTGGTATCTTTAAGGGTATGTGTAGTTGGTTGGTTGTTTTTTCCTTTTTAAGACTTCTAGGCAGTTATTAATGAGGTGGTTAATCAAAGAACCACCTCAGAGTGGTGATTCTTTCTCACCCCAGAGTAAGAAAGGCTTATGATTGTAGTTATAAAATGATTATCATCCATTTTTAAGCATGGAAGATAAATGAGATTGTGGGAGACAGTGACTGGGCAGTTGGGTACTGCTGGTCCTGGCCAGGTCTGTACTGGGAACTGCTGTGGTGAGGTGAGTTCCATTCGGGCTCAGCTGGTCCCTGGGCACTGCCAGGTGTGTTCTGCCCGGTGCTTCAGCTGTGTTGCTGTACCTGGTGTGAACTTGGCTCGACTAAGGTCGTGCAGTGCAAATCCTGTGATTCCCTGTTGGCACAAACACGAGCTGTGTGACATTCCTGTCTCCTCTGCACTGTGCTGTCACTTGGGAAATCCTTCAGTGACTGGAGTGAAGGAACAATAGGAATCACTGCTTCCTGCCAGTCCCTATGGAAATCCACTGCTGGGATGCTGGAAAGTAATTTGCAAACAGAATTCTGCTTTGAATAGAAATAAGGTTACTCCTAATGTCTCCAGTGAACCACAGAAACAGAGTGTGACATTCCCCAGAATATGAGCTACAGTCCTGCTGAAAAGGCCCCTAGTTCAGGCTCTTCAAAGAACAAGCCTTTATTGCTGAATGACATTATCCAGCAGCACTTCAGCCATGTAATTTAAAATAATTAAAAGCTGAACAAAGTAAGTGACTGTAATGGCAGAAATAATCACACAAGTTGCTGTTTGCTGGAGCCTTACATGGCAAAAATAACTTGAGGTGAAAGTTTCAGGGACTGACTTTTAAGTACTTGGGCTGAAGTGAGCAGCAAGGTATCTCTAGGGAATAGTCAGTAAATACAGAGCTCATTTTGTATTTACTCTGTAACATCAACACTCTGCTTGTTTCAAGGAAGTTGTACATTAGTACAGAGGGCAGGCTGCCATTGAAGGGAACGAGCCAAGGAGAGCTTAACTCTACCTTGGGCAAATTAGACATTCACCTCAAGAGTATTAGCTGAGGAAATTAACCTTAAAGTCTGAAAACAATGACAAAATGTGGGGCAAAGCACCTGAGTAACTGCTGGATCTGTGGGTGGTGCTTGTGAGTATTGCACAGCAGTGCAGCCATCAAGCTTTGTGTGGTAAAGGACTTGTTGCACCCATGTTCCAGCTCTCAGTGCTTTTCTGTTTACACTGATGAGGACTCCTTTACTGCTTGGAATTTGTCTGATATGTGGGTGACAATTTTCTATCCCAATAGAAAAGTTGCAAACCGGTTTTCTGTCTTCTGTTATTAATCCAACTCTGATGCCAGCTAAGAGTGGAGTAAAGGCATTTGTACATGCTGTTGTGGGAAACACCATCCATGTGTGCAGCTAATAAGCTGGGATCTGTGTCTACAACTCTCCTATTGATTATCACCTTCAGAACAAGAAAAACATGGGTCCTTACTGTATGCTGGCTATGCAAATTAAAACTTTATTTCAATGAAAACAGAGTGAGATGCACTGCACTGGGCCAGTACAGGACTGCTGTCCAAACCCAGCTCCTCTAGATGCCCAATTCCTTGCCCTCTTTTTTCCCACTTAAGATTCCCAACAGTGCATTAAGATGAACTCAGTAGTTAGTAAATTTTCCACTGTGTAGTTTACAAGCTCAAGGTTATGGGCTAGAACAAGTAGTGTCATGCTATAAATCAGGTGTAATGGAACAGCTTGGGAGAGTGCACAGGAGTCCTTCCCCTCACACTGTGTTTGTCCAAAAACTCTGAAGGTAGAGCTGGCACGAGCCCAGAAACCCCCACAAATGGCTGATTAAATAATTAATAATAAGCTTCGTGCTGCTACCCTCTCTCTTGACAGGTGAATGAGGCAAGACAATTTTCATCTTCTAGATCAAGGTGTGCCTAGAGAAATTTGAGTGTGAAACAACCAGAACTGAGGTGCCCTTAGGAGGGGAAGGTGGATTCCAAAGTCAGGGAAGGGGCAAAATTACTTGAAACTTGGATTTACTTTGGGCTGACTGGAGTCAAGAGCAAGAATCAGAAGTCTGGTGCAGTTGCACCTCTCTTACCTCCAAAAGTCAGTGAAAATTTCTGAGATCAAGGCAATACCAGCTGAACTATTGGCTGAGTAACCAGAAGTGTCTGTGTTTGTCTCTAGGATGTCACATTTCAAAGCAGAAATTCCCAGCTGTTCTCATCAAGTCCGAGGTGTTTCAGAGATACTCTTCATTTTTCTTTTGCTCTTATTATCTGTCTCTTTAGGGGGCCTGTACTCACTGCTTTTGTGGGGATGGATGCTTGGAAAGTGATTATTGTTCATCTTCTCCATCTGTTCTGATGCTGGATATGCCTGTCTTTTTGAAGGCTTTCAGAGTCTGTGCTGGGAATGCATTTCTCTTCCTAGTGTTGAGAGATTTGTATTTTTAATGGGTATTTGTTTTATCAATCACATGCTAGATTTATTCACTTGATAATCTCTCAGCAACACAGGCAATCTTCTCATGTCCTGATCTAGTATGCAGGGATTTTATTCATTTAACAGTTTGGCTTTGGGCTGAGATAGCCATGAGAGGTAAATCCTGCTGTGTACTGAGTGTTCTCACCACCCCAGAGCAGCAGGGACTTGCAGGGAGCTGTGGCTGCTCTCAGGATTGTGCTCTTAGAAGCTTTCTTTACACATGTAATATATTAATAAGTTACTGTGTGGTGCGTGTCTTTCCTTCCCACACCATGCCCTTCTTTAATATGATTTCTTGCTGATAAGTGAGGCTTCTTGATGGAATTTTTGCTGTGACTGCCTGTGCTCACTTAACCATGTTTGGGTATCTTAGGAGTTCTTTTTTGCATCCATGTGCTCTGATACAAAACAGAGGCATCCTTCCTTCTTCAAGCTGTGTTTTGTTAAAGTTAGTTGGAAAATGAGGTGGAAAAGCAAACTTATTAATTTTATTAAAACTTATAAATTTTATTAAAGCAAATTGCTTTAATAAAATGACGTTTCTGCCCCACTCCAGCACAGTCCTGGAATAAACTCGGTATCATTTTACCTGAATGTAAGATATTAACATTTCTTTCTACAGCAGGGAAAAACAACAGGTCTTTTGTTCTCTGACACAGAAGCTTCCAACTTATTACTCACTTAAAAAAAACCCCTCCACAAACTTAATTCAGATCCTTTATCACACAGCATCCTGTCTTTATTTTTCAGAGATATTTTCAGATGTTATGTTTGTTCCTGATAGCAATCATGGGGGCCAAAATCCTTGGTTTCAGAAGGAGGCTGATAATAAATGCTTCTGATACGGTTCCTGGGAAAGCAGGGCACTGAGGGTGATGACCCAGCAGTGCTTCATATACCACAAGGTGAAAAGCAACAGCAGCCCCTGTGGTCGACAGTTCCTTGGCACAACTGTAACTTTGGCAAGTCAACATCCTCATGGCACTGACAGCATAAACATTTTGTGGCAACTGTGCAAAGCAGGCAGCTAATTATTTTACTAATGATTTCTTCTCACTGCTCTCCTCCTTCTCCATCTGCCCTAGAGAGAAAAACTTTCTCCCCTGTACTTTGCCCTCACAGATAATGGCAATAATATTTTCTTTCTGTAAAAATGTGGTGCTAATACTGCAGTAGTTTGTGCTGTGTGGGACTTGGCTCTGTCATTACAGTCTTCCTCAAAGTCCCTCCCATTTTCCAGACATTTCTAGATCCTGTCTGTGACTGTGGTAGCTGTAGCAGGGATGGTCTGAGTTTGTATCCTCAGTTCCTCCTCTCTGAGCTCCATCCTGCTGCTACCAGATTTCTCCCAGCTCTGAGCTACCTGAGGTAGAGGGAGGGGCAGCCTTCAGCACAGAAAAGACAACTTCAGATACTCCTCCTCCATGGATTTTAAAAGGAGAGGGGTGCGGCTTCTCAATTGAAGACTGTCCTCTGCCTCACCACTCCTGTCAGCTGTGGAATCCAACACAGCACTTTTGTCTAGAGACAGTGATGAAGTGGTTATTAAATGCAATAGAAATCATTCAGGCCCCTTTGATTAAAAGTTTCACTCTTATCTCTCTGGCTTTCTAAGTTTTTCGAAAAGAGCTCAGCAGAGACACAGAGCCAGGGAGGGAAACACTTCCCTGCTTTGTTGTTTTGAGGGGATGGGGCTTTCAAGCACATAAAGGTAGTGTTTGCCTCTAAAACAAATGTTTGCTATATTAAGATACAAACCTTAACCTTGAGAGACTGGGGACCCTGTCCTACCCAGCCTGAGCATTTGAGCAGTGATCCAAGTGAATTAAACTGTGTGGAAATGTCATCTTCTGGGTACTCATCGTGGAATAAAGCACCAAGCATTTAAGAAATAACCATTGCTTTGCATATAACACATGCCAGAGAAGGAGTGTGAAAAAAAAGTCAGCACCCTTCTATCAGCCAGCTCTTTTGAATAAAAACATAAAATATTAATTTAAATCAACTGAAAGGCATTAAAAACTTGATGTACTCCTTGCCCCAGAAGTACTCTGCTGATAAGAAACAAATTAAAAATGCAGAGTTTTCAAATAGCAAAAATGCTGCATATTTTAAATGAAGTTGGTCTTTTTATGTATAGCATTTTGGACTAAAAAATAATATTAAATGCACATAAAAATTATTACTGTAAATGGTGAAGACATCAAAGTTTGGCATCAAAGTTAAATGAAAGCGCTTGGAAGTATGTTTGTTTGATCTGTACATAAATAAGCTTAAAAAGAAGCCAGGGCACTCTTACACAGCTGGAACTGGGCAGCCAGTTCAGCTTCCTGTGCATCCCAGAGATTCTCAAAGTAGGTTAGATCCAAACATGGCCAGTACTTTTGTTGGGATGTTTGTGTTTGCCCTGCATGCTTCTCTGCCAGGGAAAATCAGTTGGCAGAAAACACAAAGTTACAGGCTCTTATAAAACACAGAGTGAATGAACTCCAGGACAATGAAATAAATTCCTCTTTCCTCTTCTGGTTTTGGAATGAGGTTGTCAAAATGAAGGTGAAAGATTGACCTTGTTGAAGCCAAGGCTCTTATTGTTACCTGTATTCCTCCTGGTTGTGTTTCACTCCCCGTTCCTGGGTTGGCAAGAAGTGTGAATTAGGAATATGAGTCAATTTGTGTCAGTAAAGATCTGCTACAGAACAGAGCCACACTAATGTTCAGTTTATTTTAGTTTGCTCTTAGAAAAAAACAAAACAAAACAAAAAGTTGAGATGTGGGATCTGCAGGAAAATGTGGGATTTAGTGCCTTTTACCAGAAGACCCCACTGTGCCTTAGGGTGATTAATTCCTACGGGAGCCTGCACTGTGCAGGCTCAGAGCAATGGCTGAGCTCTCAGAGCTCTTTGGATATTGTGCAAATATAGCTTTATATATAATATAAATATATACCTTTATCTACAGAGAGCCAAACTGCAGCTCATTTAGTTTGAGAATTGCAAGTTGTAAGCAGCTAGAAGCAAAACTCCGAAGAAAACCTCCTTGGCTCCTGTGACTTTTGTTTTTGCAGCCCAGACTTTGGGATCAGCAGACTTTCAGCGCTTAAGGGTGTGTAGCACTCAATAAAACTCATTCTTAAAACCTCTATAAATTAACCCTGTTTCATTTGGCTTCTAATCAGGGCTCTTCTATCACAAACCTTTCCCCAGAACCCTAAGCTGGAGCTGCCTGTGGCTCTGTGGTCCAAAGGAAGATGTTGTGCTTTGAAGAGCAGCTTGAAAGGCCATGTGTCACCTGGCACAGGAGAACATGCTGCTCCTTCACCTGGCCTGTGTTTGTAGCCCTGGAGTTAAATGTGCATCCTCCTCGGGAGGCACATCCCAGCCTGTGCCTTTGGAGATGGTGACTTCAAGGCTTCTACAGGGGCTGCTGCATGGGGTCACTGCAGGGCAGCCAGTGAGGAAAGTCTTAGTACAGGACTTGCCCTTCAAAAATTCAGCTACAGCCTCAGGGGGTGTGTGCCTCTGATTTACAAAGGTATTATTTTTCCCTGTTGAGAAAGTCAAAATTTTCCTACCCCCATTTCTCTTCCATTCAAGAGTTCCACAACACATGTCCCCCAAAACAATTATCTTGTTAAAACAGGGTTGCTTTTTCTTCCTGAAAATTTCCCCTGTCAGGAGCTAGAAGGAGAAACCTAAAGTCTCTGGATCACTTTCCATTTTCTTGCTGTGAGTGGGAGTATGGGATAGATGCTTTTTATGAAAATAGCTATTTTTTAAGTGAGAGAAATAAAAAGCCTCCCCTGGAATGAAAACACAGCCTGCATCCTCCCAGAGGGGTGGCAGCTGAGGTGGCAGGCTGCAATTTGGCACAGTGCTCTGCTCTTAGGGCAACATTTGCTTTTTATTTGGTGAGCCCAAATCTCCCTGGAGCCCTGTGAGAGGGTGACTGAGTCAAGGGTGGGTGGTCAGGATGAGCTCACCCCTCTGTTGCAGCACGATGCTGAGGCTGCTGGGCTTACCCGGGTGTCAGTCATCTTTTCAACCTGCTTTCCTGGCTCTTGCAGGTGTTTTTATTGCAGTTGCCACTTAGCAGCATCTGGTTTATTTTAGTTTTGCACAGTATTCTCCATTGCTTCCTTTTAGTGCCAGGTTGAATTTCACAGGGACCTGTGCTGCATCCCGAAGGAGGGCTGAAGGAAGGAGGCTGCAGAAACGGGCAGTGTTGATAACAGGCTCTCAGTGCATGGCAAGCTGGTTTTCAGGGATGAAATTAGCTCAGGAATCCTCATGGTTTTGTTTTGTGGACAAGAGGAAAAACCAGGAGGTCTCAGTGTTATCACCTGCATCTCCCTTGCCTGGGAGAGCTTCTCTGCAAGTGCAATAAATCTGTTTTCCTGTGAATGCAAGAGAGCTCTTGAAATAATCTCATTCCAATCCCTCTTGTTATTTTTAATGGATTCCAGGATGAGCTGGTTGCTATGTGTAGCTTTTTTACATACAAATTTGGGTTTGAACCCAGCTGAATATTCAGTCCAATTAAAAGCAAAGTCTTTGCTAAAAAAGAGGCAAGGGGAACAGTGGGGAAGTCTTTCATGCAAATGAACGAAACAATGAAAACAGGAGGACTGAATGTTTGTTATTCATACATATTCTTACAGGTAATTATTGTGATTTCATTCCTAAAAACTGCCCACTTTAAGAAGAAGTGATTGTATTCTAATAAGTACTTGTTTATTAAACTTCCAGTGACTGAAGTTGAATATGAATTATTAAAATGTCTGTGAGGTGCAGGGTTGTTTTTCTTTTGCCAGGTGTCTGGGAAAAATAAAAACAACAGGAAAACATGCAGCAGGAGAGGCAAAATGTAAGGCAAGAGCTGGCCCTGGATCAATGGTCCCAGTCCTGCTGGACACACAAGACAGGATCCCCAAAGTCTGCCAGCAAAGCCAGGGCTCTGTCACCTGCAGGACAGGGGTGGGGAAGGGTCTGCACTGCCCAAGGAAGCCAGCTGAGAGTTTCCTGCTCTCATAGGTAAGGCTGAGGCATATATTTCTCCTGAGAAATAAGAGGAAACTTGGGCAGGAATGAGAATACCGGGAGTGCAAAGGTAACAGCAGGTGTGTTGCAGCACATGACAAAGAAAGGAGGAGAAGGGGGTGGTCTGAGAGGACAAGTGGCATCTGTCTGTAAAAGGCACAGTGCACCCCTCCATTTCCAAGTGGCAAAAGGATTTAGACTTGGAAGTAATAACAGAGCAAGGGAAGCCTGGAGAACTCGATAGATTTATTCGTGTAAGAGGTTAATGGCTTAGCCCTTAAAATGTACCAGAAAATGCAAGGAGGTTTATGTGATGACTTTGACACATTCTGGCAATAAATGCAATGTGAAGATGTTCCATCCATTTGCCTTAAGCCTTTGACTTTACTCTGCCACTGTAGGAAACTCACCGTACATAAGAAAAGAGCAGATGTGAATTTCTGTTGCAAAATAACAGCGTTTTTCTTTAGCACAGTTTACAAGAAGGAAGCTCTTGCCTTCATTCTCGCTATCTCCCAGGCTTCCCAGCAGTGTCAGGAGCTGTTGACCAGGTTTGAGGACAAGTGTGGAAGAGATTGAAGTTTATAGAAAATCAGTGACAGGAAGAGGGGAGATCCTATAAGGACCAGGAAAAGAAAAGCTGTGATGCCTTGCAGGAAAGAGACCTTATCCTGGCCCTACTGCAGGAAAACTCCCACCTGGAGTTCCCACTTTCCTAAAGCATCAAGTCCATCAGTCTCTTGACACAAGCCAGTAGAAAATCAAACTATGTTTTTTCTTTCTTTCTTTTTTTTTTTTGCTAATGTGGGAGAATTCAGGAGAACTATGGAACCAAAATGTCCTGAGCAGGTGGTGCTCCTGGTCTTGACCAGCACCTGTGCTTTAATTTCTCCTGATCCCTGGGAGTTTGCTGCGTGGTTGTACAGTTTTGTCTGAGAGAAATGCAAGTCCAAAGAGTCTTCTTTAAGCCCAACAACCTGCTGGGTGACAGAACACAGGTACATTCATATCCATATCTTTGATTGCTGGTTATTCATGAGGTGCTGCAGGCATCTGTGCCTTTTCAGCTGAGTCCCCTGCTGTGCAGCCCTGCTTCTGTCAGTCTCCAGTAGAAAAACACTCTTTGGCCCAGTGATGTCTGCATTGCTGTTTTCTTCACGGTGCTCATATTCTGAACATTTATAATTCAAAGGTCTTCAGCAAGAAGTGACAGTTTCTTTTCTACAAAATAAAGAACATAATGACTTGTGTTAATTATTCCTCCTCGCTTATTCACTTACCAGGTCGTATATTACTCCAAGGCTTTTAGTGCCTAGGGCCAAAAAGGGTCATTACAACTCACAGCCTAATGGCCTGGCCAAAAAAATATAAGTGAGGGAGAACAAGTCCTGAGTCCTTCGCTGAGCTCTCTGGAGTCATTTTTATGGATGCCTTGGGAATTCTACAAAGGAACAGCTTGGAAAACAAACAGGATTGTTCAGTGTTGAGTATTGCTCTCGTGACATCTATGCTATTACAAAGATTTACAGCTGGAATAATTCGATCTGGGTTTTTCTCTTCCCCCCATTGACTCACATTTTGGAAAGCAGTCAGGCCCTGAGAGTTGGGTTTTTGCATAATTGAAGCACCAGAACATATTAAGTGGAACAACTAATGGGGACGAGTTTTTTTCCTTTCCTTCCAGTCTGGGTTATCAATTATGAATTAGTGGCAATCTAAGATCAAAGGGGTTCCATTTTTGCAGCTGAATTTGAGGATTTTGGAACTGAAGAGATGAAATGCAGCTAATGACTCATTTCAGGAAGGCTGAGACAGGAGATAACTGATGGGTGGAGTTAAGTGTTTGCTTTAATGTGTTTCTGACCATGGACATACATTCTCAAATGTAAAAGTGGACACTGAGATCAAGTTAATCATATAAAATGATGCTGTGAGTTCCTCTTGTGGGGCATGGCAGAGACAGCAATCTGATCTGCAGCGTTTTTTCTCAATGCTGAACATGACCTAGTTATTGAGACATGGAGAAACATGTTAAGGTTATCACCTATTTGTTACACAGAAGGCTGCTTTACATCAATACAAGTTCCATTACTGCTGAGAAAACACCTCTCTCCAGCAAGAACAGTTCAACACATGCTTAAAACAAAAAAAAATTATGGGGTTTTAAATTAAAAGTGGCTACAACCCAATGGAGGGACATTGAAAAGAGCAGCCCAGGGCAGGGCTGAGCTACATGCTGCTCCCTGAAGTGGCAAACAAAAAGCAGTTTATGATTCAAGATAGTAGATGGTGAGACAAAGATCTGGGAGCTTTAGGGAACAAACAATAATCTGCTGTGCTTTCTGCAAGGAGAGTGCAGGAACACTGGACAAAGCAGAGCAGGAGCAACAGCTGCCTTGGGTTTAAAATCCTTTCCTCCTTGAAATCCTGTGCTCCTGAGTGAGGGCCCCAGGTGGAAGCAGGTGAGAAGGGTTTGTGGTGAAGTGCTCAGCTCTTGGTGGGGGCTCTGGGGGAGTGGAGCTGCCCAGGTGAGGCTGTGGTTACCTGCTGGGGCTGGCAGGAGGAAACACCACCCATGGAGCTTCCCTGCAGCTCCAGAGGAGGAATTCCTTAACGTGGAGACTTGAAGGCAGCACGAAGAAGCTTCCAAATTGTCCTGGCAAAAGTGAGTTTCTTACTGGTGTTATAAATTTTTAATTCCTAAAGGGAAATTACCGGGGAGGGGTCTTGGGTGGGCTGCTGGGGTCAGCCCTGGGGGTGTGAAGCCCCTGTGGCTGCTCAGCATTTTTGTTTGGTTTAGCACTGGTACTGGCTACCAGCTCTTGCTTCAAGAGAACAGCAGAAAAAGTCAATTACCTTGTGTGCTTTTATGTAAGATATTTTCTTTGGCCTCAAAGTTATCATTTTTAATGGAATGTTAGATAAATTTCATGCTATGTATTTCTTATTTTGTTTGGATAATGTCTTCTAAATAGGATTTTAGATAAATATAATTTTAATTGTTTCTTATTTTGTTTGGATAATGCCTCATAGTAGGACTTTTGAAATTAATGTGTATCTATTACTAAATTATAATGGAGCAATTATGAAAATAATGAATTTATGATCACAAATGCTGTTGGAATAAAAAGGAAGGAGATTCTAATGACCTGACTCACCTTTGCTGATGTATCAGAGAGAAAATGAGACTGGGAGTACTAAATGTTATATTCAAGCAGTTTGATGTTTGGAGAGAAACTTTCAGAACTTCACACTTACATGAAATGGGAAATGAATATTTATTTTGGAATTAAAATATCATTTCCAACTGCAGAGGCCAAATGGATAAAACTTGCTTCAGCTTTCATTAAGAAATTGGTTCATGCTTTTTTCTTTTGTCTTGAGGACTTAATTTTAAGAGGGATCATTAATGAAAAATGCTTTTCCCTCCATACATTTTGCTTTTTATTAGAGTTCTGATGTAGGCAAGGTGTGTTCTGATGCTCTGAGTTGCAGAAACCTTCATTGTTATCTGGCTGTAACAATGAGCACCTGGAGATGAGAATATCTCCCTCTACAAACCAGTAAGGAATTTTTCAAATCAGTGGCTTCAAAGTTTCCTTCTCTGGATCAGTGTCTGCATTTGTTTACCTTGTTCATGTTTCTCCAAGTGTTCCTCTACTTCCTGATACTAATTTTATTCAGGTATTTGCTAATTATAAATCTTTGTCAGAAACTATAGAAGGCATGACCTGGGCATGGTCTTTTAGAAAAGAAACCTGAACCAATTACTATAAGGAAAATACTCAGCTCTTGATTAGAACTCTGAGGTAGATTTGGTGATGATTCTCTCTTTAGACCACAGTGTGAAGCTTTTTTTTTTTTTTTAAATAAGGACCTTCTAATAGCTGCAGAGCCATTGCTTCCTGCTCTGTCCTCCCCAGTGGTTTTTGGGCTTTGATGCTCGAGCCCTGTGAGCCTCTGTGCTGCTGTGTTTGCCCAGCCTGGGCTCATTATGGATCCTCATCCAGGGGCTTCTCCAGGTGAAAACATGTCACAGCAGAGCTGTCCTGCTCCCTGGGCTGAGGTGTTAAACCACATTCCATAGCTCTGCATCCTCTGGCCTCTTCCCTGGTGCTGCCAGGACATCCAGCAATTTCATTCCCTGGATTGTGACAGTGATGGGATTGAGAATCTCCTATCCCCCCTGTTTCCTGTTTGTTTTATTTGAGGTGTTGTTAACCTTTACTTGGTGCACTTATTTACTTCAGGTTTTAATAGTGTGATAAGGTCACTACAAATTTCGTGGGAGGCATTTTAAGCACTTGCACCAATAAATCACAATGTACATCACCCTTGTGCAGTTTGTCCAGAACCAGAGAAATCCATTTTGGTCCATGATATGAAGGCCAAATAAAGCCAGGGATCATAGTGAGAAAGCTTTGACGTATGGCTCTGAAAGAACCTGCACGCTTCTCCTCTATAAATTAACAGCTATTTTGCAGAACTGACAAGTAGCTGATATTCTTGGAACTGATCCTATTTGTGGCTTTTTCCCCCTCCCCTCTTCCATTCTAGTCTCTTGATCTTTCCCTTTAGAAAATCCAGAGAGTAGAAAAAGCAGTCTGTTCTCTAAAGTAGGTTTTAAAACACTGGTTGTATGGACCCATGTCACAAGTCTGGTGAACTCGTAGTGCATGAAACCCTAAAACCTCAGGGACTCTGCAGGAATATGTTCTTATCTATTCCTTTATAAGTTGGATTTTTTTTTTCTTCTTAGACATGACAGCCTTTGCAGGTAGGATCAAACCAGCCTGCAGGTCATCCTGAGAGCTGCAAAATCCAAGTGACCAGAGAGGGACAGCAGCAAGCTCTGTTCAAGGAGTGTATAAAGCACAAGGGAATGCGTTGTGGG
The DNA here is from genome assembly GCF_052056855.1 of Sturnus vulgaris. Classification (NCBI taxonomy): domain Eukaryota; kingdom Metazoa; phylum Chordata; class Aves; order Passeriformes; family Sturnidae; genus Sturnus; species Sturnus vulgaris. The sequence goes on along the minus strand of NC_142257.1, from coordinate 5,314,918 downwards.
CCACTAAACTGCACTGGCCAGGAAATGGACTCAATAACCTGGCATGTATATTCTGCTTTAATTCCTGTTGGTTTATGGCCCCTGCAGTACCCCAGGAGCCTGGCCAGTCATCTGACCTTACCCCTCCCTTTAGTGCAGCAAAATTCAAAGGGTGTTTGACAGAGGGAGGAAGAGGAGGAAGAAAGGATTAGTTGCCAGCAGTGGTGTTGGACTCTTGAACTCTCTAAATGACCCAAGAGGAGATTGAGTTTGCCTGTAAAGCCCAGGAACCTCCTGGGTTTTAAGCTAGCATTAAAAATTAAATGCCAGTTTCTCTCTTATTAAAGCTGGAATAAAGTTGCTGCCTCTTACCACATTCAGAGCAAGAAAAAGATGGAGACTTTGTAGAGCTCAGCAACTGTGTTATTGTGAAGTGCAAAAGCAGTGTGAGAAGGAAGGATGACTGTCTCCTCGAGTTTCTCCTTCATCTGTGTAGTGAGAGAAGAAAAAAACACTCTCTGAGTGAGAGACAGTGCTGTGATGTCTGCCAAACTTGCCAGAGAGCAGAGTCTGGCTGGGCTGTGTGCACAGCACACCTGATGGATGCTCAAACACAGCCTCTGTAAAAACAGGCAAGTCAGGTTTTGCCAGGCACTGCTGCCTCTCACTCAGTGTCAAATGCTCCCTGCAAGAGCAACTTCCTGAGTGATAGATTAAAAAGCAGCAAGAGCTCATCAAAGTCTGGATACATCTCTTTTAGGGAAATAAAACTTTGTCACTTTGGAAAACTGCAGGGACTGGGTGAATTTTTCCAAGGCCTGAGGGTGAGGCAGCTTCCCTCTCACCATTATGGATGTGTTTTGGGTACACATAACCATTGCTGGTTCTGCCATTTTAATTTCAAGTCCTTGCCTGATGTTCTTCTGAAGAACTGCAGCTCCTAGAAATGTCTGATTTGTTTGTTTTCAAAGGTACAAAACTCTTACCATCATCTGCATAGGTGTATCTGACTTGTCTGCATCAGGCTGGGAGAAAAGCCAAACCTTTTTTATTATCAAACCCTAGGATTTTTTCTCAAAGTACACATATTTTTGGAGCAATAGGGCTGAGACTAGGTGATGCACAGGACCTATGTAACCTGATGGAGGTCCCTGTGACAGGAGATAAAACAGTTGTTCTTGTGCTATGAAATCCAGGGAACGGGGCCAGAGGTTGGATGTGCCCTTGCTGCAACCTGCCAGAGGTGCAAACCACAGCTGTCACTGCAAGGAACAGACTGGAGCCAGAGGCACTGGGAAAAGGGACACTCCCCTTTGAGCAGGGTCAGTGTCTCAAGGCACTGGCCATGGTCATCACCGTGCACTGAAAGCTGCAGCTCCACAGCATTTTCCATGCTCTCTCAAGGTCCTTAGTGCCTAACTGTTCTGATAATCATCTTTTAATTTTTTCCTGACTAACTACGTCCATAACTTCTTTTCTTCAGTAAAAGTCTGCTTAATGCACAGCCATGTTGTAAAGTGAAGCTGCAGCTTCAACATGCCCAAGCCTAAAAGAAATGTTTGTTCAAAAAAGATCAATTTCTCAGGGAAATTTGCTTTGATTTGCAAAACAGAAAATGTATTAATTTATCTGCACCGTTTCTTTGACAGGTCCCTATTTCACCCTTTTTTGTGTAGCAAAAGTTTATTTTTAATAGGTTTATTGCTTTTTGGTAATTTATTTCCAAAGTTCTCACTTCAGTGCTACTGCTCTGATCTGGAGTACAGAAAACTAATTCTTTTTACAGTAGTCTATTCCTTTTACAAGTCCTCATTTTAAGTGTAGCTCAGCTGTATTACAAATAAAAGTATGTGGTCCTAGAGGGACTGCCAAGGCTCTAATTTAATATTGTACTGGAGGCCTCGTAACGTCAGCGCTGCCGGATCGAGGGTTTCTCTTTGGAGCCCTCCTGTGTCCCAGGGGCAGCCACGAGGCTCCAGGCTGGCTGCTGCCAGAGTGGGATGCTGCTGGGGGTGTGTGCTCACTCTCCTGGCTTTGGATTTTTCAGTCTCTGAGCCTCATTAATGGAAATGAATCCCCAGAGTGAAAGCGCATCTCGAGAATCTGAGTGTGGGGAGCGGTTGAACTGGATGATTTTAAAGGTCCCTTTCCACCCAAACCGTTCTGTGACTCTGTAATAAATAGGAAAGAACTGTGTGTAAAAATAATCTGTCACTGCCAGGGTTTCATGGTGAGAGCCTCTGCTGTGAAGGCACCAAACCCCACGGAGAGATCCTCAATTCCCTCTGCTGATGTGTGTGCAGTCCTTGGCAGATCACAGTGCCTCAGGACAGGATACCTGAGTTTCCAAGGCATGGTTCTGTGTGTGCCATTTGCTTTCTGTTAATTCCTTCCTTCAGTGCTTTGAGAGAATTTGAGGGATAAAACCTTACAATTTGTGGTTTGGCCCCTGTAGAATAGATATTTAAATGGAAATAATAGTTTTGTAAGTTATGATAGAAAATGATCCACATTTAGGAGTGGGGTTAAGACTACTCAGCATCTCACAGTGCCGCTAAAATCCACCATTTTCTTCATCTATAGGATGATGCAGAGCTCTGGAAAGCTTTTTCTTACCTCCTGATTTTTTTCCAAAATTATTCTACCTTCACTTCCGAACTTCCTCCTCCTCCTCTGGCTACTTTTCTCCGGGGAAGTTTCCTTCTCACTGCTGACAGACAATGACCTAGGTCTCGTGCATGTTTTCTGGGGAAAGCACTCAGCTGATGCTCCTTATTCTCCTGTTTAAAGCTGGACATGGCTCAGCAGAACTCAAACACTTTGCCCTTGAGAGTAGATCTCCAATTCCAAGGTGCACCTTTACCACTGTGTTTCATGCTCTGCAGACTGAGGTGCCTGTCAGGATTTCCTGGGAGCTGTGGGGATGAGTTGATACTTTCCACCTCTCTTCTGCCTGCTGACAGGGCACTTACCATGAAATGCTGACTGGCTCCATTTCATTTTGCTTGTGTCATGTTGGCATCTCAATCCTTGTGAAACCAGAGACCCTGTTCCTTTTGCAGGACTGGATTCTGTGTGTACTTACAGTGGGCAATGGTTGGACCTGTAGGAAGAAGTGATCTGGGCAGCCAAGATGAAGGGCAAGAAACAAAGATATTTTCCCTTTTCCATGGGGAATTTAAGGCAGAGAGCGGAGAGGAGCAGCCCTCCCTAGGGAGCTTTCTAGAAGCCCTAGCAATGACTTTGAGGCTGCTCTGGATGTTGGTGGCAACAAAAGAAGGATGTGAAAGTCTGTGAATCTTCCCTTGCTTGGGGACGAGTGGGAAATGGGATTTAATTGTCTGAACAGCACAGGTTACTTTTGAAGCAACTGTTTATTGTCATTTACTTTGGTGCTATTTCTGCACTGTCAGCACTCAAGTCCCTAAACTTTTGACATAGGATGAGAACCCTTGTGTGAGGCTGGTGAGATTCCATGGGAGCACATGGAGCTGGAGGTGATAGAGGGAAAGGGCACAGATTCAGGATGTCATTGATAAATATGCTTCTAATTGTTACCTTGCTTTGAAAGACTTTGTGAAAGTGTGGACATATGGACTCCCTTAGCATTCCGTTGTTTTCAAGAGGCATATTGTGAGTGGGTGAGTGTTTGATAGGATGGAAATAAGGAAACCAGAATTTTCCCAAATGGTGAATCACTTCTGGTTCTCCCATTAACAGAAGGTCTCCTTCTCAAGGTGACTTTATTAATTGGGCCCTTTATCATCTCTTGCATCACAGAGGAAAGTGAAAAGATATCAGCAACTCTGTGTGGCCCTGCAGACAGCTACCGTCTGCAAAATCATGCACTTTCCATCAAAAAGTAATTAAATTAGCCCAGATTCCATAAGTAATACAGCTGGATCTCCCTGGCACCTCCCAAGAGAATCATGCTCTAAGTCAAAAGCACTCAGAGACCATATTTGTAAATGAAACAATTATTAGTTTAATTCAGTCATCAAATTAATTTTACAGAAGAGGGAAATGCCAATCACTGGAGGAGGAGGCAGCAGAGTGTGGCTCCCACCTGCTCAGGCTCCAGCAGGACTGATGGATGCAGGGAGAGGATGGACAGACTGACTGACCACTGGTGGTGTCCAGACCACCCTGAGCCAGGAGCAGCCCATCATTCTATTCTCTCCTTGCTTTTCTAGATCGAATTTTTACTTTATACAACAGCACTGAAGATACATGACCAAAGGGCAGTTTCTTGGCTGCCACAGCTGCTGTATCCCATAAGCTGCAGGGATCACAGAGAGGTTAAACCAGGAGCAAGCCAGGGCTCCTCTTCGTGCATCAGGCACTGAAGGGAAGGAGTCATGACACCCAAATTAGAGCCTGGTAGGGCTGTAGTCAAACCACATCCTGAGCATTGCCATGAAGTGCAGTAAGTGGCCTGTCACATGCAGTTTGCTGGTTTGCTCATCCCCTGCCCTGGAGACAAAGTGTGCACAAGGAATTATTTGCAGCAGCAGGAATTTTCCCAATAACCATATACCTTCCTGCCTGCTGGAAAAAGCTAGCTGAGATGTGGAGATAGTTACAGCAGAGGGGGTAGTGAAGGTCTTTTAATCAGACAGCCCCTGGAAACTCTTTGATAGGGACAGAAAAACATGGATGCCAAAACCTCTCTGTTGGAGCCTAGAAACCTGGGATTTTTGAGCTTTCTGTGCTTTCTGGCACTGACCCCATGGAGAACACTGCTTTTGACCTGGGGCCTTGGAAAAGGCCTCCAAATTTGAGTAATGGAGTTAAAGTCACAAGTATGTAGTTGAAATATAAGTGTGCGATTTCACATAGTGAAGGGTTTAAAATTTAAGGGGTTTATAATGTAGTAATAGTTATGGAACAAGAGAAAGAATTTTGAGTATTGTTTCCTTCTGTGTTCTTCCTTTTTCTTCATGGTTTCAGGTAGTAGTTTCTGGTTGGACAGTCAGTGCAGTTAATGCACTACAGGTCACAGGAGTTTGGTTATTGGGTCAAAAGCACAAATAATATACGTGCTAATTCTCTATTAAACTGTTTAGCTTTAAGAAACCTTGTAACTAGCTGGATTCAGCTCCATTTTGCTCACTTTTAGCTGGTAGCTAAGAGTGTTGCAAAACTCTCTGTACTTTAGATAAAATTTAATAAACAACCAAGCCCAAACACAAAAAAATTCGTCTCCTTCGTGCTTTTAATCCTAACTCTGAGTAAAGAAAAAATAAAATTAATGGCTTGTTTGTAGTTAAGTAGGGCAAATACCACCTTTACACTTTTCCTTTGATTTATTTTTCCTGTCTTACTCTGCATCAGTCTTTTCTAGGAGTCAGGACTGGGTTTAAGTATCTCCTTTTCAGTGTCCATATCAACTGCACTGCTCTCCTGAGTGGGTGCCTTTTCTAGGCTCTTTGGGAGTGCTCATTTTTCCTTGCACCAGTGGATGTGCTTGTTCCATCTATATTCAGCTTGTCCTAAACTTGATTGATTTCTAGAGTTCCTCTACCTTCTGTAACTCTTTACCTTTATGGGCTGTCTCTGGTACCTAAATTTTTCACAGTTGCTTTCCTAAAGGTATTTTGCTTTCTGCCCAGCACTTTTTATCATTGGGATTAGATTCAAGTACTGGTTATATTCGATTTTGATCTGTACAGTGTTGATTTTTTTTGCCACACAATTTATTACCTTGACTGATCTTCACTCTCCTTGTATTTATGCCTCTATGCAGGTTTCCCTGTATGGTTTGGTTGGTGGGTTAACTACTTGAAATGTGACGTTTGACAGTTGAGGGGCTTCTTTTTGCTGGTATACATGGATGCTTCAGGCAAAGTGACTTGAAATCTTGGGTTGACAGATGAAAAAATAAACTTCTTATTGTGATTTTTTTCAATTGGTTTATGAAACCCAGCACTATATGATTTCCTTCACTACTTCATGCAGTAATGAACGCTTAGACCCAGGCATGCAATCAAAGTTGTGAGAGCTTAGTGTGTTTGAAACTTTGGGTTGGGTACCTTTCTTGTCCAGCTTTGATCCAGACTTGAAATAAGGCAGGAGGGAGCCCTTGGAGGTAAATCCTGTGTGGTTACTGCACTAAAAAGAGAGAGAAAGGACAGCAACACACATGGACCTCTATGAGGAAAAAAGGCCAACTTTATTGTACAGACAGTTTGTATTTAAAGTGTGTTAGTGCAGCCAGGACAGGACAGGAGCTCATTGGACAATTGGGAGAAACATCCCTGGGACAGCACCTCAGGATGTGTCCCACGGGAAAGACACCAGGGGTTAATCTTTATTATGAATTCCACTCTGTTTGTCACCATGTTCTCACCCTGGGAGACTCCTCCCTAACTGAAGCTGCAGTCAGCTTGTCAGCCTGGGAATGGGCCTGAGAGTCAGGAGAAATCCAGGCCTGAAAAGAATTTCCAAGCTGTAATTCCCTAGCTCTCTAAATGTGTGTGTCCACAATCCTGAGTGCTCCATGTGGGGAGTTTTGTCATCCACATGGTTGCTATTAATTGTAATGATGGTTGTGATTCTACATTCTCATGGATCAGGTTGCACAATTACCCCTTTGGTGCCCTTAGAGCATCTCTTGAGGTTCCCTCTTCACTTTTTGCCATCAGCCAGAGCACCTGCCTCCCCTCTAGAGTCCCCCATGGGATCCACTTCACCATTCTCCTCCAGCAGCTCTCATTATCTGGGGTATTTCATCAGTATTTACCTCAAGGAAAAGATCTAAATAATCCTGCCAAGGCACAGTAACAAAATCTGGAAGGGGCAGTGTGAAGTTGGCACCCAACACACACAGCAAAGCCCTGTCAAGTTCCCTCTCACCCTTCCCAGGGGTCAGGCTCAGTGTGACCATCACAGTCAGGCATCCTGTTCCAGAGGGATGTGCTGGATCCAGAGCTGGGACCACCAGCACCATCCATTCCAGCATTTGAGTTTCTGTGCTGTTCCAGGAGTGCCCTTCAGTTTGGCTCTGGATGTGATGAGAGAGAGATGGTCTACAGGAAGCTGGCAGAGGGAAGGGGCTTTGTCCTGGACATCCCAAAATCTTCCTGCTGGCCAAGCTCTGCTTCCCAGCCCTGGGGCTGAACCACCCCTGGTGCAATCTGCAAATCCTGCTGGTGGCACTCCACGGAGGGATCTGACCCCAGCTGCAGTTTCCTTGCCCACTTAAGCGTGTTTATTTAGCTTTGCCAAAAAGGTGGTGTGTGAAAATAGCTTTTATTACCAGAAAAAGAAGTTTGCAATGAAACCTGTCTCCTTGGGTGCACTAATTCTATTTTACAAAGAAAGAACATATTGTTTTAATTAATCATATGAAAGCAAAATTAGCATGATTATGTGAAAGGTGCTGTAAATCATTCTGATCCACATCATTGAACAAAGAGCACTTAGTTATTCCAGAGTTGTTAAAGATTTTATCTACCCAAGTGAAAATTCAATTAGCACAAACCAGTCTCATATAAAACTAAGGATTCTGACTGCAGGAAAAACTTTGTGTGTGAGTACTACCTTGTGCCAGTTTGATAGATTACTGTAATTAACTGTATCCCACGCAAGCTAAACAAAATTTACAGAAATGTTGTTGTACAAAAGGAATATCTTCTCCCTCATTCTTGGCTAGAAATTCGAATAGTCTCCATAATATCGTTCTGATGATCCTAATCCATGTCAAAGTAAAAAAAGAAAAAAGAAGCTGCCAAAAATGCAGAGGGCTCTGACACTCACTGTTTGGGGTTTTTCCCCTTCCTGCTGCATCAGAAACAGGAACTGCACTTAATATGTCTCAACTTGAATTAAATTAGTTAACCCAAGATGTTTCAATTAAGTGACTTGAATTAAATTAGTTAACCCAAGACATTAGTAGAGAAAGACAAACCAAGAAAGAAATGAGATTGCTTAGCTAAAAAGGCCATATTCCTATTCCTGGCCTTCCTGGGAAACTGGCAGAGTGCTAGAGGGACAGAAATGGGGAGCACAGCAAGTTATGCCAGAAATGCATCACCCCTAGTGTAAAAATAACTGCACAAATAAACATGTTTGTTCTTGGATGTTTCTTTCCTCACCTGTTAATTGTATTTGTCAGGCTTTGGCTGAGCTCTCCTCCTGCAGGGAAGAAGTGCTGTTGCTGTGTGCAGGGTCAGGCTCTTTGCTGGTCCCTGTGTGCAGTGACATATTGATACAGCTCTTGGGCTGAGGGTGGTTTTTGTGTCACTGCCACCCCGTGATACTCTTGGCTTGTCTTGCAAAACACTTTGTTAAGCAAATAGTAGTGACCTGTTCTAGTGAGAGTGGTCAGGTAGAGAGGAACTGGTAGTTCTGTTTTAGTATTCCAGGTTAAGCAGAATGTGCCCTGTTCCTTAGCCGCACATAACTGGGGAAAATTTGGGGAAGATTATCATTATTATCCCCAAAGATTTGTACAACAGTCTCCTGTGGACTGGACCATGAGTATTGGGGAAGGCAGCCCTTTAGGTTAACTACTGTAACTACTACATTTTCTTGTTGAAAATGTGGTGGTCCAAGATATGACCTGGTAGTGTCTGGTGTCTGTCCTTTGTCTCATCTTGGGTTATCTTTCCTGTGGAGAAGTAGGAAAAACCGTGATAAAATTGTTCAGTCTGAAGGAAAAAAGGGAGAATGAAAATCCACTTCTCTTTGGATGCTTGGGTATAAAATGTGACCAGTCTCTTGTGTCAGTTGTTTGCTTTGATTGGATTTTTTGTGTATTTTGAACTTCCTTTCAAATATAACTAAATTGTCCCAATTTGGATGTGAAGATGGCTCTATTTGCCAGAAGTGGCACATATTGAGGGTCATGGCCCTTGCAGCAATACCACACCAGACTGTCTGACTAATGGGTTTTCTCTTGCTTTTTAGCCTGAAAACAAAAACACATGAATGTAAGTAAGCCTTGAATTGTAAAATGGGTTGGTGCATGTCTCTGGACTCCTCAAACTGCAACTAAGCCTTGTGGCAGATCTTGGCATGTTTGATAATCAAAAGAGTGCCTGGGTGAGATCTCTGTGAGCCCTGCCCATCCTATGATCATCCTTATTTGATTCAGATGGGGAAAAAAAATCCTTACAAATTGCAGAATTGCTGGCACTGCTTTCTGCAGCACCTTAAAATGTCTTGGACTTCTCCCAAACATGAAATGGCCTGGTCTGATTCTACTTCCATTACAGCTCAAGCACTGGAAGTCCTGGGGTCAGATCCTCAGCTGGAATAAATGAGGATTGCTCTGATTGCAGTCAAAGGTCTCTGCCAGGAGGCATCAGCGCTGCCTTCTTTGTTTTTAAGGGAAAAAGTGGGCAAATGGAACTGGTAGCAAAGAGAATACAAATGTCTGTAGATATCTGCAAAGTAAGTAAAAATGTGGCGGGGGAGTGAGGGGGAGAAGATGGGAGCAAACACTTGAAATAGCTGTCAGAGAATCATAAAATCGTTTAGGTTGGAAAAGACCTTTAAGATCATCGAGTCCAACCTTGCTGTCACTGCAGTTTAGATTACTTAAGTGAAAACATTTACCTGCAGCACAAGTGAAAGGTCTGTGTGTGTGGCTAAACTCATGTTTGAGCTTGTTCCCTTGGAGGTGAACAGGCAGGGAATTCCTTTTTGTACTTAAAAAGGAAAAAAACAAGTATAAACCTCCACAAACGAACATCCCCCTCGTGCTATTGAGGATATCACTGGGGTGTGACAGCTACACCCTCTGTACTATCCCCCCATCCCACAGCAGCTCTGTATCTCTCTCCAGAGCAAATCCCCCTTTCTCAGCAGTTTACCTCCCCTGCCAGTTTAATTTCAATACAGTTGGATTTCAGGCTTCCTCCTCTTAATCCCCACTTATTTCTTTAAACAGAAACGGTCAACCATTTTGGGGCAAGGTGGATTAGTGGAAGTGTTGGCAGAGAGCAATCCCTGTGTGGGAAAACCCTCAGCGTGCTTCCTCCAGTGCCAGATTAGCTGGGCTGGCCCCTGCTGAGTGAGGAAATGGGTCATTGCTAATGTTTAATTTTGCTTTGCTGAGATGGGCTGTGGCTGCCTTAGCTCAGTTATTTTGCCACTCATAAGCCTCTGTTCCTTCCAATAGCAGGATGGCAGTGGTGACACATTTACAGATCTAAAATGGATCAGTTGTGGATTTTTTTTCTCTCAAATTTTGCACTGGTTTAAGTCATTCAGTAATTTCTTCATCCTTTTCTCTTTGGCCCCCTAACACTCTCCTGGTCTGTTTGCTGACTGAACAGTAACTTGTAATACTACAGCTGTCACATTGTGGAGTTTATTTGCCTAGTCACTTTTTGTTTTGCAAAATTAATTAGATAAGGATAGATTTAAGTGACTGTGGAAGTCGGTGATGAAACATTACGTTCTCATTAGCTGGAATAATTCAGTTGCTCTGCTGTAATCTGCAGAATATCCACAGAGTCAACAAGATGGATGTGAGTGAGAGGAGGGGAAGTTTTGCAGTGACCTCTTGCCAGGGGGTGGTGGTGGGATGGTTCCTTGCAATCAATATCCCTCCTTTGGAAAGGGCATCCTTCCTGGTCTGAGGAAGTGTGACCAGGAGGCTGCTCCTGATTTTCAGGAGCAGAGTCAGCACTTCTGGTGCATCTCCAAGGCACTTGGCTGTCCTCCCTTCCCACTGCTGAAGGGTCCCTTCCCCCCCGACATTGCAGATTTCCCACTTAAAAAGGCAAAATTATTTCTTCTTTTACAAAAGGAGAAAAGGTGAGAGGAAACCAAGTCAGACAGAAGTGTGTGTAGCAAATGGGATAGAGTTTTGGTTTTGGGCTCATATGTCCAAGCATGTGTGATTTGAGCACTTTGAGTTGCTTTTTGTCATCACAAATGGTACCATGATATAGGTAATAAAAAAATAGGATGGCTTTCTATTGGGATTAATTAAGAGCCAAATTTTATATCAGAGCAAAAATAGGACTTCAATGTTCTTCTAGATCTGAAAAAGTAGATTTTTGGGGACCTCAGTTTTAGAATTCATGTTTCCATGTGCAGATGGCTGTTGTGGAGGCTAAATGGAAATCTTCCATGCTTCCATGTGTGAGGATGGAGCTGTGCTCCTGCAGAGAGGATGAGCTGTCAGGAATGTTGAGCTGCAGCCTGGGAGCAGAAAGGTGATTGAATTCCTGGGAGACAAACAGCTGGAGCTGCACTGACTGGGGGCATGGATCTGGGGCTGGAAGAGTGCCCCTTTAAATAATTGCTGAGGAATACAGCACTAGGGATGCAAGGACAGAAAACAATGGCAGGGACAAAAATGCACAGCTAGGGAATAGTCTGAGAGACTGGAATGAATCATAGAGTGAAAAACAAACCAGACCAGGGGAAAGTTCTGGGGTTATAGCAAATAATGATGCACCTCTGCTGTAGAGAGCCTTGAATGAAAGGCTCTTGGTGAAAGTGCTTTATAAGCTGTACACCAGGCTGAATTCCCACTGAGGCCAATGGAATTGCTCCCATTTATTTTTTTTAATGAGTTGATTTGGGCATCAATGGCCATGTTTTGATCCCCTGTGCTTTGTGGATGTTTTCTTACTCTGCTGGACAAATAAATGAGTTGGTTTCAGCTGGACTGTTCGAGCACCAAGATTGTTAATTGTGATTTAGGTTATTCCTGTTGTGGTTTACCATCATGAGCTGTCATGGGATTGAGAAGCTCTTTGCCTACCAGAGCTTTAAAATGCATTTCTGCTCTGGACACAGATAATGTTCTGGTGCTGGCAGGGCTGTAGTACTTTAAGGAAAGATAGAGAGCTAGAAAATAGAACTTACCTGCACCTGTGGGGAGAACATGGCAGATTTCTTTTAGCTGAGAAATCAAGACTGGTGGTGGGAGCTTGTCAAATCAAGGCTCTCTAACCATTTTCTTCAAACCAGCACAAGAAATTCACCTGGATTAGATGCATGACCTAAGTAAAATTAATTCTTTAATCTCCTAATGATACCAAGCAATTAGCTTGTCAGGTATTTGTAACTGACTCAAAAATATTTATAATTTTTGGACTTGAAATGGAAAAGACCATTTTGTACTAATGCCTTTAAAACTGCCAGACATTCAGCTGACAGCAGAAAGAATCTGAGGAGCAGAATGCCTTTAGTGGAGGCCATGCAGGGGTCAGATTCAGATCCCCATCTCCAAAGCTCTGCTGGATCTTGAACCCTTGCAATATTCTCTCCCAGACCTTCTGGTTTGGGTAGTGCCATGATGCTGGCACCTCTTTGCTTTTTCCTTCTTTCCCTCTAAATTACTAATTGCAGCTATCTCTGTTCATCTGAAAGTTTGCTATGACCACCTACCACATAATTGCATATTTGAGTGTAAATCGGGAAAGGCACCTGGGGCTTGAGTTTTATTGTCAATAAATCATCAGGACAATGTGGGAGCTGCAGCAGGATGAGGTGTACCTGTGGGCCAAAGGGGTAGGACGCTGTAAGTGCAGTGAAGCAGGAGAGTGGAGAGGAAAAAAAGGACTAATTAATGCTTATTGAATAAAACTATTCTGCTCTTTATCTGTGGGAATTAGATTTAGAAAGAATTAGATTTAGAAGAGGCTCGAGCAAGCTGATTCAGTGACATGGATTTTGGTGTAGCACTGAGGCCAGAGTTGTTTGCAGAAGCAGACACCAAGGTCGTGTCTTTGAACTACACATGTTTTTGATGGGAATAAAAATGAAAGACATTTGTGGTGTCTTTGAACTGGTATCAAAAACAAGAACTGGAGGTCGCAAAGTGACAGTGAAGGACAGGATGCACCCGAAATATTCGTGACAAAAATTTCTTCAGCTGGGTAGAGCTTGGCACTGCAGAAGAACTTGGCTGCATAAAAATACCCTGCAAGAAAAGGCTGGGAGGGAGCAGAATGGGTCTGCTTTAGGAAAACAGTGCTGTAGCCTGTAAATCAAATTGTTAGGAGTGATGGCTGGGCCAGTGCCTCCAAAGTCTGCTGTGGAGAGCAGCAGCAGCCAGGCACTAAAAGAGGACCTGGGTCCAAAAAGGCACCTCCACAGCCTTGGCAGGGCACAGATGCTCCTCTCCTCTGGTTTAGTGTAAAGGACTGGCAAGCTGGTGGGTGAGGTGAGGGGGCAGTGGGAGTTCAGTGCTGGTTTCTATTTTCCCCTGCTCTCCTGCAGCTTTTCCTGGAGGTTTACCCCTGCAGATTTGCTGTGTCCCTGCAGTACAGCTGCTGCTTGATCCAGCAGCATCCCTGTGTGCTGTGCCATGATGGGCATGCCCAGCTGCCCGGGGAAGGACAGTGCTTCCATCACAGCCATGCCACTGGCAGGGCTCCTTCCCTGGTAGATTCTTGTTTTTTTGGTGCATGTACCCTGTGTGCAGCAGTGGAGCTGGAGCCAGGAGTCTCCCTGAGACAAAGGCAACACAAGGAGAGCCTTTGATGTTGGGAAGGCTGAGCCAAGTGTCTTGAAACAGATCATAACAGCCAAGTGTCTAAAATACCCCACAGTTTTTTCCTCATGGACAGTACACGGCTGCAACAGGGCCCTGCTGAGACCCCTGACTCACCTCTCCAGCTCTTCCCACCCTGTGTGTTACAACTCAGCTGATGCAGAGCCCCTCAGAACTCAGCTGAGCTTAAGGAAAAAAGTTTGCCTTGACTGTTTATGTGTTGTTGGTTTATCCCCACTTACTGACCTTTCCTGGCTACTTGCTCACCCTTCCCTGTGATGCCTCCCTCCTGTCTGTGGTTGTGTCAGCCTTATCCATCCATCGAGAGGGAGTGTCCTCAGGCAGGGCTGTCACTCTTGAAGATTGACAAAAGGAAGGGCATTTGTCCTTTTGTCTATCACTGTGATAAGCAAATCCAGTGCCAGTCATTTGCATGCAGGGAGGATGGTTTCATTAAGAATTTCATTAAGATGGTAATGTTTAATGTTTCCTGGAAAAAATGAGTTTTTAGGTTGTTCAATTATATAATTAAAGTCAGAGAATTAGGGAAGATTGCAAGCTGCTTGCATAATGTGGGCAAGTTTAATGGTAAAACTTGTAAATAAGTTCAAAGGAAATGAGCTTTCTTTATGTTGCTTGCCTTGAATGGAGTTTGTCTCCTGCAAGGGTGAGGGATAAGAAGGGCAGACGAGCACTTAACAGGCTCTGACAGGGGAATGCACTAACAGACAGGTGTCAGTTTTCTCTGAGTTGGAGCAACAGGAGATGGGTGACCTGGTAAAATGCAGAAAGTGCTGCCAGGCTGGACCAGGCTGTTCTGTGGGCTGTGCCCAGGCTGGGATTTCAGAGCCCTTCTTTTATGTTATTTAGCACAGCACTGGGTTACAGGTGCTTTGCAAGGTGGTTTTTCCCCTCTGCTGTTCCATGTCTGTGGGGTGGAGATGCTGCTCTCAGGTTGGGCTGGACCTGGCTGCCTGCTCCGTGTGTGGTTTCCCAGAGCACAAGAGGATCTGAACCTGGAGTTCATTCGTGTCCCCATGGCTCATGAGGCTCCCTGACTCCTGTCCTGCCCCAAAACCACTCATCTGTACGTGGGGGTCCCCCAGGGAGCTGCTCTGCTCCTGCTGCTCGGGGTTAGCAGCCCCACGTAGCTATTCCAGAAGATCTCCAAGTCTTTTCATAGCATCCCTCAAATGTCAGTCCTGAACAGTGACATATAAAGGAAATTTATTAGGGAGAATTCCCTGCAGAAGCTCAAGCAGTATAACACCTTAAAAAGGAAATGGTGACCTGACAGAGCTGCAACAGTGCCATGTATTATGTGCCTCTCCTTTAGTAGTTTATATCGGTTATTTTAAGGAAATGACCATTTTGGATGCACCATTATTCTTTATAAAGAAGATCTATATTCGAGGGATTTCAGAATGACAACTGTTTCCTCCTTGCTTATTTTTCCTGGTTTTCACAGTGTTCCAGTTCATTTTGTTGCAGGCTTTTATTTTGTTTAATTCATGACTTTTGATTGTTGTCCAGTATATTAATATTTCATATGGAAAATAGTTTATATGAACTAATTTATCCAGTACTCTTTTTCTCATTCAGCTTGTGAAATATTCACAAAAAAATCCTTTAATTTATTAAATCCCATCATTTTTCCCCCAACTCAATATACATTTTAAAACCATTCCTTGGGTTGTGAGATGGTTTAGAGCATTTCTTTTGGAGCATATGGTAATGTTGCATTTTTGGACACAAGCTCAGGCTGTATATTTTCCAGTGCTAATAGTCTGGTCTTGGTGGAAGAGTCACTTCAGCCTCTGAATGAGCTTTTGCCTCAGTATTTGTTTCCATAGATGAACACTTTTGATTATTTTTTTTTTCTTCCCCCCCAACCTTTGTGCATTCAGCAAATCTTCTCAGCACATTGACAAGAATGATGCATAGGTCTTTCATTATTATTTATCTGCAATGTTTTATGCATCAATGAATCCCATATTTGCCTTCTGCCTGATAAATACTTGGCTGCAGGGAGAAATGTACCCACCTGGTCATTAGCAGTCAAAGAATGGTGCGTCCTAGGAGAATACTGCTGGGTCAATAAAATTGTGTCTAGGCATTATGCTGGACAAAAGGGGATTACTGGGGTATTGAATGGGAGGTGAGTGATTATTGATTGAAGTATCTGTGTTTTGAAATAGCTCTGAATAAAAACATACCTCTCGTGTTGTCACTTGCCAAACTTCTGGTTTTTCTCTGTGCTAATGGAAAGAGTCCTTCTGTGCTGCTCATTAACAGTGATGATATTCTCCTGATCAGTTGTGGAGCCTGCCCTGTGTGGTGTTTCAGATTTGATTTGTGGTTCTGAGTTGTTGACAGTGAAGCTGTGAATATTGGGACTCACAGGGTCCAAAATGCACCTTGTGGATTTGCCCCTGACCCGTGGGTCCAGCCGGGGCCAGCCCTTGCCCCACGGCTCAGTCTGGCAACAACAAAGTTGTCTGGAGCAGCTCCCTGCTTTAGCACCACTCTCCATTTAACATTTCTATGTTTCCTGTCATCAGAGCATTGAGAAGATTGGGAATATATTTTGCTTCCCAAATTCCCCGGAGGGATGGGATTTCTTACTGCAAAGTAGTTAAGAATGCTGCATAGATGGGGAAGATTGATGAGCAGTAAGTAAAATATTTAAAGACGTGTGTAAGACAAGCTTTGCATGGTATCCATTTATCATCTTGAGTAGATTTCATCTCCGAGCTGAGTTCAGACTTTTAAAGGAGAAAACGAGAGCCTCTGCTCTTGGAACTGCAGCTTTAGAGAACTTCAAGGAGCAGCAGCCCCTGCAAAACGAGTCTATCTGTGGATCTTTATTGAACTGTTACTTGCTCCACTTTATTGCTGCAAAGGCTTGGTCGCTGCTGATGGCAAGAGGGACACAATCAGACATTTCAACAGTGTAATTACTCTGCTGTGGAGGCAACAAAGTTGTTCCAAGGTCGTGTTGTCACATCAGAGCAGGCTGTTTCCTGCATCTCATTTTTATGCCCACACACAAAGAGACACTTTTCTGGCTGATATTTATAGAGAAGTCCTACAGTCATTTTAATTATGCACAACATACTGATGCCTGCTTCACTGATCATAATTGCAGCTCTGACCTGTTTTATTTTGTGATTTAGATGCTTTCTCTTAAGCCTTGCTCTGGGCTATGATTTACAGCAGCAGGTACTGGAAGTGAGGAGACAGCCATTGATAACAGCTTTGGCTGGGGGAGGCTGGGACGAGCTGTGGGCTGTCACTGAAGGGCTCCTACATGTCTTGAGCAGCATTGCCATGTCTCAAAGCCCTGGAGGGAAGAGACCAGGTGTTTGAAACGTGGCCTGTCCCATTCTGCTCCCGTGGCCTGTCTGGCCATCCCCTCTAACTTTGCTTCCCCTCCTAGCACTTTCCAGTCTGAAAAGTTCTCAGCCAAAAACCTTCACGCTCTGTCTGTTCCTTCTGAAAGGGATTTTATTTCTGATCTGAATGATTGGTCATGCAGAGGCAAGTCCAGGAGCAAGGTGAATGCCCTAGCCCTAGGCATGGTGGCATCCAAAAAAAAGCATCCCAGCACTACTGCAGTGCCCCTTCCTTTTGTCACATTAAAGTTTCACTAAGAGGAGAAAACCATTTCTTGTAAAACAAGGAAATGTAGGAACGTGGCATCTCGCAAGCAGCAGTGCTGCCAGTCTGCATGTTGTAGCAAAAGCACCCCCGGGGAGTGTCTGGGGAGACTTAATTTTTTAAATCCCTTGTCATGTTGTTATACCACTCACTCGTTTACCAGCAGAGGTGTCAGAACACAAGTTCCATGGGACCTCTGCAGTGCTTGGCAACAAAACATTTGTCACCTAATGCTTTTAAGTGGTTCCCCAGGGCAGGAAAGATGTGAGTGTTTGGGAGGGAAGATGACCCATTTCCATTTCCAGAAGTCTTCCTCAGATGGAAGCTTTGCTAGGAGGGATTTCTGCTGAAGGAGGAAACACAGGATGGAACAAAGCCTTTGGAGAGTTGTCTTTCTGTGGAATGTGGGTTGTGTGTTTGTGATTAATAGGTCAGGGCTTGCATTTGTCCTATCACATTCAAATCCACCCTAACCAGCACATCAGTACATGATCCCTCTGCACACAGACCTTATGGTGGATCTCCTGAGCTGAGTCTGGAATCATGAACCCTAAAATTGAGTAATCCCATGTCCTGGGGCTCCGAGGAAGACCATTCTGGCTGCAGCAAAGGCTTGGGACATTGCACAGGGTGAAAGGATCCTGGTTGCTGAGTTAGTGAAGTCACCAGGTCCCTCTCTCACCTGGCAGGTACAGGGACCTAACTGATCCCTGTGGCTGCTCCCTGAACTGAGAGCAGTTCAGCTCTTGCTATGCATATTCTTTTTTTAATTAACATTTCCCCTGAATTCTTCACTTTGTCTAAAAGCAACTGGTGGTGGTGGTGGTTGGATGGACTGGAGAGCCACATCCACAAATGACAGACAGAGGTTTAATCAAGAATTAGAGATCAGGAAGGTGGCTTGCTGCTGTCTCTGCTTTCCCCCTGGAGTCAGTCTGACTGTATTCCCCTCCAAGGATGGAGTCTGCCTTTTTTCTGTGTGTGTGTCTTCCTGTGGTATTTCAAAGAAACAGGACATGGTATAACTCTTGTAGGAGAGTATTGAGTGTTCCATAACATGACACTTTAATGGCTGTGGGACTGTTCAGCAGAGGGCACCTAACAGCCCACTGGAATGGACTATGGCTTTTCTCACCTCCAGGGTAATGGTTTGTAGTGCAGTTATCTGCTCTGCAATGGCCTTAATGCCACTTGCTGAATCTAGTTTGGAGAAGAAGTAAGAGTAAGTCGTCTTAGTAAGAGAGGAAATGTTGAGATGTATTGCAGTTGGGTTGTTGTTTTGTTTACTTTTTTTTTTCTGAGGGCAAAATAAATGCAGGAAGTGTTGGCCTTATTCTGTAGCATTCACAGGCAATTTCTGCTAATTTTTTTAGCAGAAGCTGCAACAAAAATTCTCCTTGTCTCAGTGTATCTCAGCAATGCTTCTTCATCCCAGGTTCATTGCACTGGCATGAGAGACCTGGGAGCAGCCATTCACTCCATGCTAACCTGAGGTGTGAAATTCATTTTATCTAAGCTACTGAGTTTCTGTGATTGTTCCTTATTGTGTGAGAGTAAACAGTGTGGGAATCCTCTGTGTTCCCTCACCTTCTCTGGTTGCATCACATCATCTGCTCTACAAAGCCTGGCAGAAGCTGTAAACTTTACAGGGATTTCAGAGTGGTGTGGGGTTTGTCTGTTTGTATTTGGTTTGTTTGTTTGTATTTGTTTCCGTTAAAAGGAAGGAAAAAGGGAAAAATGCTCAGCCCACTGACATTGAATATTGACAATTTAACTTATAACAGAGGGCTGATTTCAAGCATGATGCTGCTCTTCAAGTAAGCATTCTCAGTAGGAGTAAAAACATCTGGAGTCCAAAGCAAATAAGGAGCAGATTTGGGCTATTTCCTCTGCCTCTCTTGGAGCTGCATCCTCAGGCACAGACCTTGTGCTGTTGTTTCATCCAGAGTGGTTTGCAGACCCTGCTGCTCTACCTGGCTCTTACTGAGATGCTTGGACAGTCTTTGTGGTGCCTGGACCCCTTCTCAGTGGTGAGGGTGTAAAACAAAACCAAACTCTACTGCCCCAGCTGCTTATCTCCTTTTCCTTGGGCTCTTTTCCCACTGAGGTACAAAGTTTTACAATTTCCAGAAGCAAATGCCTCAGTTTGTCTCGGACCAGGCTCCAAGTGTGGCAGGTGCTCAAAGCAGCTGTGACAGCTGCAGTCAGGTTTGTCACCCAGCTGGTGCCATCACAGCCAGTGACAGCCACAGCAGAGGCAGAGGAGGCCCTGGGAACCCCTCAGCACAAACCAGCTCGTGGACAATTGACCATCAGTACTGGGCACTGCACAGCCCACTGGGCTGGATTTGGGATCTGCTGCTCCCTGGCCAGTGCTGCAGGGTTTGGGAGCTGCTTTCCCACCTGGAGGGGGCTATTGCTGGCTGCCCTCATGGAGAAGGGTTGCAGGATCCTGCCTGTGGCAGAGGTTAACCTACCCCTTGGAGCACGGTGTGCCTGCATTGTTTCTGGGTGGATTTCTGAGTCATGCAAAGGAGGCTCAGGCTCTGCCTGCCTGTCCTTGTAGGGAGCTCTTTTCAGATGCTTTCTCTGCTGGGTACTCATGCCACCTCTGGAGCACAGCTGGTGAAAATAAACTAGATGAGATGGATTATGTAGGTACTGAGTGGTGATCTATCTTGAGGAGCTAAAGCCTGAAAGTTTTTTTTTGTTTGTTTTGGTATCCAATGTGCCCCTGCTTCCTTGCTTGAGTCAAGTGGAAGTCGTTTGGAAGTTGTGAGTTAAATGGATTCAGATGCTTGGCTCATTCAATGCTAAACCCCTTGAAGTCCCTTTGCTTTCTGTCCTTACAATCTCAAGGTGTCAGAGAGTGATTTCTTCTGTCCTTCTGCATGATGGAAAGAAGTCTGACAGTGTGGATAGATGTCACTTGCTATCAGGTGCAGATATGAAATGGCCGAGAAAAACATGATGAAATCTTAAGTAATTTCCTTTGCTGTCTTCTGAAGCTGGGGGGATGCTTTATTTTGATGTGAGGTTCCTTCTTTTACCAAAAAGCATTTCTCCTTCATTCTTAGCCCTTGGTATCAGTAGGTCAAATGAGCTTGGCAGGCCACAAGCAGAAAGCAACCTCTGAACCCTGCAGCATGAGCACCACAGACCTGTGCTGGGTGAAGCAGTGCTCTCCTGCCACAGGCTCCAGCTTGGTCCTGACTCAAATTCACGTGGACACTGGGTTTTGTAAGCATAAAGCTTTCTGGGATCTGCCTCCTTCACTTAGAGTTGCAGCTTTTATGCTGGCACGTAGTTATTGGAAATCACCGAAACGCTGCCTGTTTGCATGTCATTAAAACCATCACTGTCAGCCTTCTAATTCCAGAGCACAGCGACATGCTGACAGCAAAGACTGAGCAGAGTGGTAATGACATCAGCAGGACAAGCAAGGGAGCTCTGAGGGGTTTGTTTGCCCCGAGAGAGCCTTCCCCAGCGAGCAGCAATTGCACAGCTCACCTTCCTGTTCCGACCTGGCAGTAATGCACCATCAGCTGAAAGCCAGGAGCTGTTTATTGATTATTACACCCCGTCATTAACCTGCACATGCTGAACAGAGGCATTGAAGTAGAGAGGGAAAATCTGGCTTTCGACTCCTGGGACTGATTTTCTAGGGAGGTGAAAGCAAACCTGTGACAGTCAACAAATGGGGAAATTCCTGATGTGTCACACATCACTGCCAGCCTGTGGAGCAGCTCAGAAGGATCTGATGCAGAAATATGAGCCATTAACAGACTTCATATGTTGTCCATATCCTCATGGATGGGCCAGGGTATAAAATTAGCCAGGCAGCACAACATACTGCAAGCCTGGCATTTCAGGAAAGTTCACCTTCCAGAAGTGCTCAGGATGGAGTGATGTTGCTTTGAATGTTTTGCCTTTCTGTTTCAGAAACAATTGGGACAGGGACAATGTGGCATTGCCAGCTCGAAAGGGGGAGGTGAGCTTGTAGGCAGGCAGAGGAACAGGACTGGTGTTTTTCTGTTTTGTTTGTGGAAATGTGAGTTGCACACTAAATATTGAATCCTTCAGTAGTGGTGCTGGGGTTTGTAGCCTTGCCCTCTTGTTCTTGAAGCCAAGTCCTTGTGTGTTGTGAGTGTGTTGCTGAGGCTGTCACCAGCCCTTCTCTGCTCACTACTTGTGCTGTCATCGGTGGCAAAACCTGCCAGAACAGGCATGTGTTAGAGCAGCCTACTAATTTTTATCAGACAATAAATATTTTCATTTATACTCTGTCGCAGAAGAGGCCTTGGTTGCTCTTTGGGAAAATTGAACAGAGATAATAGGTTTCTGCTAATGCTGCTCTTCTATCTTGCTTACTCAGGGTTGACCCTGTCTCTGTGGAGGGGGACCAGCCTGTCCACTGAACATGTCAGTGCCAAAGCAAACCGTGTAAATCTAATGATATTACACACTGCTCTCAAAGATGGAGAAAACATCTGTAATACTCTGGCTTATCACTAAGCTGCCCAGTCATGAAAGAAGCAGAAAGCTGGTGCATTCAAATAATAGTGTAAAAAATAACAGAGGAAGAGAAAAATGTTTTAAGAAGTCCCACTGTGGTGTTAGCTTTTTCTGTAAAAATCCAGTGTTTTGGCTGGGTCAGCATGACTGTAACAGCATCTCTGAGATGTGATTTGATGCAATATTTGTTAAGGTATTGCTTGCTAAATTTATTTTAGCTTTTCCCTACCAATGTCATTCCCCATTCCATAGTTACACTGAAAAAAATAGGCATTATACACACTCTAAATTATTAAGTTTTTCTTTATGGCAACTACCCACTGGTGAGCTTTAGTAACAATTATCTTCCTCCCAAAGTACAGGTCTGCACAGCAGGAGATTAGATTGGTTTTGTGACTTTGCAACCAACTTTCTTTCTAACCTTGGGTGAACCTTTTGATCATAATTATGTCTCAGCACACCATTGTTATTAAACCTAATGATACTTAAACATAGAATTTAAAACAAATGTTGTGATATTAACAGGTCCTCTGACATAAGCCTCCCTTTTTTTTTTTCCCCAGATCTCAGCTCAGGGCTTTCACTGAGCTTGGGGACAGCTGACCTTTTGTATGGCCAAGGACTGCAGGCCATGTGTAATTTATGGGGTTCAGGGAGCCCAGGGCAGTGCCCCTGCTTGGAGAAGACAGCACAGTTCGTGCAGCGTGGGTGCAGCTGGGCTGTGCAGGGTATCTGGGGGGTCCAGGGGCACCCTTTGTGTGCTGCTTTGGTTGTCACCCATCTAGGGCTGTGGGCATGGCCTGGGACCTGCTCCCAGTCACACCAGGAGGGCTGTGCTGCTGCCCAGGGTTGGGCATTGCTGGTGGGTAAGAATTCAGAGCCTTGTGCTGAGCCTTGGGCTCTCAGCCAAGGGGATTTTGCAACGACTGGGTTACCCCTGTTGATGGTTTTGGTGAATTGAATTGGTGTCTTCTGCCAACAGAAAAAGTGAAAAGGCCTCTAGTGTGCCCAGTGTGTTTGATGTGACATTCCCAAAGAACAGAAATCATTGCTGCACCCCTGATCTCTCTTATCTCTGGCCATTTCTGTCTCTTTAGTAGAGTGATATCCAGATAAAGCTGTCTAATTGCCTGGGAAATCTCCTTTCCAAGCTCTCCCTGAGTCAGCCAAGGCACTTCCCGGGGTGTGCAGTTGATGATGAGTGCAAGGTGTAGCTCCAGGTGCATCCTCCTGCCCCACCTGCCTGCTTTGCTCAGTTTCCCTTTCAGGAGAGGACCCGAAGGTCATCAGGGGGGTTCCCAGAAACGATCCATCAGCACAGTGAATCCTGTCACTTCCTCCCCATCACTCACTGGAAGGGGACACTGCATGCTGGATATTGGACTTAATTGCTTTCTGAATGACAACACATTAGGTTTAATTACCCATAAAATTGAAGTACAGAGACTTTGGGTCCAAAATAATTTTCCAGCTCAGTAATCTATATGTGCCCAACCTCTCTGCATGGTGTCCTGTATTTCCAAAGGCGTTTCAGGGTGCAGTGGTTACACGTGTGTCCATCAAAACACTCCTTTTGCATGTGGCCTTTTCGTGATTGCAACCAAAAAGAGTTTGCCTGAAGCTGAAGTCTGCGACTGAAATAACCTCTAGGATTGCTAAGTAAATGTGAAATTCTCCCAGGTCAGAACTGTAGTGTTGCCTTTTATCTTTGAGCTGATTGCTCATGTAAAAAGTTGCACTGGGAAAAACTAAACCCAATAAAATAGATGACATGCATCCTCTTTTAACTCCATTGATATTAAAAGAAATAAGCCAGATCAAATGCAGAGGAAATAACTACAGAGAAACTTTAATCTGCCTATGAAATCTTGTAAAATTAAAAGAGAAAGTTGTTCTTGCTCCTATATTGAAGTGAATAGAAACAAAATTAAAAGAGACATCCTTAAAAATTCTATTTCTTTCTGTTTCAGTCTGTTTCCCCCTTCCTGAATCCAGCCATTGGGCTCTCCTGACCAGGTCTGTCTGAGCAGTGCCCGGGCACTTTCAGCTCCATGTGGTGTCTCAGGTTTTCCTGTTGTCATCTGCTGGGGCAGCACAGGGAATCAAACTGGGCAACACTTAAATTGCTTTAAAGAGTGGTTGACATGAAGCTTGACAGAATGAAAATGGGGCCATTCTGCCATTGCTTTTGGTGGAGTTTTTTGTGTTTTTTTCCCCCCCTTTTTTTCTGCTTTTCTGCACACAGTTCTCATATATTTGTAGGAACCCATTACTAGAACCCCCTTTGCAAACCACAAAGATTTCAAGAAGGGAAAGTTGTTCTTTTTGTGAATAAGAATACCTGAAACGAAATAACCAGCATTAGAAGCATTGAATCTTTTAAAGAGATTGGGAGATGACTCCCTCACACACTGGGATATTTTTTTCACGGGGAAAAATTGCTAAATAGTGAGAGTTCTGTGCCAGTGTCCGTGAACCATGGAATCTTGCACCTTCAGCTACATCCTGTGGAATAATTCCTCCTTCATTTGAAGCAAAATAGCAGACTCTAGTTCTGTTCTGTGTAGTTGTGACTCTGTTCCCGTTTCTTTCCAGTCTCTGGGAAGAAGACACAGCAGAGTCTGTTATTCATAATGGCCCTGAGTTCAAGGAATTAAATAAGAGGGGTACAGGTTAGATGAGCTCATATTAATTACCTCTATTTCCATGGTGGGATTCTGCTTGCATTGAGTCACAGCTTTGCTTATGCCTGCTGTGTATCTCAAAACCATCATGAGATTTCCTGTTGCTTTCCCTATAAATCATTTTTTGTCGAACAAGCTGCATACCTCACTGAGCAAAAGCTGAACATTCCCTCCTTTATCTGGAGTATATATTATTCTGCTAATGTTCATATGGTTACTTTTTTTTTTCAAGGTCATTAGTCACTTGCCACGATGGTAAAAATGTGATGAACAGCCCCATGAAAAGTTCAATGAAATGAAAAACTAGCTTTAAACTATCTTATGAAAAAAAAAAAAAAGGCAGCAGTAAACCAGGCAGTTTCATGTACATGAGTTCTCTATGATTAACCTTGCAAGGCTGAAATTCAGTCTTGTGCTTTGATTTTTAGATACCCCCATGAAATTACTCTAATGATCAAGAATTTCCTTTATTATTTTCCTGTGTTCTTTATCTTCTCAGATAAGACATGTGGTAACAGGAATTTCTCTGCCTCTGAGAAATAATGCAATTCCTTGTGTGTATTTATTTTTAGTAATTCCAGAGCTTTCCCCCATAAGCCACAGAGCAGATGACTAATGAACTGGTTTCACTTGGAGCTGTTCTACTCAATACAGAACATGCTGTGACAAAGTAATAAATTCACCACAAAAAGGGTTTATCATAGTAGTGGGTATCCTGATATAGTGAGAACCTGGTTCTTCAGGGGGAAGGATGCTATAAAGATATCAACCCTGGTGTTTGTATTTACTTCTTCAAGTGAATAAGTAAATAAATCAGATGCAACTGGTGTAAGAAAAGAAATAAATTATAGTGGCCTTCAGGCTGAGCTAGGAGAATGACCTGTGCCATGGTCCAGGCAAATGATCCAGCACTTTGCTGTGAGCACATCAATCTTCCCCTGTAGTGACACAAAGGATTAAAGACTCATCAGTGGTGTTATCTAATTTAGAGGTGTCCAGCGAGACCTCAGGAGGGTTAGCAAGTTCGTCTGAGCTTTTATTTGGAGGTTGTTTTATTTCTGGGTAAAACATTGAGCTTATGAACAGAAATGGAAGTGACTATGACTTTTTTTCCCCCCTGTTGCATTTAAAGGTTTTCAGTGTTTTCATTTCTGGAAAATTTTTGTTTCTTTAACTGCTGCAATGCACACAAAGGTGAGTTTTGTCCTTCTGGGAAGCTCAGCACAAGTACATTAATCTATTTGAATCCCGAGGGCTTGCTGAGAGAAGCATTGTATGGATCTTGATTCACCTTTGAATAGGAGTGAACTTTTGTTACAACCATCAATGAGTAGCAATTTCAGTGTTGCCTTTTTAGTTTTTCCCCATTTATTTATTATTATATTTTAAATCTTATGTTATTTCGCTTATAAATAAAGCTCTTCAAAAGGGTCTTTAAAAAGAGCAAGCTTTGCATTGAAAAA
Organism: Sturnus vulgaris; assembly: GCF_052056855.1. Lineage (NCBI taxonomy): Eukaryota > Metazoa > Chordata > Aves > Passeriformes > Sturnidae > Sturnus > Sturnus vulgaris. The sequence continues at coordinate 5,289,155 of NC_142257.1, read as the reverse complement.
TTTTGTTTCTGCCCTTCAATCAGAGAGTCTCCCATAGAAGTGAAAGCCCAGGGAACAAACAGAACTAAATTATTTCTTGTCATATCTTGCCACTGTAATTTTTGGAATATGGCAGATTCAGATTTTTTGACAGTTAATTGGTGGCAACTGTTGTAACACTGCATTCCTTCCACTTAGTGCCCTGTGCAAAGGTAAAAAGGCATCTCAGGAACTTGTGATAGATATTTTGGTGGACCACCAGATGCCAGCAGAGCTGGGAGACACCTTTTGTCACTTGTACCCTGCTCCCTGGGGTGACAATGAGGCTGCAGAGGTGACTTGCCCAGAGCTGCAGAGTGGGCTGGGGATGCTCAGAGCAACACTCTGAGCCAGGCACCACCTCCTTTGAGTTCTGCTGCTCTCAAAACTTCATGTGTAGCCTCACAAATGATGAGGGATAGACCCCTCACTTCATGGAGTCAATGTGCTAAACCAGCAATATTTTTGGAGATGTCTGCTCCCAGTTTTGGAGCGTTTGATGCTGGCCAGGGCCAAAAGGAGCTGCTCTGTGGGCAGGCCGGGTGAAGAAACAACTCTCCTTGTTTCTCCTGGGGCTATAAGTGGCTTGGGTTTCCTGAGGATGGCTTCTCGTTGTCAAATTATCAGTTATTATACTATTGTTGAAATGCTAGGCTGAATATCTCAAGTGCCACTTGAGTTGTAGCAGCAGATTTGTTGGCGAGCGGTGGAGGCAGCGAGAGAACACAATGCTCGCCCAGGGAGAGGTTGAAGCTGTCACTTCCCTCTTTAATGGAGACAGGAAAGGTAATTAACAGCCAGCTTTGTGTACAGATTCCTATTTCATGGGGAAGATGACTCATTTTGGCTCTGAGTAAGCATGAGAATGAAATTAAACCAACGCCTGGTGCCATGCCAGTGACTTTGGCATTTTAAAAATATCTCCCCTCTGTGTCCCAACACAAGCTCACTATATTTTCAAAATCAGTATGTGCTTTGTGGGAACAGGAGTTTCCAGGCTCTCTCTGTAGGTGAAATATAGCTTTTATTTTTCTACTTGCATCCAAATTAATTCATTTAGTAACCTCACTGTGCATTAGCTGTGTGGTTTTTATGTGCATCAACCTGTTTCCATAGAGTATTTAAAGTGTACTATCTCAAGGTTAGATTTATTGGGGCAGTCAAGGGGTTTGTAGAAGGGTGTGTTGGACAGGATACATGGAACATGATATTGGGAAAGGCTGCAGTTATTCCCTCCACCAAGACTGTGCTCCCTACAGGGTTTTCCTGCATCCCTGATAGTCAGGATGGACGAACCATGCTCTGCCTGGAGCTTCTCTCTGTCTCCAAAGGGCTGTAGGTGTTTTGTGTCTGATGAGTCAATGGGAAATTCCAAAGAGAGCAGCAATTTATGCATTAAAGTTTGGGCAAAACTGCTGCAAATGAAGTGCAAGACACACTGTAATAATTAGAGCAATGTATTAATTGTTCTGTGATGTGGGTTTACTCTGTAAACCCTCTCTCTTTGGGAAGTGACTGATGACCTTAGCTCTGCCTTGTCCTTGCTTCTGTCTTTTCATGCTGCAAGTCTTTTTGTTTTGTTTTCTGAACAATCTCTTTCCATATTTGAGCCTGTCAGTGGGTGGCTGGGTCCCACCACCACTTCACGAGAGACTCTTAAGGCAGCATTTGGGTGTGTGCAAGGCTGGGTGAGGAACCTTTATGGTGGGTGGGATGACAGAGGGCAGTCACCTGCAGCCTCAGCTTCCTCAGTGCCACATCCTGCCATGTGGGAATTGCTGCTGGATGTGCCTCCTGCACTGAGAGGGAGCTGGGGATGAGCAGCAGCTGCTGAGGGCAGGACTCATGTCCCTCCCTGTGCAGTCTGTCCCTCTGTGCTGATCACAGTTTCTCCAGGGTCACCTGTGCTAACTCTGAGCAGTGAACAAATGAGTGAGAATTCCAGCTTATATTTACCTTTCACAGCTCTAAAGGACTATGCAGTGCCTTTTTACTACCCTGCCAATGTAATAACCAGAAATAAGACATATTTTGAGATATTCTAAATAAATTCCAGTGCGTATGCTGTCAATTTTTTGTACAAGGTGGTAGAGAACTTGGTTTAGTTTTAAAAATTTATTTATTAAGGAAAAAGAGCCATAAATAAACCTCTACTGATGGACTGATTCATTACCTCCTCCCCCACCCATTTCCAAAATAACAACCCAGATCCAGCTCCCCACCAGCTTTACCACAGCAGGAGCAGAATTTAGATAATGAGGGCATGAGGAAAAGGTTACCAAACAAAGCTAAGGGAGTTAAATTTAGAAAAGAAAGAGCTAACAGGAGGCTAGAGAAAAGGGAGGGAGGAAGACTTTGGAGAGGCAGTGAATAGAAGTGTGATTGCATTCGTTATGGGGTTTGTATAATAGGGAAAATGTTGGGAGTAAAATAAACTCCATAAAGAAATATTTAAAAATGTATTGTTTGCAGAAAACTGTAATCAATCTAACTGACAGTCAGAAAGGTCTATTTAAATTGCAGGGCTTCTCTCTCTTGCACTCTTACCAAAATCTGCTTCAATAAATTGGGAAGAGTATAGAAACAGATACTGAACATGACAAGTTAAACAATTTTTAAGTTCTTCCTGGATTTGTACCTTTCCCTTTCCTGTATTTTATGGTATGGTCTGAGATGATTTTTGTCCAAGGGCTCATCTTGGGATGATAATACCAAGATCTGAAAGACTTCCAGACCTTTTCTGGCTCATGTGTCTTCATACCAAGTTGTTTATTTGCCTCAAAGCCAGCTTTTATCAAAGGAAGCTTATAAAACCAGAGATAGCACAAAGTCATTTACCTGCTGCTTTCATTTGGCAATGATAGCTTTGACTGCAACTGTGCTCCATAGACTGACTCCTAAAGCAGAGATTAATTGTCCATGTGGGGGACTGAGATGTAGCTAAAGAAAGAAACTGAAGTTTGGCCAATGCCCTTGGTCTCACTTCTTATGATGTTGGACGATATTGCCTGGAAGAAGGATTTGGTTCACAGTGTGTGATAAGAGTGACTTTGTGAGTAACACAATGCTGGGATTTTTGTTGCTGCTTTTCCTCCTCTGTTTTTTTTTTTTTTTGTTTTGTTTGTTTGTTTTTTTTTAAATTTTAAATTGGTACCCAGGCTTTCTTAGTTTTTTTTTGTTTTATTCAAAATGGAAGAAAACTTCATTTGGCCACAGAGCCAAGAGAGTTTTCAGATATATTTGACTAAAGAAATAGTATTCATTTTTCACATTACTTATCTGCAATGCTTCTTGGGTCTGTTCATCAGTAATGGACTCCAGAAATGCCTAGCTCTTCACATATGGAATCTAAATGAATTTTCATATGCAAATATTAATGTTGCATGCATTTGAAGTTGGACAGATGAATCCCAAATGAAGTGCTCCCTGTACTGAGCTGGAAGCTGGGAGTCTCAGCTGCATGAAATTTCAGAGGTTTCTGCCAGTAGAGCAGTATTAAGCCCTTAGGTAAAATATTATTGTTTATACTTAGTGGAAATCCTCCAAGGATTACTTTCTTTCTTCTCGTAGAGTTTGACTAGATTATGAAGGTGTATTATGACAGTGCAGTGTCACTACTGGGCTGTGTCTGAAGGAGTAACTTTAATTTCTGCTGTCCCTGAACCATTCACTGTCAGCTGTGCATTGATAAGGCCATGGTCCTTTCATGGTACCTAGATATGGCCTGTGCCTGGTGTGTCAGAGCACAGCATTACCCTGAAGATGATGTTTCAGTCTCTTTTTATGATTCAGGGACAAACTCTTGAATTTCTTCTTTGACATGATGGCAACTGACACCATTTTCAGAAATATTGATTCTGAACAGGAGCATTTAGGTAGTGCCACAGCCATTGTTATGAGGGGAATAACAAGGTTTTACTTTCTCTCTCCTTTGTTAATCCCTGGAAAACATAGCCCTGGCTGCCTCAGCCAGCTTTAAAAAGGAAAATGCAGCATGCAGACTCCTGATCTTCACTCAGTGGAAATACTTTTATTTTGGACATCCTTTTTATTCAGCAGATTGGGCCAATCTCAGATGGCCTTTCGATCCAATTCTGCCCTGACTTTGATTGATGCTATCTCTCTATTTGGGGATTGACTAATTAAGGCCGTGCTATCTAAAACCAGTTTGCTTTGCTTGTTGGCTTTTTGTTTAGGTGGGTTTTTTTCCACTCAGCTACTTTGAGTTTGAAATGGAGTAGGGCACCCTGTTGTACAACTTCTTTTAGAGTGTTTTGTTTCCCAGTGTTAAAACCAAATCAGATTTAAAGTCTTCTCTTTACTTCAGAGTTTTCTCTGATCCAATCTACCTGTACTTATTTAACCCAATCACCCTGTTTCAGATTACTGTGTTGTTAATTGTAGTATTGATTACCTCCTCCTCTCATTCATTTTTTAAAATTTTTTTGGCTTCTTAGCCAGTAGTTCGAAATACTGCCGGGCAGTTTGCATAGCATATCCTTGAAATTACACTTGGAAACTATTACTTGGACAGTTACTTTAGAGGCATTCTTGGAGGTCATTACAGTTTTTGTCAAGAACAGTTTAATTCTCTGCCATTTTCCACTTTTGTTATTATTGTGGATTGTCATGGGAGCAGGTTAATTTGGTCCAATTTCCTCCTCGCGCTCTGTCCCTCATCTCATGAATGCAAACACGTGGAAACTGGACTCTGCACAAGATTAAACCTGTGGCAACAAGTAATTCCTGTGACAGAGGCTTTAATGAGAAGAGAAAAAGCCCTTAAAATATCTCCTTTCCCTTAATAAGGATAATCTGAGCAGTGGTAGAAAACCACAGGAGGACAGCTCTGACCTGTGCTAGTCACGTTGCAAGCCATGATGGGACTGGCCTTTGGGCTTGTGTGTGTGAGAAAGTGACTCCATGGGCTGGCAGGATTGAAGCCCCATCCCTCTGAAAAGCAGAGAAAACTCCTCAGTAGTGACCCAGGAGAAAATGTGCATGAAGGGTCACTGCTGCAGTGGCTTATTCCACACTGTCCCCTGCCCCTGCTCAGTGCCAAGGACAGTGTGGAAATAGCCATCACCTGGCCAGCCAAAGCCTCTCTAGAGGCAGATGTGTAGAAAAAGCAGGAGAAATAACAGACATTGAACCTGTCTCAGACAAAGCCTTCCAGTTTTTGGCAATTGCTGTCTTAGGGGAGTTCAAGCCATGCCTTTAGGTACTAAGTCTTCATGACTTTGTCTAGTCCTTTACTGAATCCCTTTAAGACTCTTTGTCTAGTGCAATAACTTGTGTCAAGGAGTTCCATAAATTAACTGTGTAAAAAAGCACTTTATTTAATTTGTGTTAGACATGCTGCCTGATCATTTCATCAGATTCCACCCCTCACTCCCATTTATTAAGTTGGTAGTAGGTGCCCTCTCATTACCTTTCCACTCTGGATTTTGCAGGCCTTGCATCACTCTCCTTCCATGCTCTAGAGAGGGTCCCTAAGGAATTCAGACCTGTTAAATGGGAGAGATCAGACTGGAGCTGCTCCTCAGGGTCAGTCTGCCAGCAGAGCTCTGGCCCTCGAAGGCAGCACTCTGTCAGTGTGTGCAGCATCCCCATGACACTGAAAGGACATATCCCCACAGCTCTCCAGGAGGCTTTACATGGCTTTTAGAGTAAAACTCTTTTGTAGCTGGAACCAGAGTTTGTTGTCACTTGCCAGAAACACCTCCGTGTCATCCTAGAGGAAAAATGCTTACTTTTTGGGAGTTAATTGACAGCAGGGCGGTGATTGATAACTAATCCCAACTCTGGGTTTCTCCTAAGACTAGTCTCTTGCTGGCTCTTCTCTTGACCTATCCTTAAACCTCAGCATCCTTTGACCAGAGGAGGAAAGGGAGCAGGATGAAGAACAGATGCTGTATTTCAGTGAGATTGCCTGGTCCATCATTTAGATGTGAGTGTGAACTTAGCTCAGCAGGTCAGTCAAACCCTCCTCCTGTGCTGGCATCTCAGTGACTTCAGCAGAGCCAAACACACATAAACCATGTGCTTCTGGCTTCTCCCTGGATCAGGATGAGCGTGATCTCCTTGCTGTGGCTCAGCTATAACCCTGGTCCTCCTGATCCTGACCTGCTGGGCAAGCTGGGGTAAAATCAGTGCCTGCTCTGTGCTTCCAGGATCCCTGGATATCATTTGGAACAGTGAGTGCTCTGCATCCTTGCAATCTGTGCTGAAGCATCTCTGTATAACTCACAAGTGTTACTAAAAGACTGCCATGGCAGCAGCTTGGAGGTTACACCCACCATCTGAGAGGCTTTTGTTGCTGAAAACTGGCTCATTTTTGTGTGAAGAATTCAATATTTTTATAAGCTGAATGTTGGGGTTTTTTTCCCCAGTTCTGGATGCTCCCAAAAGCAAGAATGTTTCCATGGGGTATTAAAATCTGGCTTTTGCTTTAGCAGCAGGCAGGGATGTGTGTTATTACTGTACTTGGACTAAATGTCACTCAGGATAATACAGAGCTGCAGACAAGCATTGCTCTAAAAGCAGGCCCTTGTCTGTCTGTATTTCCTCAGCACACTGAATGTTTGGCTAAGCTCCAGGAACTTTCCAAACACAAACAAGCATTTATGTATTAAGCCTTTTTATCAGTCTATGCTCTGTCTGAGCTGGGATGTGGGCAGCCTTTCTAATAAGGTATATGCAGAATTGTTAATGGCTTTCCCATCCACCTGTGCAACAAAAATATCCCAAATTTTAAATATTAAATCACTCAAGGTTTGGTTTTTTAGAAGTACATCACTATCTTACTTTCACTAAACAGTATTAGAAGAATAGAGTAATTATGGATTTGATAAAAAACATATTTTTTTTTTTTAATTAGCTGGATTGCTGCACATGTATGGTGAGAACATGAAATGCGGGTTGAAGCTCTTGGATGTGGCTTGTGCTGGAATGTACTTTGGCAGCACTGGCCCATCCCTGTCCCCTGGTCAGTGGGTGACAATCCCACCAGCTTCCAGTTAGAGCAAATAACCAAACTGATAACACTGGTGCAGCTGTGTAAGACAGCCAGAAATTCAGGATTTTTAAATGCATTTCTACCAGAAATAGCACTAACTACCTTTAGTGGCAGGGAAAAGTGGGAATTGGGAACAGTAGGATGCTGTGCCATCTCCAGTCCCCCAGCACTGTTTGAGGGTGTTGCCCTGGAGTCATTGCAATCTCACTGGCACTTTGACTTGATGAAGTTTGAATTGCTGATGCTCAAGATGAGCTTGTTGCAAATTCTAGTAAAGGATTCCAGGGCTTTTACTCTGCTCTCTTTCCTTCCCTAGGCTTGCTGAAATGAAAAAGAGATGCATTTAAAAGACAGACATTTAAATATGTAGATGTATTTTAGATTTGAAGATGCAATCTGTGGCTCAGTCCTTAGTTTATGTCTCTTATGGCAGTGGGACAATCTCCAAAATAAGCTCCTTCCTCTGAATGCTACCACAGCAAAACTTGGCCTCAAATAGTGCCTTGAAATAAAGTCTCATCAGCTGCAAGATGTGCTTTGTATTCAGAATGTTGATCAAATGGACTCATTTCCCATACATTTATGGGTCCCATGCTATCCTCTCCCTCCTTAGGCAGCAGCAGAAAGTCCTCAAAAGTGAAATTTAAACATAAATGTTTGTCTCTTCGGATTCAAATTTCACTTGCATCAAATAGCATCTGAAATGATCTCATTTATGTTTTCATCAAATAAGTAAGTAGGAGTTATTGAGTAATACCCTGGATCTCTGTAAGGAGCTCAACACAAGCGAGCTGCATGTGTGCAGGTGTGGATGGGGGCAGGATTGGGGTCCCCCAGCTGCATTTCGGGATTTTATCACTAAAGCAGCTGAGAAAGGGGCAGAGCAGCTCTGGAGAGCAGGGGTGTGATGGTGGCAGCTGCTCAGGAAGGTGGCTCAGAAGCACCAGGTCCTGCCTGTGCCCAAACTAAAGGTTTCAGAGAGCTGTGGGGGGGACTTCTGAGTGAGCTGCTGTCACAGGAGTGGGTTCACGTGCTGAATGAATTGGGCTTTGAGGAGTAGTCTTTGATATGCCAGACACTTTCCTGAAAAATCAAATATTTGCGTTCAACCACAGTTCAGTTTTAAACCTCTAAGGTAGCACTGGAGTTCGTCGTGCCTCTCTTTCATTCCAGGAGTATTTATTTATTTTTTTCTCACCCCTGTTTCTGGCTGGGCCCTGTTAGCATGCAGCTCTCCTTGCATCTACAGATCAAAAAATCCTGTCTATATGACAGGACTATTGAAAGTAAAAAGGGGATAAAAGAGTGATAGCTGGGAATAAAGCCAATGTTGTGATTTCTCAAAAAGCACCCTTCTGAAGTGCAAGTGCTCCGAAAAGGCACCAGATGTTGTGTGTGTGTATTTTTAATATAGCTTTGACTAGAGGGAAGAGATAAAGATGGTTATCTCTAAAAAAAAGGGGTTTCAGGGCAGGAGATGATGAGCTGAAGACCAAATGCTCCTGTTCGTTTGTACTTGTCAGGGAGAGGAGGAACATTTCAGCTGATTGATCTTTGGGCTGGATCATCTGTGTCTAGTAGGCAGCAGACACTTCACACCTCGAGTTTCTCATCACTGGCCTTTCTTCTTCACAAATGAAGAGGAGATGTGTTTAACACCTGCTGGGGCTCGGGATTCCCTTCCCTGTGCCGAGGCAATGAACCTCCCCTGCAGGGCAGATCCCCAGGTGTGCCTGGAGAGGAGGAAAAGGAGGCAGCAGCTGGCTGTGCCCATGCTGATCCTGCTGATCCTTGCACAGCCATCCCAGCCCGGGGAAATGAGTTGTTGATGGGGATTCTTTTATAAAGTTGTTGTTGGAGAGCTGTTGGCAGGGGTAGGGTAAGGCTCAGAGGGAGCCAGATTGGTCCCTACAATCCAAGGTCGATGCTGGGGCTTGGCAGCTGGTTTCAGTCCTCCCAGAGACTTCTTCCTTTTCTTTCTGTTCCCCATTTCAGCAGGACAGGGTGTCTCTGGCTGCCCCCAGCTGGATAATGCACTTACCTTGACCCCTGTGCATCTCTTCAGCAGAGACCTCAGGCCAGGGAGAGCTCCTCGATGTGACCCAGGTCACACTGGGACAATTGTGAATGCTCTGTGAGAGAAATCTCCCTGTTAAATGGTTTATAGGCACACAGCTGACACAACCTCGCTGAGATCAGAGGAGCTGTGGCAGAAGTTTTTGCTCAGCAGCTGTGAGTTGTTAGCAGTGCCAAGCCCCGGGTCTGTTTCTGAACACATCTCCACTGGCAGGATGAGCTGTGAACAAAACAAGGTGCTTGGGAGGAAAGGGAGTCAGCTCAGTGGGCTGGGAAGGCTGCGATTCCCCCCCCCCCAGTCATTTATCTGAACAACTCAAATTACAAAATGAGGCTGCTAATGCTGAGGTAGCCTGATGATTGCCACAGGGGTCAAGGAGCCACTGTGCTCCTCGGTGCCAAATCACTAATGCTGTGAGCAGCTCTGAGTGGTGTGAGTCCCTTTCTGTGTCAGTCATTTCTGCTGTACCAGAAAAAAGAGAGAAAAAGAGGAGAGAGAAAGGGAAGGAGCAGGAATCTCCTGGAAAACCTGTGAGACTGCACCAGAGCACGAGCCTTCCTGGGGCACATTACCAATCTCAGTGTTGTTTGTGGGCATATTGTTAAAGAAATCTTTCTAAATAATAGCTGCAGTTTGTCTGTGAAGAATGCTTATTTAAGTATGATTTCTCCCAGGACATTTAGTGTTTTTCTTTTCTTTGGACAAACATAGAAGGGTAAGATGGATCCATCCACAAAAGCCCCAAAAGCTTCTATTTTCACCAGCAGAGCTGGCTGTCATCTGGGATGGCCAGGAGCATCACTCTTGGAGCATCTCAGTAATTGGACTTCGCCAAGGAAGAAGTAAATAAAAGGTATCCGGTGAGGATTGCTCCAATAGCTTGGATTTCACAAATTGAAAACATATTAACTTCTGACAGCTCTGTTCTTCTATAGACAAAACAGCTGCATTCCCAGGAGCTCTGTGCTTAAAGTTTTAAACCTTTTCCCTTCTGGTGAATTCTTCGTGCATCTAAAGAAGGCTCCCGGAGCATTTTATTTTTTTCACACTGTTTTGCACCTTGGTTTATCATTCAACACCAAAGCCAGAAGGCTCAAAATGTTCTTTTGCATCTGATTTGGCAGCATTTCACATCTTCTTGGCATTGGGACATATGTTTATGTCTCTTACTCCATGGGGTATGAGGCAGTAACAAATTTGGCCCTCTGGATATTTCTTACATTTGAACCCAGAGTTAGATATATTCTCTGGGACTCAGCAAGATTTTCATTCATTTTTTCTTTCCTCTGCCCATCCTCTCTCTGTTCTTGGTGCCTGCTGATAAAACTGAATATAAAACCTTCCTTGAAGTTTTGGAGATAAAAAATGTCAGGTGCATCTCAGAAACAAACATCTAGTTTATGGCTGCTCTGTCCTGCTAGGCTGTGCACAGTGTATTCCAGACTGGGAAAATTTGAGAGGAAGGAGACTTGTTAATATCTTGTAACAGCCCTTTCTCAGGCTCCTGCAGGGAAATCTCACTGCTTTGCCTCAGTCTGCCAAAATAGTTGAGTTAATAGGAACCTTCTTTTTTTCTCTTCCACATGAATGAATTTGGCTCATGGATTTTCCAGTAAATCACTAGAAAACTATTTGTGATTTGGCCTTCTTTGTACGACTTCTTCTCCAACTGCCAGTTGCACCAAATAGAAAAACTGACAACAAGGCAGATTTACACTCCTTGTCTTGATATAAATTTGGGACACTTTTTGCTTTGTAATGGATTGCAGCCAACCCTTTCCTGTATCCACAAGAAGGAGAGGTAGATCCAAGGTTGTTTTGTTAACAAGTAGAGATGAGTGGAGCATGGAAGACTTGTGAGGCAAACATGCCAGATGATGTTGAATGGAACTGGGAGCACTGTTTTCCAGGCTTCTTGGGAAGTTGATGTGCTGCTTTTATGGCATTTTCATGCAGGCATCCCTTGAAAACATCCTAGCCTTTTATAAATCCTGTTTAGCCTCCAGTGATCAGATTTGTGCCTTTGCAGAGAAGAATCCAAGAATTCATTTCTACTGAGCCTTTCCAGACATTGCTAACTGGCTTTCAAAACTTCAGCTTATAATTACTTTTGATTATATCAATGTTTATATGCTACTGTGCGTGCTATGGGCCAGATGGTACCGCTGTTGTTACCTGCATTGCAGATGCAATTTGGCCCAAATGGTGGTGTTAAGTCACCCCTAAATGTCTCTCGGGTGTCAGAGTTAAATATGAGCTTGTGTGAGTATAATTTTTCCCTCCTACATATGAAACAGGGCAAAGTAAGTAGGGTGAAAGGAAAAAAAAAATGTAACCAAGCAGTACAGCTGATACAAGGCTAATCCCTGGCAGCAGCTTTGGGATGTCACAGCACGAATGAGACAGCAGCCTTCAGACTTCACTAGTCATCCCAAAAGAACAGGTCCCAGGCACCTGGGATAGGATTAGGAGAGTACAGAAGCATAGAGGCTGTGCTGTTTTTGCAATCCTTTCCATCCCTGAGCTGCTCTCTGCAAAGGCATCCTACAGACACAGCTGGGCAGAGGCGAGGCTGGAGACAGCAGGGAATTTCAGTGCTGCTCAAAGTGCTGCTTCCTCATCAGGGGGATTTAGTGTGGCTGCTTAGAAAACAGGCAGCTGGATTGATTTAGCAGCTGCTGTACTGTGTGGTACCTAATATACTTGACATCTAATGGAGGGAAGGCAAAGAAATCAGGGAGGCAGGTTGAAGTGACCCATAATCGCTCCTGATTTTACCAAATGTCTTGGGGTGTTTGGTAATGTTTGAGAGTCCTGTGATTATGCAAGACTGTTCCTTTGCAAAGAGGGACCTAAAAGGCATTTCAAGAGGCCATTCTGTTCTCCCTTTCTGCATCCTCACTGCTGTCTCTGCTGCATGTCCCAATGTGCTCATCACATTATTTGCCATGGCTCTTGCCCTTGATGTCTGCAATGCATCCAACTTAGGCTGAGCCTTTTGAAGTGACAACTTGGAATTAGGGACCCAAATCCTAGGAGATTTGCTGGCCTTTGGCATCACTGCAAAACTCTGCCTTGGCCATGCTTTGGAGTCTGTGACTTTCTTGCAAAAACCAGAAACACAGGATACATCTTCCCATTTCTGTTTGCTATTTATAATAAAACTTGTTTTGTGGCCTGGCAGTTTTTAACCTCAAGCCAAGCTGAGTGGGGGTGACTTTGTGGAGTAGTTTCTTATGTTTCTTTACCATCCTATCAGGTACCTCCTGATATTTTTATTGTGTTGCTGTTGTGTCCATAAATACATCCATGGGAGCCACAGCCAAGTGACTTCAGTTCTTCAGGACTTCCTGAAGACTGTGGGCTTTCCACAGGCTGCCTCTCCACTTCCCCTGAGGTCTCCCAAAGAAACCAGGGTTTATTACACATTTTATTGCCTTCTAAATCTTCGAAAAGCCAGTTCCATCTGGGCTGGGCAGATGTTGCAGTGGTATCTGCACATCCCTGCTGGGTTTGGCTGATTTGGGTTTCGTTTTGAGATCTGCTGTGAGTTTTCCAGTTTCAGGGAATAAAACAAGTCAAGGAACTAATATTTTCTCTTGTTTCTCAACTGCAAAGTTGCAGCTGCTGGCAATTCTAGAAGCAGGCAGAAATTTGAAGTTGATGGAATTAAATGGTTTTGTATCTGGATGGGTCTCCTAAGACCCTGGACTGCTAAATGTTGCCTAATCTAGAATAAAAGGCTGATTGATAAAGGCTATACTCATTATAGTCACACTTAAATAAAAGAGAACAGTCTGCACGGTTTGGGGCCAGCAGTTTCTGAAACTTTTACACAGAATGGAGGTACTTAAAAAAACTGAATTTTGCAGTTATTCACTTTGTCAAAAGTGAGTCTGATCCAGCCCAATGCTGAGCTCCCACATCTCTCTGACTGCAAGCAGAAATGACTATTTCTTGTAGGATTTTTGCATCTCTATTGGGGGTTTGCCCTGCTTAGCTTAGGCTGCAGTTCAGGCACTTAATTTTGGAGTTTCACAAAAAAAGTTATGTCAATTTTTAAAAACATTAACTTGTTGAGGGATATTTAAATAGAATTGATGTACTCAGTGCATGCTTCCTTTTCCAATTCTTTTTGGTTTGTGTAACTCATGTTTTCCTCATGCTTCACATCCATAGCAAAAAAGAAAAGTTTCTCATTTACTTAGACTTTCCCCAAGTTTCAATACTTGTTATTTCACAGAGCATGAAGAAGCAGAATGCTATTATATTTCCTATTTACTGTTTGCAGTTATAATACCCCCCCTTAATGGTGTGAAATATAAATGAATTATATGCCCTCATTTGTTGTTGCAAGTTGCTGTTATAAATAATGCAAAGGGAAGCTCGTGTGGTAGTAAATGAAATTTTTTTGGAAAGAAACAACAGGAAGAATGGAAGAAAGAAGTATTTTTGCTTGGCTTGTGGCATGCAATAATGTGTGACTGAATGTGCAGAACTGTTCATAGACACACTCTTCTTTTTGTTTGGCTTGGTTTAATTTAAACCTTTTATCTTTAAAACTGCTTCTATTCCAAAATACCATTCTGGTGTTGCCTCGATTTTCCTGTTAGAGATGAGAAGCATGCTTTGAAAATAACTTTCATTGCAGAAAAAATTAGAAACTTGACATATAAATTTTTTGCTAGGAGTGTGGAAATAAATGTTTTCTACAGGACACAGAGTGCAGGTCTGGTTTTGAAATCAGTGAAGCAACAAAGTTGGTTTCTTACACCTAGGATGCCATAAATAATTCGTTTAGTGTTGTAATTTATCATTACTTGCAAATAATAAAAAAATAAGTTTCATTTATTTGTTTAAAAAAAGTTTTCCAGCAGAATTTTAGGAACTGCATCCTTAATTTTAAGTACAGATCTCCTCAATTCAGGAGTCAGATCTGCTGGTACTATTTACTGAGACTGAAGCCATATCTGCCTCTCCCTGCAAAAACCTGCTTTTGAAAATGAGAACCTGATAGAAGAAAACCCAAAGGCATCTGACAAAAAAATATTCTGGCCTGAAATGAATAGAATTGGTCGTGTAGTTCATATTGTTCTTTGAAATATTCTGTTGAATTGCAGCACAGACTGTACAGTCTTGAGTGATGAGGGTCTAAATTCATTCTTCCTAGCTTTATTCTTTAATAACTGAAGTAAAACTGATAATAATTCTTCATTACATGTTAAGTTTCAATAAAGAATTTTGTTCAGAAAAATACATATGTTAACAGCTTTCTGAATTATGCAAGTATTACATTTGAAGACCATCCTTCTTGTTCCTTTTGGCATTGCATATTTGTTCCCGTTTCTCTTTTATTCTTCATTGCCACTTTTGACTGCTTGGCTCAGGCACAGGAGTTTATCAAAATAAAAAATGTTTTGTTTTAGATAAGTGTGAACATGGGCTGTGAAATGATTAAATGAAGACAGGAATGAAAAATATCTGCTTGAACATCAGCAACTAGAATGAGGGTGGGTTTGTTTTTTTTTTTTTTTTTTAATTTTGGTTAGTTTTAAACTGCCTGCTGAGTTTGTATCTAAATGTCCCCAGTTAGGTGTTGTGACGAGTCCTGCAGCATCTCCTTGTGCTTGCAGCTTTGAGGTTATTTAGAATAATCCATACTCATAACTCTAACCACGTTAGAGGTGGGAAGCATCAGGGCTGGTCTGGGGATTTTGGAGTGTCTGGATGCAGTCTGAGCTCTGCTGAGCCTCTGGAAGAGAGTAATATATATAATTATTTTTTGTATTGAGCCCACAGTGGTGTGTCCCTGTACCCAGCACCCAGATAACATCCACAGCCCCCAGCATGCAGACACTTGTTGAGTTTTTCCAGCAAAACCAGCCCAGTGAGCTCAGCTCAGGATGTGCCTGGGGGAGCTGAGGTGTTACAGCCACGGTGCTGCCTTGTGCCAGGCTCTTGCCTGGGTGAGTTTTAGGGACATTTTGTCTTCTCTCTGATGGAAGAGGGGGTTTGATGAGTCCACACTTCAGGTGATGATGATAGAAGAAAAACACCACCATGAAATCACAACAAGGATCCTCCCCACCTCTTTTCCGTGCACTCTGCCTTCATTTATCTGGGCAAGCTGGAATTGCAGTCCCATTGCTATTCACCTTTCAACTGCTGGCATGGTACCCAGAGCTCTCAGCCCCAGCTGGCAGTGGGAGGGGAGGGTTGGAGCTGCTCTGAAGTGATGAATTGGTGTTGGCACTTTGCTCAGTGGCCACTGTGTGGGAAGTGGGAAATGTGCTGAGCAGCTCTGTGGTCTCAATACTCTCCAGGTACCACCTGTAAAAGCTGAAATCCAGGAGCAACAGAAAAGAGGGGGAACTGTGGTGTTGGAAGGGTTATTTTATTTCCTACCTTCCACAGCTATCTGCTTCACCTCTGAAAAAGGAGACAAACTTTCTCAGCTCTTGTGGCAGCCTCCTGGAGGGGAGCACCAAGGTAGACTGAATCTCCCAAGGGCTGGCTGTTCTCTCTGTCCAGCACCCAGTTCCAGACAGGACTGATGCCTTATTGGGACTACCTGAAAACAGAGGACAGACAAAATTAAGAGAATAAAAAGAAGTTATATTTATTGAAGGGCCTTCAGGTACATTTTGGGCAGATGAAATGAATATATAATGAGAAGAATACACCCAAATGGATGATGAGTCACAGGTTTTCACACTTTTATGTTTGGTCCATTTCATACTGGGGGTTAATTTTCCAATTACAGCTTCAGGTAATGAAGTCATTTGCCCCAAGTTTGCTCTCCCCAACTCACTTTTGTTTACATTTCTCAGGGCCTGAGGCAGTCAGGTGTCTTTGATTCCCAGGCCTGGAGAGGAATTGTTGTGTCTGACCAAAACAGGAAAGCAGTAGCTAGCGCTGAATATGGAGTTTAGAGTTATACACTACAAAACTGCAGGATTACAAATACATGAAAAATATAAAAGCTAAAATCCTGAGGTATCAGGACTGTGCCACCAGGTTCCCAGGTGTTTGCTGGCCTGTGGTGTTGGTGCTGCGTGCTGCCATCAGCCCTTCCCAGAGCTGTGCTGGCTGGATCCTGGCTGTGCCAGTGCCAGGGCTGCCATCTGCTCCGTGCAGGGCAGGGAACATTCTGTCCTGGCTCGGTGTGGGCTGTCAGGGCAGCACACAGGTGCTCTATAAAGCATGGCAGGGTGATGGAGCCCCGTGCTCCTTGGCAGGGAGGGAGGCTGCTGTCCCTGGGAGCTGCTGGCACATCCTCCTGCAGCATCCACTCTGAGCCTCCCAGGCACAGGCTGGGCACGAGCAGCCTCTGCTCTGCTGCCTTCATCGTTCTTCTCCAGAGAATTACCCCAGATAAATGTCAACAAATGACTCTGTCTCCAGTTAATGAAGTGAGTTTTTTGCCTTAAAGAGTGAATTGTCCATCTCTTCTGTATGAGAAATTCAGGACTTTCTTTTTACTTTTTTTTCCCCTAGCAATGTGGCAGAATTTACAGATGTGCAAATACTGTGGGTGACATCTATTATTTAACTTTCATTACCATTAATATGAATTAAATTGATGGCATTTGTCAGGATGGTTTATGTGTTGTAGAAGATGCCTTGGGGAGCTGCTTTTGGAAGAGGAGAATTTCAGGAAAAGAGAAGTTGCTTTAGTGGCTAGAGGGAAAGAGCTCTGGAGATTTGAGTTTAGCTCTGGTGAGAGCTGAATCTGCTTCTCTGTAGAGTCTCATGTAAGTATTTCAAGGCCAGAGTTTCTCCCAAACTCACCTCCTGTTTATATGGCTTCCCAAAGTGGCTGGATTTTCATAACAGGTCCAGTAACACAACTGAGATATGGGTTTAATAATATTGGGTCCACTTGAGGAGAAAAATGTGCAAATACAAGAACAGGTGGGAGGCAAAACCCACTTATGTTTGTTCAGATGTGACCGAGAAGTGTTGGCTGTGATTTGCACATTCTGTAGCCCTGATTGGGCAGTGATGTAACTGGAAAATCATTTTTGGAGCTTAAAGGTGGCTACGTCTGAAAGGACATGAGTGGAGAGATCTAGGTGGACAATTTGAGGGGGGTGTAAAGGTTATAGAATCATATATTCAAACATCAAATAGCATTGTTGCCTGACCTTGCCAGGTGGTTTAGAGGCTGGGTAGAAAAAAAAAAAAAAAAAAACAGAAAGAAGAAGAGTTTGAACAGAAGAGTTTCAGTTGAAGAACAGTGGAAGTACTGCAGCAGGAGCTGTTTTCTGCCTCTCAGGAGGCTCTGCCCAGGCACTGTCTGCTTTAGTCATTACTTGTGTCTGTGTGGGTGAGTGCAGTGCAGGCAGGAGTCCTGCCTCTCTTAATCCCTCTTACATTTCAATTCTTAAGCAATTTCAGAAGAATAAAATCTTTTTTTCCCCTTTTTTTCTTTTTTTTAAGTGGATTTAAAGAAATGGGAGAAAACAAAAAGAAAACCCAAAATCTAAGACCTTAATACCCAGCCACTGGTATTATGCTTAACTCTAGGTTAATGCAGGGGACTCAGTCTCAGATAAGCAAACCCAAATGCCTGGTTATGGTGGTGCAGATCTCCCTGCAAGTGGGAGATTTGAGCTGCCATCCTCTCCTCTTTAGTTTTTTTTTTTCCTAGAAGACGAGAACTCCTTTAATAAAAGCATTGACTTGCACAGCAGGCTGTGTGAAAGAGCCTCTTAAACCCCCCAGGCAATTGGTGCTGGGCTAAAAGTGAAAGATGCTCCCAAATGCAGTAATTACTGAAGTTTCACCTAAACCACTTGGGCAGTAGATGCAGTGCAGCACAAAAATAGCCAGCAGCTTTTCAGCAGCTTTTTTAGGAGCAGGACTCAGTGCTGACTGGATACAAAACTCATTGCTGTCGATCTGTAGATAAGGAGTTATGGTGTGCCAAGAAAGCACATCCGTGTTTCTTCTGCAGGGGAACAGGTGGGCAGGGAGCTGCTCAGTCCCTTGGGGCTCCCCTGCTTGGGCATGAATGTTCTTGACACTGATACTGGGTGCAAATCTGCTGGTTTGAGCTCCAAAGTTGTGTAGGGAGAAGCACACGAACACTTCACCTTCTTCTGAGTTGAGCATGAAATTGTAGCAATTTCCTAAACTCTCTTGGCCAGGGATGACCTAACAAGGAGGGAATTTCCTCTCTCATTGTGAATCCCCAAAATCTCATGGTTGCATTTTTAATATCTACTACAAAAAAAATCTATGGCCATGGACCACCTGTTTCTGATTCCTGCACCCCTCAGAGGAAGCATTCCCATTAAAAATTCAGAGTTTCTGGCTGCCACTTCGGTTTATTCATTCTGTCCATGTCCAGCAGTAGTTTCTGTAAATTCTGGCCAGCAGAGCAGTTTGAGCTGCAGTTTATCTTGGTACAGAATATGGGCAGGAGCCCTTGTGAGGAGAGAGCTCCCCAGACTGGAATCACAGTTTTAAGCTGAAAGGTCACCTACCTGTCAAAATCCTCACAGCACTGATTTTTCAGGCCATTTTTCATAGCAGGATGAACTCAAGACCCATTCAGTCTTTTCACAGTAACTAAATATGGTCTTTATTGCTGTACCTTGGATCTAGGCACAAGAAGAAGAATAAGATTTGAGAGAGGCTCTTAAAGTTTCATGTTCTGGGATAGAAAATGAGAGGAGGAGCCCTTTCCTTTGCCTTATTTTCCAAGAGAAGAGGTGTCACTTCCTCAGAAACAGCCTGGGACAAGTGCTACACATCAGGCTAAAGCAGTCTGGGAAGTCTGAAGAAATATCCATGCCATCGATGAGTTTTTATACATCTGTAATGGGTTTTCTGGCTGAGCTGCAGGCTTTGGGATTCTCCATCTGGGTCCTCTTCAACTTCCCCCAGTGTCTGATGCTGAAAAAGTATAGACATTACTTGCCTTCAGATGCAGGGAAGGTTCAAACATTTTGAGATTCAAGACTGAATAGTCTTGTTCAAGTATTGAGGCTACAGCTGCAATGGTTTATTGAGGAAAACATTTCATTTTACATTATCAGTAGTGTTCGAGAGAATAAAAATAAAATGAAAAAGAAAAACCTTTTCAGAGAAACTGCTTCAGCATTCACAAAAATTCCACTGTTTTTCTGGGAAAAAGATTTCTCAGTTCTAATCTCTTTTTTGACCAAAGTTTCAACCAGATCTAATTAACAACAGCAGCTTGCTTTTGTATCAGAGCTTTTGCATGATAAAGGCTCGTTCCAAGCTCCTGCTCTGCATGAATATTATTTATTCAATGTCAGACCACTGCCAGGGGACAGGTGGGGTCCTCTTGAAACAGGCAGCAGCCAGCAGGGGAGTGAAGGGGGATCAGAACAGGAGCTTAACTCACATTTCTTTCATTCCATGCAGGTGTTGTCTCTTTATAATTGAGAGTTTTAAAACTACCCCAGTGCAGAATGAGAAAACTTTCTAAATCCTTCAGATATTTTACAAGTTCTTGAATTTGATGCCCCCAAATTAGTAATTATGTCCATGGCATGAGATGAAGTCTCTCAATGTTATAATATAGTAGATCTCTACTCATGAGAGAAACTAAATGTTGGTTTATGCATTTACATTAATGCTTGTTTGAGGAGACTTTTCACTGACTTCCCAGTCTGTGAAAAGCAACAAGTGTGGAGATGTTGGGCGTGCAGTTATCTGGTGTAACATCCAATGGGTAATTTGTTCTGACAATTTTTATGAACAGGAAAAAAACCCCTCATCAAATGTGTGTCTCGCTTTCTGACCCCTCTCTGTGGTTCATTTACCTCCTGGAAGAACCACCTGCTTTCTGCTTTGATGCTCCATTTGCAGCACTTGAGGGAGGAATGATTATAGTGGCATGCAGCCACTGGTTAAGTTCTTTCCAGATGTGTGCTCCAGATGGCTATCCTGAGAATCCACCCCAGACCCAGATTTCCTGTTTAGCACTGACAGGCTGGATTCAGGCTGAAACACAATCTTCTGCTGTGCTGTCCTCCTTTCTAGCTGGTAGCATCCATGGAGTGCTGCAAGCCAAACATAATCCATTGAAAACCACACTTTATCTGTTCTTGACACACAGGAAACATTAAAGATGATGGGTTTAATTAGCCCTCTAGAAGCCTCTTGATGTACACAATTGGCTACAATTTGCTGCATTTCATGAAGATCAGGACTGACCCTCAGACACTCGGTGTGTTGGAACTGGACAAACTGTCTGAGCAAATGCAAGTAGGATTTTCATTAAGCATTCAGTGGGTTCACACAGAATAATGGCTTCTCTCCTTGTTGCCTCTCTCACGTTTTCTGTTCCATCTCTCTGAACAATAGCACTGGCCTCTCCATTCTCGAGCTCTCTCAGGATGTTTTTTGTTTATCATCTTTCTTTAGTAACAACCTGTGTAGCTGGGTGATATAATTTAGCTTTGTGAAGTCCCACTCCCAGCAGAATGCAAAGTGGCTCTTCTCATGCCTCTGGAGTTCAGGAAAGCTGAAACAAAAGGCAGAAAACAAGCCATGCTCTCTCCTTGTGCTCACTTCTCTATCTCTGCCTGATTCCTAACAGAAATCTTGTATCTCTCATGTTTTGATAACATGGAATCAATAATTTTTTTCACAAATTCTCTTGATCATCTCAGGGTGCACAGCAGAGCTGGGCTGAGCATTTTCCTCTCAAACCACATCTCCTGCAGATGTGATGCTGGGCATATCAAAGCCCGTGGTGCCAGCTCTGTCTCACTGTGGATGCTCCTGGGTTGGGATCAGGGGGCATCGTGTGACTCCTCTGCAAGGGAAGATCTGCTGGGGCACCAGGATGCAGCACAGGTGACAGAGAAACGGTGGAGCCTGCAGATCCCCACCAGCACACAGGTGTGTGGTCACAGCACTTGGAAGTGCTGCTGCTGGATTAGGAGAGGCTCAGATGGAACTTTCTGGAACAAGTCACGCCTTTGAAGCTGACAAAGCCTCTCAAGCAACACACTGCTCTGCCCTTGGTGACATAGGAATTAAAATAAATCAGAAATTATAACAAACCAGGCAGGAGAGCCTGGTGCTCCATATTGTAACTTTTAAAAGGCTTCAGCCCTGATATGTGTGTGTCTCATAACTCCTTTCTGGGACAGAGCAAGAGGACATAACAAAGGCTTGGAGAATGTGGAATCTGGCCAAAGCCATAAGGACACAGAGCTCCCCAAAGCCTCCATGTGGGATTGCACCAAGGAGCCTGATGACCTCTAGGGCCACCTGGAATCACAGGACACAGGGTGTCCAGCACATGATCACAGCATGAAACCCCAGATTTTGGGAGCCTGTGGCAGCTGGAGCCTGTCTTTGTGGTGCTGCAGGAGGGGAGCAGCACTGCTCACTGCACTACTTTCCATCAAGTCTTTGAGAACACTTTCAACACCTTATTCCAGGAAATATGCCAGGAAAGGGCAAACATACCAGTTATTTATAGGCCTTCTTATGGCCTTCCTTATTACTGCCTGGAGTCCATCAGGGTAGGCATTTATGTACTGCTCTGACCTTTTCTGCCAGTTCAAAGAACACAGACCCTCTGGTTCTCTACTGACCTTCCAGTGTACTCTCTCTTGGGAAGACAGGAATAAGAAAAGAATCTTGAAAGGAAGAAACATTTTCTTCTCATTAAAAGATCCACTGTAAGCATAACTGGCAAAGAAAGAGCTTTTGTATTCTTCTGGCTTCCTTTGTCATGGGTGTGAATCAAGCAAGGAATTTTTTGTTATGTCACCTTGACTCAGGAGGATTGTGATAATTTTTGTTTGTGTGAAGTCACTGTTGGGAAAGTTTTCAATATTTTTTATGACCAGAAGTAAAACTCCATAGCAAAAACTCCAGAACTCCACTAATCTTTGTTGCCCTGATCCAGATTGACTCATTCAGTGCATGAACCAGATCATCAGCAACACCAGGGATTTCTCCTGGTCCTGTGGTGGAGAGATCAGTGGAGAGAATGAATCAGTGTGGGTGAATGTGCAGGCTGATTAGTGAATGTACACATATTTTCATGCTTGGAGACCTTTGTAGCACCTCCCCTGGCATTAGGTGCTGCCTGTTGGTTCTTGTGTTGCAAAAGGTCAGTGGTATCCACCTCCCCAGGGCCACTGCTTATCACAGATGATATTTATGTTTGGCTAAACTTCAAACAATTCTGACCTTCTTTTTTTTTTTTTTCAATCTGCGTGATTTAGTGTTTTTTGGAGAGTGGGTGGAAGAAGAACTCTTCTTCCAGTCTTTCCAAGAGTCACCCAGGGGAGCTGTTTCTGTGCAAAGGCCAAGTTATCTCCTTTAAGATATAATTTCTCTGAGAATAGAATAATTTAAAACCTAATTTTCTTACTTAAAAACCTGAAATCTCTGGTGTGTGGGTGAGGGAGATGCAGATGTTTTCAGACACTTGGGAACTGCTTACTGGTTGGTTTAAAATATTTAGCTATTTGCATGCTTCGTTTTGAGGTATGTAAAATAAATGGAACCATAAATCACTTCTTAAATATTCTGTTTTGTCCTGGGTGACTGGAAATAACAGATGGTTACTTACAGGTGGGATTTAATTTTGCTCTAAGTTAGCAATGGGTTAGAAACCGGAATACCAGATCCCAGCCCCCTAAAGCTTTGGGTCTATTTGCATCTGTTTGGGGAATTTTGTGAGGCATAAGACTTCCATTAAGTGGGTAACAGCTGTAACTCCAGATCAGAGTCATCTTCAACACTGGGACACTTAAGGTCCAGGGCTGAGGGGAATGTTCCCGACCTTCTGCTTAAATCTGCTGTGAAATTAGGGAGTTATTTAGATGCTGTAGGTGGGGCTAAAATTTCTGCTTTTTGTATAAGCTTATCGAAAATCTGGAGAGTAGGAGGGTGCCAAAAGGAAACTCCTGGCACAGGTTGGGTGGGGCAGAGGTTTAAAGCCACTCAGTCTCACCCAGCTCCTCCTGGCAGTGTGTGCAGCCACACAGGGAGATGAGGCTGAGCTCTGGCTGCAAATACCTGTGAGAGCCATGAGCACATCATGTCCTCATTGCCTGCCAGCCCTGCCAGTGCTTTTTTCTTTTCCTGCAAGAAAAGAATGGGATTAAAGAGACTGTGTTCCTCTGCCAGAAGGCTCTGCTCTCTGCACAGCTCCCTTTGCAGGGACACTGCTGCAGGTCCAGATTAAGTCACGAGGAAGGGACAAGAGAATCAGTGTCATGCCGTGCTTCTTGCATTTATAAAACTTCATAGAGATGTAGAATTGTCTCCAGCAGCCAGAGCATGAGTTTTAAGAAAAGTCTAAATTGGAAGTCCCAGCCAATGGGACGAGGTCTCTCTCCAGGATATTTCTAAGCAGGAGGAGCAGAATTTACAGCTGTGTCAGGAATCTGTGCAGGCAGCTGCTCTTCAGGGGATCCAGGTGTGGGCACTGGCCAAGGTGGTCACCAGCTCCTGTTGCTGAACTGCTGGGGTTGAGAACTGCCCGTTTCTGTGCCAAATGTTTTCCTCTGTGCTGTGTGCTGTGTCAGACCTGCCCTGCTTCCCCAGAGCCCGGCTGTGCCATGGGTGGCTTCATAAGGATGCTGGAGTGCATCTTTGGAGGCAGAGATTTCCCACTACTGGGGATCTGCTCTGGGCAGTCACATTGGTGTCTGGGGCTACCTGGAGATCCAAAACTCTCGTGACTGATGAAAAAGATAATTTGTTTGTACGCTGTCCTTATTTTTCTTGCATGTACTATACACGGAATTTGAGATCATTTTGTCAGACCACTTTAAGCAGGCTCCTGCTAACATATTTAGAAATTTGACTTAGATTTAACATTTTTCAATTTCCTTACCTGCTTTTTCTACTTAATGGGATCCCCAGTGACTCGGAGGTCAAGAAAACTGCAAGTGATTTAACAGCAGATGTGGCTCCTATTTTCATTTGCCAAATCACTGCCTGGCTCAGTGCAAACATTTAGTTTTTCTTTGAGCTGCAGGTGAAGCAGTCTCTCTAGCAGTAATCCTGCAGAGCCCAGTGTACACACTTCATCTTCTGTGCCACAAGGCCAGCTTGGTGAGGTTTGGCTCAGAGAACTCTTTCCAAGTTAACATTTAAAGTTCAGCCTTGACTGGGAGGATTCTCCAACACAACAGCATCTTCATTACTACCAGCTTGCAGAACTGGGGAGAGGAGGAACAGCACTTTTGAGGTGGATTTGCAGGCACAGTGCTCTTAGCCTGTGAATAAACTGGGTTTCGAGGTGGTGCTGATGATTTTCTTGCATCCACCAGAGAAAGGTTATTGAGCATTCAGTAAATCTCATGGGGATCAGTTATAAAGAATGGTATTTACAGGAGGGTAAACCATAAATCTTTATGACCTTCTAGCAGTTAGCAGCATTTAAAGTTGCATTATTCCTTTCTTCTTCCTGTAGACAAGGCTTTGATAAAACTATCTGTCAGTTAACTTAAATAATCCATGGACAGCAGGGTCTTTGCTGGCTAAGAGGACAAATTACTCAGTTGAATTTTAACTTGTTTGCTTGTTTTACCTCTTGACAGGTATTTTTTCTTTCCCCTCAGAAAATTAAAGATTAATTTAATGTTTTGATGTATTCTCTGGGGGACATTTGCCTTGACAGAAGGCAAGCCCCCCATGGTCACCACTGTCTTTGTTTCTGATCTTTTCAGGTGGGCGATGACAACAGGACTGTGGAGAGTTGAGCAAGGGAATCTCTGTCATTCAAATTGCTGCATGTTTGATCCCTGCTGTCACTTTTTCATGAATTTCAGATGCACAACACGTGCCTCCCCTTGTTACTAATTAGCACTTGGGGTTTTTGAGGCTACCTGGCATAACCTCTCTCTTAAATAATTGAAATGTATCTTATTTTGATTTTACAGGTTTTTAGTTGTGGTGTTTTGATTCTCAGTATTTTGTTTGCTTAATAAGAAATGTGAAAGTTGCTCCTTTACCTTGTTTTTTCATTACTCTCATTCAATGCCATAATTTATTGTGCTTTGAGTTTCACTGACTTTTTGACACTTACTGTGAACAGATTGCATGTCTTATATTTATAAACTTTCCAAATCATTCTTCTTCTTTCTGTCAGCAGTTTTGGGCTGCAGTAGGCTATGGGTGCTACAGAGCACCCATATTTGAAGTCATGTGTGATTCCCTACAAAAGGAAACATGAATTTTTGAAAAGGAAAAGCAAATGTCTGTGGCTTGGAAGTAGACAGTTTTGTTTTGTCATTTGTAAATTATGCAGTGCAAAAGCTTTCATAAATAACTGGTAATGTATAAACATTTACCGTCTGGAGCAAGATTAATTCATACATTTGTTTGAAAGAAAGGTACACGTTGCTCCAAGGGTTTGGTTTGTGAAGCGTTTAAGTACTTGCTTATGTCCTGCTGAAGCCAGGGAGATGCTGTAAGTACAGATGGAGCCAGCTTTCCCTATCAACTTCTGCTCAGGTGTGATTTGCAAATGAAGTATTTTGGCTGGGGGGAAGAGTTTCCCTGGAAAAGCAAGCAGTGACACATGGCACAATCATTGCTGGCTCCCAGGCGCTTCGTGGGAACAAAGGGGGAATTCACTGATGCTCACAGTGTAGTGCTGGGGCAGGCACGGCACAGCGTGGGGAGAGCTGGTGCTGCCTCCCAGTTCTGTGTGCCCTTTGCTTGAAAATTAAGAAGCAGATGGCTGGCTGGAATTACTTGCCTCCCCTTCCCTCCTCAGGTGCTCATTTTATGCTAACGGCAGCCATCTGCTTAGGACTGTTGACTTGAACCTGTGGAAAATAAATACTGAATAGGTTTCATTCTACTGTAAGTGACTTTTAAGCTTGGAACATCCTGCTGAAGCGTTGCCACACTCCTGTGTGTGCCTGTTTCTGCTGTGACACAGGGATGTATATTTAATACCCTAGCAGTGGGGTGGTAAGGACTAGTTTTGAACATCCGTGTGTGATGTTATGTTTTGCTTCTGTCTGGGGGGCAATTCATACTCTCTAATGGGTATCTCACTGTGCTGCTTTGTACAGTGCAGCTGGACTCTTCATTATTTACCCTTTTTATTCTAAAATTATCTGCCAGTGCTCCTTCTGCTCATGACCAGCTGAAGGCAGGCAGCAGTTTCCTGCAAGCCCCTGCCATACATGAATGAAGGTACCACGCTCTATTTTAGTTGCAATCTGCTCATTTAAGGAAATACTTTATCATACAATTTTCAGGCTCCAAAGCAAATGCCTCATTATTTCCTTTAGTCCTCCCAATCTCTGGAGATCCATCTTTCTCTTTTCCTCTCTTTACCTTTGTTGCTGTCCTCTTCAGTGGATGCCAAGCTCCTGGTAAAACAGGTCTGACTGATCTTTGTATTGGCACTTTGCTTCCAGCTCTGAAATGCATCGAATTTGTTTTTGAAATCCTACAGCACTGTGGGAACAATGTTATCCCGGTGCTGCACACCTCTGTGGCCCTTCCTGCTGTGATGTGTGCCCAGGTTTCTGCCCTGCCAGGCTCTGAGCCAGTGGCTGTGCCCCCCATTTTGTGTATGTGGGTGCAGCTTGTGGTCTGAAGGACAGGTTTTGTCAGGAAGGGAAGCATGAAATAGGATGGCATGAGCAAAATACACGCAGATGGAAAGAATAAAGCTCAGAGCTTTAGAAACTGGCTCAAAACCTTTTTGAAAATGCAGCCAATTGGGCTAGATGCATCCCAGGTGTAAAACTGGGGACTTGAATTCAACACTGCTGTAACCCTGGTGCAGTGGCTGTCTGATACACTCAAAATCCTGGAGCAGAAACCTTTGTCATAAGGGACTTACATCTTTTACACCAGCACACACTGTGTGGTCTAATGGATTTTTTGCATGGATGTAGGCATGTGTACAAGGAGATCACTCCTGATCTTTATACACAGAGGGCATGGATTAAATATTGAAAATTTTAGCACTAGGTTCTGGCTCAGACAGAAAAATTCCTTTGCCACCACCACACTCTTCCTTGTATTGTAGATGGTGCAGCTTCTCCAAAAGGAGGGCTCCTGTGAAATAATGAGCACTGCTGTCCATCAATTCCTAGCAGAAAGTCAGGAGAGATGTGAGATGCTGCAATCGACTAAAAACTTTCCTGAGAAAAATCATAATGGGGGTGAAGCACAATAAATAAAGAATGAAGGCAGCCAACATAGAATTAAAGGAACACAACTAAAAAGGGGAGAAAAGCAGAATTTGAGTGGGAAAGAGTTTAGTGAAATCATGTTGGAATGGGTTGAGTTTGCAGGTGAGAGGTGCTCTTTATTTATCCATTAGAATACCATTTTGAGTCTTTTGTCTGCTTCTTTGTGCAGCTCTGCTACCTCTTCTCAGGATTAAGTCTCCCCAAATGAGCATAACTAATCCTTGCTTGCCTACTTAATGCCTGCTCCCTTTTTTCTTAGAGCCTCTTTGAGAAAGCTGCGGGCACTGTTGCAATTCTTAATTCAGTCCTTCCAGGCTGGAGGAGGGGAAGGAAAGAATCTGAACAGTAGCTGGTGATGCAGGAATTTCCTAAGCTTTGCTCTCAGGTCTGCACAGGGCAGGATAATTCATTTCATCTTGGGGTTGGAGGTCCTGCAGTTACCTGAGAAGGTGAAGCAGTGTTTGCATGAGGCTTGTAAGGTGCCGAGTGATGCTGGCAGTATTAGTTTGGGATTAGCCACTGCAGCAGGAACACTGTGGTGGCAGAGCTGCAGTCAGAGGATGATCTTCTTCAAACCTGGAGTGCTCAAAGTGAAAGCAGCAGAGAAATGGGCTGCTCTCCTGTGTTTATGGCATTTGCAGAACTCAAAACTTTGCCTGTGTCTGTTGTTTCTGTAAAATCAGGGCAGTGTGCTGTGCACCAGACACTGTGTGAGCACATGGGGAGGTTTAGGTTTAGGTACCAGGTTGTTCTTTTTTGGTTTTCAGCAGTGCTGGCCATCTACAATGAAAACTTCTGCTGTGTTTCTCTCTATCACAGCAGACATCAGGTGGTCTGGAAGACTGGAGGTCCTGGCATTAATGGAGTTTTTCAGCATAGTTTTAAGGTCTGATGACCATTTCAAGTATCCAGCTTGGATGTGGTGATTTCAGCTGTCCTCTGAGACCAACTCAGCTTCTTAACATGACCATGTTTTATGGCTAGAAATTGCCTGCACCAGTAGCAGGTTTTACCAGTCAGTGTGATAAACCTGGAGACCAATGACTTGTGCTTCAAAAAATGACCAAAGTGCTGCTCCCATCCTGTACACTCCTGCTGCTATCTTCCTCTTGTCATCCAAAGGTTGGTTAAAAATACACATATTTACTATAGCCACCTTCCCCATTAATATGGAATTCAAAACACAATTTGATAGGAGTATCAGGCAAAAAATATATCCCTAAAGGTGAAAATGAATTTAAACAAATTAATGGCACCAGAAATCGCTTGGCTGTGTGTGGGATTGGAGAAGGTTTTGGTGGTTCTTGAACCTGGACTATCTGCTTGATTTCTGCTTTGAAGGAGGGATTATTTTGTATGGCCAATGCTTCATGGTGTTTGGACTGTGTGATCTGTCAGTTGATCTCGATCTTGAGGAAAAAAGAATCCAGAAAACCAAATCCTGACAGAGGACTGCAGAGAGACACGGGCTTTACTGTGTCTCTTATTAACAATGAAAAGTGAACTAACTGCTGGTTCCTCTGGGTCTGCTTCTGCCTTGATGATTTCTTAATATCTTTTGTTTCCTCCAAAGGTTAATCTCCTTTAGCTACCCTGTGATATCTGGCTCCTTTCCACAAGCACCTGCTTTTCTCAGCTGGGTCTTCAGTTAGTGACCTTATAACTCTGTAGACAAACACCATCATTGTTGATCTGTCAAATCCAATATCCCTTTGCTTAAATGTTAGATGGATTTATGTTATTGCTTTGGGAGGCAATAATCCAGAAGGGAATTCATTTTACAGGGAGGTCTTCTGCCTTGCTAAAGGGCTGTTGGTTGAATGAGTCACCTCTCTAACATCATCCCAGTTGGTTTGCTTCTTCATTTGCTCATGCATCGATTTGTTTCTTGAATCAAAGTCTGATCCTTCCATGTGAGATTTGGTAATCCTTGCTTGCAGCCAATGAAGGGCTGTCTGTGGCTTAGCAGGGCTGTATTGACGTGCCTGAGGCTGCTCTGTGTAATGCCTTTGCACAGGCAAGATAGCAGATGAAGGCCAGTTATCATTTGGACCCTGCTGCTTCTTTGGTTGCTTACATAGCAGTTTTAGAACTCAGGAAAATGAACTGTAGGGACAGCAAATACGAGTTAACCCATCCAAAAGCCACAAAACCAAGTGCAAGTGGCTTTGCTGGAGGCTTTAGGAAACCACAGCAAACGCCTGACTGTGATTTCTGCTGCTCAGACCTCCAGAGCAGTGCCAGAAATGTAGATTAATTGCTGCTGTACTAAACATTATCACATGCTCTTCTTGCTAGGGGTGGAGAGAGTGCACTGAGCTAAATGGACTAAAAATCCATTGCAGCAGAGTGACTGAAATGAAGTTTGTTAATGGAGGGACATTTAATGGTATCTTCTATGGTTGTTTAGTCTGTAAAAAACCATTTTCCAGCTGGCTGTGGGTCTGGCTTGGCCAGAAGAGGAATAAATATGCATTTGGTGTCCAGGGTTTGTGAGCTCTTACCTGAATAGCTGGGCTGTGTGGGGGCTCTCTCTGGAAGCAGGATGTGTTTGCCTGAGCTGCAGATCTGACAGACCCCTCCTTCCTGAGACATTGATGTCACTTCTGGCACCTCCACTGCTCAATGGTTTCAGCAGCAACGTTCACAGTTTCCTTTAAAACATGCACTTTTAACATTTAGCTGAGGAGTAAAAACATCTTAATGTGACTAACAGCTGTTGCTTGCTGACCATGCATTCAGCTCAGACAATTGTTTCCCCTTCTGACCAGAGAAAATAGCTGTAAATAAATCAAAATCAGCACTTTAAGCATGGGTTGCTCCTTTCATGGGTATCCATGTGGAGACCAGCCAGCCCAATGGAGCCCAGCTCCATAATGGAGCTGCTACTCAAGGCAGGAATATAAATATTAACAAATACAAAAAGGCTTCTCAGCGTGATAGAAAACCAAAAGTAGCTTGAGGTGAGGTTACTTCATTTTATTACAGACTTGTGAAACGACACAAGGACTCAAGTAAACTGCTGAGCTAATTATTTTTCAAAAGTGTTTACAACTTTGTTTTATTTGTCTAGTAAAACCTCAGAGTGATGTTGTCTCTATATATAACTATTTATTTGTCATGTTGTTTGCACAAGGCCTATCTGTTCATATATTATGTGCCCTGATTTATCCCAGACAGGATATGATGCAATTTCTTGGAGCTGGTATAAAAGCAAATGTGTGCATTTATCTCCTTAGAAGCTGATCTATTATTTCATGATGCATATTTGCTTGAACAGGCCAGAAGGAGGGTGCATGCTGAATGCTTTGTACTCTGTGGTGACTGGAGGCAACTGCACTTGTGCATTTGAAAATCTCCTTCATTTGCAGCTGTGAGCACAGCAATGCAGGATGTGGGCACCTCTGCATTATGAATATTCAGAATAAATGTCAAATGACCCAATGTATTTGCTCTTCCTTTCCTAGCTTTTTGCTTCATCTATTCCTCATGCGCCCAAGAAAATGGAAATTGTTGAAATTGTCTACCTAAATGAAAATGATTAGAAACATCCCATGGTCATTTAGCTGTCCTTTCTTTTGTGTGCTTTGGGTATAAAAGACAGATCCCATTGCAAAATGATTTTATGGGAAATCTTTGCCTGCAAGGAGAAGGAAATTATTGTTTCTCCTCTATAGGACTTCTGATACTCTCTGTGCACTTTCTTCCTTGAGGTTGTTTAGAAGCTCTAGGCAGATTTATGACGTAGTTTTTGGTCAGGGTCATTTAAAGGGATTATTTTGCCTCCTCTGACCTGATTAGAAAGGTAACATTATTGGAGTCATCTGTTAGCAATGGGGCTCTTTATGGATTACACAGAGCAGGGGCATGAATTGACCTGGAAAACAATTTATTGTGAATCCCCCAAAGGAATGTTAAAATTTCAGTAGTAAAAGATTGTTCTTTGCTCACCTCTGCAAGTTGTGAATCACTGGGGATAAGCTCATTATGTAGGGAGTGTTTTCTGTGGTTAAAAATTCATCCTGCTAAATATTGCAAGAGAAAATACATTGATAAACTTGGAGCATCCAGTAGCCACAAGTACTCAACTTTTTCCAACTTTATAGAAAATGAATACCACAGGGTAAAGGATATATTTTCCATCTCTTTTTTTTCCTTTCCCAGCCTGTCATGGATGGCTGGGCATTTGGAACTCTTGAAGTCACTGTGTTAAGAGCAGCAGACCTTAGAGAAGGAGCTGAGGTTCTGTGAGAGTTCAGAAAGAAGTTGTATGCTGGGCAATAGCAGTTGGTCTCTGCCTCAGAAGAAGCCTGGCCCAGCTTTTGCAAGCTCAGTCAGAAGGTGGTTTTGCTTTTATTTTTTATCTGGAAAGACAAAGCAGCTGTATCAGCACAGTGGGAACCTCCTTTCCTCAGCCTCAGTCACCCCCCAGCATTTCTTTGTGCCTGTCCTGATGGCTTGTACCAGGTGCAGCACCCAAGGCAGAGAGCCCTTCTGTCTTGGTGACAAAAATACAGGTTTAGATTGACATAAAGAAGTGCAGCAAGTGGCATTTACTCCTTTATATCCTGTTTGCTGGTAATAGAACCACACGTACAACATCAGTGGCACTTTCAATGTTTGCTGTTCTTTGGTACAGATGTTTGCTGATGTATCCTCCTCTGCCAGATGCTAGTTAAAAAACTCTTACCATTAAAAAAAAAAACAAGCCATGAAATGATGTTTCCAATACTAAATAAAACTCCAGAATCGTTCCTTTAACTGAATTTTTTAAAAGGCTCTACGTGAATGGTGAAATGGGTTTTGAGAGAGATTAATGTGGTGTTGTGGAAAGAGCTGAAGTAAAGTTTGTATTTCTGCACGCTGCAGTACTGGAGAGATATTAGAGAAATAAATAAAATCAGTGGTGGTCAGTGTAATTGGGAGGAGGATAAAAAATAAAGCTGTTCAGAAAAGTTTGAAAATTGTATTATTCCTGTAAAAAAAGAGGCAGTTCCGAACGGAATGAGGGGCTAAAAAGCAAGACTTTAAGGGGCTGAAAAAAACTCAAAAACTGCACGAAGCAAGCTCTGAAAAGTGATTTCTAAAGCTGGTGGCACCTGCCTGTTGACTTGTGCAGGAAAGTTGAGCATCCTGAGATTCTCTAAGAACCAGGAATGATGTGATGGCGATTTACCTCTCCCACTTTTAGGAAGAGCTGTATTTATATGGAAACCAAGAACTTTCTTCCTGAGGTGTTTTTGTGATTTGTGCAGGCAGCTGCTGGGAGGGATGAGGGCTGGGATCAGGACACAGTCTAGCTCAGAGCATGTTTGGAGCAGGGCACCAAACCCCCAAGTCCTTGGATGGGAAAGAGCTGGAGAGAAAGGAAAGCAGAAGAACAGCTTTTTTTGGGGGTGAATTTTCTCAGTTCTTGACCCACACAATCCATCCCTGCTGTAAGTTACGTGTGTTTCCAATTTCTGCTCCTGAAATTGGTTGTTATCTATTTGGAAGAATGCTTTTTGTGGGTATGAAGTCAGATTTTGCTTCCACGAGGAGGGAATAATTTCAAAGGTCAAAAATGTGCTTGTGTTGTGTGCAGCCTCACTTACTGAGTGAGGTCCACTCAGCCCCACAGCAGCAGCAGGCACAGCCTCCCTGCTACTTCTCCTTTTTGGGCCATGGGCTGTCCTGAGAATCACAGCTTTTATTTCAAATTCCCTGTGTTTTCATTTTAGTTAGTTGAAATATAAATTAGAGTTAGCAGAATACCTCTGACTTAGATTTTTGCCCTCTCATTTATGCTCCAGGCATTCTGCTTTAGGCAGCAGCTAAAATGGGATCCAAACTAAGAAAAAGCCCACAGGTCCTGACTCAAAACGCTGTTTCATGTTTAAAGGGAAAGGGTGAGTTATCAATGCTTTGTAGTGATGCCTACTCAGCGGGGATGGTACATTGAAATTGCAGCGTGTTTGGATCCTGCTCTGTAGCCACAAAGAAAGCAAAAGGATTGAGGTCCAATTTGAACTGAACGAGTGAATTTGTGGAATGCATAGTAAATTGTACCTGGAGACTTGAAAAGACCTGATTTCTCTCTCTTTTTTTTTTTTTTTTTTTTTTTTTTTTTTTTGTACATGACTTCAAAAAATGCAGCAGGACTCATCTAGAAAAAATTAAGTTTGGAGTTTTTTACGTGCAGTTGGATCTTTGCATACATAAGCACTTTTGTATAGTTTGGGCCTTCTGCTGCTTTTGGATACAAACTCAGTTCCAGAAGTGTGTAACAATTTCCTAGAGGAAAGGCTGCTGCTTTCCAGTGCTGCCCTGCCACTACACCTGCTCCCACACAGAATTTACAAACCACGGTGTACACAGGGAAATTTTGGTTTTACTTGCTCTGCCTCTGCTGTTTTTACAGTCCTGCTATTCAGGGCATAATTTTCTGATTCAGTCCAATTTGCATTGCTGCTGTCTCTTTTTACAGCTATCTATTTCCAGCAATGCCTGCTCTCTGCATTAGCCTGTAAATGCAGACATCAACCTCTGGAACTTCCCAGAGATTGATTTTATGGGACTTAACTGGAAATAAAATGATACCAATAAAATCTCTTTCTTACTTTGCCTTGACAAACTGCAGGCACACTCTGCCATGCATCTTATGAAGGGTTCTCCTTTAGTCTGTGAGTGGTCCCATTTTCCTGGGGAAATGGGAAGAGGGGAATCCTGCTCATGGTGTGTAGCTATAGCAGAATCTGTAGCCCTGTAAATAAGGAGCTATTGCTCTCAATTGGAGTCATAAACTCCTCCACTTTTTTTTTTCCAATTACCAGCAGTTGCCATCATTTGAAAGGTGGTAGCAGAGCTCTAGCTGAACAAAACTGTTTTTAAAATGAGAGAGAAGGGTTTTTCCCTGGCTCTCATTTCTAGTGGGAGAG
The DNA here is from genome assembly GCF_052056855.1 of Sturnus vulgaris. Lineage (NCBI taxonomy): Eukaryota > Metazoa > Chordata > Aves > Passeriformes > Sturnidae > Sturnus > Sturnus vulgaris. Next base: position 5,254,946 of record NC_142257.1, on the reverse strand, counting down.
GAGGGGATGAAAAGGGATCTGCATCCAGCACTGCTGAGCGTGGGAGGGCTCTGACCTTGGCTGAGTTGGTGTTTGAACTGAGGAGTCCCTGCAAGATCTGTAGGAATTAGTTACACAGGAAATAGGTGAAGAGAGGATGTGAAAGATACTGCCTCAGGAGAATGAGTCCTGTGGCTGTGAGCAAGTGGAAACCTTACCTTTTAATGGGGAATGCTGGAATCTGAGAACAACGTGGCAGGGAGGTGAATACTGGCAGCCTTCAGAAAGTGAATGATGCTGGCAAAGTTATAGGGGAGGGATGGGTTTGAGTAGAGTGCATAGCACAGGAAAACCAGACTGGCTTGGGCACACAAACCCTTCTTCAGGAAAAGCCCTTTCTTAAATAAAACCTATTTCATCACAAAAAACCTCTTTACTCCTATGCTAATTATGCACCTTCCTTTTATGCTACTTTCTTTTCTTTATCTCAGACCAAAGATTATTTCCTCCCTTCTGTTTCAGATATTTGCAAAACACATTTATTTGTCCTTGAGAAACAGTATTGTTGTCATTAATAAAGCAGTAGCTGTTTTCACGGGCTAATGAAATATCAGAAGCCCTCCAGTTTGCTGAGCTAAAGAAATGTGATATGTAGGAAAAGAGAAAAGTATGGTGACATAGTTTTAGAGGAAAAGCATAGTGAGAAGTTGGGGATTATTTCTTGATTTCCAGTGATTTTTCCTTGTAATATTTCTAACATTATCTCTGCACTAGAATATTTATTTTTTGCTATTGCCATTTTCCTTTAAGAAATTCAAGATCAGGTTAAGACTGCTGTTTCCTGAAAAACATGGAATTAATTGAACCAGTGTAGTTATGAGTAACAACATTCTTGCTGTAGTGGAGCCCTTTAGAAGTTGTGTTTAGTGGACAAACACTGTTGTTCTCAGGTATCTTTTTTTATCCTTGTGCCTGGTAAGTTGGACTCATGGTAAAGGCCCCTGCCAGGTTCCTTTCTAACAGAGTCAGATGTGAACAAAAAAATCTGGACCACAGCTCTGGGACTCTTTCAAGAATCCTTTAATGTTGATGGGAATTCCTTTTTTACTTCAGAGGGAAAATTTTACAGAGGTGACAAGTGTTACCTTGCCTGATTTAAACCCTGGGGTGGGGCATGGTGTTCCCAGCCTGGATTTCAGACCTGATGGAGGTGCTGGGCCACAGCTGGGCACGTGTGTGTGGTTTCTGAGCACAGCTGGCAGAGCCCAGCCCCAGCTCCACAGCAGAGTCCACTGCTGCACAATTCCTGCCTCGTGCCTGCTCCCTGCAGTCTGAGCTGGTTTCCCTTTAAAGCTTGGTTTGGAACTCTGCTCACTTGAAATGTAAGATGTAGACCCAAAATTCAATCCTGCTGTAGTGCCTTTCTAATCAGCTGGCCTCTGGCTTGCATTTTGCAATAGCCTGCAGGGATTTTGTGCACCAGGGCTCTGAGTGGGCTTGTGCCTTTCAGCAGAGAACATGTACATGGAGGGGAGAGCACCTGCTGATTAATCTCCAATGTCCTTCCCAAAATTGGCTCCCTCCATCACCTCTCTTGTGTCTGCCACCAAGTACATGAAAATGGTCTCATTAGACACGTGGGGAGGTCTGTGCAAGGAGCCAGCTGAATTCATCTTTTCAGCAGGACAGTGAAATATGTGATATTATCAACATCTGAACTATTTACATCCTACTGCTCCATCATTTCAGAGTACTGGATTTGGCTAAATAGTCCAATTCTAAGTGCATACAGGCATATTGCCAGTGGAGAGAGGGAGGTTGAAGTGTTGGGAATGCTCTTTTCTGAAAGTCTCATGAAAACTGATAATTTTAAACTGCAATCTAAAATTTATATGCTGTGGTGGCACATCTCGATCAAAGTGATCCTTGTATGAGAGATTAGCCCTTAGTTACCTATTAGGAGGAGACCTATCAGGTCTCTGCACTCTCTAAAGAGGAGGATTCCTAGCCAGGAGCATGATCCTTTCATGGATCTGCCTCATCAGCTCCCACGGGGACTAAATTTCTCTGCTTGCATTGGGTAAAAGTCCTGAGCATCTTTGCACGGTGCAGAAAAATGGCAAGGCTTTGAACCACACAGATTATTAAAATCAGCTTTAAATCTGCTGCCTTCAGAACGACTTGTTCAGTGGATATAACACCCTGTGCAGCTGCTGCAGCTGCAAACACTGGCCACCCAGGCTGTTCCAAATCCAAATTACTTTGCTGGGTCTCTTTGGGTGACTTGCAGTGAAACCTGTGATCCTGGAAACCAAATCAGTGCTGGGTTATTGACAGGTGGGGACTTGAAGGCAGCGTAAATGCAGGTTGAGCAACCACAGGGGCAAACATCCTGACAGAGCTTCAAAGAGCTGGCAAGGATTTTTGATTGGTATAAAATGCACTGGACTGAGGGCACCATGCACGAGCTGGATTCTCTGCCATCCAAAATGCCCTTATCAGCATGATGGCATTTTACCAAACAATCATATTTAATAAGTTTTACCACAGCTTATCCTTGCTTACACAATCCCTTTGTTGGCTTTTCCTCTGAACCACAGCGATGTCTCAAAAATAATCTGAATTAATTTTTTTTTTCTTCCCCTCCAGCAGCGGCCATTCCACTTCTGCAGAAAAAATCCTTTTTGTGAATTACTTAATCTGAAACCAAGGCTCAGGGAAAGCCCTTGTAATCACAGCACAGGTCACGTAGGAGCCCTCAGCTGCTCATTTAGGGACAAATAGTAAGTAGCAGGTTCCAAAAATGTTCAGCAGGGAGAAACTTGTTTGTGGAAGGAAGTTATTCTACAAGAATGACAGCACACCTGTGCTTACTGTTCACCCACTTGTACGTGAAAACAAGCACAAATTGGAACTGATGGCCCAAGAATCTGCTGAAAACAGTAGATCCTAAAGTTCTGTGCATTCTTGCTTTTGACAATTAATTTGTTTGTGAATTGGGAAATGTGAGCTGGGAAGGAACTCCCAAGGAAGCTCCTGAGCTGATGCTCGGTCTGTTGCTGCTGAAGCAATGGGATTTTTGTAGAACAAAGTGGTGAAAGGAGGTGTTCACAAAAAAGGGGAAGATCTGAGGAAGTGCTGAGGGCTCATCTCACTGTGCCTTGGTTCCTCCTTTCTCTCTACAGTCTTTATTTTTAAATAGGCTTTCAGTGAGGTTGTTGCAGGAAACCACCTGCATCATTTTGTAGTTCAAATCATGGGGTACAATCATGTTGTACAAATCAGTTCCTTGGCTGAAGGGGGACAGAAATTCCAGTCAACTCAGATGGATTTTACTCTTGCCTACATGGGATTTACTTTTTATCACCTTATGATCTTTTTCTTTCCTGGTGGCACTTCCTGCTGTTCAATGGTTTAGATTGGGGCTAGTAGCACATCTTTATGGGCTGGACATTCTGATTTTGATGGCTTTTTTTTTTGTTGTGCCTTTACCAGCATAAAGTCTGTGTCTCTACATGCTAGGCTGTAAGATAGAAATGATATTCAAAATTAAGCTGATCATCCATTTGAATGGGCACTTTTTAAAATTTAGCTGCTGACTGTTTGTGCTAGCTTGCTCTTTTCTTCCTTCCCCATCCTAGCAGAGGTGCCACAGGCAGATTCATACCCAATACTTGAATCCAGTTTTAGGAATAATTTCAGAGCAATTACAATGAAAAAAATGTACTATTACTTGAGGAAAAACAAGGTGATGTCACAAGAGAGTGTGAAACTATTCTGAGTTATTCTCTATGTTTCAGTTTAGGGTTTTCCTTTCCTATCCCCTCAGTCAGTGGTACAGAGCCTCCTGAAGCACCTGTGAAGTGGCAGGTCGAAGAAAAGACCAAGAATACACAAATATTTTTGTCCTCAGTTGATCTGTTTCCAGTGTCTTGTCACAGCCCTTCTCTATGGTCAGTGTTCATGTAGAAACTCTTCATACTTCGATTTTGGTGCCAGTACCTGGGATTAGAAGGACTTTAACTGGCTGGCTTTACATCAGCTGTGATGATGCCTCGGGTTTTAGCTTTTATATTTTTCAGAATCTTTGCTGCTTAGTGTGTAACTCTGAAACTTCATATTAGGTGTTAGCAAGTTCTCTTCACAGGGTAGTTGGACAAAACAATTCCTTTCTAGCTGGAGAATCAAGGACAACTGGTACCCAAAAATCATAAACAATGGAGAGGGAAAGGGGGCAAGCCAGGGCACTGAGACTTCATAGCCTGGGGCTGTGGTCGGATAATTGACCACAAGATGTAGATGAACCAAAACTTATAAAAGTGCAAAACTCATGACTGGGATTCATCTTGGATTTGATTTGGGTGTAGCCCCAGCCAGGCTCTTGCACTGCCCAAGGTGGATCCTTTCAATAAATTCTTGTTTTATCCCTTTTGCTCTGTCTAGTCTCTGTTCCAGGTCAGCCTTTCCAGACAACAGTGAGAAAAAGATACTTTTATCATCAGCAAGCTATCGGGCAGTTATTGGTTCTACAGAGTGACAGGCTGGTTCCCATTTAATCTCCCAGCCCCCTCCATCTCCACCCTCCCCAGTACAAAGGAGAAAGCCAGGGAAGCTGAAGCATCCTAATTTTCCAGGTGCCAGTGCTCCCAAGCCTCCCAGGGAGCTGCAGACAGATCTGACCCCAGCTGCATTTGGCTCCCCTTGGCTTGTGCAGGCTGAGCCAGGAGTGGCTGCTTCCCCTGGAACAACACTGCCTTCCAGACTGGCCCATAAACACAGGAGCTGCCTCAGACCCCCGAGCTAGCAAGGAATAAAAATTGTGAAAAACCCATGTTAATATGCCAAGAGTTGGCCAGGCCACCGGGGCATGTATTGGCAGAGCTGCAAAGCAGAGAATGGAGTGTGAAGTGCTTGCAGTTATTTACAAAAATCACGTTGTTCTACAGAATAAATTACTTCATGGTGCTTTTATACAAAAAAGAAGGCAAGGGACAGGTCCTCGGCTGCCTTCCCTGAGACATCCTGACCACAGTCTAGCTCTCCTGCAGGGCTCTGAATAGCAAACCAGGCATGGGTGAGGAGGAAAAGGAAGAATATCCATTAAGGGAACAGATTCAAAGACACTTTCTTCTTCCCCAATTTTAAATGGCAATGTTTCGCACAGATTTTCTTGTTCTTTCATTCTAGATTGTGATTTCAAAGTTGAATCAAATGTCCTTGGTGGCTGAGATGTCACCCTCTCTTTTGATTGAGCAGGTCCATCTAAAGCTGAGGTTTACCAGTTCTACCTGCAAACTTTTAGTGCAGCTTGAAATCACACCTTTTCCAAATCTGTCAAAACCATTTTTAGAGAGAAGGGGTAAAAATGGTTTTGCAGCTGGTTTTAATGTGTTTCTGAGCCATAGATCTGATACATGATTTCTTATTAATATACAATCCCAGCAATTCTCCCCCAGCATAACTCAAATCTTTATTCTCCCATGAGACATGCTTTTGGTACTAACCCACAGCATTAAAATCTCCTGTCCTATGGCATTTTTACCCATTGCTCTTTTGTTACCATATGCATGTGTCTGATTGACAGAATTACTAATCCATTATAATCATATTTTCGTAATTAGTCCCACTGAGCCTCCAATGCCTGCATGCAAGCATAGGTAAACTACAGCCTGCCACAATATGTTTTTACTTACTGACAGCTCAGTGTGTAAGAAATGTCTGTCTAGTTCCTGCCACAGTTATTAGAGATGCCTTTTGTTTTTCCTTTCACTCTTTCTTTCTCATTTTTAAAAAATTTCCAAGCCTCTGTTGATGTAGACTCTTTGCTTATTACAAAAATCACAATTATCAACCTCTAATCTTTAAGAATATCAGAAATTATTGGAACTTTAAAGTCAGTTCTGAATAAAAACACATGGAAATGCATCAATTATTCACCAGGCAAAGCCTGAGCAGACATAGATGCCAATATCTGTTTGCCTGATGGAGGAAAAGTTGCCAAAGCTCTCAGATTTGTCTTTTTCCATCTTTCACATCTCAGTGTTATGGTTGTGTTCTATGTGCCATGACGTCTTGTGGCCATCCAGCCTTTTTCAGTCTTGGATGATTTTGAGGCATCAGCTCGTTGCCTGGCACCTCATTGCAGGTTTGGTTCTGCCATGGTTATGGATGAGTGTCTGGGCAGAAAGGGCATGGGGAGAGCTCAGCAGAATCCTCTGAAGGGCTCTGCAGCAGCAGTCACTGCCCCACCCACTCTCCCTGGAGCTCCTGCATTCCCTGCCTCACTCCTCTGGACATTGCAGCCATTCTGGACTACTCTGTGACTTCACTGCTGGTCTCAACAAGTTTCTGAAATTTACCTTATTTCTAGCAAGATTAGAGTGAATCTTGGATACTTTTGAAGTATTATCTTTTAATTTAAAAGAACAAAAAGTATTTAAGAACACCCAAACAAGATTAAAAAAAATCTGCTAAAGGTAATGGCTTGGGTTAGCCATAACTGCAACTATTTAGAATATTCTAGCAATCACTTAAACAAAAGGTTTGCACAAGTTCATCTCATTCCAGTCTGCCCTGACGTTTCTACACTCTGTACCAAACCTTTTCCCCAACAGCTCCAGAGTTTCAGACATTAAACCTGAGCACCTTATCTGCCTTGTGAGTTCTTGATTAGGATGGAGGGCTGCAATCCCCAGGCAGAGAGAAGTGAGACATCCCATGCATTCTCTGATAGAAAGATAAATCACTGCTGCAGGGATTGTCAGGAGTTACCTGACTGCAGAAGCTGAGGTCCAGAGGGGAACAGGCAGGACTTTACCTGTGAAAATCAGCCACCTTCTTAATTACTGCTATCATTAATCATCTGCGTGTGTCATAAGCTCTCATCTGATCACACGGTGGATGGGTCCTATGGCAGCAAAGGTAACTTAGAAGACTCTGTCTGGCTCTGTGTTTTGAAGAGGAGGGGGAAAAACCTGCACAGCTGCAGCTGGGAGAGAGGAGTAAGAGAAAGGCTTGACCCATGAGCCTTTCATTTTATTTTCTCTCCCCTGTCCAGCTGAGGAAGGGAGAGATCGAGCAGCTTTGCTTGTCACCAGGAGTCCAGCCAGGGTCACCCCATCACAGTTTTACATTTTTATTGCTTAACTAGTGTGCTTTATGAGGGTGGCCTTTGGGTCTGAGGGGAACAGAAGCATCTCTGGGCTGTGCCTGGCCAGCCCCTTGTCTGTGGATTGGGACAGATGAAACACACAACCAAAAATAAAGTTTTCCTCTCCGGCATTTTGTGGCTGGAGCACACCCAGAAGGGTCCAGGCTGATGATATGGCAATACAGCTTTTTGTGTGCTGGGAGCTCCAGCTGTAACACTGTGACAGATTTTAGAAGTAAAAGGTCTGCTGGCTCTGATCTCAGAAGCCATATGCCTGTTGTATGGCTTTCTGTGCCTTTATGACCTGTTTTTTACCTTTTGGCCTCGCTGTGACACAGTGGTTGAGTTTGCAGTCCCCAAAGGTCTCTATAACAGATTGTGTGGCCTGCCAGCCCCACAGTTACCAGTCTTTGTTCTGGTATATATTTGAAATATATTTCTTATACAGAGTGGCTGGCATAGTTTTTAATTTAAATTTCAAAAGGTGCAAGCAACAGCAGATATTTCTGTATCTCCAGAAACTCTTGAAAACTGTGATGGAATGGAATGGAATGGAATGGAATGGAATGGAATGGAATGGAATGGAATGGAATGGAATGGAATGGAATGGAATGGAATGGAATGGAATGGAATGGAATGGAATGGAATGGAATGGAATGGAATGGAATGGAATGGAATGCTTTGTCTTTTTGGCATGGGGTGTCTTGCAGTTGCAAAGGACATGTCTAGAAGTGTGAGAAGGTTAGGATTCACATAAGTTGTGCCAGGGTCTTCTCTGATGTTGATCTCATTACTGCAGGAGATGGGCTGGTGCTCTGCAGGGGCAGTACATGGCCAAGAAATGTAAAAAGGTACAGAAGCAATAGGAAAGCAGCATCCTGGCTTTTCTTGTGGAAGTCATAGGTGAGTGTTGGTTAACTAAGCCTGTGGAGGTGTTTGATGGAAAACTCAGGCGTTGCAGTCTTTCATGAATAAATTCATTAGCAAACCCTTTAAAAAGGTCTAACTCAATTTTCCTTTCCATTACCCCCAAAACAGATTCTAGCAGAGAGCCAGTTAAGAGGAACAAGGAGGGCAGAACCTGATCAGAACCTGCCAGTATCTTTTCTCCCTGCCTGATGGGAGGTGAGGCTGTGCATGGGACAGGAGATGATTGTGTCCTGCTCTATCTGTACCTGCAGATCCAGAACACAGGGAAGGGCTGCTCAGGGAACAGCTGCCACCCTGCTTCTCTCTCCAACCCTATGTGGGGATGTGAAGTAAGACCAGGATTGAAGGTGTGAGCTGATAGATCTGTTTCTGCTCTCTCCTTTTTAACATTTTAGCAGTAATAATATGTTTGGGAGAAAAGGACCACTGTTTTCATATTGTTCATTGGCATAGACTTCCAAGCAGAGTAGGAGACCAACTTATCTTCAGTGCCTGGAGTCAGGACTCCCTTATCTATATAGATACAGATCCAGGCTCACAGCAGAGAATTCTCCATGAAGAAAAAAGTGGACATGTTTCCTGTCATAGAAAGCATTTCCACGGGCTGTGTGGGCACTCAGGGGTGGGTATTCCTCTCTCTGGCCCCAGGGTTGTGGCAGCAAATCTTTCCACCTGCTGTGGGGAAGCCATGGATGGCTGATCTTTTGAGGAGAGTTCAGCTCAGGGTTGTATCAGGAGGTCTGTTAGCTACTGAATAATGTATCCTGGCAGCAGGCTTTCAGTCAGTGACACAAATGTGACATTTGCCTGCATCATGTCTTTTTTCATCCACTTCCCTTAGATCAAGGAGGCTTAAAATCTCTCTGGTGTTTTGGATGACTGGTCATCTGTGGAATGGGGACAGTTGAAGGTGAAATGGCTGAGACAGTTGCATCAAAACATCCTCAGAGAAACAAACAGATCCCAAATGTGAGCATGGTCCTTTCCCCCACAGCTCATACACGATGTGCAGCCACCGACTGAAACGTTCCAGGAAATAGAAGCAACAGGTTTTACTCACACTGACAATTGTTTGAGGACTTTGAGGAGCACCTGCCTGGCATGGCCATATGGTTCTCTGTGAAAATGCTCAGGGTTACTATGGACTTCACAGAGTTATGTCTGCAACTTCTAATGCCACAGGGATAATAACTCTTATCCTTGCCACATATTGGGGAGCCTAGTAAATAAGAGGTTTTTTCTCAGGTTGAGAAAAAGCTCAGGAAGGGGAAGAGGTACAGCCAAAATACACTGTGCATGTGTAATTTATGCATAAATAAATTCAATGCTTGGCAGTCCCTCAGATAATTTGGGGTACTTTATAAATCTTGACTTAAGTAATATAGGCAAATAATACTTCTGTACCAGAGGCAATGAAATTTTGTTCTTGGTGAAATTAGGTCAGCATCAGGATTTTGTGTGGTTCAGCCCATCACCTTTTGGTGAAACTTCAGGAAAGTAGGTTTCTCACTCCTGTCTTCAGGGCAGCTGACCTTGATGTCTGCTAGGGAGGTCCTACTGAGGACAACCTCAGAATCCATCCAGTCTTCTGCAGAGAAAAAGGGATTGCCAACTTGGGAGCTAATGGGAGTTTGGTTCTCACAAATCCTTAACTCGCAGCCCTGAGGCAGCCTACCCCAACTGCCAGCCTCAAGAGACATCCCTTGAAGTCTTTTCCCTTCTTTAAACACTAGAAATTCCTTCTTTCTACATCTCCTGGAAAGACTGGTGCCCTACCACTGTCCCCACCACTTTTCATAGAAAGGAAACCCAGATGCTAACAGATGTGAAAGGAAGGGCTCAGTGAATTTCTTCCTCTGATGGTGATGTCAGGCCATCCTTCAGATGGGCTCTCATCCCTCTTGGAAAGGATTACTTGGGCAGGGGCACTCTGGAGAGCTCTGTGGGAAAACATCTCTGTGGTTGTTTTCCTACCTGCCCCTCAGAACAGAACAGCACTGCTGTTCTGTCATGTGAGATCAGGAACAGAAAACAAACAGACAAAACAACTCCAGGTGATTCCATCAGAGGAAATCTATTGTGAATAAACTTCCCAAAGTGGAGAAACTGAGCTGCACCTTTGCCAGCCTGTCAGTTCATCTCCCACCCTCAGTGCCACGCTACTGAGCACTGAGTGCTGCTTCGGTTGCTTCAATTTGCTTGATTTGCATGTACAGGAGGGAATGGGGGTGCAAAAGTAAGTATTTGCCTCTCCAGCAAAGTGTGGGATCTGGGGAAGCAGAGGAGTGCATGGAGCAATTCTCAGAACCACAGCCTCCGTGGGATAATTATGGAGAAGACCAAAAGCACTGCAGAAAGACTAATTGTAATAAATTGGCCAAGGAACTTGAAACTTTGGTTGTGCATTGCAGCAAAACAGGAATTAATTCCTGGGAGCAGATAAGCCCCAGGTTGGCAGAAGGCTGATGTAATTGGCTCTGGGTGCAATCAGACAGTGCTGGCACCTCAGTGCCTTGGCATTTGAGAGGGTGACTAAGGAATGAGAGCCTGCCCTGCCAGCCACAGCGCTGGAACTGATGGGATTTGGTGCATGTTAGAGCAACAAAGATCCTGCAGTGTGGCCTCTGGATGATCACAGAACAAGCGAGCAAATGTAGATAATAACACAGGGAGAGTCATGGCAAAGGAAAGGCCAACAGGGCCTCAAGCTGGGAGAATCAGAATAGGCTCTAGATACAGGAAATATGGGATTGCTGGCTGAAAAAATGAGACTCCACCTGGACTGGGAGGATTGCAGGCATCAGGCTTTGTCTTGTCCAGCTCTGACTGAAATAGATTAGCAAAAAGAAGCTGGAGCATGGCTGGAGTCAGAACTCCCTTGTCTGTACAGATGTATAGACATGTTGCTTGCTGTATAATGCAATCGTTTTGGGGTGGGTTTTTTTTGTTTGTATAGGTTTGTTGTTGGTGGTTTTTTTTAAACTGTAGCTACTATATCCTATCCTTCCATGTCAAGAACAGGACTACAGTCTGAAGTAAGAAAGGTGGATTCATTGGTCACAGTTTGCTACGAAGACTGTACTTAAGGAAGCCTGAATTAGTTTCTTGCTGGGGAAGGTGATCTGGGGTAACCCATACAATTTAAAACATTTTAAATGTTTTAGATTGTGGTGAAGATATAGGGTTTTTCATGCTTTACAAGCCCTGAAAGAATTAGATGTCACAACCATCTACAAGGAAATAATAATGGATGGACTGAATATGACAATTCACATTTACCAATGGAGTAAAAGCATGTCTTGCACTGGTGCAGCCCTGCCCTGTGGGCTGCAGCTTCCTACATCACTCTTGCCTCTCCTGAACCCCTACATTTGGGTAGATCCCCTTACAGTAAACAGAGGCTCTGCTCATACATGGAATTGCTGGCAATGGGATATACCAAGTTTTGTAGCCCTTCATATTAGTTACCTAAAAAAATTAAAAAACATACAGAAATACAGACTATGCATTTCATCCATTCTTTCTCTAATTCTACCTTTGGTAGTCTCCCTAGGGCCATCTGAAGCCTGCTTTGTTTCTTTGTGAATCATTTATTGCCCAGGGTCTGAAATAACAGATCTGTAGTTCTGCCATCTGTATTTGCTCTCTGTGAAGTGGGAAGCACTTTGTTCCTGGGATACTGGGTACACCCAGAGTAGTGCAACACTCCAAGTGAGAGCTGCAGGGTGAGGAGATGCAGAGGAGGAGTCACACAGGAGCCAAAAGCCTCAGGAAAGTCAGCATTTACACCCTGGATAAATAAAGGACAGGTTGTCTGAGCATTAGAGTCAATACCCACAGTGGTGTCAAAATGTTCTACAAGTCCCTTGTTGCATTTTGCACATTAAATGGGCTGCACTGACAAAAGCTCCTCTGTCCTGAGACCCTGGTAACTGCTCATATGCTGGGCTGGGTTCTTCTCTCCTGGCTGGCATCTGCAAAAGGGATTTGGAATCTTGGTAGCTGGGGTTGGTTGGTCTCTTTGTGTATCACTGATTTGTTTATCATAAAACGTTGTGAATAATTTGCCTCCGGGTAACTGCTGGTATTTGTGCCTGGAACCTGATGCTTGTTTGTGTAGTATCTGTGTTGGAGGTGCTGACATCCTGCTCTTCATACACATATATTGTATACATGCAGTTACTTCAGAAGGGGCCTCAGGAAATCACATTTGGAATGGATGTATTATTTCTAAACTTGTCCTGATTAACTCTGGGGAGAATGTGTTGCACAGCCCAGGAACAATAGAAACAATTCCCTTAACTGCACTGGCTTCATGGGAGAAGAGTGAACCTCTGAGTCTGTTTTCAAGGGGTCATGCAGATTCTCATTTCATGTTTATCTGCAAAGCAAAGGCCAGTTAGAGAAATCCTGCAGGACTGCTGCACAAGAGCCAGCAGTTCCCTGGGGCCACAGCTTTCCCTCTCAGTTTCCCTGCCCAGATGGTGCAGGGTGGGACTCTGTCCTGTCTCAGGGCACCAGCAGCTCTGTGCTGGAGGGATGTCACTGCTGCCCTGGCCCTGTGCTGCTGGACACTGCTCCCGGACACCTCAGCTCCTGCAGCTCACACACAATGCCCACACACTCCAAACATTGCTTTTCCCTTCCCTCCTGCTACTGCTGAGCTAACAGACGGGTGCACTAATCTGGTGTGCAGATGCCTGGGTTGCCTGAGAAGAGCTTTTCACCCTCAGTAGTTCAGAAATGTATTTGTAATAAGATATGTGACAAACTGTTATAACCTGACAGTTCTTCACAATCATAGAAAAATACCAATGCCATGTGGTCCAAAAAAGAAAAAAGTAAGTTGTCTGTGGTCCAGTAACTTTCCAGACTACTCAGTGGTATGAAATTACCAGCACAAAATGTTTCCTTATATAAAACAGTGGGAACTTCTCTGTTATAAGTATATTTACAATGCCTATCTCCTGGGTAGTTGTTAAATGCATGAACATTACACTGGCATTTCCTCTTTAAACATTGTCATTTTATTGCTTTATCTATCTAGAGGAGAGCAGAAATTATCCTTTAATTACTATGAATGTAATAGCATTGGTTATATAGCATTTTAGTTCCCACACAGCAGGACTAAGCTTAGTCCTATCACGCATCATTGCTTCATCTTTTCATCCCGGTGTGCTGAGTCTTTCCTAAGTCTTTGCTAAAAGCAGGTAAAGGACTGTAAGTTGATGCTCAGACTGCCTTAGTCAAAAAGAATCAAAATGGGACTACTGGGAGGTGTGGGCAAGGTGGGTTGTGCTGCTATTTTGCTATGCTGATTCTGAGAAGGAAGAGGAAAGCATGGGAAGAAAAAAGCTGTCATTATCAAAACACAACACTGTAACACGGAGAGGTGGAGTAATTTATCTTTAAGTAACAGGCTGACCTATTCAGAACTGTAATTTTAAATGTAAGACTAACCTTTGAAAATAGATCAAGTGATATAAATTATTAAGGAACAGACATTTGTCAGATAGATGGTCTCTATTAGTAATTTTATGCATGAATGGTTATCTTCAAAGGTAGTGTTGCTGTCTGCTGAGAAAGAGAGTGCAAAAGAAGGTTACCTTAAACTGACGTGTAAGACTGACTTTTAATCAGTGTTTTTCTAATCCAGTAAAAAAAAAAAAAAAGCTGAAGCAGGGTTGTCTTGCTACCCAGACTGTATAACTTCTGAATTTCTTTGCTAGTAAAAGAAACTCCTGGTAATGTTCCTAAACTATTTCCCAGTAGCTTTTAGGATCAATCAGGTTGGCATGTTCCCCATTTGAGAATGGCTGGTCCCACACTGGTGCCACTGGGATGTGCAGCCCCTGGTCCCCAGGGAGCCCTGGTGGGGAGCAAAGTCTGCCCTGTACCTCTGCTGCTTCCCAGGGCTGCCTTTGAATCCTGTCTGCAGGGGAAAGCTGCGGGTCCTTTCTCTTCCCTGCCAGGAATCAAAAGGAATGTTTGATGATGGATTAGTATCTGTTACTTTGATGATGTTTGGTTCATATTTTGGACTTGGAAAGGGAGCAGAAAAAGGGAGAGTTGAAGATATTTGTGGAAGATACTTCTCTACCATCTGATCACTCTGCCTTTGTTCTTGCTTTCCCAAATTTCTCTTTTCATGAGTTTCCCTCTGCTTTATTTGCTTGTTTATTTTATATGCAAACTACTTCCATGCCCTTGTGAACTTGTGATCCAAGTACTGCAGAGCACTTAATGTAAAACTAAATTTGACTTCTTTTGAGAAGCTGCTGGAGGGAGACTGTAGCCATAAACTTGCTTTTCCCCATCCTCCATTCTTTGCATATCTTTGGCATGGAAAAGTAAGAGAGCAAACTTAAATTTAAGCTATGCTCTCCTAACCTGACTGCTCCTGCAAACAAATGCAGACTGCAAACAAATTTCACTTTTTTTTTCTATTTTTTCTTCTGTCTGCAGCTTTTGTAGTTTTTGTCTTCCAGTCAAATGGGCTGCTATTGCTTGGCTTTTGAATGGGGTGTTGATGGAGGGAATTACAGCTTTTCCTCCACCCTGCAGTCACTCTGAAGCCTGTAACACTTCAGGAGAAGTTGTGTGCACGCTGGAGCACGTCTCTGTCAAATGGGACTTTTAGCCCAGAGGTCCCTGCACTGATGATTTTGCACAGTGGCTCAACCATTGTCTTGCCTCTACAACAGAACATAATGTATTTGATCTCTTCTGACATCTTTATTCACTCAAAAGTTGAACTGGGGCTAATCTACAACGTTTGGTTCTTGAAATTCTCCTAGACCTGAATTTAGGCCCCAAGACAGAGATTTCTAAGGGTATTGGAATTTATGACCCTTTTGACGATATCTAAGAGATTTATTTTCTGAATCCTATTTTATTCAACTCCACTTGAGCAACTGACAGGGAAAAATTGAAATATAAACAATTACTCTGGTGTGCATAATCTCACCGACTTCTCTCTTTTCCTCTTTTATCTTCATCTAACTCATTGCTGTGCCAGGATGAATGGTTTATGGTGAAAGCACTGCAGTGGGATGCAAATGATGCAAGCTTAAATTTCCAGATATGTCAAAGGCTTCCTCTATGACTACAATTGATATTTCTGTGATCTCTGCATGTACAAAAAGGTATCTAAAAATATGACCTTCTCTCACATTCTTTTTGTCTGTTTAGGCATTCAAAATCAGACTCTGGATGTTTGAACCCCCTTCACTTTGTTTCTTTGAACAAAATGCCTCCTGTTTGTGTTGAAGTGATACAGGTTAACACTTCGAACAAGTGAGGAAAAAAAAAAAAAAAAAAAAAAAAAAGATAAGCGTTTGGTGTACTAATTTCAGGAGCAACTGTTTCCAGCAGCCTGGAACCTTTCTGCAGTATATTGATGTTTCAATTTGTACAGAGTAGCAGCTGCCCTTAATGATAAAGAAAAGCAAGTGCTCTGCTCTGTGAGGATTTGACACGGCAGCAGCATTCTCGTGGAATGTGACATGACAACTTGAAGTAATGATATGTAGATACGATGCCACAGATATGTCACGAAATAACACAAATTACTAAAAATTATGGAAAAAGAAAACAGCTTCAGAGCAAAAATATTGAGACAAAAATTTGTCACTTATCACATCTGAGGGGAATATGGCAGGTTGTGATTCCTGCTAGAAACAGTTTAGTCTAAATGGTCCTTTATAATTGGAATTTTGCAAATCAACGCAGTCATTAGTAGACTCCAAACTTGTCATATACAAAAGAAAGATGTTTTTCCAGCATCTGCAATGCTTTTTAAGGTAAACTCTTTGTGACTATGGACAGTGTGTGGCAATGGAGTCTCTGCACGTTTTAATGAGCTGTGAGCTCAAGGGAGACACAGCTGTAGAGCAAAGCGGTGCTGCAGGTCCAGACCCCACTCCACACATTTCAGAGGATTTATTTCAGGTAGCTGTAGCATGACTGGTTTGCTGGAGGGCAGTAGGTGAACTCCTGGACTGTATCTTCCAATCCATTTTTATCCCAAGATAAAATTCCCAGCACGGGCTGTGATGGGAAGCAAAGCCCAGGAAAAGGAGATAACCATGAGAGTATTTTGGAAAACACACCCTGCTCCACAGTAAAGCACTGACACACGTCCAAAGACATCTGGGTTCTCTGAGCACTTCCAAAAGATGAACCAAATTGTTTATTCAAACAATCAGATTAATCCTGCTGGAGGTAAGAGAATTATCATTGTGCTGATTAGAATTGGATCAGTGGTTGATCCTTTTATCCAGGAGCTACCTTCATCCGATTTGGCTTCACTGGTTCAAAGAAAATGGAAATTGTTCTGAATCATCTCTGATGGTGGGTAATGGAAAAGCCAAAGTCTGACCTCTTCGTATAATTTCCATTACAAATAATGTCAGTGTGATTCCTTAGATACTGAGGACAGAATTATACCAATGTCTATTCTGAATTTCCTTCTTCCCTTCCTGCTCTCTTCAGCCTCCATTTTTTGTGAGAGGAGAGACTTTGCTGCATTCTTCTGTGAAGGCCTCTGCTGAACAAAAGCAGTTGCCTCTGAGAGTCATCCCCTGACATCAAACCCTTAGACTTTCCAAAGCCTTGCTCGGGGTTTTAGATGTGAGTTTCCTATTAAATTTAATTGGAGCTGTGCAGCTGCACCAAAGCTTTCAGGATGCACACCCTGAAATATTCATGTTGCCCTTCTCATTTTCCTTTCTCTCAGTCATTTTTGTTAAGGTTTAAAGGAAGTGGCTTCCACTTGTAGGTGCAAACTTGTGCTTGCACAGTCTGTGAAGACATTAGCATTTAGACACTGAGAATCTTGATTTGTATGCACCAGTCACTTGGTAAACAGCTGAAGTGGTTGCATTTATGCTGTCAGTTAATTCTGGCTGCTAAAATGGATTCCAGTTTTTGAAAGTCAGGTCCTATCAGATCTCTGCTCTCCCATTGCTTGCACACTGGATGATTTGGATTCCAGCCTTTCCACGTTCCCCATGTCTAGGCAGAAGGTTCCAGTTACTGGCTGGTTTCCTCTCAGGTTTGCAGGATCCCAAGGTGGTCCAAGGTTGCTTTCCTTCCAGAAGGATAACATGACACAAAACAGAAGTAGGGTGTTAAAACATGAACATATTTCCTCCGTTTGTGTAGCACCCTTGAATAGAAGGTCTGGGGGCAACACCTGCATTTCTGAGATGGATTTGTTCAGTGCCTGAGAATGACAGAATATCCTGAGTGGGAAGGGACCCACGAGGATCACTGAGCCCAACTCCTGACGCTGCACAGACACCCCAACCATCCCACCTTGTGCCTGAGAGCATTATCCAAATGCTCCTGGAGCTCTGACAGCCTTGGGGCTGTGACCACAGGGAGCATGGGCAGTGCCTGACCACCCTCTTTTCCTAGAGGGTTTGTGAATTCTAGGCATAAGGGCACTACAATGTAATAAAGGTGATTTTTCTTAATGTAGATGATATCACTAATTTTAGAGCCAGACATGCAGTGGCTATTTATCCCAGAGGAATCTCATTTCCAGAAATTATTTCAGAAATAATTGTACTTCCTTCTTTTCACTTAAATATAGACCCTTCAAAATTGGCCATAGTTTTATTTCCAGTCTTACCCATCTCTGAGGGTGGCTTACCATGGAAGAGTTCCTAATTGGTCGACTGCAAAGCAAGTCTGCTAAAAATGTTGTCTGCTAAAAGAAGTGGGAGTTTTTCTGTTTATAGGGAAAAGTCCAGGGAAAAATAGCAGGAGTGCAGCTTTTCAGTCTCTTGCCTCTGTACTCATACACTGTGTAGCCTTGATTCAGTAACCTGTTGTTGCCTCGACCTGCCCATTGGTAAAATGGATTTAGGGGTAAAAGTAAGAATAATCAAGGGCAAAAGCTGACTTTTTCATGGCACTCACCTTTTTTCAGAGTTGCTGGTATTCCAAGCATATGAGCTCCTGTGCCTCATAATTTCCTGCTTGTTGCTGTACTGATGAACTGACCACATGTGTGGCCCTAATCTATTGCAAACACAGACTGAAATGCATTATCTCAAAATACCATGAAGGCAGGCTGGCTGATAAGCAGAAAATCACAGAGATCTGATCACTCATTTGTTTGTAATTGCAGATCCACACCCAAAATTAATGTTTCTGGGCTGATTAGAGGCAAGCAGAAGCAAAGGGTATTAGGAGAACTTGTGGTACTTGGGTTTGTCATCGTCAGGTTTTATAAAATCTCTTGTATGAACAGACTTTGGAAATACTGCTTTATCCTTCAGCCTGGGAAAGATTTGCCTCATCAGCAAGGTGCTGCTGTTTTAGCTGCCTCCCTTTCTAATTGAATTTGGAATATAACAGAATCATTGCTAGCAGCACTGCAAACCTTCCCAATTTGCTCTGGATAATTTTCTCTCACTGCTGCAGGGTTTTCTGCATCGTGTTGGGAATACCCAGGGAAAAATGCAAATGGTGACATTGAATTGCTGAGCTCTCTGCAACAGCCGACAAGATCTGAGAACATTCTCTCTGTCTGTCTCTGACTGCTTCTGATTTCACTTGTTGCCATGTGTTTAGATTGGCAATTGTTTTGTAATAGCTAGACCTGTAGTGTTAATATCCTGCTTTGATAATAGCACTCTTCAGGAATATTAATGAGTGGCTTTTGTATGTGGCATCTTTAAAACCTTCCACTGCTGGTATGTTTTTTTTGTTTTGTTTTTTGTTTTTTTTTTTTAAATGGTGAAAGAGCACTGCTGAAGGCCCCTTGGGTAAATAGTGTTTAAAGCAGTCCATGCATTTTAATTAGCAAAGAAATACATAGATAAGGATGAAAGATTTGTTTTCCGCAGGCAAACCATAAGAACATCAGGCCCACAGGTAGCTTAGTTCAACTCCTGAGAGATTACATTTATATCTCTTCATCTTAATCTTAAAAATGCCATTCTGATACAAGCAGTACAAATTAAGGCAAGATAAAGGTGTCTTCTCTGCTGGAGGTTTAAGGTCCTTTTTTTTCTGAATGTTTTTAAGGTGTCCTGCTCTGGAGGGGTAAAGAAAAGCAAAACTAGATCATGAAAACGGCAACATAATCTATGTATGAAACTGTACTTCTGTGTGCACAGGGAATTCAAATTAATGATTGGTCATAGAAGTGGGTGAGCTGTATTTTCTGGTCATGAACAAGTGGAATCATGATGCATATTTATATGTTTTAATTATTAAAGACCAATTTTCTCGACCAGTAGGCTTGTGGTAGAAGATGCATGTCTGGTACTCACCTTTGCTGTGCAGCCACAGGCTGGTCATTTAACACCCTGAAGTGGGTTTTGTTTTTAAACTTGAGGTGTTTAACCTCTTTGGGGAGGTGAAATGACTAACCTTTGGCTACACAGAACTTTTATGAGCGCTCCTGTGACGCCCAGGGGGGTGTTTTGATGGGAGGATAACAACAGCTCAGAGAGGCAGGATTGTTTCAGAGCATCCATCAGCCTGGTCACTCTAAACAAGGGTTACTGCTTGCTTCTCGGGGAGAAGCACTTACACTGAAAGAAGATGAGGCCATCCATAGAAAAGATGTTTTGCTGAGAATTTGGCTGCTGTAGCACTCCCTCTCCCTGAAGGGTTTGGAGATTGCTGCGTTTAGAGGTCAGCCAGGGGTGCTGCTGCTGGAGAATGTCAGGAGGACAAGGATGCTGCTGCCTGTGCAGAGTTCCTCATGGGGCTGCAGCTCATTTCCACATATTCTCGTTTTCTAATGAGGGCACCAGCTCAGCAACAAGGAAACCTACATGGAATGGCTGATAGCAAGTGGAAGGAACACAGACTGATCAGAGGCACCAGAGGAGCTCCTGGTCCCCAGGGAGAAGGCAGAGCCACAGCTGCTGCTGCTTCCTCTTTCTTCCCTTTCAGAACCTGCTGGACTTGCTCACACAGAGCAAGATTGAAAGATAACAGTGAGGTTTTTCTAAATGCCTGCCTAGAGACCATTGTCAGCTCAGCCCAGATAGAGATTCCTGTTAGGCTGGAGATAAAGGAACCTGTCGCATTTTGCAGTGTTCATCGTGCAGGAGCTGCTCTTAAAAGATGTCTGGTCCTGTGCCGTGACAGACAGTGCACAGAGCCAGCACTGCCCATCGTGTTTTGCCTCAGGAGGAGACTAAACATGCCACAGACTTCACTGAGATCCTGTGAGACCAGGAAAAACCTCCTGCAGAGTTGTTGTGTGTTACCCAACAAGGCAAAACGTTTCTGAAAGGCGACATCGCCAAGTGCATGCGAGATTTATTTGATTTCCAGGCCTAAGACAGATTCTTTACTATTCCTGAGCCCAAGACCCAAATGGGAAAGGGATGGTGTCTGCTCCCAGGGTTGAGCACTGATCTGGGTAGCCTCTGGGCTGCTGCAATTAATCTCTCCCCTGATTTGGGATATTCAGAGCAAGAAGAGCAGGCTGGCAGCCAAAACCATTAGGTCTGTGCTGGCTGAGGGTGCCACATGCAGGTGGGACCTGCAGCTCTGGCTCCCAGAGCCCTTGCTGTGCTGATGCCATCCAAACGTGGGAGTCCAGGGCTGGGAAGGGCCAGCCTTTGAATGAAATGCTCTGAAAAATGTGTGCCAGGGCCATAACCAGCATCATACATGGCTATGGCACACAGAGGGGTAGATTTGTCAGAGAGAGCACAAGGTGGAAGAGCCTTCCACTTATTCAGCAAAAGCCTTTTCTGCAGAAGCCATTTAATGGTCATTTTTTGTGGTCTTTTGAGAAATAAGTCACTGCTGTCTCCAACCTAATTACCAGTGTAAAAGACAATTTATCACTTACCGAGGCTTGGATTGCTTTTTCAGCCTTCAATGGCCTCTTGGTTGGTAGGTGGAATTGTGTACAAGATTGGCATTTTTTAAGGGGAAGTTTAAGGAAAAACGAAAGAAAAGAAATAAAGTAAGGACCCAAAACCTTGGCTTCCAATTCTGTGCTTTACTGTCTGTATGATGTTTTTAATATTTTTTTTAATGTAAGCTTATGGTATTTCGCATTTAGAAATCAGAAAAAATAAAACCTCATTTAAGAATTCTATGTCTAGGTTCATATTTTTTAACAATGTTGCCCCTGAGAATGAAGATGCAGTTTCCCATAGCCGAAAATGCAAGAGTCAGCAGGAGAAATAGCACACTTGAAAAAAATCTGAGGCATAATTACTAATTAATGTACAAGAAAAAGATTTGGTGTGCAAAAAGCTCTGCCTTTTTCTCATAGTTATCATTGATTTCTTCTGGACTTTAGATACAACCCTGAACAAGCCAACTTACGTTTTATTTTTGCAGATCAAATGATCAGAAGAAAGCAGGTCATATGTTTTGATACGTACCACATAAAAAAAGGAAATGTTCAGACTGGGAGAGCCATACTTAAATTTGATTATAGGGAATTAACTTTCTTCAAAGCAAATGGCTTTCTTGTACTTCTCATGCAATTAGCAAGTTGATTATATTAACTTGCCTGACAGACGATATTACTGATCCTATCAGCTTTCACTTGTGTATACAGGGCTTTATTAATTTCTTGTTTGCTTATGAACTTCTTTGTCAACAATAAATTCGGTGTGTAAATGTGGAACATACGTGTCGGGGTAATTCGTTGTTTGCTTTGCTTATCAGTAAATAACAAACTCCTGGCAAATAAATAAGAACAACAAGGGAGCAGGTGGGTCTTGGGGGGCTCTTTTGCACTGTTGGTACTCGGTCATGTTGCTAAGTTACAGTAGCTCCTGGCTCCTACTTTAGAGAGCAGAAGTTATATTTAAATGTAGAACAAGCACAATACCAGGGACTCCCAAAACTGCTCTGGAAGTGGCCAGAATACAGGAAGGATTGTGAATGCTGACCAAAGAGCAGCCCTGAAAATCTCTTGTCTCACACATTCACATTTCACCTAGAGATGTGCAGGTTATTTAATTTTTGTAACATGCCTTATAAGCAGTAAGCAGCAAGGATAAACTGGATTGGATGGCACCTGCCTGTCACTCACAGAGTGTGGCCCAAAGAGCTTGAGAAAAACAGTGACATTGACTTTTTGCACAGCCAGAGTGTGGCAGGACAAGGGGGAACACTTTTACACTAAAAAAGGGAATCTTTAGATTAGATATTAAGAAGAAATTCCTTGCTGTGAGGGTGATGAGGCCCTGGCACAGGTTGTTCAGAGGAGCTGTGGCTGCCCCAGCCCTAGAAGTGTCCAAGTCCATGCTGGATGGGGCTTGGAGCAGCCTGGTCTGGAGAGTGGCATTCCTGCCCATGGAAAGGGGCTGGAATTAGATGATCTATAAGGCCCTTTCCAATTCAACCCCCTCTCCAATTTTTTGAAAATGTAGAAATGATCATGACTAGAAGTAACAACTTTGAGGTTAACCTCCCTGGAGAGAATATTCCCAGAATAGAATATATTTCCTTACTGAAAACTTAGTTCTTTGCATTACTAGTAAAAGTTTTTTATTCCTCCTGTTGCAACAGGGGATTTCATTATCACTGTTATGATGAGAACAAGCAGTAACACTTCCTTCCCTAAGCAGGAATTCTGTACATACTGAGAAGTCACCTGGCATGGTCCTCACCAATCTTTCTCATAAACCAAAAGAGAAACTGAGTGGTTTTACTTAGACTCCAGTTGCTCTGTGGCATTATGAAGGCTGAAGCTCTGAACTGAAAAATGGAATCGGCTTTCATACTGAATTTGGAATATACAGTCAGTTTTTTATTGATATTTCAGTTTGTGAGAGGAAAACATCATTTTCCTGCTGGTTAGAAGTTGCTCTCCACCATCTGTTGCTGGGCAATGTGAGCCCTTTGGAAGGGCTGGAGTTCAACTCCACTTGGCTTCAGGTTTAACCTGCCTCTCTAGTGGAAGAGAGGAGTCCAGGGGCTCAGATGGTGGGAGCATATGACTTAAAGCTGTTGGGGGACATTGAGGGCGGCCTGAGTCCAGGGAGATGAGCACAGGGGTAGCTTAATGCAGAAAATTGCAAAGTAATGTGTTTTGGCAGCAAATTCTCTATGCCAGTGCCATGAGTTCATATGGGGCAGTGGGAGGGTAAGAGTGGCTTTGTAGCAGAGGATTGAAACCCAAAGAGAGATGTATGAAACCAGTGAATCTACAGGAAAAAAAAAGAGAAGTTCTGGCCTTTAGTTAAGCTTCTGATTTATACAGTTTAACAGTTTCCAGGTGGGGAGATAAACCCAAAGTACTCTACTCAATATACTACTGGGCAGAACTGGGCAGTTTTGGTAGATCCCAATGCAGCAGGAGGTGACTTGATATTGTGTTCTCTAATCTGAGTTTTTCTACCTGGAGATATTTTTCCATCCAATCTTTCCTTTCCCTGCTGAAAAGGGTCCTGGACCCACTGCATGGTGTTTTTTTAAAAGTTCACAGAGATGTCTCAGCTCTGCTTCTGATGAAGTTCATAGGTGTCCTATTCCTGGTTTGTCCATGCAAGAAAAATGCTTTTCTCTGCTTGTGGGGAAGTTGATAAAACTTTTTTTTCTGGATAACTTAGTTTTCTCACAGACTGAATTGTCTAAATTATAGATTCTTATCTGTAAGTGAAAAAAGTCTGTGAACCTCACAGACCTGGCAGGGAGAAGCAGCAAGCCCCAGGACATTTGTCTAAGGGTAAAACCAGAAGAACTGTAAAGATGACACTCATACTAAGCATCTCCCTGGCCAATGGTTGCAGGTCTAGGCTGACTGGCACTGGGACTACCTGAGGCACTTGTCCCTTCTGCCTCCAGGATCCAGCTGGGATGTCTGATTCATCCCTTCAGGCTGAGCCAGAACCAGCCAGCTCTGAAAAATGGATTTCAAGGGGATTTCTCTTGTCTTGGCATGGCACTCTGCAGGACAGCCAGCCCTCTGAAATCATCATAACTGTGCCCACACTTCTCAGAGGAGGCTGTGCTGGGTTTCAAGCCTCCCCTGGGATCTGAGCTGCTTATGCAGAGTGACATGGCTTTGGAGATGTCCTTTCTTAGAACAGATGAAGTCAATGGGAGGTCTGCAGAAAAGAGCTTTTGAAAGTCAGTGAATGCAAGGAGGAAGTGAAAACTTTCCATATTTAATTTTCTATCTTAGCCTGCCTTTCTGGAATCTAAGATGATTACATGTGTGCTCAGATTTATAGGTAAGGCTCCAAAATGCAGGCAGAGGGTCTGGTCAGGTCTCAGTCCCTCTCTGCTCATCTCCTTTGGGAGAATACAAACAAAAACGAGAGCAGCAGGGCTGCCTTGGGTGAACTTTGGGGACACTCTGGCCAAAGCCAGGTCAACATTTTCTTTCCTCTTTCTTCTTTTTCTTTTTCTTTAGAGCAGAGAGAAATTCTTAATTCTTACCCCTCCTGCAGAAGTGCTCATGGAGGTTTGTTAAACATGAGGCACAGCTCTCTGTTCTCAGTGATTCAAGAGCAGACCCATCTTAGAGCTCCTGCCATCTGTCACTTGTCACCAGCACTGTCCCTCCAGGCAGAGCTGTGGTGGGACAGTGCTGCAGCAGCCAGTTGTAGGGCTGTGAGTGGAGAGGCAATGCAGAAGGGTGATTATTCACTGCTTTTCACAATAAGGGAACTAGGGAGCATCTGAATCTCACAGCAGGTTAAAAACTCAGAAGAAGCATTATTTCCACATCGTGCATAACTGAACTGTGGAGTTTGTTACCGTGTGATTTGGTGGGGATAAAAGGTTTGGATGGCTTCCAAAAGCCATTAGGAAGCATTATGGAAGGGAATTGCAGTGTCTGGTAAATCACAGCGATGAAGAAAAGTCTGAGGCTGTAACTCCTCCCAGTTCCTCACCATGGAAGGGTCAGTTTAGACCTTTTCTCCACCATTCTGCCATGGCTGACAGGTGCTGTGTTAGAACTCAAGAACACAAAAACCAGTTCAACAATTTCCATGTTTCTTATGCTGGCTTTAAAGCCAGAAGCTTTGTGGGTTTGAGAAGATTTTGAACTCCTTTTGATATCCAATATTAGTTCAAAAAATGACCAAAAAGAACAAAGAGAGAAGGGACAGTATATGCATGAAGGATTTATTATCATCATTTGCTATGGAACACTGTGGCAAACCATTTAGTTCAGCACTCAGTTTGTAAAATAACATCTGTGTGACCATGGAATCTCTGTATTGAAGGATTTTACAACTGAAGTAGTCACACATGGTGGTGAGAACAGCCACAAAGGCATTGCAGCCTGCTGGTCACTGGCCATGAAGAAGATGGGGAGCTGGCCTTGCTTATCCTGCCAGCCCAAAGCCTCTGCTAGCAGGGATCTCAGGCTTCTTCATGCAGCAGCAGCAGTTTCTAGAGAGGCTTGGTTTGTCAGACATCCGAGGTAAAACACAAAAGCCTCAACCGAATGAAAGAGCTTAAAATGAACATCTTCATCTTTGTGGTGAGCTGAGCCCATGCATGTGTGCAGTTACTGCAGATCACCAAGGGGTGAGAATTCATTGCACTGCAGCACCTTGGTCCTGCTTGTGAGCCCTTGAGCTTCCCATTTTCCTGCAAGGGACTTCATTCACTGCTGAGCTCAGACTCCTCTTTGTCTTGCAGTGACCAGCTCCACTGGTCTTTTATGCTCTTCTCTCCCTTTTCCTGCAATTCCTGCGACATTTGTCTGAAACACACATCAAATTCCAGCATCAGGGTATAGAAACCAGTAGATGTTGTTGTTCTTGACCTTTTTTTGGAACCTCACAAGAAGCAGCCCTGGAGCTCTTTCCTCTGCAGAACCCTGACCCATTTATGACAGATGCTTCATAGGTGCCAACATTCAGGTTTCCCACCTTGGGAAAGAGCAAAGGTCTGTGCTCATTCAGCCCTGTGGAGGGTTAATTATTCTTTTGCTTAAAAAAGCATTCAGCTGCCCTTAGGTATAGGAATTTATTTAAGCCTTATCTGCATAATTATCATGTTTATTGCTCAACACAGCTGGATGGATATGAAGCGTATGCAGCTTTTGATACACACTTTATGTCAGAACCATTACAAGGGAAAATGATCATTCTCTTATAGCCCCAGCAAAGAGACTGGCAGTAACAGTTAGTTTTCTGACTTGAAAAAACAAATCCTAGGACCAAATTTATTGGGCCTATTTACATATTTTTGATGCTAAAGCTCTTCCTCCTTTTATGGACATACGTGCTGTGGAGATGAACAGCCTGGATTTTGAAGGGTGATTGGTGACCTGAGATGTTTTTGCTTAACAGACTCAAATTGCAGAGAGGAAGGAACTGCATCACATAAGAGTCATTCACCTCTTTCAGGGACTCCTGTCAGGCACCCAAAATCCCTGTTTGTCTTCAGAAATCTTACCCACTTGTGACATTTTCATTATTGAGTTATTAACATAGAAAACTCTGGAATAGCCAGAAAAATGTAGAGAGCATTTTGAGATATAATTTCTTTTTAAAAATTGATCTTGTAAGATGACTGTTTTTCTATTGGAAGCCTTAGTATGTTGTATCCTTTACAGATAAACAATCATGAGGCACTGATGGGTATTTCTGTAATTGTAACGGGGTGCAAGCATTTAAATAGTCCAGCGTTGACCCATTCATTATAGAATGCTTCTTATTTCAAATTCAGATTACTGCAGGAGGCAGCACACTGCAGTCTGAGGGTTTCTTGGTGCAGCCTGCAGTTTACAGAAGTCTTGCAAATACCTGCATCGCACAACCCTGGGGCAGCAGCTGCCTCCTACACTGCTGTGACTGCCAGCAACCCAAAATAACACTGAAAATAAATATGAGATGCACACAAATGCAAGCTATGGCAGGAAAGGCATCCATGAAAACCCCTTTTTTCTTTCTTAAGTGGGGGGCTGTGGGGTGCTCTACTGGAAAAAAATAACATTTAGCATCATTTGGACAAAGCTAATATTATCATAGAGTGATTTGGGTTGGAAGGGACTTTAAAAGTAATCTAATTCCAGCCCCCTGCCTTAGGTAGGGACACCTTCCACTAGATCAGGTTGCTCAGAACCTCATCCAGCCTGACCTTGAACATTTTCAGTGATGGAGCATCCCCAGTTTTTCTGGGCAACCCGTACCAGGACCTCACCATCCTCACAGTGACCAATTTCCTCATCATGTCTTATCTAAACCTGCCAGTCTGAACAATTTCCCCTTGTTCTATCCTGAGATGTCCTTGTAAAAAGTCCCTCTCCAGCTCTCCTGGAGCCTTCTCTTCTCCAGGTGAACACTCCCAGCTCTCCCAGCCAGGAGCAGGGGGGTCCAGTCCTCAGAGCATCTCTTGGTCTCCTCAGGACTTGCTCCAGCAGGTCCAGCAGGTCATGTTGAGTTTCTCATAAACCAACCCCCCCAAGTCCTTCTCCTCAGGGCTGCTCTGAATTCATTCCCTGCCCAGGTTGTATTTGGGCTTGGAATTGCCCTGGCCTCTGTGCAGAACCTTGCCATGCTGCAGCTGATGCCAGACACCCATAAACTGTTGTTAACAGATCAAGGAAGAGTCACAGCTGATGTTAGTTACTTAAAATTTTATTTGCCTCTAATTTGTTTTCATAAAAACACTCTAGTCCATTTGGCTTTTGTATTATGACAGATCACCAGGTAACATCTGATCACAGCAGCTGGGTTATGAAATGGGAATATAAAAGACCTTAAAAAAGTAGCATTTCAGCTACTATCACCTTCATCAGTGATGTGAGGACTATTTACTTTAAAGCCCAGAATTTGTGTGCTAGGAGTAGGTACCAGTCAGTCTGTTATCATTAATGGAGTGCTAACTACTTCTATCTTCTGTTTATTTGTTAGTTATACAAATGAACCTTTTAGTTGTGGCTGGCAAGAAGATGAACATGGTGAAGTGACAGGATGGAACTTTTGCATAAAAGCCAAATTAGCTGGAAGGGAGGGAGGCAAACACCCATCAGTTACGACTTCTCTCCTTCGCTGTGCTGATCTCCCCATGTTCCACAGATGATAAATTACCTATCACTTCCTTGCATTGGGAGGCATCTCTTCCCATGCTAACTTCTTGCCCCTACTCCTCAGTTACCCAGCTACCTTCTCCTTTGGTCTAATCAATATCTCTAGTCTGATAAATTGCTTCTGACTTGCTTACTCTGTAGAAGAGTGTGTGTGTGTAACTTCCAACTGTATGAGCTGTCTTAAAAGTTATGTTATCCATTCCTACAAACATTACCTGGCTCTCAGCTACTGTGTTGTTCACATAAAATAGGGGGTGTCATTATGGTACAAAATACTGATCAGACTAAAAGGCTGCTCAGCAGGAGGTACCTCCTCAAGCTCATAAATCCCTTTGGCAGTGAGAAGACTTCCTCGGCCATAGCACAAAAATTTATTTGCCCTTTGTTTTCCAGATTGTGAAATTTGGGTGAAGAATATAGAAAACATTTGATTAGCATTTTCTCTCCTGAACAGTTTTCCAATGCAAAGCCATTTCAGAACTGAGCAGTTGTTTAATCTTTCCTGTTTCTGGTCTACAGTTCTGCAGATCAGCACAAAGTGTGAACAATTTGTTGGATGTGCCAGAGGATCAGTGTCAAACTCAGGAGTCTGAGCCTTGGAGGTGACCTTTAGACTGGAGCTGAAGGATACAGTGCTCTCAAGTGTATTTAAAAGGTGTTTAAATTGTTCCTGACGGTGGCCAGGTGGGGCTGGGCATGGGGAGCAAAGCACATCAGCTCTGAGGGCACCACGGATCCTCTGCCAAAGGGGCACATGAGAGTTCTTGTATGTTTGGCAGCAGGATTTAACAAGGTTTACAAATGCACAACTAAGCTTTGTCATGTAAACACTTTTCTCAATGGGTTTTTTTTTCAAGAACGTTTCTCAATCTTTTTTTCTCAACTTTTACTGAAAATTTTCTTGCTGTTATTCGGATTCCAAAGTCTTGGGATGAGAAGTTGGTGAAATGTTTTCATTACTCTTAACAGACTGGCCATGGTGTGAAGAGTAATGGGAGAGACTTTACTCAGCATTTAACAGAACTATTTTCCCAACTTGCCTTGTTAAATTACCATCACACACAGCACTTTAGGGGCATTGATTAGCTTAGAGGGGTCTCCAGTTTATTAAAACATCTTCTCTTCTGTGGCTACACTTCAGCATGTTTCCTCACCATGGGATAAACAAACCTTTCCACAGGTGATCAGTACAACATATGGCCTCAAATTAGGAAGCAGTGAGAGCTGGCCATTTCCCTTCCTGAGCAGTGCCTTGCTCCAAATGAGGCGTCACTGGAGCGAGAGCAGCCCCGTGGAGAGGCAGAGGGGCTGAGTTCCTCAGATTGCTTTGGTTTCATTTCCTGTTGTGTCCTTTGCTGCAGGGAGAAATAGGTGATGTCTTGAGAGCTCAGGCTGTGGCTGAGACTGTGCTACAAGCCTTGCTGGCTGAATGCCCTAGAGGGGAGACTTCATGGAAATGCCTCTTTTGAACCTCTGGAGTGCTGGAGCCTGGAATTCCTTGTGAGAAGTTGCTGGGTGAAAGTAGTGTTCAGATTGCTCAGAACAAAAAAAAAGAAACATGGAAGATGGGAAGAGTGAAGACCATAAAAGTTTCACATAAGCAATGAAAAGTCTGGTTCCTTGGGAACTATTGAAATATAAACTTCTGAGGCATTTAAGACATGGTTCTCTACTATCTACATTCCCAAGCAGAGATTCCCTCTTCCCTTTAAAGCCTGAACTACAATCCTCTGACAGCCCAGATTAAATTCAGCAGGGCCATGTAGTATTACATCATGTCATGTTGAGTTTTTCCCCACTGCCTGGTACTAACAGGAGGTGACATTGCCTGAGTGAGCTAACGTAGCTAAAGTAGCTGTGATGAACTGAAGTCAAGAGTGAAAAAAGTTAAGCAAAGAAAAAAAAACCCACATACTCTTGGTTTTTGAAAATGCAGGATATTGCTGAATTATTAGCAGAGATTTCAGCAATTTTTCTGGAGAGGGGCTAACTAACCAAAATCAATTTCTGGCTTTTCAGGGTTTATTATCCTAAAGTATTTGATAATGGCTTATAGAGTATTCTTAAATATTCAGCTTGCTTTCTATTTTTCGCAGTTAGTTTCTGAAGACATATGTTATGATTTCTGCACCTTGGTCAACTAAAAATAAACAAGGGATTTAAGGTTATTTCTGCTAATTGCAGATTTCTTCCTAAGAAAACCCTCTTGACCCGTGGTGGCTGAATTGAACACAAAAAGGCCTTCAGGAAGAATTTGTTGGTGCTGTTATCAAAAATGTCTTGAAATCCCATGTTAATTCCAACAACTTTTGGGGAAACAACAGCACTATGGGCTCTTTAGAGAAGCAATCTATTAATTTCTGCTTTAGGAACAATGATTCATAAAACTCCATGTTCATAAAACTCCAGCTGCCACCAGCCCCCAGCAGCTCCTGAGGGACTGTGTCCAGTGCCAGAGTTTTGAGCTCAGTCTCACTGATGTCACCTTGCACCCTTTTGCTGTGCCCCAAACCTCACCCCAGATTAGCCAAAGTGCAGGTAGTGAAGATGCTCCTTTGACATTTTTGTTCAAGCAGAGGGTCTGTTTGATTCAGAGCAGAGAAATTAATTCAGATATCCCCTTGGCTGGACAGTGTGTTGGGCTAGGTTACCTCTCTGCTACACCAAGCAATATTTACTTATTTACTAGTAAATTTAAAAGAAGATAGAGATGTATTTTTGTGAGGTGATCTAAATGTCATATCTCATTTAAGTGGAATTCTGCTCTGAAGAGGGTTTTTAAATGTGGAAAAATCAGCTTTTGGCCACTTCAGGGTGGTTAAAGCTGTCTGTCTTGACCACTGCCTCTCTATAGAACATGGGAAATCTCTCTTAATTAAGGGCTTGTCTAAGCTGATTTATCTCCAAGAAATTTTGAATCAGTCTTCTAATAAAAAGCCCACTGTCCTTTTATATTAAAAATGAATTCCTTGCAAGTCCCATTATTCTGAATTCATATTACCTTTTATGTGTTACTACACTTTCCCAATGAGACACTGCTACGTGGAGAACACCTTTAATTTCAGATATCTCCCTTCATTTTCATTGACATATTCCTGATAAAGCGCTCAGAGAAAAGCAACAAAGTACTTATGAGCGCAAGTAAATGAAATTACACAGAAAAATTAAGATCATACAGTGTGGTATCTGAGGAAAGAATTATTAAGTGGAAGGAAACAGTGAAGAAGGTCTTAGAAATACCTAAGAAATATGAGCTTTGAGACAGAGGAATTATTTACAGGTAGAAAGTTTAAGGGAGAGTAATGTAATGAAATGAAGGAAAAGTTGTTTCAAATATCAGCCAAACTTCTGACAGTGAGAATTCTTGTGTTCTATAGTCTCCCTGGGCAAGTGGCAGTAGTTCAGTGTCTGGTATGATTAAAGCTATTCCAGATGAGATATTAAAAAATTAATAATAAGAAACAACTCTCAAGTGACAGGAAGATGGACTGGAAGACCCAAGCTGCTGCTATTAATATCAAGTTCCTGTGTAATCACTCCACATATATAGAGCCCAGGAAAAGAGATGTTTTTCTGTATTCATGCAAGGCTAAGTGGTTTGACTATTACTGTGTAGTTATCGTGTCTGGGCTGGGATGAAAGGAGAGCTGGAACCTCAGGTGGCCTGAGCTCTGAGCTTAGAGATCCAGAGCTGGGAGCAGCTATGTGTGCTGGCTGTGGTGTCTGAAATGCTTCTGTGAGAAAATGTAGAACAACAAATGTAGTAATCTGTCATTCTTCTGGATGTCTGAATAAGTGATTTCTCAGGAAACTGCTAACCAAAACCTTCAAAACCTTGCTTTATTTCCACCACCTCTGCAGAAATAGAACTTGTTGGGTGGCACGGCTTGTGACATATGACAAACTTAAGTGGCTTGTG
Source organism: Sturnus vulgaris (assembly GCF_052056855.1). NCBI lineage: Eukaryota > Metazoa > Chordata > Aves > Passeriformes > Sturnidae > Sturnus > Sturnus vulgaris. The sequence goes on along the minus strand of NC_142257.1, from coordinate 5,222,966 downwards.
CAAGGCAGAGTTGAGTTTACAGCAAGGGCAGTGTATAAACCCTGACCTTGAATCCTTCTTGCAGCAGCTGGGCTCTGATGTAGTGGCTGGGAGTTTGCTGGGCCCAGTGTTCAGTGGCAAAAACCTGCTAACACCCAGAGAATGGGGCAGTGGGGATCCCCACACAGCTTTTACAGGGAGCACACTCCAGCCCCTCCAGGGAGCACTGGTCCTTCCTGCTGGGGCTGTTGCAGAGCTGTCATTGCCATGGTCCTGGCGTGCAGTATCTGCTGGTCAGTGCCGTGGGCAGCAGCACCTGGTGCAGTCTGTGTCCCTGCTGTGACCTCCAGCCACCTCCTCTGACACTGCTCCCTGCTCTGAATCCCCCTGTGCCTCCTGGCCCCTTGCCCTGCCCTCTGTGACCCTCCCTGCCACCTAATAAAATTCAGAAGACACTAGAACTCCTTCTGAAGAGCTGTTTCATTGCTCTCCCTGCCAGCTAACAGCAGGTCTCAGCAGTCAAGGTCCCTGGAGGGTCAGTCCTGCCTTCAACATTGTTAGAGTGGACAAGGAGAAACTTTTCCCATCCAGAACAGAGGGATGTTTGTGTTGTCTCAGCTGAAGGTTGTAAGAGACTGACAGAGAGATGGAGACTCCAGACAGCTCCTAAAATGCTGTTTATTGCACAGACAAGGTTCCAGCAGTTGGGGCTTGTGGGTGAGCCTAGAGCTGCTGGCCATAGGCAAGCCCTGTGTCCTGAAGCCCAACTCTATTCATGTTACAAAGCATTCTATCTCTTTCTCTGCCGTGCATCTTATTACATAACAACCAATCAGCATCATACACAATACCTTTTACATTACATATAACCTATCAAGACTGCTAAAATTACCATATTATGTTAGTGAGTAGCCAGTCATCTGAGTTAGTAGTTACATGTCAAACTTTGAGACTTGTTTTGCAGTGGAAGTGTCTTCTAGCTTTGGTAAAAAAAACCTTTCTATCTGCCTAATCTTTTTTGACTGGGAGAAAACATGCCTTATTTGAAGAAGACTTAACATTTTGTTTGAAGGCTACTTAGTTTTTGGACTTTAGTCATAAAACTCCTTGCAACTTGACCAAACCTTTGTTCTCTCAGCTGTTTCAGCAACAACTGGCCCTAAAAGCATCTTTTATATATCAAAACTTGCTTTCATTTCTATAGAACCTTCTGTATATCTGTGAAAGTTTTCTGTTAAATCGTCATCCTTCCCAACAGAAGGCAGCATCTCCAACTCCTTCCAAGGAAGGCAAGGACTAGGAGAGGTCTGGGGAAGCCCAGAGTTAAAGCTGGGATCCTGCTGGTCCCAGCCTGCCCAGGGGATGAGCCTGCCACTCTCCTGGCTGGTGCAGAATTTCAGGCAAGGGCATTTGAATCAATATTTCATTCAGTGTAACTGCTCTGACTTAACCTTATTGTAACCTTAGCATGACTGCAGAGGCTGCTGGTGTGAAGAGATCCCAGTGGGGGTTTAAACCTGTCCGCATGGGAGAGCTCATTTTATAAATATAAATATAAATACAAGCTGTGCAGGCAGCTTGCTCGGGAGCTACGTAAAATATTCAGCAGTAAGCAGCACCTGTGATCTGAGGAGAGCACTGCAGGGTGATAAAATGGCTTTGGAGAGGTCAGCAGCTGTGACTGCATCACTCCAGGGTCCCCACTCGGGGTGTCCCCCCATGCTGGCAGGGACCACTCCTGCCTGAGTGCAGCAGCAGATTTTGGAGGCAGGCGAGCTGATGCTGTCAGAACAAATGATGCCAGGTTCAGTCCTCCAACCCGGCCACCCAACAGTCCTCAAGTTCTCATCTGAACCTGAAAGACCCTCAAGGAATCCTTGTGCAGCTCCCATGGAGCACAAGTTCAAGCTCTAAAGTGAACTCATTTGAAAATTCTTTTGCATGTTCTTTTTTCCCCTTCCTATTTTACCTTTTCCCCTGGTACTCCCTGAGCTGATGCTGCTATCCTGATTTAGTCCCGAACTAGTAATTTCACACCTGCTGTTGTCTCACCGGCCTTTTGTTATATTTTGACTAAAAAATGTCAATTATGGACAACATTATTTGCATTGCTGAAGAGATTTGCACAGCGCTCTAAATTTCCCATGTGTACAATTCTTTTAATTAAATTTGCATTTTCGTTGCATCTTTCCCAGGGTTTTGGCTGGTAGCACTAGTCTGTAAGTGATGAAGCTCCAGTTTTTCAGGATTGTGAAAGGATTTCTGCTAACAGGTACATTTTCCATGTTAAGCTATCAATTTTGTGAGATGATCATTAGGAAGTGATAGTCTCTTTTGGAGGTTGTACGAGTCAGTAATTTTGGAAGTTGTGACTTGGCTGTTTCCATATTGCTGAGTTTCAAATTTGGGTTTTGCTGAGCAATAAGTTTTGGTTTTGCCAAGTTGTGACCTACAAAAAACAGCGAGTTGTGCAATCACAACTTGCTGAGAGCTGGAGATATCCGTGGTGCTGGGGGTTCTGAGGGACAGTGATAAAGTTGTTCTGTTTAGGCTTTTAAATGTGCTTCCAAATAGGTCTCAGAATAATTGCTATGTTAACAAAACATGGAGCCACAAATTCTTTCTTTTAAGTGTGTAACTTCTCTTCTAAGGAGAGTATCTGTCCCTGGAGACACCTCTGTCCTTGTCTTTCCCTGGGAAAGGAAATAACTGCATTGATTTCAAGGGATTCTGGATTTGGCTTCATAAGGATCTTCTGCATTTTATATGATTTTAGTCACCTCTTTTGTAGGTGGTGACCTAAACAGCCCCCTGACCATTCACAGGGAATGCTGGTGCTCAGCCCTTCTCACAAGCTGATTTTAACATTGCTTCAATTTTCTCTTGGAAATATCCACTTTAAGAGCACAGGTGAATGGTGAGCATCCAGGGCTAGAGAGTGCTGGAGTTCTCAAATGGTCCTGGTGCCAGCCAAATGGACTGGATAATCCAATTATTTTCAATTACAATCCCAATCCTTTCCTTAATGTTTTCCTATGCTGATATCTGTGTGGGTAATGCACCCAGCTCTGGCTTTATGATCCCCCTTGTTGCAACGTGCTGTGCTTAATTACTTTGCCTCTGTAACAAACAGACATTCGGAACAATTAGACAATAATATGGAAGCAGGAAAGGAAAATAGCTCAATATACTTTCATTTTAATTATGCTGATAGTGCACCCCATGGTTTTGAATCAATGCTGGAATAATGTTCTTTTGATAGTCTTCAATAACTTTAAACGACATCTAATAAATTTGTATTTTTATGTGAAGTTTAGAAGGAAAAATCCCTTGTCGTTGATTTTATTTTAAATGGAAAATCACAACTCCCATGATTTGTACACTTGTGTTCTAATTGAATGTCCATCCCCATTGAACAAATCACTTAAACACCTTAATTACTCTACCTGAAGGGATTACACTTCAAGTACATGTTTAGTACTTTCCTGAGTTGCTGCAAAAACAACCCTCTTGTGTTTTAGAAATTGGTGACATAAGAAAAATTATATTTAGGGCACTTTGTTCCTATACACTATCAAAAACTTCTGTGTATATATATATTTTTAAAAGCTAAAGCTGGCAATAGGCAGAATAGACTTTTTTGCAAGTAAGAAGGAAGGCTGGTGTCATAAAATGAATGCCCATCAACTTTGTTCTTTAAAATTAAATTAATCTAATTTGGGAAAAGCTGCTACCAAGGCATGCTGACACTAACACACAATTTTGCTGTGTTGTGCTGCACAGCCTCAGGTGTATATTTAGCTACCAACACTTTTTCCACCAATACCCCTTTACTAGAACAAGCAGCACTAAACCAGTCAGTTTTCACAATGTTTTGCCTATTAAAATAAGACACTTCTTTTCTTACTGTTTTGGACTGCACAATTTTTTACAATTTTTTTTTTGGAAAAAGAGTTTCAGCAGAGGTTTTACAAACAATTTTAAAGTGTCTATATAAGCATGGGCAGGATGCACAGTCAGCTTAGATTTTTTAAAAAGCCAGTGAATGATGTGTAGCAGCCTTTGAAAAAAGGTCTCATGCCAGTGTGTGACATTGTCTATCATATAAAGAAGGTTCCAAAGTTATTGCCCACTGCTGAAAACCTTGGCTGAAGCCCTCACTGTGCTAGATCAGGCTAAATCCACATGATTATTTCTATTGTTGCTCAGAATTGTGGTTTGACTTGCTCTTCTCCAAAACTGAGTGTAACAGCACTGCTGCTGAGATGGATATAGCTTGTCAAATGGTTTTACAAACATTCATGTGTTGTGCTAACCTTTGTATCAGCTGAACACAGATCCCAGAATTGCATTCCTGCTGGAACCCCCAGACCGACTCCTCAGTACTTGGCTTTGTCCATAGGATCCCTTGAGCAAAAGTTTTGGAAGGAAACCCAGAGATCTGCTGGATTTACAGAGATTGGGAGGACAAACTGCTGCTTTCCAGGCTCAAAGCGGTTTTGTGCTAAGCAGCAGGTACAGCTGTCAGGGGGAAACATTACTTGGTATCACCTGAGTTTCTCAAGCACAGCATTAATGAAGTGCTTCCTGTGATATGGAGCATTTATGGATAATATTTGTGGAGTAATTGCTGTGCAATCACTGCTCCACTGCCAAAGATTTCAGTCACTTGCTATGAATCCTGCAGTAAAAATCCTATTATGAACAGTGCAATGAAAACATCACAAGTGTTTGGGAAAATGGTGTGAGGTCAGTTGGTTTGATTTGACTTGATGTGGGTATCCAATAGAGTGCAATGCCTGGTGTTGAGAGCATTTTCATTTCAAATCTGAAAAGTGGGAAGCTTGTCAGAAAAAAAAAAAAAGATTGGGAAGCTTGAATGCAATTACCAGTATTTGTGTTATCTAGAAAGGAACAAGAACCTGTTGTCCTTTGGGTGACTCCATGGGTTGTGCTCTCTTGGAAAAGGAACAAAAAAATCTTGGTCCAAAATACCAGTAATTATTTTTCTTGTTACATGGCTGGTTTTTTATAAACATTCTTATCCTTTTCTTGAGAGATGCAGTCTTTTCTTTTTGTTTGTGAAATTACATTCCTGATGGCAAATCCAACTAATCTTTTCTCTGAGTTTTCACCTAACATAGAAAAATCTTATATCTAATCTAAATCCAATAGCTTATATTTTTGATTTTGCTTATCTAATATTGAAGAGTGTCCCATTGTATTTAATTTTAGCTCTGAGAGGTCATTGCTTTCTTCTGCCTGGTGATAAATATTTGCTCTTTGATGCTTCCCTGTGGGATACCCCTTCATCATAATTTTAGCATGTGTGATATAATTTTTGATGACTTCCACTCAAAGGCAGTGAGAAAAGGGATCAATTGGCAGCTGCCTCTTGTAACTTTTAGAAAGCTGAGCCATGGTGTGGTTTCCCTGCTGTTCTGCAAGCTCTGCTCTTTCCCAAGTCCCTGTGCTGAGTCACCAAAAGCAGGATCTCACAGTGCACCTTTTGCATTCTGTCTACATTCCTGACCTACCTGATATCCCTAAACTGAGCTGGCAGAGGAGCCAGCTGATTGTTTCTCATGAAGGTTCTGAAAATGCTCAGCCGTGTTTGGAGGAATTTGCTGTAAGGTGGCTGCAACTTTCTCTGACCTTTAATATAATATATTTGGTTTCCTCCCACCAAGGTTCTCAGTCAGCAAAAGAACTATTCTTACTGGGCTGATTAACCTGAGGAAGTGGCTCTCTTAGAGGAGGGTGGAAGTTAGGTGAGAGACTTCTTTGGCAGAGGGAATTGGGCAGAGATGAAGCAGCCCAAGACTGGATGGTGTGAAATGAATTTTAATGGGAATGGATATTTTGGTCCAATGTCTGTGGCAAAACATCTCCTTTGACATCACATTCAGTGCCTTCCCCTGAGCTCTCCACATGGTCAGCAAGGTCTGGTTTTCCATCCAGGATGGCTGGGGCTGGATGTCTTGGCCTGCAGGGGCACTCCAGAATCGTAGTGGGAGTTTTTGTTCAGAGGAGCAAAACCTAAATGCTATCAATGCTGTCCTTCCCGTTAACATTCATCCTTGTGGAACTGATTTCTCCCTTGGCTTCTTTCACTTTTTCACCTCCTTTACAAAAACTTGAGTCCATCCAGAGGAGTCCTTGCTTTGGGGATGCTGTGGCTCTGTGTGTGGGACACATAGTAAGTAAGCAAGAAAATTAGAGCCTGAAAAATATTCCAGGCTGGAGCTTTTCAGCTCTGTTCCCAGCCGATAAGCTGGTCCAGCTCAAGGCTAGGGAGAATTTCTCCCAGGGTGATAATTTGGTCAAAATAAAAAGGAATTAATAACAAGATAGAACACCTGTTGTGGTGTGTGCCCAGGCCCTGGCAATGGGGTGTCTTCTCTCTGAACCAATCACCTTTTCTCTGCTCTTGGAGTTGCAGTCATGCTATAAAACCAAGTGTGTTTCTGAATAAACTTGGCTCTTTCTTCCTGTCATGAAAGACCATGTAGCTGTGCATCTTATTTCTGCCACACTTAAAGGGTTAAAACCCCTTTCCACGGCCACACTCTGTGTGATGTGGGGGTGTCGTGGGGGATGCATTTTGGGTTTGCTGCTTTCTGACCTGCCAGCACTGAGTGACTCAGTCATCCAGAGTGCCAGGCTGGCTCTGCATGTGCACAGCAGCTTCTCTGAGAGTGGGTGTGGTATTCCACTGAGACTTTTTTTTTTTCCTTCGCAATTTCTTTCCTTTTCTTGATGTGCTTGACCAATTTCCAGGGGCTCCCTTCTTAAAGAAAGCAATTGGAGAGTCTTGCTCCACAATGACCTGGAAATGTTCTTATCACTAATATTTTCTTTATAAATGTTGTTTCTGAAGCCTTATAATCTAGTGTTCAACCCAGCCAAGGAGCTAGAAACATCAATTTTTGCATTTCTGTGATAGTTCTGTTGTAAGCCAGTGTTCCTATAGCATTGGTAGAATTCCAGTGAGGATTTGTGCATTGTGTTTGGGGGGACTGCTTGATTCTTCCCTTCACTGATCTACTTTTTTTATCAATATTTGTCACACTCCAGCAATGTTATATTTGCTCTTTCTGCAGAACATCAACTTCTGGTCTGAAAATTCTGTATTTTAGTCTCCACTGAGGTAAGGAATGGATTTCCTTTTGTATAGCCAGGATCTTCACAGATATCCTCTCTCTGTCACTTGGAGGAATCTAATAGCTTAAGCAGCTCATTAGCAGAGTTCCACAGCTCTATTATTTCCTGTTGGCAGAAGGGGCACTAGAAGAAGTATTAAACACTTTCTTCACCCTTTGCCTTTGGTACATCCACAGAAACAAGCTTATATTCATCTTTTTGTGCTGAGAAAACTGGCATTTTTATTCAAAACAGGGAAGAGCTTTTGCATTCAGTGGATGCAGAGTTGGGTGAGATAAGGTGTATAACATGAACTTGCAGGAATCAATTCCGTGGGTGAAGAAGAATCAATGACCCCAAACGTAACTAAAAATAAGTGTAGTGCTCTTTGAAGTGTTTGCAGTGTCACTCTGGAGTAGCTTTGAATACAGTGCAGGTTGGATGCTGTCAGCTCCACACCACCACATGATCCAGAGAGAAATTGTATTTCATACATAGGCAAGGATTCCTGTGGCTTTAGGTAAAGACTTTGTAGCTAAGTTGGCAAAAATTATGTGGAAAAATGCGATGTTCCATAGCTGATTAGCTCTGGAAAACATGACAGTAGAGTCAAGACGTGGGATCCTTTGGAAACAAATGAGCCTAAATTTTATTGAAAATTATTGATTTTCATGGTCAGAGGTTAACGAGGTTTGTCTTTCATTTAGCTCCCCAGCTCTTGGGAGAATAATGAAATTGCCTGAAGATACAGACCATTCAATTAAAATCAACAGATGAGTCAAGCATATTAGAGTTGATTTCTGGTACTCTATCAATTTCTTGCACATTTTACTATCTTGGGCTTTTGAAGAAGTGTGTGAAGGGACATTTTTTGAAATGCATGGCATCTATCAGTTTGTTTTCTATATATATATGAGCCTCTGATGCCTGAGTGATAGAAATGCACCCTAAGAGAAAATTATGTGCATTAGACTGGCAGAGCAGGATTGATTAGATAAGAGTGCTGGGGAGAGGGGATGCATATAGAAGAGAATAAGGCAGGGAAAAAATATCAGAAGATGGCAAGATTATTTTTCTTTTCCTTACTTAAAAATTTCATTATCAGTTTCTCTAGTACACTAGACAGAGCTAAAACATGCCTTTCATCCTTTGCTGTTTAATTTCTGGTATTGTATGAATACACACAAAAAAATAGGAGTGCCTGAGGGCTGCAACACTGATGCTTTCCTCCTCTCTCTGCATCTCATTCCAGTAGCCTTTTTTCCCCACAAACTTGGAGGATCTTAATACTTAAGAGATCCCTGCACCTCTGGCAAACCTGGGGAAAGCAGGTCATAGGCCCTTTGTGAGAGAAGATGGTGCAGTTTTCACCTTCTCAGTGCTGGATAAAGTCATTTCTGTGTGGAGAGGGAACTACTCAGCCTTCCAGCTGGCTCTGTATTCCTTCAGGCTCCCAAATACTGAGGGAATCCCTGCCTGCCTCTCTGTGGAAGCTGCATTTCATGTTCTTCTCTCTCAGCTGGATCAAGAGCCAGAGATGCTGGTGGGATTCCAGGGGGAGCCTGGGGGCTCAGCAAGGCACACCACGTGAAGTGTTCCAGCTGCTTCTGCTCAGGAAAGCCGCTTTTTTTACCCAGAAATAACTTCCATCCCGCTTCCCACACTGCTGTTTTCCCAGCAAAATTTGAGAGTCTGCTGAAAACTGCAGAGCTGTCACTGCCACAAAGAAGAGGAAGCTGAAAGTAAAGCCTGGCTTTTTCCTCCTTTCATTTCTCTTCCTGTGTTGACTCCAGACCATTTCAGAATAAAATGAGAAGAAAGTAAAGACAAAAACAAATGCCTTTTGACCTATTTTTACCCTGTCAATATAGTTCATTGCCCAGGGAAGGGGAAGATGTGGCTAAAATGCCCTTTTGGTCTACTCCAGCTGGATTAGACACACAACTCCAGCCAACCCAAGCAATTAGCATGTACTTGATGAGTTTCAAAGCTTCAGGCTTTCCTAGGTGCTCTTTTCAGAACAAGAAGAAATGCACTGGAGCTCTGAGATTGCAGTGATCTGTGCACAGGGGTGTCCTGGCCACACAGAGATCACAGAGGCTGAAGTTACCCTGAGGGTTTCAGGAATACAAATGCATTGGTGAACTATTGCAGCAGATTTGCTATTTGTTCTTTGCCAAAATAAATAAGTGTGGGTATCTATGTAAAATATATTTCTTCTGTATTTCTCTTATTTTATTCCTCTGTTTTGAAAGTGCAGCAAGTAATTTTCTACCTCAACTGTGGCTGACTCCATTCTGCCAAAGCACGGTGGCACATAATTGTTATCCTCTTGTGTATGAACTGAGGTCTCTCAGAAAGAATCGATTTGTTAAGTAGTTGATAAAAAAGGAACCAAGGGGAAATGTAGCCTTAGTAGGTGAAATTAGTTACTCTGTGGTGGTTATTCACAGATGCAGAGCAGAGTTACTGACCAAGAGGAGTTTAAAAGTGGGTGCCAGTAAAATCTCAGTGCTTGCTCAATGCCCCGGTGGCATTTTGGCTGGCGGAAATGCAGAACAAGCTCCTGGGTGAATTTATAAAGGCAAATATTTGGACAAAGAAATTTAATGAGAGCCTATGGGGCTTAGTAAATGAGGCTTGTGGTGGTTTGAAGGGATTGTTGAACACGCTGGTCCCCAAGGAACTCTGCCTCTCCCTCCCTCTTTTTAGTTCTTGTGCATCTTCCTTGCATAATGGGGCCAAACCACTCTGCAAGTTTGGTTTAACAAATCCCAGAGTTCTGCTGTCCCGAGGGGAAAAGGTGAGTGGGAGAGCTCAGTCTCACCTTGGCATGTGCCTGAGGTGGGACCTCCACCCTGTAGCACACTGTGAGTAAATGGCCAGGAGGTGACTTGGCACCAGAAGTGTGGAAGGTGCTGAGCGGGAAGCACTGATGTGTGCAGGTGCAGGCCCAGCATTGTTCAGCCCAGCAAGGTGGCTCTGAGGGCCAGCACAGACAGCTGATGTCTCTGCAGCCTTCCTGACCTTTTGCACAAAGGAGTAGGGAAGGTGCCAAATGACTGCAGCCTGGTTTTTGTCCTCTCTGTGGGCAAAGGCAGCAAAGAGGATGGTTTCCTCTGAAACCAAGCTGATTTCTTCACAAAAGGCTGCAGGAAAGCCAAAAAAATGGCACAAGATCTTTAGAACTTAAAATTCCAGTCCTGTGGGATACCAGAAGTTGTCTGATAACCAATGAGAGAATCCTTAGCCCAAATTAGACTGGAGTGTCTAATATTTTGCTTTTCTCTTTTTATGCTGATGACCTATGCTACATGGGCCAAATTTTTCTTTGATGCAAGGCACTCCATCATAAAGCTTATAGACATGAAGTTGGGCTGTGGGACAAACCAGGGTCATGTCAGGGACATGCAGGCCACCAGGATGGTGGCTCTCCTCGGTGCTCTATCTGTTAATAACAGATTGCTGAGTGATGCTGCTGCCTGCAAAATAGAGGATTTCTGTTAGAATCTGCATCTGTTGCAAAGTAGTTTTTAAGAGAGGTGTCTCTTTGAGTGCACTTGGTTCCTGTCAAATGCTCCCTATTATGGAGTGGGTGATTTTTCATGCCAAGTGAAATATTCACCGTTTTTCAGTTTGAAACCTTCCCAGAACAGGACATGTCCATTATTCTTCAGAGAGACCCAGAAAGATTTATCTGGAAGCACAGGCAGCAGGCAGTGACATGTGTGATGTCACATGTGTGCAGTGAATGTGAGACCAGGCAAAAACACCTGCAGAACATTTTGGGCACAGGGTTGAGGACATGGCTCAGTCCCAGCCTTACTGCTGGGAAGGTTCTGCCCTTCACACCCTGTCCCTTGATGATGTTCATTAAACTGTCACCTTTTTGGGAGAGTTCAGAAAGGTTTGATACAATTTTCCACAGAAATTACTATTTTGAGGGTTTTCCCTTTTTGTTTTGTTCAGCTTCAATGGTGCTGGTGTGGTCCAAAAGTTGGATTTCCATATATATCCTGCTCAGGCACCCCCTGACTGATCATGACCTACAAGGAAACAAAATTTAATTAGTCTCTCAGAAGCACCAAGAGCTGAAGTTGTTATTGCTATCTGGTTTTGTTTCTAGGGTGTCCACAGCAGCAGAACATTGCAAAAAATCAGCATTCGTGCTCTAGCCTTCAACAGTTGCTCTGTGTGAATATCATGAGTGCTATTTCATCATCATGAAGATTAACCAAACGAAATAGAAAGGTCAAACAGTAAAAAACAATTAGATGAGCATTTCCATCTACTGAAAAAATCAATCAAGAATGAAATTTGGTTTTCCAGTTCCAGTGACCTCAAATGCATTTGAATGTGTATCTCTGAGGAGCTGAAAAGACAAACTGCTCATGTCCCTCCCCTCCAACAAAACACGTTTAGGGAGCAATGGAGAAGTGATTGGTTTATTTCAGAAGTTCCAAGCACCAACAGCTTCTACTCAGCTCAGAAGGGGCTTCTTGGATGGCTTTGAGCTACGAGTTTGTACTTTCCATGGTTTGCTGGCATATTTTGAAGTTACCCTTGCACTGTGGTGTTGGCTGTAGCTGGGAGGGTCTGTGTGGGTTTTCTCTGCATGGGTTTTCTCTGCAGCACTGAAGAGAATAACCAGAATATATCTTTAGGAAGGAATATAGACAGCAGGGCATGTGTAAAGCAATCCTCCTTCTCCCATCTGCTTCTGCCTGGGGCCCAAGCTCGGTGCTTTAGGAGCACTGTATTTATTGCTCCTGCTAGACCTGTCCTCCATAAAGGCACACACACCCTTTTGGAACCTTCTTGTCCTCTTTTGCCTCATCCAGGTGCATTGATGGTGCTCTGCATTTGTTTCTTTAAACCTTCCTGCCAATCCCTTGTGGCTCTCTAGCCCTTGTGCTTTCTGTTGAGGGTTGGTCTGAGTTTCAGTGGGAGCTAAGCAAAGGCTGCAGCACCCATACACTGAATGGCAGTGGCCAGTGTTGAGCCTATTGATGGCATAAATGGGTGCTTTTCCCAGCATTCAGTCCTTTCATCAGCAAAACTGGATTTCCTCTTCCATTTCATCATCCACTTCCTGAGTACTGCGAGTTCCTTATGCAACAGTTCATGGTCTGCTTTGGATTTGATTATCCTGAATGATTTTGTATCACCTGCAGAACTTTGTCTTTTCACTATTCATCTGTTTTTCCGGATCATTTATGAATACAAGTGTACATTTTCTAGTTCTTAATGATCTACCTTCAGAAACATTGATTTCTGCCTCTGAAATTTGCCTTTTTCAAAAGCATTACAGAATTCAATAAGAATTGAGAACCTTCACAGAATCCTTTTGGGGCTGTTTCATGAAATACATATATTCAGTAGCAAAAACCATCAAATACCACCACTTCTGAGCAACTGCCCTATAATTTTTTTGATGGAGAAGAGCTACATGTGTGGAAGAGGTTGATATTGAATGTGTTTAGTGGTGAATAAAAGCGACTGCATAAAAGTGAAAAGATTTTTTTTTTTCAACTTCCCAACTCCTGTTAGTGGGAAAACAGCCTGAAATTTAGGACCACAAAACTTTCCACCTGTATGTTTACTGGTTTAGATTAGAGGGATTTTTATTTACATTCAGTTTGACAGAGTTATGCTCTCTTATCAAAGCAGTAAAACCTCTGTCCCTAAGCTTGGCAGAAATAAGCACTCTGGTTTTACTGAGCTGTCCAGCTTTGCTAGAACATAGTGTCTAAATGCATAGTTTTTAAATAAAAGGTACAAAATTTATGGCCAAAATAGTTATTTCCTCAGGGATAAAATTGTTTGGAGCTTCTTTTCCTGCTCCCAGGAAGATGTGGTCATTCACCTTTCTGGCTATGTGCCACGACTGCGATGTCTCCTCCATGTGTCCAGACTTGTGAGACTACAGAATCTGAGTCTTGAAGCCACCAAATCCAGGATTAAGGCCCTAAATTGTTCATTACTTACATGTTTCCTATTAGATGTTATCACCCTGAATTACAATTTATCTTCATTGTGGATGACAAAAGAGGAAAACAAGGACTAAAGTGTCTTTGTGGAACTACTGTGAAAATCACCCTGGATTTATCCAGATAGCTACAAAATAACAACTGGTATTTTCTTGTGTTTCCTTCATTAACTTCTGTTTCTGTACCTTTGTTCCAATCAGATTTTCAGTTTTGTCACTGTGCATGTTCTTCCTTGTGCTTGAGAATCACAAACTGTTTTTTTTTTTTAAACTTTTTCCACATACCACCATTGATAAACTCTAGGTCAGCTGCTCACTTCGACACTCTTGTAAAGAAAACCTGAGTTCTGGTGTCATTGAGCCAGTGGTTGGGTGACAATCATGGTTAATGCTGTGCCTATTTCAGGAGTGTCAAGGACACTTGTCTGGATCACACCACAATAAACCTACTTTTACCAGATTAAACCCTATTCAATCCCTACTGCAGAGCAGTTTACTACAGATGCAGCCCATTCAGACATGGCACCCAAGTCTTGAATTAATTTTTATAACTTACAGTATTAGTTCAAAAGACTGAAAAATATAAAAGTGATATGTCAGCATTCCCTAGCTATTTAACAATCCACTACTGTGGTTTAAAATAGCTTATTTGAGGCTTCATTTCACTGTTCCTCAAACAGATGAGCAGCATTAGCTCTTGTAACTGTTACTGCCTAAAGAATCCAAGAACAGCAGTAACCAGACACAAGCAATAATTTTTCCTCTCGTGTAGCTGATTATTTCAGTGTGTCTCAGGTTTTTAGAGCAGACAGTTGCAAGAGGACTGTGAAACATGAATGCTTTCATAGTATGCATAATATAAAAGAATATAAGAGTCAATGACCAAGGGACAGCTGCCTCACTGAGGGCAGTCACAGTTCCTGTGCTGGGAAAGTCAGGCTGGAATTTTACCCTGCAAGTTTAGCATGGGAGCTGTGTTTTACCATTAACACCTTGGCTCCATCAGCTGAGAGTGAATCAATTCTGCATTAGCTCTTTCCAGAGCTCAGAGCAGTTTTCTGGGGAGTCATAGTCCTGGAGAAGCAAACTTCAGGCTCAATCGGATTACCATGCAGTCCATCCACCAGAACAGTAATTACACCATGGTGATTCTGCCTTTCCTCTAATCCTGTTTTCCATTCTGTAACTCAGCTATCTTCTTTTTTTTAAAATTTATTTTTATTTGAAGTTATTTCTGATTTAATTTGCTATGCTTATTGCATCCTGCTGCCCTGTCCTGAGTGGGGCAGAGCTGTTGTTTCCTACCTGAGATCCAGCAATGGGAGGTGGGGCAGTAAGATTTTTCTCTCTGAAAACTCACAACATGCCTCCTGTGCTGCTTTGCTCGTTCAGATGCAGAGCTCTCAGAGCTGTGGTGCACGGCTGAACACGTCCAAGCACTTCCCAAAAGAAGTGTCAGGGATGGTGACACTGCCACTGGACTTTGATAATGCTCACTGGGAAAGCTGCAGCAAATGACATCGGTGTGTGTGTGCCAGTCTGAGGTGACACATCTCTGGCTTTAGGACATCAGCGCCATCTAGTCAGCTGGGGAGTTGGGTGCAAAATCCTTTTAAACAAAGGTGACACTTCTGGCACCAGCTGTGACAGCTGACCTTTCCTCAGATCATTGCACTCCTAATGGATCTCTTAACATGAGCGGCAGTGACACATGACAGAATTCCTCAGGCGTTCAGACACCCCGCACAAGTCCATTAGATGTTCCAGTTTACTGTCAGCTGCAGTCAAATCCTGCAGCTGCTGGGGGAACAGGGCACTGCTGCAGGTGATGGCAAGAATATGTCACCAAACCAGTGCTGTGCTCAGTCCGGGCACTGGCACTGTCAAGTGCTCTCAGGCGGAGAAATGTCCCTTTCAGGATTGGAAGGGACAGGCGTGCGAGAGCAGCTGAGGTGGAGACAGAGTTATTCCTTGGTTTGTGTCTCAGAGATGTTTGTTGGATCACAGAAATGTGGAGTTTTTGAGCTTTTTGAGCTTCCAGGCACAGACCCCCAGAAAACACTGCTCTGGAGCTGAAACCTTGGAGAAGGCTTGTAAATATGGATAGTGAGTTAGAAATCACAAATGTGTAGTGGGTTAGATGTTTGTATTTTCACTTGGTGATGGGTTTTAAATTTGAGGTTTTTATAGTATAGTGGTGGATATGGGACAAGATGGAGAATTTAGGGTGGAGTCTTTTCTTTGTTCATCTTCTTCTTTTTCCATCTTCTTCACGGAATTCAGGTAGTGGTCGTTGATTGGTCAGTCTATTGTCACTCTAAGAGTCATGGGAATCTATTATTGGGTCAAAAGGATAAATAATGTAGGTGTTAAACTTTTATTGGTTTGTTTAGCTTTAAAAGGCCTTGAAGCAGGCTCAGCTGTGGCCATTTTCCCCACTTCTAACAAGGAGCTAGAGGTGCTGTCGTACTTTCTGTAATGCTGTTGCACTTTTTGGAGAGCCCAGATCAGATACTGCTCTGGAAGGCCATGGAACAGGACTCTGTGGCTCAGAGAGCTCACAGGGCAGGCATGTGGCTGAGTGAATGTCAGTGCACAGGGTGTGTGCTTGGGGCATTGGCTTGGGCCATGGCACTGCCCTGTGCTCCTGCCAGAGCATTGTTTGCATGGCTAAAACTTAAACATGTTCTGCTGGTGAAGTTGAGCTGTATTTCACCTTAACGCCATTGGAAAAACTGTTCTGTGATTCTTTGGCTCCTGGCTATAAAATCCTCCCTGCTTGCAAAGGGATCTCGTGGATTTACTTGTGGTTTACTGGTGCTGGGTTGGACTTGATGGTTTTAAAAGACTTTTCCAACTTACACAATTCTATGACTTCAGCTTCTCAGTGGAGCCAACATAGGAGGCCTCTCCTCTTGCCTTTGGGGGTCCTCCTTCAGCACATCCTGCTCATCTCCTGTCCAGCAGCAGACACTGATTAATTAGATCATAGTCATGGGCACTATTTTTCAGTATTGCTTAAAATCTTTTCCAAGATATACAGTAGGTCATACCGATTGAAATAATTCATCCACTTGCTTTGGGTTACATTGTGGTGGGTTTAGGAACAGGACAGTGATGGGTTGTTTTATCCAGCCCTTCAAGGAGCTTTCTACATGCTTTCTACACCTTTGTAAATATTGCTGTTGGCAGGGCTGGGGGTTGTGGTTGAAGCAAACCTTTTTGATATTTAATTATCGCCTACTTCAGTGAAACTGTGAACTTTATAGATCCAGAGATCCCCAGGACCACATGTAACTGATTTAGTTAATCAATTAGCTTTTATGAAATTAATCTTCCTGGATTAAGTGGGAAGCCCTGTTGTGGGCTGCACAAATTAGGGAGTGCTGCTTGTACCATGACTCTCCTCAGACTATGGTCAAAGCTCAGGGGATATTTTAAGAATCTTATTTTTAAGTCTTAAGTACTATTTGTGGCATGAGTAAGAGAATATTTTTTCATAACCTGTCAGCTTCCTGAATAACAGGAGCAGCATGGATGAGAAATGAGTCCAGTTAATGAATCACAGGAACTGGAAAGGGGCTGAAATTTGGGCTGCCCTTCACAAGTACACTCTTTAAATTGTAGACAATATTTATAATGCACGCATTTTCCCTGGGTATTACCTGGGGATAAAATAAGTGTAATTTCAGACTTGTGCTTACGAAATTCAGTTTCTGGAGCAGATAGCAATGAGAGCAAAGTCCTCCTGCCTTCCCCTGCTGCCAGCCATGCATCTCCTTTCCCTATAGCTTTAATATTAATGCCATCTCACAGTGAGTTGTATCTGTCTGATGTAACTAAAAACAAGCTCTGCAAAATAAATTCAGCTTTCATTCAGTGTGCAGCTAGCCCTGGAGAAGTGAAGGGTATGAGCTGCTTGTCACTGAGAGTGAGCAGGGAGAGAGACAGGGCAGCCCCTTCTGGTCATCACACAGATTGTAGATAATCTGCTGTGGAGTTTCACCTGAACTTCAAGGAGTTATTTGGGGATTCTTGGAAAAATATGGGCCCCTTTCTTTGAAGTTTAGGGACTGCTCTTGGAGTTTTTTAAGTGAAAACGTGATAATGTCTGTAGTATAATATACTTCTGCCACAATAAATACGAGTAACTCCTTCCACTATAAATGCATTAAAAGGCTCGTACAGGCAAAATAAACCTTCTTGTGTTCCAGTAAGGAAAGTGGGAGAGAAACCCTATAAAATCTTTTGTAGAGTTTATTTTTTGATTCTTCTCAATAGAAACTGCCTCTGCATTGCTGCAATTCCTGCAAAAGGCCAAGTGCCTCTTGCTTTTGGTGGGGTGGGCGTGAACATGCTGCACTCCTGGAGTGCACAAGGTGAACACAGCAATGATTCCTAAAGTAGTTTGAAAGCCATGAAGAGAGTTCTGGTAAATCTAGATCAGGTGCTAAGAATTGATGGTGCTACCTGTCTGCCCTTTGAGTCTACAGGCATTAGGGAATTTCTCTAAATGAAATATGTTCACTTCATATCATGTTACAATACATCACGTTGTAAAACAACATGACAGCGTGTCAGGATGTGACAAACAACTGGTGAGCTGCATTAAGAAATTTAAATGAAAATTAGTTTAGACCATTTTTCTTCCCATCAGCTGGAAGAACAAGGGCTTGATCTGACATTTGTGGACCAGTTAAGTATCAGAGAGGAGCTGTGTGTTTTTATGCCTTTGCAGTCCCTTGCAGGTGGTCCGTGTGGGTGGGCACCTTTGGACGTGTTTAATTAACTGATGGGATTCTTTGGGAACATAGGATGCAGTCTTGGTCAGTTATCACTAACCTCAAGTGCTGTTTGACATAGATTTTCGTAGTTTCAAAGAAAATATTTTCATATATCCCATTATTCTGCAGCCATCCTGGGTGTTCTGTCTTGTTGAAGAGATATGAGCTTCTAACTTCCCACTTCTCTTGCTTGGTCTGCTGGAATGTCTGGGTTAAATTTTATTCTTGATTATTTTGGGAGTAAACAGATTTAGTTCCTTAAAAAATATTTCCCTTTATTATGTTAAACAAAGAGCAGAATCTGATCTGTAAAACCATGTATTCTAAAAATTGTACCCAGCCAATCTTATTATAGAAGACTGGGACAACTCCTATTAATATTATGCTACAATGAAAAATGGCCAGTTCTTAAACCTTGTGTTTTAGTTAGGAAGGCAGAATCTTAGTTAAGATTCAGAACTCATTCCTGCTTCTGAGTCCATGACTGCTCAGTTTAATTAATGAAGTCTTATGAAAAGCTTCAGGAAAGGCTTTTAAAAAGTCAAAGTTTTGGTGAAGATGGTTTCCAAGACTTTGCTGACCCTTTGGAAGAATTTCAGGGTTGATTTTCCTTTATAGACTTTGTGCTGCTGATATCAATTATGTGATTCTCATCTAGATACTTTATAATTCCATTTTTAATTGACTTTGAATTAAGTATCCATTTTTTTTCATTCAAAATCACTCTCTTATCAAAAACTCCTTAGCCAGTCTAGATGGCACTTAATTTACCATTTCAGCAGTTCCTTGCAAGAATGATATTATGTAAAATGATTTCAAATGTTAATATTTTGCAAGCTTGGGGGGAAAGAAACTTTGAAAAGTAATTCTTCGAGAAACAGCTCATGCAACTTGCTTCAAAAGTTACTGAAATAAGACAGACAGCAGCTTGTTTGCACAAGCCTTGTTTCTGTAGGAAACCCAGCTGAAGGCAGAAGGTCTGAAACCAGCTGGACACCTGATAAACTTCTGATTTGGTATGGCAGAGTGTGGGAGCTGGAGAGTATTTTTACATCAAGCGTTTCAGAAGAATCCAAAGCAGCACAGGTCCTTTTTTTTTAATACACAGAATTGGGATATTTAACATTTTATGTGCTCTATTCAAAATTAAAAACGTCTTTATTTATTTATAATTTCTTGGTACTTGGACTTTCAAGATAGATATAACTTTAGCCAATGTTTTTCATCTCCCTCAAAGAGAAGAAAGCAGATAGGTATTACAGACCATGCCCTCTTCCTTATCATTAATTTAAATAGGATCAAGATCTGACAGAGAGCCCTGAACTTTCTCCTGGTGTAGTAGGTGACTTGGCTGATAAGCTCAGCCCTGGGGAAATCCTTGCAGGAAAAATACTCTCAGGAGGAGCTTTGCCTAAATCTTACAACAGCAGTTGGGAACTTCATTAGAGCTGGTGAAGGGCTCTGGTAATCACAGGGCTGGGAACAGCCTGTCCTCCCCTCAGGGGTATGAAAATCTGTGCTCTAAACAAGATTTCTCCAGGAAATCTTGGAGAATTGAGATTACAGCATTTTCAGTGTGTTTTTTACTTCACTTTTTGCGGCTGAACATTTTTATCTGCACCTCAAAGTGCAAACTTAGACTTGTTTGTTGAACTAATGATTGCAAATGTTTTTGGTGTGTTGCTCTGCAAGGTAGGTAGCTGTAAAGATAATTGAAGAACTGAACTTAGTGTTTAGTCCTTTGGAAAATGCATTCTTTTTGTGCACTCAGAAACAGCCATTTTCTACCCCTAATGTATTAGCCATGAAATAAATGTTCATTCAGGTAATACGTTGCATTGATATTTTCTGGAGGTTATAAAACAAGGTTATTCTAGCACGGTGTGGCTTTTCTCAGTTGGTTGTAGGAGAAAACGTGTCCTGGAATGGGGCATCCTAAAGAAGGAGCAGGGAGTCCAGGGAATGGTGCTTCTCTCTTGAAGACCCTGTGGAAATGGCTCTTCCAGAGCTTCAGAGTACTTTGTAAATTAGGGGAGCAGGGGAAGGGAGTGGAGCTGTCACTGCTTGCCCCAGGTGGGACAATCCAAGGCTCAGGACATGAGGCAGTCAGGGAGCTTGGGCTGTGCCTGATGGATCCACTGGGCTGATCCCACCTCTCCCAGCAGAACAGATTTGAAACACATTTGCCTCTCACTGGGTTCTGTCCTGGGTGCTGTCCCTGCTGCTGAGCCAAAGAAATCATCTCTGCAAGGAGGGATTGCCCCAGGATCTAGGGGCAGGGAGGTTGCACCCTCTGTTCCCTCTGAGATGTTTTTGGGAAGAAAATTCAGTAAAAAAACACCCTTGCAAACGTTCGGGTGGTATTTGGAATAGATGGAACGATTTGGTTGCAACTTTGCAAAGGTTCTCCCTTTTTCACTTTGTCATTATGAGTGCTATCATGCAGAGTAGATCAGTCCCTGTTGAAGACAGTCCCTAAATGTCAAACCTGAAAAGATACAGCCCTTTAATTAGCAGAGCCATTTTATTCCATGGATGCTCCTTAAGAGCTTCCCTAAACCCTATAATTTCTGCTCTGATAGATTGAAATTTTTTTTATGTTCACTTCTAAATGTCTTTGTTTCTTCTGTAATGGATTAAATGAAGTTTTAACAAGGCTTATGGTGAGATTCCTCATCATTAAAATAACAAATGGTTGAAAAGCTGCCTTATGTCTTGCAGAAATCTAACAGCATTAGTGGACCATAATCCAGCTGGTAACTGATTGCTGAACAACTGCAAAACCTTTCATACTTTGAGATGCTATCAGTACATAAAATATGTTTTCATGAAGTTTATTGAGCAGCTTATTAGCAGAGGTTAAGGCAATGGAGCTTCACAGATTCCATTTAGCATTCAAAAATATTTTATCTGAGCGTTTCAGATTTTTCAGATTTAATTGAGTTTTTTTAATCTATTCTGGATACATCAAGGTAATGGTTCCTGAAAGATGTGCAATCTTTTCTGGTTCTAGCTCAGTGTTTTTCTGGTTCAAATCAGATTTGAGAGACTAAAAATATTTGCAGCCTGCAAAGAGGGATCATTTTGTTTTGTTCATATTCTTAAGGTCCTTTCTTCATCAGAAGGATTCTCTCATCTCATCCCTGGAGCTTCTGCAAAACACGAAAACATCATTGTCCCAGTGATTCTGTCCTCACTTACAACTTCCCTTGAAATCCTCCCTGGTGCATGTGCTCCATCCTAGCTGGCTTGCCCAGGGACACATCCATCCCAGCTGGAGGCCTCGTTCTCCAATGCACTGCAGATATTTGGTGCCACTCCTGTGGAGCAGAGCTCACACATTCCTGAGATTTCCTGGGGCCAAGGGGAAGCACTGGGTGATGCAGGGCTGCACATTCCTCCTTCTTCCCAAGAAGGAAAGGACTTTTCTTCACAAGAAACCAAGGACAAGGCTGTAGGAAAAGCACACAGGCATCCTTCAGCAATTCCTCTCTGCCCTTGCAGTTTCTTGGGCTTGTGGGCACCCAAGCACGAGCTAAAGCTGTCCTGAGGCTATTCTTGTTCAAATGGCAGATCAGCCAGGAAAAGTGCTTCAACCTACTGCATCTGAGTGAGGGACAAGGCTGGAACAGAGCTGGGTAACACAACCTCTCTTTTTTCTCTCTCTTTGACAGCCAGAGCCCTTCCATCAGGCTGGAAGCAATCACTGGAAGCTCCTGCTCAGTCCATCTGTCTGTCTGGACCCCTTGACTGTGAGAACCTCAGCCTGTGGGTGCCTTTTTGAATCCATCCTGTTCTGTACAAATCAAAGCTTTTTTCTTGCTATCACTAGGGTCTCATCCCAATTCCTTTCAGGGCAGTGCCAGCCTGTTCTCTAGTTTAATCTAACGATCATGCCTTTTGTAGTGTGTTAGCAAGAGCATAAAGCATTTCTTGACACTTCTTATGCCTCCTGGACACTGAGTGCTTGACAGTGAGTTTTATGGATTGTTGGCAATGAACATTATGAGTGCTCAGCTCGCAGCTGAAGAATGGCACCACACAATTTCCTCCTGGAATTGCAATTTTCCTTTGTTTTCTTTAACGCTGATAAGCGATTTGGGTCTTGCTTACATGCTCTGCACACCAAAATAAAACCAATGAAGGGGAATTTTGTTACTGTTTTTCATGCTGCCAGGTACCAGACCTCAGCATTCGGCTTGCTGGATGCAGCACATCTCACCTATATAGGGATTTCTAAGACCTACGTTTATTTTTGTCTCATATGTGTGTGCCTCCTGGATGTACAAAGGAGTTCTGATTCAGAATTCAGTCTGAGGAATTTGGAAACCTAGCGAAACCAAGCACAGTTTACACTCTTCCTTAAACATGAAGAAATTGTTGCAGTCCTATAAATTTCTGTAATGAACGCCCTTGAATTTTAAAACTTATTCTTCATTTCTAAAATAAATCTGTACAGATTATTAAAAATATTTTCATTGTGTTCTGGTCAGTAGATCCAGAAATATAAATGTTGAAGAATTTTTACTACCCAGGATTTGCATTTGAAACCATTTCATTAATTTCATGTTAGAGACTATAAATGTCCTATTAAATTTTAATTGAAAGATTGCATGAAAACCTGTAGCTATTATTACCCCAGACTTGTCTTTCTGACATGGCAATTTCACAGAACTACAAAGAATTGAGGTTTTGGTTTTCTCTAGAGGTGCTTTGAGAGAGCTCCACGTAAAGGAGCTCCAAGGTCACTGCGGTGCTGTTTTGGAACGCCTTTAAAAACATGACTGGCAAGAGATCTCTCAAAATTAAAAGTCTCTGCACAGATAAAATATGACAGCCCTGTCTACTGTGATTACTTCAGTTCTGCAGAGTTGTCAGTCATCCCCAGTCATTCCCTTTGACTTTTGGAGTCGTGCTCTCCACGCTTCCTCTCCGCTGCCTGCCCGCCCTGGGGCAATCCTTGGACAAGACAAGAAAGGTCTCATTCAGCTCCTTGGTCATGCCTCTCCTCCTTGTAACTTCTCTGTCTGCCTTGCAATCTCCCCCAGACAACAAATCTGATTTTTACCTGTCTTCACCCGGTGTGTCTTGAAATGCAAAGACACTCAGCCAAAGGGATAAGGTATTGGAGAGAAGAAGGATTTTCATCTCTGCCCTTCAGCTCCAGAAGGGATATATAAACTGTACCAGGCTGCAAGAGGAAATCCCTTCCAGCTTTATTTATTTATTTATCTATATATTTATTTATTTATGCTAAGGTAAGGCTGCACTTTGTAGCTTCCTCCTTTGCCATGTCCCCATGATGGTCTTGAAATGTCAGGGGGAAGTCATTGGTTTTATTTCCTTAGAGAAAGTCAGTGCCTTCTGCTCCAGGCCTGGGTGCCATCTGGCCTCTGCTGTACTTGAGTCTCTGAGCAGCAGGAGGTGTTTGTGTGGGTCCAGGGAAGTATTTTTATGTCATTCCTAAACCAGTTCTGAACTGCTGATGGTCTGTGTGTTAAAAAATAGGTTGCAGAGCTTTAAAAATCAGGAATGCAAGTAAATATCTGTTTACTGCCTTGTTTCTAGAAGGGGAAGTGGAGAGAGGTCAAGGGAGGAGGGAGAGGCAGCTAGAGGCAAAGATTTGTATTTGGGTTTAATTGGTGAGGTAAGCAGTGGAGATACCCAGGGGCCTGAAATGTATCCAGTCCTGAGCAAGTGCAATTAAGACTTTGGCAGAAATGCTGATTGACCTACTTTTGGAGTAAGGGCACGGGGAAGTGAAGGGACAACCTCCCCAGCATCTCCCCTGTGCTGCTGCCAAACTCTTGTGAGCAAAGACAGCCAGATCTGGCTCCAGCTGCCCTGTGCCCAGCAGCTGGCCTGGGGCAGGAGGAGGGGAAAAACACTGCTGGCCTGGCAAATCTGTGGATTAAATTTAGAAAATGGTGGTGTAGAAATTACACCTGTGGGAGAAGAAGGATCTGTTAGAGCACAGGGTGGGTCCTTCACCTCTTGCCTTAGGATGCACAGCTGATAGCCCTGTTCACAGCTTGGTGGAAGCTGCTTCTTCAAATCCCCAGAGGTTCTCTGAAGAAGCCTCTCAGTGAGCCAAGTATTATCAGCAATGGAGGAATTTGCATCTTTTGAGCTGCTGAGCTCTGCTGTGATTCCCTGTGCCTGTCACCTCCTCAACATGGCTGATTTAAGCAGAAACTGCTTTTTGAGATCTTCCTTGCTTGGTCACAGTCGGGTTTGGGGACAGCTGATGCTGTTGCAGCTCGCTGGGAGTTCATCCCATCCCTCCCTCCAGTGCCAATCTCCTTTTAGTGAGGGAGGTGACAGTGAGTGGCTTGGGTGAGGAATCGATCAGATGAGCTCAGTGGCACGAGGTTAACCCCCAGGAATTTGGGTAGACCCCAGAGCACAGGAAAGTGAGCTGGTGTACATTCATCTCTACTGAGGAGTCACATCTAATTGTACAATTCCACGATTAGGAAAACTGGTAGGAAGCAGAGAAGGACTGTGAGCTGAGAGGTACACGTTGGTCCTGCCCTGTACATCAAGGCTTCTTGGTTTCTATATGTGACATTCTGTCATTCCACAGGTCCAGAGAGACTGCAGAGAGAAAAGGATGTGAATCTCATCTCAGCTACTTGCCTGCCTCTCTCAGACAGTTTGCCAGAACTACTTGTCTCTTCCTGAGAAAGACATCAGGAAAGGGATGTGTTTCAGGTGCCTGTCACTCAGAACAGTGGTAACAAGCTGTGCATCCCTCACTGTTATTGATCATGAGAAATGCTTTAAATTAGCCAGATACCCCCTAGATCTCTACCATGTTCTGTTCTCTATCAAGAAAATTGATAAAGCCATTGCTCTTCCTCTGTCGCTTCCTATTGCATTGAATTCACTTTGTGTTTAACACCATTGCTGAGAGCCTGTGAAGGATTATTGCAGTAATGAGGATAATTCATAAAGGGGCTTTATGTTCTTCAGAGCTGTTAGTGCCTGAACTACAGTGGGGGCTGTCCAGGAGAGGGAGGAACACACTTTTCCACGAACTTGGGAGCGTGCAGGTCTGGGGCTTGGTGCATGGAAATTCCTGACAGCATTAGTGACTCATGAATACCAAGCCTGCTTCTGGATGCTGCTGCTGTAATAGAGCATGCTCATTATTTATAGGCTCCCAAATTAAGCATTCATTTATGCTGTGTTTGGAATAAATGGAATTAACAACATGCCTTTTGGTGAAAGAGCCGCAGATGCAAACAGAAGCGTTCACAGCTTTCAAGTCTTGTGTTTGTTTACGTCAGTGAATGCGGACTGTTAGAACAACTTCCACCGCTGATTATTTTCAATTAAAGCTTGAGGAATTTCAAGAGGAAACTGTCACAATACTGTGATCAGGGATATTATAGCCTCTGGATGCAAATTAGCCACCAAACTTTCAGACAACAGATTTACAGGATCTGCTTCAAATGAATTGCCAAGTGGCCGGGAGCACCTCCAGCTCTCGGAGTCTGCCTGCACGGAGGATGGAGGAGGTGCTGAGGCTGTCCAGGCTGCTGGGCTGCAGCTGGTGGTTTGCCTGCGAGGACAAAGGCATGGGGACGAGTTTCTGAAGTGTCCTTCAGGAATGTTTTCCACCAGAGCCTCACTGCAGATGCTGGATGCAGCTCTGTCTCTCCCTCCAGCCGCCCTCCGGAGCACCGGCAGCCCCTGAGCCCCGCAGTCAGGCAGAGGAAAAGTGAGAAGCCAGGTCCAGGTTACACTAATTTATTCCAGGCAGACCAAAGGTGTGTTCTTAAAAAATGCATGTTGGTGTGGGATTGAAACAGAAAAGACCCGTGGTATTCAGGACTGAGGTCTACAAGATTCTGAACGCAGAGAAAATTTACCTGCTGTCTTTTTGCACTGGCCAGTGCTTATGTCTGCTTCTGTAAGCATTTAAGCATTCTGTAAGCATGGGAGTAAAAGAAAATACAATTTTTAACACTCCTTCAAGACATAAACACTTTTTCTTAGATTTGTGTCTAGTGTATAGCCAGTAGAGAGAAATCATTTTTCATTCTCCTTTTCTGTGGCATGAGATCTAATAGTAACTTCAGATGCTTAACAATTTGTGCATTTATTTTTAAGACAATAAGACAGAGCCATTTATTCCCACAAAAGAAGTCCTAGTAAATGTTGGCAGTTAGTGTTTTTATTCTAATATATATTCTTTATTATAATTTCTTACGGGAATTGAAGTAATTTGCCTACTTACTGTTATCTTTAGTAAATCTTAATAAAAGAAACCCGAGCAATCTGCTGTGGCCCTGTAGTAGATTTAAGCTTCCTGTGCCACAGTCACAGAATATAGGCATGATATTGGTAAATAATTTTTTATTTTGCTGCAAGAACTTTTGATGTGTATAATTCTTACTGGCATGGGCTGCTGTTTAAATTCAGGATGGTTTTAAAGATCACCAGCAGTAGTCTTTGGTAAATAGAGAGCATGGAGAAAGGATGAATTGTTTATACTTTGGTGCCAGAGCTTAGACCAGAAGAGAGTTTGGGTCCAGTGGAGTAGTTGTTGATAATTTGAAGGAATTAATAAATGCCACTAGTGAAGTGACCATGCAAGAAAATCCAGTATGTGCAAAGCATTAATGAATGAAACAACAAAAAACAACCAACAACAACAAATTGCCCAAAGAACCCAAAAAAACAAGTAGTATGTGAATCTGTGAATATTTTTGGTGTTTTCTTGAAATAACTTTAACTAGTAGAAAGCTTTCTATGAGATAGGCCCCATGACTTGGCAAATTCTGGCTCACAGTTGTATCAGACTGAAACGCTCTGTATGGAGTGTCCTTGCATCCCTTAAAGGGGAGCCTGCAGGGAAAGGAAAACATTTACTAGATCCCACCTGTTGCAATGATAAATCAGAAACCTCAGCATGAGCAGCCTCACTGGAAATCTTTGCATTGGTGTGTTTAGCCCTGGGACTCCATTAAATAAATGCATGTGAATTAATTGCTATTAGTCTGTGTGTTGTTTGGTGCTTAAATCATAGAATGATAAAATAGGAGATGCAAAGGAGTAGTAAACAACTGAAAGAAGCTGTTTGGCAGCTTCTAGCTCATCCTTCCTGTGTATTCACACAGGGAACCTTGGGACAAAAGTCACAGCAGTGAGTGAGCTCAGCACTGGAACATTTAGGTGGAAGCAAAAGCAGACCAAAAAAATGCTGGCTTTTGTGCATTGTCCACCACAAAATCTCTTTATGGCTCTGCTGTACCTCTTAGTTTCCCTTCATCATAAACCAGAATAGATTAATTTCTCCAGCTGTGTAGACTGTAGAGCAATACCAGCAGTTTTATGTTCAAGTTTAATGCAGTAATCAGTCTTTTAGAGGATGATAAGCAATAAACAGCATGCAATATTTGAAGACAGATGACCTACTACGACCTACAGGAGGGTGGTTGTGGCAGAATAGCCAAAATGTTGTTAAAATGCTTAATATTTAATTTGAAAGTTATGAAAGGTATTAAGCTATTGAGCGATTAACAGCGTCCCCACTGAGACAAACTATTTTTACCAGACAAAAGTAATTTCTTCTGGCCTCTTGTCTTCAAAAGAGATGAGAAAAGCAAACATTTTGCAAAGATTATGCATGAATATAAATTATGATAGGAATTAAGCTATCAGATTGACCCTGTGTTAATCTGGTGTGTGTGACACAGCTTCGAAGAGCCACAACTCCATATTAGAGCAGCAGAACTTTTAAGAACAGAAAACATCATTTCATGTTTGTTTGAAATCTGTGGTCGGTTTTGATTCAGCTGCCATTGTCTTTCTTTTGTGTTTGTTTTCTGTAAATGTTTCTGTGCTCAAGCTCTATTAAGGAAATTACATCCAGGAAGTAAGTATTTATCTAAAATAGTCACCAAAATCAGATTGTGAACGCCATAATAACATTGTCATTTTGTACAGTTGTGACCATTGCCATCCAAAATGTGTGCTGCAAGTCCCAGGGAGTCATACAACATTTATATATATTACAGCATAAATGAGGAATTATGAAAAATTGATTGCAATATACATTATTCAATTAATTTGCCAACCAAGATTATTTGCTGCTGACAGGCTGAGCAGATGTATCAAAGTGACTGGATGTCCACCAAGAGAAAATGTTCAAGGAAAATTGTTTTTTGGATGCCTTTAAAACTAGTTCAGATATCAACAAAACTTTGATACAGACTTCTTCAGTGACTGGTAAAGCCAAAAAGCAAAATGTTGCCAGTAAAGGCAACTTTTCATCCTTAAACAGACTATTTTTGTTTGGTTTTTTTTCATTTCAGAAGGGACTATGATGTTCACCTCACTAGATGTAAAACACAGACCATGTAGCTTATCATCCACAACATTTGCAGCGAGCTTCTGGTTTCTAAACAAGACCAAAGGCATTCACTCCCCAGCCAAATCAGAATAAACTGCTGTTCTCTTTGTAGAGCAGGGACAGAGGATTCTAGATCTTGCTCCAAAGGTTTAAGAGCACTGCTCTTTTCACATGTGTGAAGTCCATTGTGTGTGTTATCTACCTGGGAAAGATGGAGATCAATGGGATCTGTACCACAGCCATGGAACATGTTCAGCTTGAAATCATATTTTCAGGACAACTTGAAAAAATATTGTGTTTTCTTTTCTGAGAGGAAGCTTTGAAAGAAACCTTACAATGCCGTTCTCTAAGTGATAAAGTACAATTGCTGTGTAAGAAACACATGGTGGAAAAGCATAAGGAGGAGAAAACTTGGCAGAAGCAACAATCCATAATTCAGAAATGATGCCGTCTTATCGCCTTCTGCAAATGTCATTCCCACCAGGAAGTTAAATTACTGCACCAAAGCATAGGCAAAGAGAGCAGAGTGATGACCCAGTCGTGCTCTCACATGGCTGGGGGTGCATTCCCTGGGCTGTGTGCACAGCTGGATTAATGCCCGGCAGCACAGACCTTGTGCTGTGCAATCCTTGCACGTGTACCACGGCACAGGGGGGCTCTGCCTCTCCCACCCTGGAAACTCTGCTTTTTCCACAGGCAGAATTGTCCTTGCTCATGAGCTTTTCTTGCTTTGTCTTCCCAGAGAGAAAAGATGCTGAGGTCAGGTGGTTTTTTTTAAATTAAGCAAGACACAATGCAAAGTGTTTCCAAGGAGGAGACGAAGGAAAGTGACATAAAGCCCTCCCGTGTGGGCAGTAACTAGAGGCTTCTTGTTGAAACATGCAAACATTTGGTGTGATTGCCTTTCCTTGAGTTCTCTGCTGCTGTAGCTGCAGTTAATTTGTGCTGCAGGAGCAATTCCCAGCTCTAAGCAAGGAATAGCTGTCCCAGGTCTTACGTGCCAGGTATTACAAGGCATTTCCTCTTCCAAGAAATGTCATGTACCTTTACTCCAGCAGATTCATCTGCAGCTGTCCCTCCCTTCCTGAGGTCTGACCTGCTCAGGTATAAGTCAGTTCTAACCTTGAACATGGCCAGACTCACCCGGGCAAGGCTGAATCCAGGTTTGTGCCTGGGTTTGGGAGTCTAAGCACCTTAGCTCTGCCATTGCAATGCCATTGGAGCTCTTTGGTTTTTATCCCAGAGCTGGATCACATCTGGCTGAATAGAAACACCAGCTGTAGGGCTCAGGTCCTCCTGCACCTGCCTCAGAATTGTGCCTTTGGGAATATTTCAAATATAGCTGCATTTTCAGGGGACAGGAAAATGTTCACATTAAAAGTGTTTCTTAATTAACTGCATCTGAGTAAATAATTCACAGTGAATAATTAACTGATGGATTTTGCCTGTCTCTTTTTCCTCCTCTTTCTTTTTTTTTTTTTTCCTGTGCACAAAACGTCCTTGAACAGATTGCAGGTTTCTTAACTTCCTACAGGAGCATGTCTGATAATTTATCTGCCATTTTTATTGGATTGTTTGGAATGGGTACCTTACTTGCCTTAGTGAGACTTCTAAAGACAGGAACTGGAAAATAGAAATAGTGCTATCTGCAGGGCAATTTAAGGACCCATGCTAGGAGTAAAAGGAAAATGTTATGGCTAAAACTCATTTTAAGGTGCTAATTCTGTCTGTACATAACAGACAATGGTGTATCCTTTGATGGGCATTTCCTAAAGCATAGCAGCTGGATTCCAAACCTGATACCTATTCTTTTGGATCTTCATGGACCTTTTCCTGTCTGAAACCTCCTGGCAGAATCAAGTCCATTGCTAAACAAAGAGCTTCTCCCTGTGCAGAGGCAATGTCATTATTCAGTCCAGAATTGCCCTGCAGGACAGTGTTATCCCAGAAACTGTGTGGCAGGGACAGCCAGCTGAGTCTCAGCACGTTATTCTGTCAAGAGGGTTGGCACTTCCTTTTTAGCTGGGAAATCATCACTTTTTGGGATTTGAAACTTGCTGCCAGCTCAACCCATCCATCTTCGTGGTGCTGCTTTTGCAGCAACACCCAAATGTAGCAACTCCCAACTCCTCTTGCTTGCAGACAGATGCAGCCTATTTGCCTCCTGCCTATATTAGAAAATTTTGCATAAATCTCTTTTGGGCACATCACAGTGAAGGGGCCCTGGAGCATAACCCAGCTGAGTGGCAGTTCTGTGTGGCTTAGGTGACACTGGGATTTCACCTGTTGCTCTGGGGGGAAGAGGAGAGGAGAGGAGAGGAGAGGAGAGGAGAGGAGAGGAGAGGAGAGGAGAGGAGAGGAGAGGAGAGGAGAGGAGAGGAGAGGAGAGGAGAGGAGAGGAGAGGAGAGGAGAGGAGAGGAGAGGAGAGGAGAGGAGAGGAGAGGAGAGGAGAGGAGAGGAGAGGAGAGGAGAGGAGAGGAGAGGAGAGGAGAGGAGAGGAGAGGAGAGGAGAGGAGAGGAGAGGAGAGGAGAGGAGAGGAGAGGAGAGGAGAGGAGAGGAGAGGAGAGAAGAGAAGAGAAGAGAAGAGAAGAGAAGAGAAGAGAAGAGAAGAGAAGAGAAGAGAAGAGAAGAGAAGAGAAGAGAAGAGAAGAGAAGAGAAGAGAAGAGAAGAGAAGAGAAGAGAAGAGAAGAGAAGAGAGAAGAAGCAGCTGAGAGGCTGCAGGTTTAAGTGATGCCTCTGGGTTGATGTAAAAATGAGGAAAAATAAAGTGGGACAACAAAATGCTCACATTTGGGGGGTGGGTGGATGGGAGCAGATCTTTCATCCCTTGCTACCCATCCCTTTGGACTGGCAAAAAGATGCTTCTGAATTCCTGTGAGGAACATTTTCACACCTTGTGAAAGTGCTGCAGGCACGATGTGATCCCAGCTTCAGCCCTCTGAGCTTGGCTTGGAACAAAATGGACAAAAAATGCCCCAAAGCTGAAGTGCTCCTTGTAGGATTGGTGTAACAGGAGGATAAAATAAAGCAGATAATTTGCAGCTGCTTCATGCACTGTATCTGGGGCAGGGAGTTTCAGCATCCTGCTGGAGATATCAGCCCTGTGGCTGCTGAGAGGAAAGGCTCAGCCATGTGGGTTAATGAATGTTGTTTCTTACACGGGAAAACCAACAGAGAACAGCATATGGACTCTGTGACAGGAGTGACTGTAGGGTGCTGGACTCCACTGATTTGATAGTTTTCCTTACATCCTCCTTAGCTGTAAAATTCTAATAAAGAAGAAAGAGGCCATTATATTAATGGCATTATAGGGATTGCAGCGTGATCTCTAGGACTCATGGGGATTCCTCTGATGTCCAGAATAAATTCTCTTCTATTCTAATGACCATAAATGACCTCTCTCCAAACCTGGTATTGATGAAATAGCTTTAATGTTTCAACATCAATGCTCCAAGCTTTGCTGAACAGTGACATTAATCTGATATTGCAGAGCACATGGGGAAGAACAGCCAAAAAATATGCTGGCACTTATGAAGTTATGCAGTTTTCTAGCCTGACAGCCTTCATGCTATTTTCCCACCAAGTGGAAACACGTCGTGGGATACAAATGACAGAGCTTTTCCCTTAAAGCATGATGGAAGGAATTTAGAAGGGGTTGGAAACTGCATATAATTTCAAAGGAAACAATGTAAAAAGAGGAAGTTTTTTGAAAAGCTGGTGTACCTGTGCTCCTGTGTTTGCTTCTGTCAGGTTACAATATATTTTCTTTTTCCTAGCGAACATTTTTGATTACTTAGCATATCTTAATTAATATGCAAACACAGACATGGATTTTCACAGCATAAAAGCAGAGCCATTGGCTGATTTATGATTTTAATCAGGTCAGCCTTAGCTGATTTGCAGTAAGAAATAATTAGCTGGCTGTTTGTACACAGAATTGCATTGTACCTAAGCCCTAGGAGTCAGCTTTTCCTGACACTTCAGCCCCCTGCTGATTTTGTTTTCTTAGCATTCCTTCTGGTCTCGAAATAGGAGCATGTAGTAGTTTGCCACCTCTGAGGTCAT
This sequence comes from Sturnus vulgaris, assembly GCF_052056855.1. Taxonomy (NCBI): domain Eukaryota; kingdom Metazoa; phylum Chordata; class Aves; order Passeriformes; family Sturnidae; genus Sturnus; species Sturnus vulgaris. The sequence continues at coordinate 5,190,640 of NC_142257.1, read as the reverse complement.
TGTCCTCAATTCTAAACTAAGGGTAGGTTGGTCATTTGCAGGCCTTAGGGTGTTCCATACTATGGGTCTGGTATAGAACTGGCTGAAAGACTGAATTAGGGGGTTGACTAATCATCACAGTGGCCAAAAGTATTGCCCAGGACAATATATTTCTGGGTATTTCAGAGCAGCTCTTGCTCTCTGCTTTGCTGTTTCTGATATTACCAATGTGTTTCAAATGCACCTACACATTTTTTAAGTACACCTGGGGGCTCAGAGAAGTGTAATGTAGACCAGTTAGGACATATTGGTATTGACTGGTCTGAGCTGGACCCCAGCCATTCTTAAACTGGGGCACAGATCCAGGCTTCCCTCAGAAATGGAAATTCTGCAAAGTGAGTGACTGTTTCACCCACTCCTCTCCCAAAATCCCAGCTGTACCAGTGTCCCTGGCAACCAATTATGCTGTTGAGAAAAGAGGGGGTTTGATTACAAGGTTATCAGTTTAATCAGTTTTATCTGTGTATTTTGTGTGCCTGGCACCAGCACTGTATCTGCTGGACATTTTATGTCACCCTGCACCATGTGAAGTGTAAATGCTGTTGGTATGTGACTCTTACCTGTTGCCTCCATCCCAATGTGGGAAGCTGGCAAAGTACTGAAACTTGTCTGGAATCCTGAGTTTCATTAACCCTTTGTGAAAACCCAAAAGCCTCTTGTGTTGGAGCCCAGACAGGGGACATGGTTTCTAACGTTGCTTCTCTGCAAACTAATTGATGTATCTGGCACCAGCCAACTGACATCAAAACATTTGTACAGATGTGAGGCTCTGTCTAGACTGGATAATTGCTTCCCCTTTTGGCTTGATTTCCCTGTTGCCAAGTTGGGTAACATTTAACCTTGACTTCTGAAGGCACAGCCACTGCCCAAGCCCTCCTAACGAGGAGCCATCCAGCAAGTTGACATGACAAGACCACGTTAATCTGGGTCCTCTGCCTGTGAGGCTGCTCACACTGCAGCTGCATTAATCCTCTTTCTGTCCATACATCTTAATTCACCCTCAGAGCATGGCTAAGTTCTTTTGTTAATTGTTTTCTCCCTGCCTCCCCCCGTGAAGCGAAGTTCATTCCGTGTACAGCACTGATGCAGCAGGTTAATAACTATTGATGTTGCCACGTTAATAACAGTCCTGCTGCCCATGAATCTGAGCCTCCCCCTCACGAGGTGCTGGACACGACCTACTTAATCATTACATCTCCCTGACCATGGATCTCAGCTCACCCTGTGAAATGTTAATCATTCTGACTGGCTAATCACGACCATTTCTCACTGTCCAAGGGTGTGAGTTCAGCCTACCAACAGCTCCAGTGTCCTTGCTACTCCTTGCAATCTCTTGCTGCTCACATGCTGCAAAGGACAGCGATGTCTCTGCTGATCACTTCAATCCCTCGCTGCCTGGAGGCTGAGGAGCTCCCCGTGCTGTCCGAGCCATGCCCAAGGCACTTTATTCTCCTTCCATCCCAATTCTGAGCCTCTGAAAATCCTCTTCAACAGCAAAGTTTCCCTGGCAGCTGTCTCAGCACACCCAGCTGTGTGCCACCTCTCCAGGGCTGAGCTGCACAGTGTGTTTGCCTGCAGAGCACCCCGGCTCTGTGGGTTGGATTCACAGAATTCACAGAATTCAAAGAATTCACAGAATCACTAGGTTGGAAGAGACCTTCAAGATCATCAAGTCCAACCCATGCCCTGATGTGGTATACTGAACAGCCAGGGAAAAGAGCAGTCTGAGTTTTCTCAGGCTGCTCAAGGGAAAACAGAAAGCTAAAAGAATTAATAACAATTTGGTCTTGTGACAGGAGGGATGTGTGAGAAACAGGGAGTTTTGGTGAAAGCTTGTTTACAGAGGGTGTTGTCTTCCTTGCACCAATGAGTTTAATTGTATTTCGTGTGTTTATAAGGAAATACAGTGTTACAATAAAGTTGTCCTTTTCATATCTTGAAAAGAGACGTGTTGCTGTGTTTCACTCTCGCTGTTCTGTAGCTAATCCTACAGCTAACAGCAACACCCTAACACCTCCACTAAACCATGGCACCCAGTGCCACATCCAGTCTTTTATTAAACACATCAGGGATGGTGACTCCAGCACCTCCCCAGGCAGACCATTCCAGTACTTGATCGCTCTTTCCGTGAAAAGCTTTTGTTGGGGTAAATAAGCCAGGGGTGTCTCTGAATCCTTCAGAGAAAGATCAGAGTGCAGGGATTGAATTAAAGCCTTTGGATGGATTGAGGTATGTTAAGCCACTCACACGTAAGGCAGAAGTGGAAGTTTGGGTTTTAGCATGAGTGAGCAAGCAAGTAAGTAGATGGAATGAGGAAGCGAGTAAATGAAATAAGTTTTAAGTGCTTTTAGTAAATAAAAGGTCTTAGATGCCAGAGAAGTAGTACATGTTCTAGTGAAGGTTGAAAAACATGGTCCTAGATATTAGTGTTTCCGTGGAAGCTCCAAGAACCTAGCTTCAGACATAATAGAGTTAGAGTTAAGAATACTGCTTACATTTTTCAGTTAGAACAAGATAGACCATATACATAGTTTATACATAGCCTGATGTGCTAAGAAACCAGAATTCTAATAGGTTACAGAGTACTGGTCCGAGTTTGTGTCTTAGCTAGTTGGAAAGTTTCTATAAAAGAACATGCCTTAGGGAGAGCTGGTGCTCTATGCCATGGCTCTATGCCATTGCATTTTGCCACTGCTTTTGCCATTGCTTTGCTTTGTTTTTGCCTTTGAAACTAATGTGCTTCTGCAATAAATAACTTTATAGCAACTACCAGCTGCTTGGCTTTTTAAAGAACACAAATAACCTGACAGTTGGGTGCCTAAGAGCACCCAGAAGTTTCTAACCCCACACTTTTTCCTAATATCCAACCTAATTTTCCCTTGATGCAGCTTAAGACTGTGTCCCCTGGTTCTGTCAGTGCTGCCTGGTGAAAGAGACCAAGCCCACCTGACCCCAAGCACCTGTCAGGAGTTGCAGAGAGTGGTAAAGTCACCCCTGAGTCTCCTTTTCTCCAGGCTGAACAACCCCAGCTCCCTCAGCCCTTCCTCACAGGGCTGATGCTGAGCTCCTGAAAGGTGAGCTCAGAGCACAGGGATAAGCATTAACTCAATGAGACATTTCAGCTCCTTCTGCTGGGCTGCACCGTGGTGCTGGCTAGGTCTGATAGGACTGTAAAACTAAATAGGTGTTGATGTGGTGCCACACGCTGTTCCCTTATGCTGGCTCCAGCATGGGGCCCGGTGCTTTTAATGAACATTTACAGCTGTTAATGCCTCTGCCTGCGCCAGCCGGGACCATTGTGGGAGCTGAATGGACATGGAGAGGGAAGATCAATCACAACTTCAGGGCATTGTAAAGTCCCTCCACTCTCCTACCTGCGCCTGCAGGATGTGGTGCTGATTGAAGCCTGGAAAGGGCATCAGGGAGCTGTTGAAACCACACAAATTGCAGAAGGCATTTTGTGAACTCAAGCCCGTGTCTTTAATGCAGACATATAATTGCAGTGAGGGCTCTGGAACTGCATGTAGTATTTGAACAAGAAACTTGGCTCGTTGTCAGCAGGTTTCCCCCACCTGCTCTGTACAGCTCCTCCCAGGGCTCCTTGAAGTGCTGGTCCTCTCTGGAAACCCAGCTCCCTTCAGCTGCAAGCAGAATTGAGCAGCAGCTTTAAAGGAATCTGCAGAAAGCAGCTTTGTGAGCCAGACAGGTGGAAATAACAGCATGAAGCAAAATCCAAAAGGAGCCACCTCCTTCTTCAGAGAGCCCCAGAGGCATCAGCAGCATCTTTGGGAGGCAGAGCTCATTTTCCCTGCTGAATCCCAAGTGCTGCCCTTTCCCAGACACCTGGCCAGCTCACTGCAGTTTTATGAGGTGCCACAGTAAACTTGTTGTCAAGTTCTTGTTCAGTTTTTCAATTTATTTTCCCCCTCTCATCCTCAGATTGGTTTGGAAGTTTAGTTTAATAAACCTGCAGTTAGTTTGATTAAAGTGGCATATGTTTTGTTGTGGCAGAGGCAGACTCCAGGGGCATTTCATGCATGTGCTTTGAGAATAAAAAGCTGTCACTCTTGGGTACAGTGGCAAATAACTTTTTTCCCCAGCAAAATACCGGGAGTTCTTTCATGCAGATGATTTTATGTTTTATGAAAATGCAAGAGAAAGGGAAGACTGGTGTTTTGGAAAGCAAGAAAGAAAAAGGTGTAAGGAGAGCAATTTATACCTAGTGTAACTAATTAAAATAAAGCAAACTATGAAAAGGTGAAACTAAATGCAGCAGAAATGTTCAATTAAAGGGATAGCAGTAAACAAAGACTGATCTTAAAGAGGTTTATGAAGATATTTCTCACTGGTGTAATTGGGGGAGTATGGAAAAGCAGTGCTGCTGCTTTTGTACAGTTCCAGGGATGAAGGGAGCAGACACATCCTTTTATTTGCTCATGTTAGGCTGTCTGGTTGAGGTTCTTAGAGCAGGTGAGAGGAGCTGAAGCTTCCATGGCCCTTCCTGGGTAATGAGAAGTGACAGCCCCCAGCACCTGAGCTGCTGCTCTGCAAAGGGAGGCAGGTAAATAGACCAAATTTTCATTATTGTTTGTAAACATCTCATTTGCAAACACAAAGTGCTTTTTTAGGACTTCACATCTGAGATGCCCTGAGCACACAGCTCCCAGTCTCTTCCTTCTCTGATTAGCTCTGGAGTGAAGCAGCCCAGCCTCAGTCCCCCAAACAGCTCCATCCCTTCACACAGATTGAAAACATCTCCATCTCTGTAGCAGATATACTGTGCGTGGGCAAGGAAGTCACATCTTCTAAAGGAGCTCAGGAACAGAAATCTCATTCTTAAAGATAATTTCTGCCGTGTCTGCACTGCTGTAAAGCCCAAGACTAGGAGCAAGCCTGCTGTTTATACTTACCTTAAATCTTAAAGTGTAAGCTTTTAAATGCTGTGGGGATTTTTAACCAGGCCAACAAGCTTTCTCCCAGCCAAGATCAGAGCACACTGACTATATTTACCACGTGTAATGCATTTTAAGGACAGTGACAAAAAGACTTATCTCAAGAAACATGAAAGCTGGAAAGAAGAAAAGGCAGGAGGGACATAAAGTATGAACTATCAGAGCTTTTCTCATAAGCCTAGCTGTATGAGAAATGGAAATATTGAAGTTTTTAGTTTGGATGTGTGGCTCTGGATAGCCCCTTGGAGAACTACAGTATCCAGCCTGGTGTAGCATCAGGAGAAGGTATGAAGTGATCCTATTCGTGCCAGTAGGATTTGTTCTGTGGAATCACCAATAATCATCCACTGGTGTATATGCTGCAGCTTTTCTTGCACTGCTGTGTTTGTATCCCACACCTGACAGGTGACTCTGGTTTGCTGAGGTTTTTCTAGTCAAAATTTCTCTGTGATTCAGGATCTCTTAGTGCTGTCGATGTGATAATTCGGGTGTGATAACTTCTCAGCCCTCTCTGGGGTTATCTTGTGAAATCTGTTAAGCCATGTGTTTCTGACTCTGTTCATGGACTTCTCAAGATAAAGGCTCCTTGGGCTTTATTTCAAAAGTAAATGTTTATTTGTTATCAACAGTTTAGGCTCACCAACTGCTGGCATTTTGAACTTGCAAATAGCTCTGACTAGCAAGCATTTATATGTTGACCATCTAATGCTCATTGTTTCAGGGGGAAAGCCAAGTGTGGTGCTTAATCCAGTCCCCACAATTTCCTCCATCTGAAACCATGAACTAGCTCAAAATCAAGGGATAAAATAAAACAGAGGATCTTCTGGCTTAAGAGACTGGAAGGATTTTCTCCAGCTTCCTGACACTGCTTCAGGATTTGATTCCACAATACCCTGCACCTATCCCTTCTTAATACAGAGACTTCCCAAGTTATTAAATTCTGTTTTTCCCCTCATCCCTGAGAGCTCTGCAGGTCTGCTGGGCACCAGCACCAGGTCCTGCCTTCCAAAGGGTCTCACTGCTCCATGCCACCTCAGACCCATCCCAGATGCACACCCAGCACAGGCTCCCTACTCTCAAAATTCAGCTTCTCCAACTCCCCAAATCCTCTTTCTAAGATGGACACTATAAAATAATGAGGAAAATGTCATTTGTGCATTTCATTGGGGAAAAAAAAAACAAACAAACCTGCAAAAGAAAAGAAAGGGAAAGTCCCAATCAGCAGGGTTATCTGTAAGAAATACATTTAGGACATTGGTGCAAGTGAAAATGAGGAGCCTTTTGGGAAAAAATACGGACTTTATTTTGATTCTATATTAAGACTCTCGTAGTCTGGGTTTGCTTGGATTTGCACAGGCCTCTGCTAAATTACTTTCAAAGAAAATATCATTTCCAAGTCAAATGATCTGTTGGGATGAATAATTTTCATGATTTTGAATGGATTCTTTCCAGGACAAAATCTGGCCCAAATCTTGCTGAACCAAATCCCAACTTGGACTGTGGGCCTGGAAGCAGGATACATTTGGATGTTTTAACCTCCAGTGAATAGCAAATAGAGGATGCTGATGTCATGCAGTGCAAAATAAAATAAAACAATATGTGTAATGAGCTGATTTAAAATGCAGCTTTGAAAAAAAAATCACTTTCCATTTTCTCACAATCCATCAGGGCGTCAATAGATCTTTTATGGCTTCAGCACATTGTTATTAATAGTGCAGAAAAATGCAAATCATAGGCTTATGGGGACTCCATAAGTTTCCCATAGATATTCCAGAAAAAGTAAAATGCAGGTTAGATGTGCAGTGGCACAAGGGAAGAGAGGGCAGGGTGGGAATCACCCTGGTGAGCCCTGGGCAACCTGGAGATGCTCAGATTTTGTCAGAAATAGTTACACCCATGAATTAACTTAATCCAGTGAAGCTCCATGTGGGTTTCCCAGTTCATTACTATGAGCAGCTTTGAATAAATTTAATGTAATTGATTTCCAAAGAGAATAAGATTAATTCCAGTACAGCCATTCCTAACCAGAACTTCCACTGGCTACAGTTCTGGTTAATACATTCAAGGGATGGATTTCAAAATTTCATTTGGATTTGCTCTCTTGAGGGCTCCTGTGTGTGGAAATCCTGATGCCTGTCACTACGTGTACACAACCTTAAAAAAGTCATAATTGCCAGTGGTATCCTGTCCCTACATTTCCTGCAGCTGATCAGTAAATATTGTACTTATCCATCCTCTACCCAGTGAGATTGATGTGTTTTACTTCTGGCTTTTGAGTGCCATTCAAAGTTTATTACAAAAACATTATAAAATAGACTCTTATTTTGTTCCTGATGTCTGATCTTATCTTCTTTTGAGCCACAGCAATGGTTGTTGTGCATTTTGACCTTGAGGTCTCTGGTGATTTCTAAACTATTTGTAAGGAGTGCTATGGACTGCAGGAGTGTTTTGTAGCCTTTAAGATGTTTCTCTGAATGCTTCAATTTAAGACCCATTAATAGAGATTAAAGAAACTTTCTGGTCTCCTTCAGATTCTGGTTGTTTTTGTCAGTCAACACACTATAAAAACACAGCTACATTTTCCAATATTAATGATCAGCTGTAAAAACCTGACATAACATTTTTAGAGCACTATAACTAATCTTTTTATTATCAACTTACAATGGTTTGCATCAAATATGTATCATCTGTAGTTAACTTTAAAACTTCTACAACTTGATGGTGGAACTAATTAAGTTTTTAAATATATGGGTTTGTTTGAAATACTGAGGACTTTACATGGAGGATGTAAAACTGCCTGCCAAACTTTTCCTGCTGGAACAGCTCTGACAGTGTCTCTCAGTTCACAAGTGGAAGCAGAGCCTGGGAGTTGAATTATGGCTTTGCCTGTGATATTAGCTTAGGGCACAATCCTGTCTGCTGGGATGGCAAATTGAGCTTATCAGTCCCTTGACCCATTAATAGATCTTAAAATTCTCCTGTGCTGGACTTGAGGGGACTGTAGCCTTCAGAGGTCTTGCATAGTTACAGTCCTCTGGGAATTTTCATTCTTGAGGATATAAGAGGGAAAGGGGTGAGGAGAAGGAGGGGAGGATGTAAGAGAAACTCTCTGGACTCACAGGTAATGGACTATGGGAAAACAAAATGGGCTGAATCACAGTGCCTTGGCTAAACTGCATAATGGGAGTGCTGGAGAGATAATTAAAGCCTGTTTTAAACTGCTTCACCATGCTTATTCTCAGCAACTTGCCAGAAAAGGGAACAGGTACAGGCTCATCAGCAACTGCTTTTCTTGTTTTAGCAGAACAAGCTCTACTCTCTGATGCTTTGGCAGTGATGCCCACTCTGCCTTCACTCAGCATCCCCTCCTAAAGGTCTGGCAGGGTTTGCAGAGTGACCCCTTGGCCCCCCTGGAATTGCTTTTGAAGGGAGGCACAGGAAAAGTGGAGGGACCTTCTGTGCATCCCCAGCACGGGAAAGGTGGAGGGACCTTCTGTGCATCCCCAGCACCCTTGGCTGGGGAGCCTGGCTGGTCACACTGTCTGTGCAGGATCAAAATATATTCTGCAGAGCTTGTGGGGAGTGGGATGATTGAAATACTTGCTTGGAGCTGCTGTAATTGTCCCAGCAGTGCCCCTGAAATATCTTTTGTGAATGAAATGGAACCACTTAAAAGAGCTGCAAAGGTTTGACCTGTGCTAGATGTACCAGTGCTGGCTTTGGGAGCAATCCCGAGTATCCCATCTATTCCTGAGGTATTTTTTCGTATTTCTAGGTGACTGGTACCAGTGCTGTAAAGATATGAATGAATAATCTTGCTGTGCAGCACTGGCTGCATCCTTTTAGCAGACATATAAGTTAAAAACGTGGCTTTGAGAGGCATCACAAATTGGAGCTTAATTACAATGTGTTGAAAATGCTCAAGTGATTGTGATTTCTGAGCCTTCAAACCGAGGGGGGGGGACTCACTGAAGCAATTTCAGCTGATTACAGATATTCTGAACTTGCCTTGTCTAAGTGAGTTTAATTTTTTCACCTGTCATTTATCTGCTTTTGAGAAGCATAATTGCAACATTTGTTCACAGCTATAAGCCTCTGGAATGGCAAAGGGATTTTGTTGTTTTTTTTTCTCCATGCAAACAAAAAACAAAAGGGGAAAGGAAAGACTATTTTTGAGACAGACTGCCACACATACAGGCCTGTGTACAGACACATGGCCTCTTTTAGTTTTTCTTTCTTTAATTTAGTGTCTTAAAAATACATATATCTCTGGGGAAAGCTTAATAAGAAAAAGCCAGCTGAAGCAAGGATTTTAGGAGGGAAAAAGAAGGCAGGAGACTTGTGCTATGGAGACAGCAGCTCAAACAGTGAAAAAGAGAACACAGCTGTGCACATCACAAATCCACAACTGGGCAAGTGGAAAGAGAATATTCCCACACCTTCCCTTATAAATCTTCCCTCACCTTTCAGATCCTTCAGTTTTCTGTTGTGCAGAATAATTTTGTACAGTAGGAGAGAAGAGTTATTTGCATTTTGCTCCTCCTGCTGTTTGTGATATCTAGGTCAGTTATACCTACCAAAGTCCCAAAAAAGCACTGAGGATTTCTTCAGTGTCCTTCCTAGCAGGGTGTTTTTCTTATCCTTCAAAGTCAAGGATTTTCCAGGCTAAAGAACAAGGGAGGCCTTAGCTGCAGGTGCATAAACCAACACACAGAGAAACCCAAGAGGAAAAGCCAACACAAACTCTGTGTCCAAAAATCTCCCACGGGCAAGGTCTGAGGAGAAAGTGAGAGATTTGTTTTGAAAGCACCTCTCAGGACCTCGGCTGAGCATCCAAACAAGCCAGGCTTGGGCACTCACTGTGACTCTTCTGGGAGTGCAGCAAAGCACTGAATCTTCAGCAGCTCCAGGAATTACACATTTCCTCCCCGTTCTTAACCAAAGTTAAAGACAGAGATGCTGTTTGCACTGCTTCCCAAGGTTTGAGTCTGAGCAGCACAATGGCAAAAGCAGGTTTGGTAGAAGGACTCTTCAATGCAAGTACAAATAGATCCAAAAATTTTTGGTTAAATTTTACACAGAACTGTACAAACTTGGTACCATAGCATCAACAAATGTTGAAATGTTGAATATTCAGATTCTTATTTAAATTGAAGCTGGGCTCAGCAACCTTTGGTGTTCATGTGCTCCTGGGGTTTGATTCAGAATAACTGAACTTAAAATCTGTATAGTGCTGGCCTACATCTGCAAAAGAACAGGTGCCACAACTCATGTACTGGAAATTGTGCTCCAGAGTTGAACCTTAGTAATGGAAACCAGAGAGTTTTGCTTGTTCTAGCTAAAATATGTTTTTGTGTGAAGAAAAACACTGAAGTGCCTTTTGCTTGAATAATACACATTACCTAAAAACATTTAAAACAGCATTTCCAGCAGGCAGTTTTGGTCTGCAGTATTCCAGTCCTTCAGTGCTGTAGTACATCGTTATAAAATGCAGCAGAAGAGAGGGAGAACACCAGGATTCTCCCTGGGTGAGGGAAACCTGGTTAGAAAAAAGAGAGAGAATGGCATCGTGGCCACTTCCAGGTTGGAATTTCTGTGTCTTGTGCTATAACCAAGTGGAAAATTACCCTTTAGTTCTAATAATTATAGAAATAGTTGTTAGCCATACTTTGGGAGCACCTATCTCCAAATGAAAGGTGACAGCTTTGGAATGAGTCTATATATTATTGTTCTAGGAAGAAAAGAAGTTGGGTCTTATGTCATTCTAACAGAAGTTTATCTAGCAGTGGAGTAAGAGTAGATCTTTCTCATAACAAATCTGAGCAAGTTAATGTCCATTTTTTATTGTATAATGGGGCTGAATCCAATCCCTGGTATAATGCCAGTGAAGTTAAGCCAAGGATAAATTATGTTACTGATTAATTAGTTCGAGAGATCTATGGATAATGTGGGAGACTAAAGAACAGGCACGTGGAATTCACCACATGATAAAAGCTCCCCTGCTTGTCTTCCTCCTCCTGTCCATGCTTCACATTGAACAAGACAGTTTGCTTCCCCAGAGGTGGCTGAAAGTTCTGTTTTCCACCAAAAATAAAAAAAGAAAAGTTTTGCAGTCTATTTCAAAGATATTTATTTTAAATATTAATGAGAAAAATAATAAGAATGAAAATTTTTTAATTTTCTGAGAGCTCCCCAGAATAAAAGAGCGAAAGCTGATAACTATTCTCAAGTTTCTAGTTAATTCTTTTTAATGCTTAACTTGAAAACAATCTCTAAAAAGACAGATTAGGTCTAGGCTTTGTAGTTATAAACACCCTGAAGACATTAGATGCCAGTTTATAACAATGAATCATTTCTGTTTCTGAAAAAAGACTATTTTGAGAAAATATTTTTAGCCATTCAAATCAGTGTTTTTCAGCAAGCACTGCAAGAAAGCATTTTAAAATGACCAAGTTAAATGGTCAGCATTTAAAAATGACCAAGTTAAATAGCCAACATTTGAAAATGAGCAAGTAGAAATCAGAGTAATCTGAACTCACTTTTGCCCAGAATCTGTAAGCTTCCATTACTGCGTGGTGGGCTAACACAGAGGGAAACCTAATTAGTACAGCACAAAATAGCAGAGTATTGACACCCTGTCATTGGATCAACCAGATCTGTTCTGGAGGTTCAGGGAATAAATTGCTGTGTTAAAATATGGTGTTTTCTTATAAAACACATTAATTTTCTCTCTCAGCATTTTTTAAAATAACTTCCCATAACCAGAACTTAGGTGCAGCCTCTTTTTTTCCAGGCTGCCTGTACAACAACTTATCCAAGGCCATTTTAGAGGGGATGCAGATCTCAGAGTTGGTGTCCTTGGGTGGCACGGGCCAAGTGGCAGAGCAGACTCAAAACATGCCTTACAGCAGCCTAATTATCTCATGTCTGGATGCCTATCTCCAGTAATCTAGACAAGGCTTTAATTTGCTTTTCAGTACAGCAGGATGAGTCTAATTAAATATTGTCCACTGCATAGCCTGGCCAAAAAGTCAAACAGGGCCACAGTCCATCAGAACTGCTGCTGCAGCCAGGTCGCTGTCTTAGCCTAAACTGTTGTGAATGTGCAGTGATTTTGGGGGCAGATATTATTTTGTGAAGCTTAGGAAATTGCTCATGTTCTCTCTCTGTGGTCCCAGAGGTCTGTCAGGGAATGAGGAGAGCTGTTTCCTCAGTTGAAAATATACAGGTCAAAAATCCTGCCCTTTATTTATACCAGGACTCAGACTCGTGAATTTGCATTTTCTCATCGTTGTAAGCCACTCTTAAGACCCTTTGGTTTTCTTGAGTTAAAGATTGTGATAGTCCAGGAACCTCCCAGCAGCAGCAAAATGTTGCCTGTATTTTTCATTCCAGTGGTGTAAGCAGTTAATGTCACAGGATTTTCTGCTCTATCATAAGCTCAGTGATAAGGCACTTCAATTTATTGTCCCCTTGTGTAAGGGATCAAGTGACTAACTGAGCTATGGGAGGGCATCAGTGCTGCCTGTTGGTTTATGGATGTGCCCTATTTCCAGGAGTCATGACTGCTCTGGCCATTTCTCGTGTGCCTCACTGGCCACAGCCATGTCATCATGGATTTGTACATCGCTGAGGTCTGCCCAGATCCTTCTTTTTTTAATCACCAGCCTCAAGTCTACCTCTCTTTTTCCTTTGTATATTGTCTTCCCCTCTTGCTCTCTTTCCAGCATTTTCCTGGCCCAGTATATCAGTCTTGTTCCCATATGATTCCCACTAATTACAGAGCTCTTGCTGCTTGGTGCTATCACCTCTTTTCCAGCTAGTTCTTTAAAAGGACCATTAGCTAGAAATACATCATCCTTCAGCTGTGGGCCTCAAGTCCACTCAGTAAGCATTTTATATAGTCTTAAACAATGAGGAGAGAAAAGGAAAACAGCAGAGGAATACAAAAAGGTTCCTCTGGGAGTAAGGTTGTCACAAAGTCATGGCTACTTCATAACTCTGGGCATTAGTCATTTTTCTTGCCATGGGTGGTCCCAATATGGGCTGAACTTTGCATATTCTTTTTCTTACTGTTCAGCAAAGATGTGACATTGTGGAGAGCTGGAGGAGAGGTGAGACCTGCAGGTGCTTGCCCCCCATGCCATGAGAGGGATGAATCTTTCTTGCAAATCTGAGATCCTTCTGAGCTGGTTTTGGTTTCCCAGCACTCTGACTGTGCTGGGAGCAGGGTGATGCAGCTGGGCCTGGAGCAGGGGTAAAGGAGAAGTTTGTGCCTTTGTGTGGCTGCTGTGGACTGATAAGGTAGAAATATAAAAGGTGGGAAAAGGCAAATGATGTGAGCCTGATTAATTGCTGCAGTAATTCAGAGGAACTGAGAGCAGTGTTGCAGCTGCTGGTGGTGTTTGGATGATGGAGTGGTCACCTCCCAAGTGTGGAAGGAGATGATTCTGTCGGTTTTCTTAAAACCTACCAAGGTGAGTGGTTACAGTGAAATATGGAAGTGTGGTTCCTTCCTGCTTGGTGCTACCTGAGCTGCTGGTGGGGAAATATTGCTCCATTTCACACTCACTGCAATGTGTGGCACAGCAGCACGTGCAAACTCTTGTCCTGGGAAGTCCTGTGAAAACCTGCAGCCGTGCCAGGCCTCCTGTGCTGTGGCTCTGATGGCTGTGGAGCCCATGCTGAGCAGAATTGCTGACCCAGATGTCTGTGCCCCTTGTTTTTATGTGCCCAGATGGTCCCAAAGGGCTGCATTTCCCTGTGTCGCTCCCGAGCTCAAATTACACCCACAAGCACTGCTATGAATTAACTGAAGCTCATTAGAATGAAATGGGAAATACACATATTTCAAAAATATTTCATTTGGAATACTAATCTTAATTTAGAATTCATGTTAAGCTGTTGAATCCTTGGCAACTAAAATGAAAACACACTGAATCATAATGAAATACAGTGCTACTGTATTCCATTATACACCACACCAGCATGACAGCAGCCTTTTCTCTTACTGAAAAGAGGATTGCTTACATTTTATTTTTATTTATTTTAGGGGAACAAGTAAGAAAGCATTTCATAATGAAATTCAGCTGTTAGCTCATATCTTTCTGCATGTTGTAGTAGCTATGAGAAGGGAGAGGGGAACTGATGACAGCACAAAACTCTAGCAAGTATTTTACTGCTTGGTATTTCCATTCTGGGCAGTCTGGAGAGCCAAGTAACAGAGAGCAGTGATGCAAGTGCCTGGCTGGGGGTGCAATATACAGCTCACGGGCCAGAGAAGTGATCCAAAGTGCTTTATATCATCACAGCACCAAAGGTAAAGAACTCTGTGGTGATATAGGGGAATGATACTTGGCTGATGCTGCTTTATGGCAAACAGTTGCTGTGCAGCCATAATTCCCTGCAGGAATTAACACACCACAGGCCTCACCCTCCACCCTCTTGTAGAAACAAGCAGCTGCAGAATAGGGATTATTGAGGACACAAACTGCTGTAAAGCCCTTCTTATCCCTTCCTTTGACATATGTAAGATTGGGGTTGAAGACTGAGGCTGGGTTGCTTTGGGAACCACAGTTCAGAGATACTGATGGAGCAGAGAGGAAATATATAGCACCCTGAGTGGGCTGAATCATCCCAGTTGGTTCACTCCCCTTTATGCTGAAACACTTTATTTTTAACAAACAGCCTGAGATACAGAGATTTAAGGCCCAATAATAGCATGGTATGAATGAATCAGTCTAGTAACACCAGGCACTGCCTTGGAAATGCACCATACTTGCCTCGATAATTACTAATTTTAAGAAAGTAGATTATACCAAATGTCCTATATTTAAAATTTCTGTTTTCATGAAGAGTGTTTCTTTTGTTGGATACAGCAGAGAAAATAGCAGTCTTTAAGAATCAGGGGGAAATGTAAAGAGCAGAAGGATAGAAAAAGCTTAAATATAGGGGTGTTTTATTTGTACTATAGTTCAAACCAGCTCCAAGTTGCCTGTAGGTTATGGATTCCTTCCCTCAAAGATGTTACCAAGAATTACCCAGCTCAGGGGAAATATTAAGGACAGTCAGGACAGGATGCAATATATATTCTCTGTTCTCCTGCCCAGGATGTCAGCCATAAGTTAATTTTCCTCTGGACTTCAGATTTCAGTTAGTTCTGCTTGCTGTGTCCTTCATCCTGCTGGATAAGCACCTGAAATACCCCCTTGCACTGTCTCTGTCCTCTGCTTCATTAAAGAGGTGAAAAAGCAGGAGATGCTACATAGAGGAAATAGGAATTACAAGGGTGGAAGGGACCTTGGGAGATCATCTAATCCATCTCTCTGCCTCAAAGGAGGTGAACGTGTAATTAACTGCTCCTAAGGTCTGTCTGCCTGATCTGTTCTTCAAAACTTGCTGCATGGGGATTTCCATCACCTCAGAGTTTAGCCCAGCGTTTCATTAGTTTCACACGGGAGAATTTTCCTGAGCCTCTAACTAAAATCTCCTTTGCTATTATGTAAGCCCCTTGAGACTTATTTTCATGCTTTTCTCATACTTTGTGAGAACTTTTGTTATTCTTGTGGCTCTCCATTGGACTTTTTCTCACTGGTCTCTAAACTTTCACCAAATGCCCAGGTTAATCTGTCAGTGCTGTCCCCAGCACTGAGAAGAAGAGGAGAATTATTTCATAGTTCATTTCCAGGTAATGGCTGAATTTATAGCTTAAAGATATTCAGTGCTTCTGCAGTTTGGTCACTTAGCTTTCCATTTCAGATAATTCTGCTAAATATTAATCCAGAAAATATTCAATTTTCTCTTTTGGAGAAACATTGCTTATAGATTTTTCTTTAAATTTCCTTTTAACTTGAAGAAAATAGAGTCATGTGAATTCACTTATAAAAAAATAATTTCTTATAAGTAGCGTCCCCATCTGAATTTATTGTTCCCCTAAAGCCAAATATTAAGCATCTTCTTTACCCAGAATCCATGCAGCAAAGAAATGTGTTGATAACCATAATCAAGTATCTGAGGCTCACTGTAAGAAGTAGCATTTGTTTTCCTATTTCCATCTAGAACATTAAAGCCTTCCTACTACAATTCCTGTAGCCATAACTGCAGTGTCATTCACATCTCTAATAACATCACACAGATTTCTGTTCCTCTCATATCAGATACAGCAGCGACTCATCTTGTTTTTCATCTCTGTCTTCAAAGAAGGCATCATTGTTCTGAAGATGCAATGATCAGCTTATCTGAAGTGTCCTGAAGAGATATTGGCTCTTTTAGCAGCATCTTTATCAACTCTTTAATTACCTGGAATTTTGTCATGCAGCCCGTGAAGCCATGTGCACATCATGGTGGAGATTCTGAGTTCTCCTCAGCTGCTGGAACAAATGGGGGTTTGCACAGAAAGCAGTTTCAGATGATCTGCTCCTGCATTCCCAGGTACAGCCCTAGGGAGAGGCGTCCTGAAATACTCTCTGGATCTCTGCACCCAGGGAAATACCCAGCTGCAGATCCATTTTTCCTTGTTTAACTCGCCTGAAATGCCTCCCAGCTCTCTGAAGTATTCTAGCAGAGAATCTCAGACTTTTCCATGCTCAGAACATCTTGTTGTGCCTTTGCCTGAATGTGCTTTAACATCTTTATTTGCCTTCCTTAACTTTAACCTTAGCACTTTCTCTGGGCTCCATTCCCCCAACCTACTGCTCATATATTTCCTGATGAAAACTTGGGGACTGAGGGACTGAAGTTTCTGCATTTTAAAGCAAATAATGCTGGCCAGAGACTGTCCCTTGCTGGCATAGAAGCACCAATGTATCAGCCTTATCTAACTAGTGACAGCCTAATATTAATGTAGCTAGAGAGCCATTTTGTTGTTTATTGGAGACAAAACTCCATCTGAAGTCCAAGAATGGTTTTGCCTAAATAAATGGTGTATGGTAGCTGCAGATAAAAATAATCATCTGCCTAGTTGAAGTGAAAGATGTAAGCAGGGATTTTGTGGGGTTTTGAGTTCAGTCTTGCTAGAAAAGTAAAGTTTAACTCATGTTAAACAACCAGGCTGGTTTGAAGTAACACCTGGATGTGCTTTATTACCCTTGTCTGGTACTTCTGAGCAGAAGCCCAGTGAAAGGCAGCAGAGAGGACAGCAAAACCCTGGCCACAGAGTGGGATCCACAGCTCCCAACCAGCACAGCTGAGACCTGCAGAGGTTGCTGTGGGTCTCTGTTATCACCAACAGAAGGAATAATTTGGCCAACAAGAGGGCAAGAATGAGCTGCAATGCAAATTACCTCAATGTTTTCAGGTCTCACACAGGATGGCTGCATTTGGCTCTGGGGGCTGTGGATCCCAGAATTTGTTCAGCTGTTCCCTGAGCATTGCCCATGGAGAAGCAGTGCTGAGGGCAGCCAGGCAGCACAGATGAGGTGCAGGATCATTACCCTGGCACGGAGCTGGACCAGCACAGCTCACTCACAGGGATCCCCAGCTCGTTTGTCTACCCAGCTCTGTATAGAGCATGGAAAAATACCAGCTACAGTCATGGTATATAGGAGTGGTATATATATGTGTGTGTATATATAGCAGTTGGTCCCCTCTCTTATATGGGTTTTAAGGTTTTAAGTGTTGGTGTATTTTCATCACTGAGGTTAGCCAATGTGTTTCCAAAAGGTCTGGCTAATTTTTGTGTCAGCCCTCTCCCTACTGCCTTATCTTATAACTCAGAGGTGCTGCAGCATTGGAGCAAACCTGCCTGCTTCTTTCTAAAGCCTCTTGCAGTAGCAGCTCCAGAAGACTCCTGGAAAAAGGATCGACTTCCCTTAAAGGACAGCTCTTCTTTTTTTGTTTGTTTGTTTGTTTGTTTGTTTATTTGTTTGTTGTTTTTTTGTTGGAACAGTAGAGTTATAGAGCTCTTCTTTCCCCAGGAGCCTTCCTTGAAAAGTGAAAAATAAATTCAAAGAAAGGTATGTCCTAGTTCAAGGGCAGAAGATTGAGGTTTATATGAGGAGTACTGAAGTGTGTGCATTCTGGCTCTGTGTACAGAGAGCCCAGTAAACTCACTGCCTAAATCTGCAGCAGAGGCATGGAGGAGACAGAGACATCATTTTCCCCCTCTTCATCTCCCCCTAGAATCTTAGTAAGGTGAGGAGGCAAAGGTAGGGAGTATCCAAGCAAGGGCAGCTAATCTGTTATCAGAGCAGGACACAGAATCCAGTAAAATGCACACCCAGCCCTTTGTTGTGAACACTGGCCCAGGTACTGGCCAAAGGTCCTGATACAATTTATTCCAATAATTTCCTAACAGCACAAGGAGTTCCTGAAGTCCTTGCCTCCAATATCAGCTGTAGCAGTAATGAGGAAAGAAAGAGAGAAAGAAAAGAAAGAAAGAAAAGAAAGAAAAGAAAGAAAAGAAAGAAAAGAAAGAAAAGAAAGAAAAGAAAGAAAGAAATAAAAGTAAATTTACTTTAAATCTGTCCTTCATACTATGAACACAGTCACAGATATGCCAAGGACAATTTTGGCTGACTTTTCTGGGAATTGAGACCTTCAAGAAGAGGCACCAGGGTAACTTTAAAGACTTGATGGTTGTGTTTCAGAGCCCAGCCACACACACATCCTGTGAGCAGGAGACAGGCATGTGTGACACCTTAGAAGAACAATGGAAGCAAAGACCAAGGTGCTGAGCAACCCTAGTTTAATATAGAGAAACTGTGCCTTTCCAAGAGTCCCATCCTCCTCACTGCATGTACAAGATGATAAAGTTTTATCTTGACATTCCAACTGCTCTTTGCTTTTCCCCTGGTTTTCTAGAGGTTTTCAAGCCTCTTTTATTCCTCAGCACAATTGGACCAGAGTGACATGAAAAGGGACAGGAAAATCTCTGATGAGAATGAGAATGGTTTCCCTGTCAGGTATGATTAACACCAACGTGGTTAAACACTTACCAACAAAGACCTGCAGGATGTGCAGGACATTTTAAAAAGCCATTCTCTTTCCAGTCATGCCCTCTTGGTAAACTATAATTTCAGTAAATTAAGCAGAATGCTGATGAAAAATGTAATGTGGTGGAATCTGGCCATTTTGACAGCCCAGCAAAGTCTATAATGTCCCTCAAAAAACTCTTGATGTGATGATGCAGCTGAACAACACAGCCACGTCCATCCTCCAGCAGGCTGCGCACCAGAAGCCGATGAGCGCAATTAAAATTAAATGGTTCTCAAACAATCATAACAAAGGCAGATTTACTTGGCATTATCTTTGCCTCGTGGAAAGGCCCCTACGAGAAAGTTCAGCAATCATAATGGAATTACAGGCTGCTTTCTGGCCCCGTGTTAGCAGAGCTTGTGACAAGATGAGCTGTGAGCAGAGCAGGCTACACTGGGTGCCGTCAGCAGCACTGCACAGAGCCTCATCACTGAGAGCAGAGTCAGAGCTCCTGAGCTGTCATGTACAAATCTTGTTATAATGAGAAGAGCATTAGTAATAGAGGCTGAAATTTTCAAGCTGCCTAAGGGATTTAGATGCTCAGTC
Source organism: Sturnus vulgaris (assembly GCF_052056855.1). NCBI lineage: Eukaryota > Metazoa > Chordata > Aves > Passeriformes > Sturnidae > Sturnus > Sturnus vulgaris. The sequence goes on along the minus strand of NC_142257.1, from coordinate 5,171,129 downwards.
CCCATTAAATTTAATGGGATGCGGGCATCAAAATCCCTCCCACAATAAATTTTTACCAACCGTTCCTTGTGCAAAGGAAGCAGAGGGGAGAGAAAAATAGAGAAGGATGGAGAGAATCAGAAATGAGAGTGTTTCTTACTGGGACTGAAGGCCAGCTGGGTGCTGTAAAATAATACCTAAAAGGGACTAAAATGAAATATGGCATAGGGATCCCATCTAATACTCAGGTAATTTGGGTCTGGACTCCACTCCAAACTGCCCTGTAAGGTGGATGGGAACATAATGCCCTCTGCGCTTTGAGACTTCTATTTCTGGACTACAGACCTACTTGCAGTCATTAAAGCACATTTGAAAATGAAAATTAGGTAGAGAGACATAGATGGGATAGCAATGGTCTTCTGAGATATGTAAGGAGAGGAAGAAAGGAGGCTGTGTTACACCAGTTCACTTCTCTAATTAGGTCTGGTTGCATTTACTTCTTCAAGCAGATTTATCTGTATTTAAGTCAGGTGCTTTTTTAAGCGTCAAAGATACTAAAGATCAACACTTTTCTTTGTTAACTGTGGATCCCATTACTCTGATTCCAGGAAGCCACCAGTTCCTTGGCCCAGCTCCAGACCACCTAAATCCAGGCCCCATATTGAGCAAGAGCCAATCAAAGTTTTCTCCAAAGAGAGGAGCAAAATAATGCACTGATGGTTGAGGTTTTGCCCCTGGGGAAGAGAGGAGTTCACCTCATTTAACTTCACCCACTCATATGTCGGGCACCAGCTCACAGATCTCTGCCTAAACTTCCTCCATAGATGGTCAGGTACTTAAATATTTAAAATTGGTATTAAATACTTATGTATTTAAGATTGGTGCCCTGCTGGGAGCCTCCAGTTCCATAGTCCTGGCTCGAATGAATGCTCACATTTAGCCAGCATGCCCAAATAGTCAGTGAAGAGTGAATCCCATTCGGCTTCAGTTACACGTGGTTTTGATCATTATTTTCACATTTGCTTGTAATGAGGGATTCTCTCATGCTCCTTCTGTAAATTACCTGCCAGAACCCCAAGTCAACAGGAGAAAACACATCTCAGGTGTGGATACTTCCAAACTTCAAGCTGTGGCTTGTATTTCAATTTTTCTCCTGGAGAAGAGTCTGTTATCAGGATGGTTAAGGGTGGTTTTTGTTTTAGTTGCTCTGTTTTAGTTGCTTGTTTTGTTAGGTTGTTTCTCTTTGTTGGCTCTTTCCAGAGCTCGATTTTCCATCTGGAAATAAATAAGGATAAAATGCTCCTTTCACCCTGTGTTTGCCATGCCTGTTCAGCATGAGTGATGTGGAGGTGGGTAGGAGGGATTCCAGGCAGCCTGCTGCAATGTGGCATCTGGAGACACAAACTTGGAGGGGTTCCCAGGAAGGGACTATAACATTTGGCAAGGAAAGAAGGAGCTCAGATGAGAGAGGGCTGTGAGGTTTCCCTCTCTTCTGTCCCTGTCCTGTTGCTTATTTCTGCATATTTGTTTTATTCCTCAGCCATATTAGAAGTGTAAATTACACAGATGAGCTAATGAGATCATCTGTGCCTGTGCCATTTGGGGAAGTGGGAATCATGGAGATGCTTTCTCCTTTCTATCCTTTCTAATAATTTACCTTTATTTTGAAACTAAGGATGCTCAGATTTTGCACCCTCAGCTCTGCAAGCCTGGAACAGATCTTATGGCATTTCCTCTGTGACTTGATATATATTTCTCCTTAGTTTTTACATGGCTTTCCATTCATCCCAAACATCTTTGTTGTCTTATGCCATATGTTTGGGGTGAAGTTGTGGTCCGTGGAAGTTTTGAGTTTATGGGAGTAAGACTTGGATTTCACCCATAGAGAGTGTTAGGTTAAATAAATATGAGTCACTATAAGGAAAAATGGGGTCGATAGCAATCTCCTTGTTCTTTTTGTCCCTAAATTCTACTGAGAAATGACTGAAGGCAGTCCTGGGTAAATGTTCAGCTGGCATAAATGTAGGCACCTTAACTGCAGTATGGCTGATTTATTGGGATGTGACCCTATGTTTGCAATTAAGATTATGACCATAGAACAGATGGGTCAGAGTGATGCATTTGCCTTTATGAAGCACTGAATCAGATTCTCTGCAATAGATCATTCATATAAAAAATTGATGCCATCTTGCTTTGGATGAAAGTGGTGAAAAGGGGGATTTCTTGCAGCAGTTGACAACTTTCAAACTTTAACACATGAAGTTGCCTCTTTTGTTAAATGTTGATTTGCATGGAAGGAAAGCAAGGCTGTAAGACATTCTTAGTTTCTGTGCTGAATTTACAATTCCATTTTTAAACCATTTGAAAGATGCTTAGTTAGTAAGAAGCCTTTTGGTGGGAGGATAAAGACAGATCTTTATTCAGCAACAGTTTGGCTGTGGATCCCTGCACAGAGACACTGTACTTACGTTTAGCCTCACTCCTGGTAGTTGCCTCAAACTTAAATTCTCAGAAATACCCAAACTCAGTTGGGAACACACTCTGAGTTTCTCAGCTGAGACAGGGACATTATTACTTAAGTGCTCTGATGCTGGAGATGTGGACTAAGAAGTAACATTTACATGGGAAAGAGGAAACTTCCATGAGATCATCAGGCTACTGTCACATTCCCCATTACATGCTGCTTTTAAAAGACTTTTCCTGGTCTTGGAAGTCCTGGAAGATGCTGCTTCTGCTGAGGCCAGAACTGGCAATGCTGGTATCTTTTTGAATTTCATTACTGTCACTCCTTTAGGAGTAGAATAAATGGTTATTGGTTCATTCACCTCAGTTGTCAGTAGATATTAGAAGACATGAAAAGGAAGTACTTAACAAGAGAGATCTGCAGTATCAAGAGAAAATGATAAAAAGATAAAATGCTTTCTGTAGCACAGATCTTTATTCTCAGCTTTGCTCCCCACCAGCCCTCCTTCCTTTCTTACCTCAAAGGTGAGCTTAAAAATAAAGTTAAATTTTGTTACTCTGCATTGTGAGGGGTTTGTTCTCTCCCTCCTGGGAGGGGAGGAGGGGAATATGGGATGCCCAGTCCTGCCTCATGTCCTCTTCCAAATTTTACTTGCACTGCAACACTCTACAAAAGAGAGGGAAGGAGGAATTATATATTTTAATTTTCCTCCTCAAGATCTTTTGACAAACACTTTGATGGTGCTGCTAATATCTGGCTTAAGGCTGCTTTCCCATTTGGATTTGCCCAGGAAGCAACACTGGGAATGCAGAAGTTAAACTGAGCAGCCCTGCTCGAGGTCACCCATGGTGGGACTGGGCTGCTGGTCATTTGGACAGTGCCAACTTTTATCTTTCTCTTAAATTCTGAGTAGGAGAGAAGCAAATGTCTATGGAATTACCCCATCTCTTCCAAAGAGACAGATCACATCTGGGACTTCTAAGCCTTGGGCAAGGAGATGCTAAGGCAGGAATTATGTCAGAAGGGACGTCTGTCCTCTGTGATTGGGGCCTGAGTGGAAAAGCCCTGCTCCTTTCTCTGTCTGAGTGCTCTCTCCCACCACCCAGACCAAGTGTTTCCTGTTTCTGACTCTGGTGAAGTTCAGACATGGCACAGAGGACAGTAAGAGCTCAAAGTATGGGTTTCCCTCCTTAATCCAAAGCACAGCCAGACTTCGTCTTTTTGCATATGAGTCATTTGAATTCAGAAGGCTTAACCTGTGGCAGAAATAATTCAGATTTGAACACATTAATTGTGTCAGGTCAACGGAACAGTTGTTTTTTGCATGGATCATTTCAGAATGTTTTTTTGAGGGTGTTTGTAGCAAGCAAATCACAGGATGCAGTTGTTGCTATAGCAATGAGCCTCCCTAAGTGAAGGAGGTAGGGCAGCCCCCTCAGACAGACTCCCACCAGTTATCACTGCAGTGGAGGTACCTGAAATGCTTTAGTTACCAGGGATGTGATAGGTATCAATAAATCCTGATCTCTAGGACTAAATGGATCTCATGGGATTTATATAGTTCTAAAAATACTCCTTTGTTTGAGGTTTGAGTCACCAACGAATCTGAAATTTGCTGACTATAATTGCATTAATTATGCTAACAAGTGATTTTTTTTCAGTTGTGTATGAGCTGAGTATGGGATGTGTAATTTAGGTGTGTGTGATGTGTTGTAATTTAATTTGGAAGCTCAGTGAAACAAAGTAGCTTGGAGAGCCTTTGTGATAGCTCTGCAAACAGGGTGGACTGAGCAGGACAGTTAAAATAGCACAGCTATGCACAGCCCTAATTCTCATGGAAAATACCCAGTAAAATATCCTTGAAATAGTTCATCTAGAAGTCAAAATTAAAGCATAAGGACCCCTTACATAATAAGGATTATAATAATAACTGTTTCCTGGTGCCAGCTTTGTTTAGTGGTCCAAAGAGTGATCATGGCACAGAGTCTTCAGGGAATGGATGCTTTGTTTTCCAGTAGTCTGTGGGCTGATCTCAGCAGATCAGCCAGGCAGGGCTGCCTGCATCCACACCATGGGAGGTGTCTAAGCCTTGTTCCTCCTGCTTTGGGAGAAAATGGGTCCAGTCAAAATCCCTTTGAAGTCAATGCACTGATAGCCTGGAATTCTTTGAAAGGATCTCTTGGGTTGTGTCCTGGAAATGGGATTTAAGGCTTGACCATTCAGCTCAGCATCCTGACTTGTTTCTGAGTTATTGGAGTGATCCTGAATTTATGATGATGTAAAGAGAGGGAGAATCAACCCCTTCTTCCCAACATTAGCACATAACGAGGAGCTACCAGCTCAGTTCACTGTGTGTGGTGATTCTGTTTCCTCCCATCTCTTCTCTCCCTCATATTCTTCAAAGACTTTCATTATATATGAAAAACAGATCCTTCCAGATGGCTCCTGTAGGTGCCATCTAATTTGTGGTAAAGACGGGACAGTGGCTGTTGGAGAAACAGAATGAAAGAGGAAAGCAGTTGCAAAATTGCTACTTTTTGTGGGCTGGTTGCACTTGCCTGTAAGTGTTTATTATCCTAGATGGCAATCTCACTGATTCTTCTTGATGTACTCCAGCACTAATAAAGGAATTTTGCAATATTATTACAGCAATTTTAAATCAATTCACTCAGTGAACGCCGTTGTGCTCCAGAAGTCAATTATAGATATCACGTAAAAAAAACCCAGATAATGCCAACCCAGCCCTGTGTTTTCATCATTATGCAGAAAGCAAAATAAAAATACAATGAGGCAAGTGCACATTAGAAAACCAGAGGTGCTGTGGAGGGAGGGGAGAATGAGAGGTGATGTTTCTGCTGCAAGGTTTTCTTCAGCCTTCAGAGCATTGCTGGCACCACCACCTGCTTTGCCTTCCCCTCCAGCTCCCCAGGGCCCTTCAGGCAGAAACCACACATCTTTTCAAGGCTTTTCTTCTAGAACAGCTCCTGCTAAAGATCATCATGAAAGCATCCAGGAGCCATGTCAGGACCTCAGGAGAATTAAAAGAAAATGCTTGAGGTTAATGGTGGGTTCATCCTTCGAGGCCAACAACAAGCCAGAAGCTGATAAATATAAAGCACATCCCACCATGTGAGGTAGATGCCTACTTTTTTAATATTATGTTTCATTCCCTAGGCACTGAAGGTCCACATGATTTTCAGTTTCTTCTGTCACCATGTCCTTCAGAAAAGTGATTTTTTTCTTGTTGTTAAGCCCTCCCGGGAGAATTAAGAGGATATCTATTATTGTGGCTAGAAATAGTGGCAAGTTTTTAATTCTTAAATTCCCCTTTCCTCTCTTTTACAGTGAACAGCTTGGAAGGATTTTGGGTTGTCAGCTTGGGCTTACCCTAGAAATAAGAAATAGAGTTAATTTGTAATTGTTCATGACTTGAGAAATCGAGTCCTGATCATTCAATAAAAACTTTACCTAAATTAGGGTATATATCAAGCAACTGCTGACATAGAGATCTTTGCAAAATAAGCATAATAACAATGGCCTTTTTCTATTTCTTTCTGTGTTACAAAGACTCTTCAGCAAAATCTTACTTTATCTATAAAAACATGATTCTGATTCCTATTAATTGTCACACCTCTGGGCAGGGGGAGTCTGAAGTTTCAAGGTAGATAATACCATGCCAACACTATGATAAACAGCCAAGCAACTGTGCTTTATCTCTGGTGGAAGATAAGCTGGAATAAGGAGTGTGATTAACAGTTGTGTTGAAGATTTATGTAATCAATTTGGAGAGCAGGCCCATGTGTTGTCTTGACAGGATAGTTAAGGTAAAGTTGCAAGTTCAAGCAGCTTTGACCTCGGTAAACTTGCAGTACAGCCAGGGAGCCTCTCTTGATTATTCCCTGTTAAGGTTTATAGGATAATGAAAAGAAAGCAGAGGGGAAGATAGAACATAAAATGTAATTGCTTTTTCCCTCCAGCCACCCCCTCCAGAAGCTGTGCTGTCACACAGGGGATGTCCTAGTCCCTGCCAGTCTCTGAACCAGGACAGATGAGCTGTAGCAGCAACAGTTCTGCAGAAGGGGAGGATAAAAGGCTGTTCCTGGGCTTTTTACTCCCCATCAAATTCGATCTCCTGGCTTCTCCACCCAGAACAAGTGTGCTCAAGACACCTCACCTGTACACAACAGTTGAATTCTTTTTTTTTTTTAAATTTATTTCTTTATTTTTCCATTTAAAAATATTGATGTGTAGACACAGAAGGGAGAGGAAGTGAAGCTGGAGAAACAGGTCCTCCCTGCTTTCCATTCAGGATGGATCCACCTGGCTTAGCCCACAGCCACCTGGATGGCAGTGCCAGCTTTCAGGGAGTGAGAACAGCTCCAGGAAAAGAAATAACATAAGCACGACGAGCCTTAACATCACTCCTAATTGCACTAGTACAACATTTTACACCACTTCCAGGGAATTCTGTTCTGTTCTCCTTCCACTCACAAGCCCCTGTACATCCTGGGCTGGTAAAAACTTCTCAGTAGCCTCCTGTTGCCTGAGCAGAGGTAAAATTGCTCAGCCAGCCCCGGGGCAAAGCTGCTGCCACGTTGTGCTCCCAGCAAATTGGCTCCATTATTTGTCCCTGATGGAGATGTGTACAAGGGAGAGGAGGGGAGAATTATTGTATATAAATGTTGCAATATACACAATTCCCACTTAGAATTGATTTTTCCCCTGTGAGATGCGCTGTCTCATTGAAAGAGGGAGAAAAGTATCATTTTAAACCTTACTCCTGTAAGGGGAATTAAACAAGGGGGAAAAAAGAGCTGAAAAAGAGAAGGCATTATCTCAGGGGTGCCATTAATAATTTTCTTAGGAAAATGTAGTCCTGGTGTGCACCTTCCTAGACTGGTGAAGCAAACCTTCCTGTATCTGCCCACTGTAATATTTACTACTGAGTCTCTCCAGCTCTTTTTCTCTGCATTCAACACCAGTTTGGCTTGTTTTTTTGCAAGTGGCATATTGGAAAGAAGTGGAGGTTACCTCTGACAGAATTGTCAAATTAAATTTATCCTGTTACCTGTACCTTCTCCAGGAGTCCCCCTATTTATAGTAAAGTACACACAGCACATAAGCATTGGTTTTCAAAATCACTTTGACAGCAAATAATAAATATAAAATAATCTGCAATACAATATGCAATTGACTTGTGTGCCTCCCAGTCAATGCAAGTGTTATCCAGCATATAAAATTACATTGCAGGCAGCACATCCTTTGCTAGGAATGACATACTCTGATAAAAATAAATAATAATAATTGACCCCCCCTAAGTATGCACCACTGGGTATCTTGTCTAAATGTTGTTATGAAGAATGAATGTGAAATTAGCACTCGATTAGAACTGAAGGAAATGCAGGATGTGAATGTAAAGCAAAGGACTATATCAACGTCTAAATATGAACGTGACATTTGGATGGCTGAATAAATAATCTCCTTGTGCAGCATGGTTCAGAGAGGAGATTGCCACAGGAACAAGAGAGAGTAGAAGTCTGGGTTTAAGATGATTTTCTCAAGTGGAAGACCTGTCCTTCACTCCTCTTCCCATTCTCTGCTTCCCCTGGGATCAGCAGGGACCTGGGAGTACTGCAGTTTTTTCTTCCTGTCCTATTTATCTATTGCCACTCTACAAGATTCATAGCAAGTGGTTTTCTCAGAATTTTTTCCCTCAGGTTTTTCCATAGAGTTCAGACTGTGGCTTACTAAATCTTCGGAATGGGTTTGTGATATTTGTATTTATATCTTGCTCTTCCTCCCTGGAACATAAAGAGATGAAGGAGTGTTGGTCACCCCTTTCCCACAGTCAGGCACTGGCAAAAGAGCATTTGGCCAGGCCAAGCACTCACTTGGTGTAGGATCTGAAGGCAGTTTTCTACCCCTGTCAGGTGTTCTGCAGCTCTGTCCCTGTCACCAGACACGTTCCCACCTTTCCCAGGGGCTGCAGGTGTGCCCAGGATCACCCTGCACCATCCAGCCCTTTTCCCAAGCACCAGGCTCTGAGGGTTCTTGGTAATTCCTGCCTTTTGTTTTCAAGCCTCACACGCTGAGCATTCCTCTGAAAACAATATAATGTGTTTGCTTTCCTGTTGGATTTGACTGTGAGAATTAAGCTGGGACCAACATCTTTATTCCTGTGAGCTGATTCCAGCCAAGACTTTGTGCATTATTTTTGAGGTGTTCTGTTTATTGCCAACTCCACTTAAACAACAGGCCAAGCAAAATTCACAGGATTTGCTTCTGGTGTGTGTGTGCCATCCTCAAATCAAATCAATTTGGGATCTAAGAAAAATATTCATTTTAGAAAATAGTCTTTGACATCTTCCAAAGCTATCAGGAAAAGTTTGCATTTGTTACAGCCAACTTTGCCATCTACTTGACCTTAAAGCCAAGAATTTATGTGCTGCTTCCCAAAATAAGTATCAATAGGTCTGGGAGAATGCCTCAAGGGTGTGCAAGCCAAATTGTACCAGTCAGAAAGATGCTGTTTTAAAAATCAGCTCTATGGGTGAATCTTCCCATCACTGTTAACGTTTAACATATCCCCCTAAGCCTGGATGCTCTTTGAAGCAAGTTACCAGCTTAATTGGGACTCTTTAATAAAATTTAATGCTATTTTTTTAATGAAGAAAGATGAAAAGTTGCCTAGAGGGGAATCTCGAGCACAAGGTATTTAAAGAAATTATTCTTTGAGACTGTCGATCTCTTATCTCATTCTTCACAAATCATTTAATGAAATAACATTAACATTTCACTTCTAGTTATATTAGCTCCTTTCCTTGTACACTTTTCTTTATTTTGAGGACTCTTTTTCTCCTTTTCAAGGAAAAAATAAAGTCCAACAAGGCTCTTGAACAACAATCTTGTGTTATTAAGAGACAATTAATATTGTCTCATTCTTGCAAATGGAGGGGCATAGTTTTTTCCAGGCAATTAGGTAGATAACTTTCTCTTGCATTTTTAATGCTGATCTGAAGTTTAACAGGCTTGGCTTTTCCAGTTACATAATTACTGCAAACTTGGGCATCTGCAGCCTGACTCCAGATACAAACAGCCCTATCACTGCTCCCTGTAGGCAAAAACCTAAAACAGGAGGCAGTTTTCTGCTCCAAATGGAGATCTTGAGCATCCTCCCTTTAGATTAAAGAATGATTTGAGTCCTGCTCTCAGTACCTGTCACTGAAATCAGGGCTTGATTCCATGGATGGGAAAAAGAGGCATCACCTTTTCCCTGTAACTTCCCTAAGAGCCCCAGCTCTCCATAAGCACCTGTTAGGGAATGACTGCTGTATTTTGAGCTAGAGAAAGGGAATATTTGTGGTGTCCTTTCCTCAATGAATCATTTTACTTCTTTGCCACTTCACAGAATCAGAGAATGCTTTGTATTGGAAGGGAGCTTAAAAATCATCTTGTTCCCACCCCCTGCCATGGGCAGGGACACCTTCCACTATCCCAAGGTGCTCCAAACCCCATTGAACCTGGCCTTGGACACTTCCAGAGATCCAGGGGCAGCCTCAGCTTCTCTGGGCACCCTGTGCCAGGGCCACACCACCCTCACAGGGAAGATAAACACTTCTTGCTATTTTGGTCCAGTGTCCCTTTCTTAAATGAATTAGTAGTCCAGTTTTGGTGCCACAGGTGTTGGGTGGATCAGTAGTGTCAGCACATCCATGTGTGTCACTGCAGGTGTGATCAGGAGGAAGAGGGATGGACCACAGGAGCAATGAGGAAGATAAATCCAGCCCATTAGTTTTACCATCCGAGGCAAGGATGTCGCTCTTCCAGGCCTGTCTATAAATAATTGTTTCATTATTTTGACCAATTCATAGTGGTTATTCAACTTTCAATACACTGGGCACCTCTTCCCATATTTGTTAGTGCTTTATCTCTGTTCTGTTTTCAGCATTAAAAAGACAACAGTAAATAATTTCCATAGAACCTGGCTCAGCCACATTTCTCTCTCTGACTTTCCCACCTTATTTCAAGGCCCTGTTATTTTCTGTAACGCTGTAATATGATCTTCCTGGTACCTGGAAGCTTTAGGAGAGTGAATTACCCGAGAATTTCCTGAGCAATCTCCAGTTTTGTCTCACATTCAAATCACCACACACAGAAAGAAACAGGTCACGGTGTTCCTTCTCCCAGCATACTAATTTAACTCCTCCAAAATGAGTGGGGATAGCTCTCCTTCAGCACAGAGGGAAATGAATACACATCCTGGTGGCTGAGTGTGATGCTGAGACTCCTCATCTGCCTACAGCCCTGCTGACTTTGAGGTCAGGTTGAAGGAGTAGAATGTAGCCTTGCACTAATATAAAGCTTGTTGACCTTTCCAAAATAAGAAAGACCTGTTTTTAAACGATGGAGGTTTATATAACACACATAGATATTTTAAAAATTTATATTGTTTTTATGCCCAAGAGAAAACAGGCATCGCTGCACCCCAGGACACAACGCCACAGGGTCAAAAGAGGGAAATTTCTGCCTTCATTGACATCTAAAGTCCTTCAAGATTGTTCTGTTGTTTGTGAGCTCTCTGTCATGCATTCAACAGGTCACTCAATAAACTCTTCCAGTCTGCCAGATCTTTTTTCCCCATCAGGCTGATCCCCAAAGGCTCCCCTCTCATCCAGCCCAGCCCTGCTTGGATTCCTGCTCCAGAAAAGATTCCAGATAAGTCACAAGTCAGACAATTAACTAAATGGCAAAACATGAAAACCACTCTTTTGCTTCCTAATGAGGACTCATAATAGCTATGCTGGATTTTTTTCCTTTTATATTTATCAAGGTATGATTTAATTGTCATCAACATCCAAAAGACAAAAAAAGGCCCTTAAACTCAAACTGACAGACAATTCTGGGAGTTTTAGGTATCCTGTAGTAATGATTCATGCCTTTACAGCTGGGATAATAATAGTCTAATACCTTGATCATATTGCATTTTACATAATTTTACATAATTGTTCATAAGGGCTACAATTATTGTGACTGTGAAGTGTAAAACTACAGGAAGAGAATGAAAAAGCCAATTCAAATTAATACGTTTAGCCTGATTTTCTTGTACTAATTACCACTGGGAAAACACATATTTTAACCTAGCAATGTTTGAGTGTTTTTGTACTGCAGTGCTGCCTGAAATGAAACAGTATAAAAAAATACAGTTGTGGTTTAACCCCAGCTGGCAGCTCAGCCCCATGCAGTGGGGTGGGGGAGAGAATCACAAGTGTGGAAGGGAGGAAATGAGGCAAAGACAGTTTAATAGGCAAAGCAAAAACTGTGCACACATGCAAAGTGAAACAGGGAATCTCTTCTCCACTTCCCATGGGCAGGCAGGCTCAGACATCTCCAGGAAAGCCAGGCTCTATCAAACATAATGGCAAATAAAAAAATAATTTGGGGAGGCAAATGCTGTCACTCTGAAAGTCCTCCCAATTCCTTTTTGTCCCCCATGCTGAGCATGACCCCACATGGCCTGGATTATCCCTTGGGTCAGCTGGGGTCAGCTGTCCTGCCTGTGTCCCCTCCCAGCTCCTTGTGCACCCCCAGCCTCCTGAACCCTGGGCTGAGGAGCAGGAAAGGTCTTGGCTCTGTGTAAGCCCTGGCAGTCATGGAAACATCCCTGAATTATCAGCACTGCTTCCAGCACAAATCCAAAACACAGCCCCACACCAGCTACCGTGGAGTAAATTAGCTCTACTCCAGACAAAACCAGCACAACAGTGATTGGCATCCCAAGTGACAAATTACCAAGGACTGTTAAATTGTGCTCACAGGGCCATGGAGGTGTTCTGGCCTCCTGAAATATTTCTAGCAAAGCGAGAGTGGTTATGAGTGATTTAAAGTACAGATAGTGCTCACCTGTTTGGTTTTTAAAAGTGTTATGTTTCTGCTCTCTGCCATACCACACAGCACTCTGGCTGTCAGTGCCATGAGGAATGTGATGGGTTTGTGTTATTTTTACAGTTTTCTCATTGCTCTAATTGTTCCCCAGCGTTTCTGAGGAAAAGCAATGCTCACTTGCAGGAAAAGAGGCAAAACCCACTCATTTGGAACACCAAAGCAGATCTGAGGAAAGAGAAGCTGGGAAAGCTGCTTGTTTTGGGAGATGCAAATTTCTGTGCAAAAAATCCTCCCCTGGCTGGGCTTCCCCGTGGTGTTTTGCAGGCACACACACACAGACCCCACTGCAGGGAGGCACCTGCAGCCACAACTGCCCCGTGTGCATGTCTTGGGGAGACTTTATGATGCTTGTACCCCAATAGTCTGTTCTCTTATTGAGTTCTGCAGCTTTAGGACTGATTCCAGGAGTGAAGGGGGAGAGAAGAGGAGCAGAGTTTGTTATCACAGACTGCACCTGCTCCCCTGCATCCTTCACACACAGACTGTGCTGTCTGCAGTGGACAGCAGCAGAGAGCTCTCCTGTGCTCTTGGTTAGTTTTTATAGCTGAGGCAAAGAAATCCCCTGGACTGTTTTTTTTTCCTTTTTCTTGGAATTGTTAAACCTGCTCTGGACTGAAAACCCAGAAGAGCACCAGGAGCTCACACCTGTGGCTCACCTGGGCTGTGACATTTCCCAGGGATGAAGGGACTGAGAACAGACTGAGTGAGCCAGGCTGCAACCCATGAAAGGGATGTTCTGGATTGTCATCTCTTCAGAGCAATGAGAGGTTTTGTTGTTTAGTTTTGTTCATTTTTTGTGCTGGGGAGTGCTTTGCCTGTTAAATAAACAGGTTTTTTCCCCACTTCTCTCTGAGGAAATATTTTCCTGAACCAGCTGGGGAATAGACTGCTTGAATCTCTTTCCTAAAGCGACCCCATTCAGAGGCTTGCTCCCTAAATTTGCCCTAAACCAGGACAGTGCACCAGCACCAAATCTCTCCCAGAACAGCCTGGCTAAGAAATCCTGCAGAAGTAGCCAACACCATGAATGGCAAGAGGCTGAGTGTGAGGAGATGGGCTCAAGGGATGGGCTAGTAGAGACCTGTCCCTGGCTACTGCCAGGAGCCAGAGCCAGGCTGCCCCTTCAGGGTGAGCTCAGTGCTTTGTCTGAAGGTGGGCTCACATTGGAATGCCAACCTCCACACTGAAGGCATTGAAATGCAGGTTTGCCTCTAACTTGGGGAAAGTGAGCTGCTGGGAGCACTGCCTTCTCAAATTGCCAGTGTTAGACTCCTCAGAGCTCAACTTCCAGAGCTGTCATCCCCGTTTAGAATTGTGGAAAGCCACCAGACTAAGGTGCAAACAGGTCTTGGGCATGGTCTTCACCCTAAGCAAGGAATGGATTTTGCCCAGAAAGCTGCAATACTGTGGAATACTTCAGATTGGTTTCCATTTAAAAGGAACAACACAAGGCAGGGGCAGACACAGGTTTTTGGTGCACAGAAAACCACTCTTGTGCTGCCCTTGTGGCTCGTTGGAGCAGCCTTTAGGTGTGATCAGTCTCTTGTGGTTCAAAAAGACTCTCTGGCTTGTTGATGGGTGGAACAGGACACAGATTTATGTGCCCCACCTAAATTGTTCCTGAGGTGAGAGAAAACATTTCTCTGCCTTTCCTCTGTGAGCTCAGGAGATCAAATCCTCCGGGCACTGACTTGTGCTCTTCAAAGGGAAAGATTGTCACACAGATCTGCTCAGACCTGCTGGTGCATTTCTGTTCTCCACTGGCTCCTGCAGCAGTGGGAAGGGGGAAGATAAATAAACTGTGGCTGTGGGACAGAAAGGCCACCATGGCAATTGAGCCTGCACTGGGGTTTGAGCAAGGAGTTCGTTTACTCAAAAATATCTGAGTTTAAAATCTTTCAGGATGGATGATAACAAAATTTGCTCAGTCCAGTATCTTCAGGAGCCCTAATGACCATCAAAGCAACAACTTCATGGTGACACTTCTTCAAATCAGCTGTGTTATATTGGAGCTAGCTGACCTCCTCTCTTCTGATTTCCCATCCCTCAAAGGCAAACCACACTGCCAGCACAGCACTTGGACTTCTCAGGCAGGACCTGCTGTTCTGGCAGATCAAAAATAGATTTTTTTGCCCCTTTTATGTCAGTCTTCAATCTCTGGAGACTGACCTGCACAAGTTTAAATTAGCTTGTTCAGACTATGTGTAAAAATTAAAGCAGTCAGCTGGTGTGTGATGCTCTCTGTGCTGGGTGGTCCCAGGCTGGAGCTGAGACTGCTCAGGCTGGGCAGGGCTCAGGGCTCTGGGTGTCCTCGGGGATGGGCTGGGATGGGTATAAAACCCTGGGTGAGGCTCAGAGGAGATCAGGAGCTTCCTGCAGGACAGGTCGGGGTGGGATGTGCATTCAGCCTCCCCTGTGCTCCCCTCCTCACCTCCCCTCTCACAGGATGATTGCTGACACGGTGCTTTCCATCTGACTGACAGTGGCACTGACAGAATGCACTGAAGTCCTTCATGCTGTGTCACAGGGTGGTTAAGGCAGCAGAGAAGCTCCACCATCCCTGTCTAATGTGGGACACTCTGTGTGTCCCCTGTGCTTCTGTTGACTGTGAGAGGGTCACAAAGCACAGGAGACACCCCAGAGCCTGCTGGCACTTCTCTGTGCACAAAGGGCTGGCAAGCAGCAGTACCAGGTCAGGTCTGGAAGACAACAAAACTGCATTCTCTGCGTGTCACCAAAGCATTCAATTCATCCCTCTGCGGGATCAGCACTTGTTTTATTCAGTGAGATGGTTCCTCTGAGCTATCAGAATGACAGGGAGCAACCAGAGTGAGGAAAGCATCTGGTGCCCAATTTAAAAAATGTTACACTTAATTTAATTTATTAATTAGGTCTTGTGGTCTGCAGTGTTTGTTGGTTGTCCCTGTGTCCTGAGATTTGTTCCTGCATGTGAGAAGACCCTGTCTGGGAGTGAGCACCCACCTTTCCCCACTTCAGGAGCTCAGCCTGCCCTGCAGGGCTCTATATGGGGCAGATTAGCACACACTGCTTGATGGGGCTGCAAATTTCCCCTATTAGCAGCGTGTGTAGCTGGCAGTGCTGCGTTGTACTCCTTAGTTACACGTCAAGTTCTTCTGAAGCAAGAAGACAAAGGCAATATTCTCTGTCGTCATTCTCAGTTATTTCAAAATTGCTACCCACAGCAGAGCATCATCAGTCATTAGAGTCAC
This sequence comes from Sturnus vulgaris, assembly GCF_052056855.1. Classification (NCBI taxonomy): domain Eukaryota; kingdom Metazoa; phylum Chordata; class Aves; order Passeriformes; family Sturnidae; genus Sturnus; species Sturnus vulgaris. Next base: position 5,155,514 of record NC_142257.1, on the reverse strand, counting down.
ATAGAGGAGCATTATATTCACTTTGTGGTCTCCCAGCTCCATCGCCAAGGACATCACAGCACAATGAGACATAATCAGCGTGCTGTTGCCAATTTCAAGACATTGTAATTTAGCAAAAAAATTTCCTGTGTTCTGAGCCCTCTGAAGCTGGAGGGAGCTGCTCTGAATTCCTCTGCATTCCTCTCATCAAGCTGGGTGTGAGTGGCATGGAGGGAGCAGGAGGCCCCTCGTTAGGATGGCACAGTGATGCCCAGGAATTGCAGGGCACATGTGCTGCATGATACCAGGCACAACTGACACCACAGGGGACAGCAGGAGGGGGCTGAGGAAAAGCCTCAACCTTGGATGACCTCGATGTTGTGAATTTCTACCTTGTTCTTCTCCCTGTTGCTCTTTTTTAAATGAAAACAAAAAGTTACTACAAATAAAAATACTCTTTTGCATGGAAGTTATGGGGGGGAGCCTCAAGTGATGCAAATGTGAGACAGCTGATCTGGTCCCTCAGGTTTCTCCAGGGGGCATTTAGCTCTTCTGACCTTTGTTCCTGACTGGTGGTGGCTTGATGGGTGACATCAAGCAAATCCCACTCTGCTATGCCTCACTTTAACCGTGCAGAATTGTATTTACTCGGGGTTTGGTGAGCTAAGGAGGTTTTTAAGAGCTCTTTTAAGAGCTGGGGAGCATTTGATCACTAACTGCACACTGGAATTTCATTTGTAATGTATCTTATCGCAACATTTTGTAAGTTGCAACCATTTAAAAGCTGTTTTTTACTGCTAAAAATCTGCTAACAGTGGGGCTCAAGAAATTCTCTATCCTGTCTAAAAGAATAAAAAGTGTGAATTTTCACAATCTGGAAGTGGGGCTGTTCCCAGAAACTTCCCTCTCTGCTCAGGAGAGAAATGATTGCCCACTGCTACAAAAACATTGCTTCCCCTGGTCCCCTTCCAGCCCGGCCAGGTTGGGTCGTTATCATTTTTGATTACCAGTACTTTGACTTTATTTACCCTCTGTGAAATGCTTATGAGCATTTGGCCATGCACTTAACGTAGGGAACCTACTTTGGGGTCCTCTGCATGAAGGGACATAAACATAAATGCAGACAGATTTATTACAGTCTAATTTAAAAAAAAATGTCAGCAAATAAATGCACATTTGACAGGGGAATAAATATCACATAGGAGCGGAGCAGACAGTGGAGTAGGTTGTAAGAAATTAACATGAAACGTTTTGGTTTGACAGGGACTATAAAACAAAATTGTACTTTGGAGACTCTGGGAGTCATTTAGCAGAGGTGGAATCACTTTGCACCAGCCGGGCACAGGGAGATGGTTCAGGATGAGCCCACATCACTACAGAGGGGAATGGTTTGTGATCTGTCACTTCCATTTGTAAACTGACATTTAATGCGAGGGGAGGGCGATGCTGCCCTGATTGCATTTCCGAGCAGGCTGTGCCTGCACGTTGCTTAGCAGCAGCATTGCAGCCCAGGCCAGGCCAGCAGGGTCTCCTCCTGCCTGCTCCTGGCCCTGCTTGGCCCCCTTGGCTCCGTGCATGGGTGCTTCAGGGAGAGGCAAGGCAAAGATGTCATCTGTGTTTTGCACCTCGCTGCAGGTCAGCCCGTGGAGTGATGATCCCGGGGTGAGCCAGGAAGGAGAAGCTGCAGCCATCCTCTTGGTACCCCACAGGATCACATCTCTTGCATTTTAAATATTTCATGGCCACAGCCTTTTTTCCCTTGTCCAGTGCCAGGACTTTCACCAACACAGCAGCAGAGTGAGTGTCCCACTCTGCTCCTCCAAACCCTCACCAGCTGCTGAGCCCCAGTTCAGCCTCAGCTGGAGGGAGCCTGGAGTGTCCCAGTGTGGGCTCCATTTTTGTGTCAGACAGACTTAAAGAGGGACAAGGAGCATTTGAGGGCTCCTATGGATATCAGAGAGCAGATCCACAGCACAGCAGCTGACTGTGATGCTAATGGACTCCTCTGGTGCTCTTCATTGATTTCATCAGAAGGAAGAGTGTTAAGATGCTGTTCCTAAAGAAAGCAATTTTTTTTCAGTAGCAACGAAATAACTGTTCAGGTGTCTTGCAATATTTATTTTCACCTTTTTTTAGGTGTGGTTTTTTTTTTTTTTTTTTAGTTTTTTTTTGTTTGTTTGTTTTTTGTTTTTTTTTAATTTTTGCTTTTATTCCCTCTTCCCTTCGTCTTTTGGGCTTCAGTTTCTAACAAGGTTCCCAGGCAATTACTGAGGCTGTGGTTGCCACAAGCATTGTTCATTTTACTTTATTGCAGAAATGCACTGAAATCCTGGGAGTGGTTTTGTTTTAATGGCCAGGTCGATACAAGGTGCTTATTCCACCTCAAGCATTACAAAGAGATTTTAAAAGCATACTTGTTCATCTTAACACTCCCGTCAAGTTTCTGAAATGCTTTATATATCCTATGTGTTTCTTAACATTTCAGCACAAATCCAATATCCTACTTTCACTGTAGGCATGGAACCATCAGTCTCTATGCTGGAGATCACATCTCAATGTGTGTGTGCTCAGAAATTGAAGTTCAGACGTTTTGCACAGGGGTAAAAGTGCAGTGACTAATGGGAAGGAGCACGTGGGAACAGAGTTTGCCTCACCCTAAGTAAAATGAAAGCTAAAAGTCTTCCATAGCACATGTTGGGGGGAGTGGAGAGTTGTGGAGTGGAAACTTTTGCTCCTAAAGTTCTGGAAGAATTGATGTGTGAAATTGCAAATCTGGTAGTAAGAGTTTTTAATAAATCTATCAACTCAAGGGTGGCACTGTGTGACTGAAGAATAGCAAACACAGTGTCTGTATTTAAGAAAGGGAAAGTAATAGAGAGACCAGTGTGTACAGGCTTTTTAGTCTGACATCAGTGCTACAGAATCACAATTTCTGGAAAAAATTATGTCCACTTTGTGATCAATTGTGAAAAGGACACAGCTTACATCAGCAAAATTATTGTCTGCATAGGTAAGAAGCTTTTAGTATCCTTGTTTGTTACAGCCATTTGTGAATATCTGTGCTTAAAAAAATGTGAATTAAAACAGAGACACACACAGATGGGGTATTAGAGAGATCAGGAGAATGGAGAGTCTGATTTACAAGAGAATGCTAAAGGAGCGTGGCTTGTTGATCATAGGAAAATAAAGGCTTAGCAGGGTTATGATTACTGCCTGTAAAAACCTTAGGGAGAAAAAAGGACTATTTGCACTGGAGACCAATAAAATCGCACTGGAAATCAAAGTAAGTTTTCCAGCCATTAAGACAGGGAGGCTGGAACAGCTTTCTGGAAGGAATGACAATGAACAGAATCCCAACTACCTTCCAGCCACAGCTCAGTGAGTTTATGGAGTTAATACAATGTAGTGAACGATAGAAGGGACTGCACTTGGTGACCCCAGAGATGACTTCCAGTCTGTATGCACATGCAGGAACTCAATTTCAAAGTTCTCATTAAACTTTCTGTGTATTTCTTTTTCCTTATCTTCTTTAAAAAAAGGATTATCCTGTAATAAACAGGGTGGTGCCATCTGCCACAGTCTCTGGCACAGAAGGGAGGAGTTGCTGTTTTCATGTTAGTTAGCTGTATTGAGAGGGATGGGGGGAGGATTTGGGGCTGCTTCCATCTGGCACTGGGGCTGATTGAAGGTGAGAGATGATCTCTTGAAACTCAGTGAAAAACGATGGGTAAGGCAGATAAAAGTTGTGAAGCGCCTTGAAAATACAGACCAAGCTGCTTAGGTTTGATGTGGTCACTAAAGAGTGGTGAGAGAAGGGCTGTGTTGGAAGGGAAGGACAAAGTCTGAAGAGAAGGTAAGAAAATTCTCTTTACAGTGCTGTTCTCAGAGGATACAAGCAGGGCAAAATGGCAGTTTTCTGTGTTAGAGAGAAGAAAATTAGAGTTGATCTGTGGTTTAAGATGATGAGACACTCTGCTGTGCTGGGAGAAGGATGGCCCTATTTCAGCAGAGGGAACTGCTGTGATGATACATTGATCTAGTAGAGAGTACACAAGGCAGATCAAAAATGATGCCCAGGTTCCAAAGCTGGGAGAAACTGAAGTATTTCTCTGAGGCATTGGTGTGCTTCCAGCACTGACTGTTCAAGTGGAGCAGATTAGCAGAAAAACCTGTCTTTTAAAGGATTTGAAGTATGGTTGCTGCAGGCTCAGCTCCCTCCTTCTGGGAGAGGAAGGTCCCCAGGGGGCTGGGCTCACTCCTGGGAATGTGCTGCTGGACCCCATCCTCTGGCTCTGGGAAGGGAGAACTGGGTCCTGACCATGCTGAGGCTGGTCTGGAATTCATGAGGAATTAAGAAGAGGTCAAAAGGAAAGGGTGAAATCTGAGTTTATCAATCTTGAGTTTGGTCCTTAGGGAGTTGCATTTTCAGATGCTTCTCTCCAGGCATAAAAGTCAGAGATGTCTGCATTAAATCACTCCATCCTTGGTTCTTTCTCAGAATTAAAGACTCAGAGGAGATTCTGAACTGCCAAACTCCTGATTTCATTTTTCACAGGCCTCTGACTCCTCTTGTCTTCCCTGGTCAGGACTGTAAGATCTGGTTTTTGTAGCATAGTTACTAGGAAAATTCCTATTGATAGTCACCCACATCCTGTAGTCCTTTCTTATATTTCTCCTTTCTTTTGAGAGAGTTTGTCTGTAATGCTGCTGGCCCAAAATTAGGGGTGTGATAAAGCATATGATTAAAATGGCACTGAAAGCTTTGTGCAGAGAAGCTCAGTCAGGCCTTCATTAACTTAGCTGAAATCACTTCAGGCCACTTTGATTCTGAGCAAGTTCACAGAGGATTTTTGGATTAGTTTTCCCACATAAATTCAGGCAAGCCCTAAAAAAAGCCAGTAAACAGCATGACTTTGGGAAATTAGCTTCTTCTAGGGTTGCTTCTAGGAGCTCTTCTAGAGAAAATACCTCTAGAGAGATGAAATTCTGCAGGCATGAACTAGCAAAGGGGAGTGACATGGCAGTGGCAATGAGCAACCACAGCCTTTCCTCCTGCTTCAGAGAAGCTTTCCCCTGAGCTGGCAGAGGCTCAAACTTTGAGAGAAGGTGACAGTAAATTAAAATCAAAACTCTAGAGTGTGAGAAATATCAATTTAAGTTTCTGAGCTGCAAGCATCTCCTTATGTTTCTGTCTGACAGCCCAGATATTGCTCCTTTCCTCAGTTTCTCCAGGTGTAAAAAGGGGTAAAAAAATCGGTCTCCTTGGGAAAGTGCTTTGATACCCAGCACTAAAGAAGTTCCAAGAGTTCATTATCACCATCCTATTAATGCTGCTGCTGTTATCATTCAGTGGTTTGCTTTACTGGAGTAATGACCCATTAATATTATTTTGTTGACTGTACAGATGATCTTTCAAAGCAGCAGTGAAATGTGCTATTAAGAGCTCCAGACAACTTACTGGCCTAATTTATAAGCAGATGCAACCAGCAATAAATAAGAGATTAAAATGAAGCAATGGTCGAGAAAGTTTTTACATAAAGAGCTCTAATCTCCTCTTGCTCTCTCCCCAGCCATCAGAACCTCTCATGCTTCAAGACACAGGTCTGAGGATAAGGAAGTGCCTCCTGTTTCCATTCCTCTGCATCCACTGCTTTTGCAAACATTAATTTATGTATAAAAACCAATCCCTGGAGCAAGGCCTCTGTTCACACATCCTGCAGACACTGCTGGGGAACTGGCCCAGGGAGATATGCAGGTTTCTAACGTGGTAGAGTGATGTCAAAATAGCAAATAGCTAATAGAAACACTGTGATGCACTTTACCTCTCAGTAGGGAGAGTTTGATAGTAACCCTCCCTGCCCAGACCCTGCTGAATGTTTCATTGGCTGAGAAATGCAAAGTTGGCTTTTCTAGCAGAGGCTGCAGAGATGATGGGGGGTCTCTGATGTGGGGCAACATTTATTCTGTCTCAGCACAATCAAAAAATTCAAAAATCTTCACCCAAATAAGCTCAATTTTAAAAAAAACCAAATAACCCAAAGCATGTGGCAGTTACTGAAATCTGAAAGAAAGAAGAGAATATACTATTAGTTCGTGGAATACATTCTTGTTTTATATCCAACAGACTAACTGTACATTTATACCAATAAAAGAAAAGCATAGTTCAAGTTATCATAATTCCTTGGCTTTTATTTACTTTCTTAAGAGATGAGGGAGCAGCACAGAAATTAAGGGTATCTCCTGCCACATCTGAAACAGAAACAGATACCAAAAAATAGATCAACCTGTTATGAGCTCCTTTGAAAAAAGGTGGGATTTTGAAAGATAGACTCCCAATGGAAATTTCTCCTTGTTCTTCTTTAAGGTAATTGCAATGGCTGCCCAGTTCCCAGTCCCAGGACCTGAAGCCCCACTGTTCTGCCTGGTGTGCCTGGTACACCACACTGAGGATGGGTTAAATTTCCAATTACATATCATCATTGTTTTCTTTCTCTATCTCTCTCTTTTTTTTATTTTTTTATTTGTAAACTTCAGAAGTCCAAGAGAGAACGTGCTGCTTTGCCTTCCCTGTTCCCTGCTGACTTCATTCCCCTGATCAAAGTGAAAATAAGTAGGGCTGGTTTGTTTAATAGAGAGGGTCTTACCCAGTCACGCCTCTTTGTTTGCCGACATAATTGAGGAGAAGACAGCTTGGGGAATGGTGCTGCTTAATTGCTCTCACAGTTGCTGCAAGGCACTCAGTGGAGGGTTGGGCTATATTGGGCCTATTGTGGATTTTTTGAAAAGCCTTGGTAACAGAGGAGTCCAAAAAAAAATCCCCACCTCAAGCCCTTACATAACCAGCAAAGTAACCTTCACTGCAGCGTGGGGTTTTTTCCTGCATAAAATTCCCTTGGATGAACCAGGGGATGGTGCAGCTGCCCCATCCCCACAGATCTCTGGTGGGCATGGAGAGAGAAGGGGTAGAATGGAGCATCTGGGTGGAACATCTCATCTATTAAAATGTTCAGCCTTTTAATAAAGTATATGTATGGTGGTAGAAGCTTCCTCCCTAATGAGTCCCGGAGTGCAGAAATCACTGCTTCTCAAAGGAAGACCAGGCTGTAACTCTCTTGATTTTAAATCAAAGGTTGGCTGTGACTCCTCAATCCTTTGCAGTCCAGAAAAAGTCGGCAGAGCAGCTAATTAGAGCACTGGTTGTTTTTTTCCTTTTTTTTTTTTTTGGCTTGAAATCCTGAAATGAAGGGCAGGTCTGCTCTGTGTGTTTGACAATGATGAGACCTCAAATCCCTGGCGAAGGATTTTAGATGAAAGAAATGGAGAAGGGTTTCCCAGGGACAGAGCTCCCTGGCCGTGGGGTGGACCAGCCTTCAGCAACTCGGGGATGACACCGAGGGCACTGTTGTCCCTGCCCTGGGGGATCACAGGATGGAGACAGAACTCGACTCTAATTTTAATGATGCCCATATGAACCTCTCCTGCTTTTAGAAACTGGTCTTAGTTCGGCAAAATTATTCTGTTTTCTGCTATTATTAGGTGGGATTCAAACATAGTATTGATAAGTATTCCTGCACTGAAGGAGAGAGGGAGATATTTTATGTGACAATGGGGACAAAAGCCTCATTCTCTGCCTGTTATATTCATTAGAGTTTCTTTTGTTTACAAGACTGTCTTACTCCATCAGAGGTATGGCAAATTGTCTCCTGAAGGAAGCAATGAATTCACTAGACATACACCTAAACCTTGACAATTATTGTCTCTTCCTATATATTTTTAAAGCCTTGGACACTATTAATCACAGAGCTCAGGAAAAAGCATATGACCTTCTCTGTATCAGTCTTAGAAAGATCTCGTGTATTAAGAAGCTGTCTGCCCACAAATGGCTGAGCAACTCCAGTCCCCGTGGTAAAGAGAGTTAGAGAAGCCACCAGGAACTCTGATTTATCTGGTTACAAGCACACCTAAAGTTAAATATGTGGTTTCCCTGAGACTCTCCACAACTTGGTTCTCTGTGCCTTCTTTTGGGCCCTTCAAAGATAAAACACCAGCAAATGTGTGAACACATCCTTCTCTCAGTCTTGTCTTCTTCTGAAGCTGTTTCAAAGCTTGTTTTTCCTAGAAGTACATCACAAATATCCCAGGTGGCAGAAGGCATTCACAGTGCAAGGGGAGTTAAGAATTGCAGGTTACTTGATATTTTTCCCAATAACTTGGTGCCCTAAAGCCACTTTCAGGTTGCTGCTTCATCACAGCTCTCTGGGCTGGGGACTATTCTGTACAGATTTATTTAGAAAAAAAATGTGCTGACAATACTACAATAAATAATGCTAACATTTAACATTTGGCACATCCTTGAATGCCTCCTGCAGTAGATTGAAAAGCCTGACCAGTATTCAAATTATAATAGGAAACTATTCTAGTTCAAACTTAAAGGAAATGGATTTTTGAAGCTTCATATTGCTGGAACTTATCAAGCATATAGCTTCAAACAGAGAAAAAGATGGAAGGTTGGGAGGGGATGGTTTTTTTGCCAGACTTTCTCTTTTATTTTGCTAGAAATGACAGCTGAGAGTAAACAGTGGCTCTCCTCAAATTTGAAAGGATGGGAGAGGTTTTAAAAAAGGAAAATTTTCTCCTTGACATATGGCAGCAGTAGGAAAGAGTTAACAGGACAATAATGGGATGGCTTTCCTGTTATGTCCTCATCCTTCAGAACTTAAAAGCCCTGACATAGTTAAAAAGTATTTTCTCATGAAAAGGAGGCTGTTAAAAACAACACAACACCAAACAAAACAAAACAACAACATCACAACAGATTTAAGCTTTGGGTTTTTTTGGCAGTGGTGTACAAGTCCCTCTTTCTCTATTTTGGAGGAACTCCAAAAGTTTTTTAAATGTATCTTCAAGATGGCCTTCACTTTTACAGGTATTTTAATAACTGGGAGCAGGAAATCCACAAGCAATGTGGCTGCTTCTCTTCAGGTGCCCAGCAATCTATTTTTGGTTCAGTGACATAGAACATCATTATTGATGATCTAGAAGAAAATAGCCAAATTCTAAGACAAAAATCACAGATGACAGAAAAACTGGCAAATTAGTAATTAATAAGTCAGTTCTTCAGAGTGATCTGGATCCAATGAACAATCAGAGTCCTTTGAACAGGACAAAAAATATGAGGTCCAGGAACCAGGAAAATAGGTCATGCTGACTGGCTGAGGTGACTGTGTTTTTGAAATGATAAACACCTCAATGTGAACTGCCTGCAGAGGCTGAAAAATTAAATAGGAACCTTGAATGTGTGAACTGGAGAAGAATGAGCTCATGCAGATATTGCCATGGTACAGAGAAATAAAGGCAGACCGTTTTTGCAGCGCTAATGTCACAAATTTAAAAGTGATTCTGAAAAAGAAAAGTTACAAGAATGGTGTGTGTCCTAGAAGTCCTGGCTTATAGGATAAGAGTTCAGTTCATTAGTTTCTCTGAGAGGAGTTGGGAGGTGTTTTATAAGCACTAACACTGAGGAAAACTCTGGCAACAGAGGACCCTTGGATGTCACAGAGAACATCATGGCATGATCTGAGCCCAGCAACTGGAGAGAGAAACACTCAGAATAGGAAAAAAGTCAAATGGTTTTAATAATGAACAGCTTGCCACAGACCATGATGGATTTCCCAACATTGAATACATTTTTAAATGGGTTTGGGCATCTTTCTAAAGCAGTGTTCAGCCCAAAGTGGTTGATTCCTTGGTACAGTCACTGCCTGGAGGCTCTTCTAGAACTCACCTCCTGCCATAGAGACCCATCCACAGTGTGTCTGTCAGCCTACTCCTACTCAGGAGCCAAAAGAAGGAAGCACATTAGTGTGCTGCTCACCCTGGGGAAGGGAAGGCAGAGCAGGGGAAGCAGCAGCTGCTGCCTCAGGAGCCTGCAGGGCCAGGCTGTGCCCAGAGCTCACCTGGGCTGCAGGTGAGGAGCAGAACCTGGGCACTGCCTGGCCTTGGCCATCCTGCCTGCTGCCTCCCACCACCTGGAACCACTCACTGTGTTCTTTTAGCCTAATGCAAAGCACTTTGCACCAGGCAATCAGTGATGGCAAGTAGATAAGTCCTTCTCTTTTGCAGTAAAAATAGACTATTAGAAATACTTCTCCTGAAAAAAAAGAAGTGCCCTTTCAGAACTGCGCTTTGGATTTAGGAACTCTGCACTGTCCTTCATCTGTCAGCTTCCTCCTGCATTCCTCACATTTGATGGTTCATTGCTTCTAGCTTTGCTTCTGCCTGGCTATCCATTCCTGTTCTCCTGTGACTAATATGTAGTTGTACGGTACCACTGAGAGCCTCTGCAAGGTGGTAGCACGGTATATATGGGACCCAGAGGAATTCTGAAACTACCTTTTTAAAAAAACAACAGCATAAAATAAATTAGAAAAGGGAAGCAGCTTTGGAGAAGGTTTGATGCTTAGAGCAGCAGCCACAGCAAAGAGAAATTAACTGTTTTAGGAGGAGCTTTTCCCTACCTGAGGTCAATGTGGAAACTCTTCTTGAGTCTCAGTATTTGCTCAAGCACCAATCTCTCATCTCTGCTCCCGCTCTCCTGTCCTTGTTTCATCTTCAAAACTAGAGCATTATGGTTGCATACTTAAAAATATTTAATATTTTAGAATTACTGGTACTCTGTTGCTGCTGCTCAGTGATTGTGGCTGCTCCAGAGCTGATGGAGCAAACAACAGGAGTAAGTGCAAACCCTATATCCTTCTGGGGCCAGGCAATTCACCACTCAGCAGAATTAAAGCTCCACTACTGTAATTTTAATATATGGCCATAAACTAAAAGACAGACTGAGCCAAGGGCTGCCAGTCCCTCTTTCTCCCCTCTCTTCCCCCAACGTGCCCCCAGAAAAGCACAGACCCTTCAGGGGACAGTGATTACTACAAGAGCAATCCCATGATGAGCGTTGCTTTCACAGGAAAGCCTCATGTCTAATTGTAGCATGGATGAAATAGGTGAGGGGGTAGAAGGCTCTGCCACTTAGCATAAATAATTTGGGGCAGAAATTTAGTGCCTGATATGTTTGTAAATCATCTGGCGAGGTTCTGGGTAGTTCCTGGGCAGAGTAATAACTGCTCTTTTCTGTTTCGTATTTGTAATCCAGAAGAGTTAGCCCTTGAGTAAGTGTAAACTGCACTTCCATCATATTTCCATTTGGGTTATGAATATTTCACACACCTGCAGTCTCAAAAGCACATAATTGCAAAACCACACTCAGACAGGGACTGAATAAACACTGTTGCTGATTCTTAATGAGCCATTAATCAGATGTTTAACTACAGGTAATTCCCTTGAGTCCTGATGTCCCAAGAAAAATCTGTATTCCCTCTAAGTCACAGAGAAGCAGATGACTTATGAACAGGAAATTGGGAGGTGCAGGCTGAATGAACAACATTGGCTTCCTGTGGCAACTCTTAATGTGGAAGGTAAAATTTTTAAAATTTTCTTTGGGTGTCTAAGTCTCAATGCCACGTGCCACGGGCTCTAGCACCAGACAAGGACTTTGTAGGAGCTAAAGACTTTTGTTCCAGTTGTTGAAGGGTAAATTTAAGCACGAGCTGTGAAGATGCTCTGCTTGCCTCCTGTCAATCAGCGCTATCAGCTTTCCATGGAGGGGAGTAAGAGTGTGATTCTTCACACAGTGTGAAGTCCCCTTCTGGAATCCACTATCAAAGGAGGGTGTGTATTCCAGCTGCATTTTAACAAGGGATGGATAATTTATGGCCACTCTTATTTGTAGCTTTGCATGGTAAATTAAGGGTAATAAAAGGATAATAAAAGCAGGTATTTCAAAGTGTGCAGCAAACTCTGCAGGAGTCAGGAAGGAAATTTCTTCCAGCAGCAGTATTGTATTGTTGTTTAGCTAGACTGAAATGGACATCTCTTTCATGGGGAAAATAATAATTTCAGAATTTTATTTAAGTCCAAATAAGCCCAGTGCTATATTTTAAGCATGAGTTGATGGGCTGAAAAATCATTGTTCAAAAGCACTGCCGTCTTCCACTAGAACAGCTCAACATGTTTGAGGGTTTTTTTTGACAAAAAAAAGGTTTTCCTAATTTCTAAACTTGTGTCAAAATGTGTCTGGTTTCAGTCCCAGTTTCACTGGCACTAAAATGTCATATTGTGCTACAATGGCTTGGTGAGTTACTGATGCTCATGACAGATCTGCTGTAAACAGCATTTTGTAAAGGACACGACGGGTTTAGGAGCTTATCCATTTCTCTTCGTAAAACAGTCACACATTCTCCTATCAGCCAAGCGATGAGTGTGGCTGGTTTTCCTCTGAAGAGCAGGCACATGGAGGTGAAGCCAACCCACACATATGAGATATCAGAGGAGCTCCAGGTTATTAGCTATGGAGAACAAAAGGTTTTAGATGCTCTCTCCATCTGTTTCTCCCTCCTGTGCCAGACACCCGGTGTAGCAGACCGTGTCTTCACAGACATTTTCCAGGTGGAAAATGTGCATACAAGAAGCGTCTGCATCAACTCCTATATCTCTTTCCCAAGGCACAAGCTCCTTCCATCACAGCTGAAGGAGCCATATCCCAACAGCAGACATCCATAAAGTCTCGTTCATGCTTTTAATCCCTGTTTGTTTGGGTTTTTTTTGTAGGGCTGTGTGCAAGACACTGCTTGAGGAAACATTGGATGTGTTTGTACTGGCTTGCAGGGGGATCCTGTATGGCTGTGATGCCTAAAGAGGCTAACCTGGAACAGAGGCTGGACAGTGTTAAAGGGATAAAGGGTATTTATTAAAAGGCCTTCACAGGATACACCTTGGGCAGTACAAGAGCCTGGCTGTGGCTGCACCCAAGATGGACCCTGGGGCACGAGTTTTCACACTTTTATAAGTTTTGGTCCATTTCCATATTGGGGTTAATTGTCCAATTCCAGCTCCAGGTTCTGCAGTCCCATCTCAGATTGCTCTCCTCAATTTACTGCTGTTTGCACTTTTTGGGCTGAAGCTGCAGCAGTGTCCTTGGTTCTGGGGCTGGAAAAGGATTGTTTTGTCAACTAAACTGTAAAGAGCAGTTGCTAACACTTTATATGAAGTTCAGGGTTACACACTAATGCTGCACAGGATCTGGAAAGTATGAAAGCTAAAACTTAAGGCATCAGCTGCACTCCTGCCCGTGTTGCCTCCTTCCTCAGAGACCAGCATAGGGAACTGGAGGTGGCTGTGGGGAGATTTTGGACAGCAAGGCACTGCTCTGTTTTATAGCCACGTCCCAAAGTGCTCTCAGGCCCAGGAAGGAACAGATGGAGAGCATGCACAGGTCTTCCTGAAGGGATCAGCCACCAGCAGAACTGTCCTAACAAGCTTGTCCCACCAATGTGGGTGCTAAAGAAAGTTCAGATAAATAAAATATGCAGCATTCACTAATAGGAAGGTGCAATTCTTCATTCACTCCCGTGGGAAGTGTGGCTTGCTGTCAGCAGACTCTGGATGTGCTGAGCACTGTCAGTGGCTGCAGCTCATGGCAGAGCTGTCCCACCCTCACAGATGCAATCACCACCTCTCTTTTCCCTCCTGCCTGCTGCTGGCACAGCTCCCAGCAGCTTTCAGAGAGGCATCATCTCCTCCTGCTGCTGCTGAGGGGTCTCAGTGGATGGGAAGGGGAAGGTAAAGGTGGGCTCAGGTAAAGGGTAGCAGACAACACCAGCAAATGAAAGAGGCACTTCTGCCTCTTTAGAGACACAAACATGTGCAAAAACCCCTCTGTGAGTCAGCAGCATCTGCGTGGACATTTCCCATTCAAGCAGGGGCGGGGTGCTCTGAAAAACTAATGAGAGCAATGTAAAAGTCTTGTTAGGCCCTCAATAAAACAGCCCTTGTCATACAAACAAGAGGGTATATCATTCATCATCGCTGGGTTCACCTGCCAAAAGAGAGCTATAAGTTTTCTTTTTTCCATCCACAAATCTTGAAGTTCACTGTGATCCATCTAGACGGTTTCTCTATAGGAAAAAAAAAGTGGTTTGAATTTAGTAAATAATCCTCAGGAATATTTACAGAAGATATATTAATGCCAACACCTCCTCTTAAGATATAGTTCAGTGTCTTAAAATCAACATCACTGGGTGAGTGACTGTGAATATTCTCCCTAAACAAAAAGCTATCCAGGCAGGCCAGCAGGGAGCTATGCAAATGGTGAAGAGCAATGATCTGCCTTCAGTGCAGGCTTAATTTATGAACTAGATTTATTAGGTCTTTTTATTGAATGAGTTACTGCATATCCTACTTCTTCCTGTGTCAATAGCTCTGTCCAAAGAGAAGGCCAAAAAAAGGAAGGCAAAGGACTCAAAGCCTGGCACCACTCTGCATGTACAAATGCAATATTTGAAAATACCAGTGTGAAACTGGTTCCACTTGCTGTTTTGTACCCAGAAGAAAAGAGGCCAAAGTGAGTACTGCAGTTGAGAGGGAAACCCTCTCCCAGGGCATCCTCAGCACAGCTTGGCACTGCTCTCTTCCACATGGCAGCTCAGTCACGGGAGATGCTCCAGGTTCCTGCCCTACACCCCTTGTTCTCCACTGCCTCCCAGAGAGCAGGGACACAGCATGAAGAACTGGAGTGGTGTGCACAAAAACCGCCTGAGATTGTAGCAGAAATAAAAAATAGCAGGAAAAAATTTTATTGTGCACATCTTGGGCTTCAGATTATTGTGCCCTCCTGTATGCTGGGTGCTGCTGGTAGCACTTTCAGGACATAACTGAGTGTCCTTCCCCTGCAGCTCTGCAGTCCCATAAAAAGATCCACTTCTTGGAGACTCTGATTGCACATAATTACTTTTTTCCTTTCTAAATTGCAGTTTAGAGATTCCCCCAGCTTCTGCGCCTGACAGTTCAGGAGAATGATCTAAATTCTAAAATCAAATTACAGACAAGTAATAGACCTAAAACCACCTTAATGTATAATGAGTATAATGTTTCGCACATACCCAAGAAATATTCCTAGGACTGTTAGATCAAACACAATAAAATTAAGTTATGGACTACTAAAATCACAGCAATTCAGCATCTTGTCCTTGCAGCACAAAACAAGAGACACTGAGATATTAGCCCTGATCTTCAAATCATCTCCAAAGCTGTATCTATTATTGTTGAGGTCTTTTGTCTGCATACTGCTCTTTTTTTGATATCTATTTATTTTTTCTGCTAAAACACAGATGTTTGCTCTGTGTTGTATTCATATGAACCAGCCAGATAAGCATTCAGCTGTTCTGTGCATGTAAGTACAATCATTTTGCATGTAAGGCAAGGAAAAAACAGCCCCTGTCAGCTGAAATAGGAAAAGAAAAAAAAAAAAGAAAAAGACAAAATAGGGATGTGTGTGAACAAGCATTCAGTGATAGATGCCTTATCTGTGAGATTGATCTCAGAGATTTTGGCCCTTTAGGATGAGATTGATGTGGAACAGTTTTCAGTTTTGACATTGTGTTGGACTCATCAGAGATGTTGCCATCTTTGCAAAGAGGGAAAGCTGGTGTCTGCCTCAGCAGGCAGCAGAGCCAAGCAGCAGAGACTTGGGGAGGTCTGACATGTCTTCCTTATGGGATTTCTCTGTGCAGTAATTTCTATTGATCATATGTTTGTCTTTTCCCTCAAATGCCTCTGTGCCACATTTGCTCTTCTTGATTGTTTTTGGTCCAGCTCCAAGTGATATTTATTTGCCTTTAATTTCAAGGGTGTTCTGAGAGGTGCAGGGATCCCCCAAACACTTGAGGAATACTCAGGGAATTGGATGGATGACAATGTAGGCTCTGTACACACACAATAGGGGAAAGCAGAGCTAAAGTCTGGGCTAACCTAACATGGGGATTTAAGTAGTTTAATTTCGAACTAATTTCAAAATAATGGAATTAGATTTTCTATGCTATTAGATTTTCTAAGTGAACAATAGAATCAAATTCCTTCAGACCATGCACACTGCGATCCCAAATATTCAAATAGAGTTGAAGTGTCACTGAGGGCTGAGCCTGCCCATGTAAAGCTCTGGTGATCCTCAAGTGCCCAGGAAGGGGAACTCAAGGCATCATTTATATGGGCACAGAATAGGACAGAATCAAGGCCTTTGTGTTCAGTAATTTTGATGTACTAATGCATTCAGCTCTCAATCACCTAAGCATCAAAGCAATTAAGCTCTGGTTTTCAGCAGTGCATCCTAATTGTGCATCTCTTCTCTGCAGAGATAGATGATGAAGCTCACATGGCAGTGCAGAGCTCAGGACAGGGATATCCATCTCCCACTCAGCTCCTGCCTCTTGGTTCTCCTTGCAGAGACAGTGGTTGCTGCTCAGGGACATGTACCCTCAACCTGTTTCCCCTTCAGTGTCATTGATCCCATTATTGGTACTGTCTGACCTTGAAACACCCTTTATTTTTTATTTTTAAGCAGATTAGGAAGAAAGCTTCTTGGAGGGCTTAAAGACTGTATGCTAAAGATGATTTCTGCAACCTGATATGGATTACCATAGTTACTCTGTCTGAGCATGGCAGCTTTCCAACTCCTCTGCCAGGAATGATCTAAAAGCTTTTCTTTTATTGTGTCTTGAGGTGAGAGTCTGGCTTTAAAAAGCTTTCAGAATTCTAATTCTTTCCTGCAGTTTGTTGGCAGGGGGAGTCCAGGGCTGCTCCATCTGATGTCTGATATCACTGATAACCCACAAACGACACGCTCAGGATCTCTGATTGTGCATGTCCAATCACTCAGTTAATTGAGGGAAATGCAGCTCATGGCATCCCCGTTATCTCTGCAATCTCTTATTCCTTCAGCCTCTTTCCAGGCATACTGTTTAGGGTTTGTGGCACTCCCTCTTCCTCATGGAACATGTGCATTTGTTGGGCCAGATCTGCAGTTAGCAAGAGCAGCAGAATGTAAAGGGCAGTCTCTTGAGTCTTGTTATCTTCTTATGCACAGTAATAGCACAGTCTGCATGCCATTCATGATTTTTATTTAATAGAGTTTCCTGGTGTGTATTTTAGGATTCATTTAAAAATACATCAGTGATGAGCAGGGTAGGAAGAAGAAACTGAGCCAAAAATTCTCTCTAAACCCAGACCAATAACTGTCTTCTCCTGCCTGCAGCTGACATTTAGGAGTATTCTTAAATCACTTTAAGTGATTTTTAAAAATCGCTTCCAAAAAAAGGAGTCTGAGGGAGAGACTATGGGTGGATTGCCTGATGCCAGCATGAGTAGGGTGAAGAAACTGGGTCCTATGTTAATGTTGAATTAATGTTGATAAGTGATTAGAGGGAAACTGGAAATGGCAGACTGTGTGTGGAATATCTCAGCATTGCTTATGGCACTATTTTAATGATGAAAAATCCAGGTTTCTATACATAGGGCTGATTCATTCCTTGGGATTTTAACGGAGGCTCTTTCAGGATTCCATGGACTGTGGCATGGACCACACCTGGGCAGAGAGCACTTTAGCACTTTTTCTATTTTATGTCTCTATTTAGCAGGTCCAAGACTGGGACAGACCAGTTTCTCCTAGGCTCAAATTAATTCTTTATCCATGAGACTATTCTTTATCCTGCTGTACTGTCTGGAAATGATAAATTATTGCTGTAGATAACAAATACTTTCTTCTTCTTCCTCCCCACTGCTTAGCCCTTGTTCATAGTGCTGTCCTTCCTGACTTCAATAGTTGTTTTAAAGCCTGTGCAAAATCCCAAGTCATAGTGAAATGTCAGCATGCAAAACCAGTCCAAAAATGCCTGGATTGCTGATACAGACATGCTGCACATTCATCCATCTCCCTTCTGAAATCAATAAGGCTCTCAGCAGAGCCTTCTAAGGGGTCCCAGCAGAGCCTTCACTGGAAGTTTTCTGCTCTGATCTGTGGTTTTGGCCAAACATCCTGAGGTGCTGCCTGTGCTGCTGCCAAGGCTGCTCAGGGCAGGGGATGCCAGGGCTGGTTCAGCCCATCAGGTCCATCAAGCTTAGCTCAGGAGATATTTTAAATGCCATGAATATTTAAAATGAGCAAAAATCAAGCCCTCGAGCATCCTGCTTTTCCAAATTGTGAGAGCTGTGACCAAATGCAGACACAGGTAGTTTATATAATTAAAATTAAGCTTCTTTTCTGTTTTATTCCTCTTCCTTTTCCAGCAGCACCCCATTTAATGCCTGTGGCAAGATTCATCACCTGGAGGCTGTTTTTTATGGGATTTGACAAAGATCATTCAGGAGTCAATATTTTGCCAAAAGCTAAGTGATAAGTCTAGTGACTCGCATATAATTACTCCTTTTCTTTTATGTCTTTCTTTTTTCTCCCTCCTCTTTTCATTGGGGCTTTGAGTTACTGACAGCAGAGCAAATGAGCTATGCTCAGGAGGTATAAAGGCTTCAGGTTTGTACTTTGCTCACTGCCTCAGCTTCATTTTGCATGATTTCTGAATAACAGCAGGAGCACAGAGAAGCCGTCATGTCTTTATGTACAAAACTCACAGGTCTCCACTGAATTCCTTGAGGTTTTCTTGTTATTTGATGAGGTAGGCAACAGTGGTTCCAGCAGGACAAAATGAACTGGTTTAAAGGAGCAAGATATGGAATGGGCAAGGGGAATGAGGTTCTCAGTTACCTTTAGGCTCCTTCAAATAACCTGGGCTAGATTTTGGTACAAAGGTGAATTTTGGTACAAATAAATGTTTGTCTTTGTGAATGGATCTTACACAGAAACCAGCATAAAAAATCCTCTTGGCAGCTGGCTCTCTTCCTAAATATGATCACCCTGCAGCCCATAAAATTACAGCTCTAGCTTTGTACCAATGCAGTTAAAAGAGCAGATTTATCTGGGGCCCTAAATCAGAAGCTGATGTGCAGCAGTGGCTGTGTGCTGCCAGACCCGTGCACAAATGCCCCAAGTCACAGTTGTTCCATTCTGGTAAAGCTGTTCCTGAGATTTTGCAAAGAAATCTATATTGAAGATTTTTGGGTTTGTTTGTCTGATTGCCTGACAAGTACTAGTGTGAGCTTTTTAAGCTCACATGTGAAGGAGCAGTAAAAGGAACTGGATACTCTGGCCCTGGGTCAGGCATCTGGTCCCATCAAAGCCCCATTTACCTGTGAAACCTTCCAAAAGGGAGCAAATTCAGTCCTGTCTCCCTGGAAGTAAAGAGCTGCCTTGTGACTGAGTTAGTGCTCACAGGGTGGTATGAAATGTGTCTATATTGATTTCAAAGAGAAGGTTGTTATGAGGAGGCATTTCCTAAGACTCAAGGCTGGTTAGTTCACAATCATTTTGTGTTAAATAATTCAGAAGCTGATGCAAAAGTAAATTAGTAAGTAGTCTAAACAGCATGGGTTTGTGGCAAACTTTATCAAAGAGACCTAATTTTTGCTCTCTGATTATATTATAAGTCTGGTTGACAAAAATGATCCTACAAATTTAGTGCATTTAGACTTTGTGAGGTGTTTGACTTGGCAGTGAATGGCGTGCTGATTAAACATTAGCACCATTCAGTAACATTAGAATATGCATTAAATGGATAACAAAGTGCCTGGCAGAGCTCAAGGAGTAGCTGTTGGTGGGGAATCAGGACTAAAGGGACCTGTGGTTTCTGGGGCACATTAGGGTTAAGTAACAAAGCTCTCTGTATCAAAGGTCTGTAGCAAAACACAAAATGAAAAATTTTTGCAGAGCACTAAGAACTGGAGAATGGTAGGCTGTGAGGAGGAAAGGAGGCTGGCACTGGGGAAGGTGAACTTTTGGGAAAAGGGGATGAGGAATCCATCAGGCCCATGTTGGTCTGTGCAAGGGCACAGCCCTGCAGGCTGGAGCATGGGAAGTGTTCATGGGATGAAGAGAGCAGAGATCCAGAAGCCTCTGCACATCGATCCTGCTGACAAAAGGAATTTATGTGGCCTTTAAATACATAAACAAGGGAGTACCGAATTACAGGAAAAGAGGTGATTTTACTTTTATTGCAGCACCGCTAAAACCAGTCTCAAGTAGCAAAATATTGAGTCGAAACTTTGTAAGGATATGAAAAAGTTGGAAGGTGGGTAGGAAAGAAAGGCTAAAATTATCTGAGGTTATGAGGAAATGTTTTACAATAGGAGGCCTGAAAGGTTCAGCGTGTTTCATAGACCAAAAAATGGTCTGAGGTGAATTTTTTTTTTTTTTTTTTTTTTTTTTTGTGTATGAGTCTGTTCTGGGAAGAAAATAACTCTGTCTAAAAGGAGAGAAAAATAAAAGAAGAGCCCATCTCTGAAAGCTGAAACAGATATTATTAAATGAGGTGTGGGCTTGGTGAGAGTTTATTGGGGGTTGTTTTGTTTTAACTAGGAAGTTATTTTAGTCATTAGAGCACGTAATCAAGAGAACAAAATCAGAGAATTCTTTGCTTTTTGATGGCTCCAGAGTAAGACTTGCTGCTATTCTCTGGTATTGACTTTTTTGGGACTTACAGCTCCGTTCGATTAGAAACAGCTGAGTAAAATACACTGGTCTGTTATAAGGTCAAAGGAAGATCTAATGAGTCTTCCTGGTGTTCAACTTGTTGACACTATAACTGGGGATGAACACAGTGATATTAAAAACAGCCTGACCCAATCTCAAAAGGAAAAGCTCTCCCACTGTTATTGGCTTCCTCGTGCGCGACAGTTGTTGTTCATACATTTTTAATGTTTTAATCTGGAAAGCTCGTTGACATTTTGTTCTGAGCACACGGTGCTGCTCTGCAAAGGAGGACATTTGCTCCTGCAGCTGCACCATCTGGGCAGGACAGCAACAGGGCTGCCCCAGAGTGCTCTGCCCTGCCCTGCAGAGGCTTGCCAGGATTCCTCAGCTGCTGGAATTGCTCCACTGCCATCCACATGGTTTGTGTTGAACTAATCTTGGGTGGCTGCAGCACGGCCAGGACTCTGCTCTCTGCTCAGAAGAATCAGCAGCAACGGGCAATGGTTTGATAGAAGGAAGAGATTTATGGTGCAAATCTGATTCCAGAATCCAGCCTTAAAGATTTGGAGGCAAAAGGAACAACTCCAGTTATGAAATATGTCAAGAAGTGTTTCCCATCAGGAAGCAGTGGATGAACTCACCACAGCTTTGTGCCAGCTGTGTCTGTATCTTACCCATGCTGCAAGGCTCTGTGTCAGATATTAAAGCTGACCTTGTGCTGTGCCTGTTCTCAGGAGAGAATGTCTCCCTCCTCAGCTGTTTCCCACTCCAAACATAACTCTTTTTTATCGCCCAAAAAACCCCCAAAAAATCCAAAGCAAAAAAACCAACCAACCAACCAAAACAAAACAAAACAAAACAAAACAAAACAAAAAACACCAAAAAAACCACAAAAACCCAAAAAACCAACCAACCAACCAACCAACCAACCAAAAAAACCCCAACAAAAACTAAAACTAAAACTAAAAAAACCAACCAAACAAAAACCAACCAAACAAACCAACAAACTTTTGGATACAAATTCTGCAGTGCTCTCACTCCCAAATCCCTGTCAGGCAGGAAGTGCTGCCTTTTCTCTTCCCCAGGCAGAGATGGAGAAAAGTTTTGTTGTAAATTGACCCAGCTCCAGCCTCAGCATAGGGAATTTCCTACAGATTTCCCCTTGTTCCATTCCTGCAGTGACTTACCCATTTCTAGCAACTAAACCCCAAATGCATGCACATGTCACATCACTGGCAGTGACACAAGGCACTCCGAGGCCAGTGCCTCTAAGTGGGGAGGAGGGAGTGGTGCACAGAAGCCTCTAAATTCCAAAGCAGAACTATAAAGAGCTGTAATCGTACCCAGAGTAACTTCCCTGCTATAATTCTCAGCAGGAAAACAATTACATTGCAGCAGTATAACCAGACAGACACGCTGTAAATACAAAACATCCTTTGGAAATATATGCTCCACATTCTAAATACATTTAGAATTAAGGCAAACAACTCTTTTCCTATTGGGATTCAAGGCAGACATGCCGAGGGGTTTGGGATCTTTTTTTCCCCCCTTATGCTTCTACTTTTTTGTTTAGCAGACAGACGAAGGTGCTGTGCTAGTTGATATGTGGATGGCACGCTCAGGCTGTCAGAGCAGTGGCAGGGGAGTGCTCACACTCAGTCTCTTGCTCTCCCCACTGCAGCTGGCTACTTCTGTCCTCCTGAGATGAAGGTGAGTGAGAAGGGAGGGTTTGGTTGGGTTTTGGCACCAGAGAGGACAAAGTCAGAATCACAAAGCCAGATCAGCTGGGATGCAGCAGCTCTGCTGAGCTGGAAGGCTGAGCTGTTCCATACCCTCAGCGTGCTCTGGTCACTAGGGGAGGATAGAGGATCACAGAGCCTGTGGGTCATGGACACACTCCTGAAGAAAACGGGAATGCTGCAGGGTCTGTCTGCCTGAGATCTGCTCCTTCTGCTACAGCAGAACCTAGAGAAGCAGCTGGATACAGATAGGGAAGCATCCATGTCTTGCTCTCTTTTTACCTTTATTTGGTGAGAAAGACTCGGGTTGATATTTGAGGCATTGTCTTTCCCCAAACATTCAGAATTTGATTGATGGTCGTTTTCAAGTGGTAAGATGTTGATCTGCCAGAGGTTATTTTAAATTACTGGTCTTGAAAAATATTTCTGAACTCTGTTTAGAGAGCCTAAAACATATATAAATGCAATGTTTTAGAATCTTCATTCATCTTTTGAGGGATTTTATGCAGCATATGTTCCTACCCTGCTCAAAGAAGTAAAATGTGTCCACTTGCTGCTGCCTAGTCCAGCCCCACTTGGAGAAGGGTAACTTGGAAGGCTGGTAGAGATTTTTAGTTTCTACCATCCCTCACTCAGTTCAACAGGAGAAGGGGATGGGGCAGGGAGAAGCTAAAGAGATGTGTTTGAGAATCTACACAGTTCTCTGGGAACAGAGATATCTTCTCTATATGTATTTTAAAACCATTTTCCTGCAGTATGTTCAATATGATGGTTTTACAAACCTACAGGAAGCTTTTTCATTGGGTACTTTGGGAGGGAAGATACAAATTTAAGCGGTTGTATCAGTCAGGGTATGAGTTTCAATGCTTCGTGCTGACTCTGGATGTGACTTATTCAAGTTATTCAAGTTATTGTGAGATATTGCAACACCTTCTATAAATGTCCACCCTATTTCCACTGGTCAGTGGACATTTCAGCATTGTCTATAATAAGAGGGATGATGCTGTAGATTTTAAGGACAGTAGGGTGAGTTGAGGTTAGGAATGATGTGTATCCACCACAAATGGAAGTATTGCGCAAAGCATGAGATTAGAGCAGTGCTTTCTCCAAAGACAGGAATAACAGAAAATTCACAATTTGAAAATAATAATACAGGAGAGAGAGAGAGGGGAGGAGGAAATAAAAGAGAGATCTTCCAGAAATCACAAAGCCAAACCTAGCAGCACTTTACTGCAGCTCTCAAAAGTTTAGAAGTGAAGCCCATAACAGTGAAATGCATGGCTTGAGGGCCAGAGCTAAATCAGGCTCCCAGCACAGAGCAGGGGCTGTCCTGCAGATCTGTTTGTCACTGCAAGTAAAGGCTGTGAGGCAAACAAAGGGGAACAGAGCTGATGTTTAACAGCCACTCTACAGCCACAAAGCTACTTCTGCCTCCTATCTGAAAGCTTATATAGGGAACAAGAGGTAGGTTTCTCCATGCTGGTAGGGCATAAACCTAAATTTTCTCTACATATGCCCCTTTTCCATGGTCATTCTCTCTTGCTGTGAGTAAGTAAGGGAAGACAGGTAGGGAATGGAGCTTTAGAATTAGAATAATTGAATTTCAACTCTTGTTTTTAGTGAAAACACTGGTTTGCATGTACCAGAGCAGGAGCTTCTAAAAGCACAATCACTCTGTGCACATGCAGAAGTGCACAGACATGTACACACACAGGTACACACATCACAAATGCAAACAAGCATCATTCTCCTGTGCACTTGTAGAGCTTCTGGTATGAAACTGAACATAAATTTTCCTGTATATGTCATCTTTACACTGCCTTCATTGCAATGATTTGATTTTCTTAGAGCAACAAGCAACACATGGGGTAGGTAGGGAAATAAGCAATTGTCTTTATGTTTTGTCTATATATATACCATTAGCTCCACACAAAACATGACTCACCAGCAGCAGGTGTCCTGCTGTTATGTTCGGCAGATTAGTAATGACAGGGAGGGGGCTGCTCTCCCTATATGGCATCCCAGAGGGAACCTAAATATAGCTCAGACTTACAGCAAAGTAAAAGTATTTGTGGGCTTTGAACAAAGTCTGCTTCTGAAGGTAAGAATCAGAGCTGATCTGTTTAATCTGCCATTCCTTCTTTTTTTTTTTTCTTTTTTTTTTTCCCCTCCTGTGTGCAGCTTGCTTTGGCAGAGAGTTTAGAGTTATAAACAGTTGTCTTCCGTGTTTATAGAAACAGGATGGGGATGGACCAGTTAGAAATCGGTGTAACAGCATTTGCAGTCGAGGCAGAGGCACCAGGGGAATGTGTCTCTGTTAGAAATAGTTGCCTTTTCTCCCCTCCCTTTTTCTCTCTCTCTCAGTTGTTAGAGAATCTGAATGGCATATGAGCAATCCCAGCATGTGACTGCTCCGAGGAGCAGGCGAGCTATTGCTGGTAGTTACTCCCACCATGAAACAAGTCCAGCAAGCAAAGTTGTCTGCAAAGTTATTGTAGCAGCAGAATTTGAGAAAAGAGGAACTGTTTGTATTTCCAAGGTGTGTGGAAATCAGGGTGCTGCACGTGCTCTGTGGGAGAGTGGCTGAGGAGGTTTTTCATTTTTTCAGCCGTGCTGCTAAATGTCTGTGTGTCTCTGTGCTCAGGCATATTGTGGGTAGACAACTGGCCAAAAGGAAAATACTGCTTTTCAGAGGAAAATTATGGAGGATAACTGTATGTATATTATATTTACATATCCACATCTGTACCTATGCATGGAGATCCTGAGTGCTGGGCTGCAGAAAAGGCCCCCAAGCTTTGCTTTGAGCCACGGCCTCTGTGCAGCACAGAAATGGAGTTGTAAGGGCTGAGTCGCACTGCTGAAAAATGAGGTACAAGGGCTGCTCGTTACACCAGAATAACCTCAAGGGCTGTGATGGATTTCCCCTGACTTTTTTGAGTGACATCACCAATATTGAAAACAAGCAACTTTGGTGTTGTGGAGAGGGGATGAAAACCTGCCAGCCCCGCACAGGGAGTGTCTGTGCACAGTGCTGTGTGTCACACAGGTGTGCCATGTGTGGGCATCCTCACCAAGAGCTGCCATCCCCTGACTTCGAGCCCCCAGGGGATAAGGATTTTCTCTGTGTGTCTCCTTCTCTGCCCTCATTTAGTGCTGGTTTTGGCAAATGAGCTCCAGAGGTTGTGGTGTTGTGGGGTGGAGGTGACACTTGGACCATTGTGGGGTTTCACTCCTGGGCTCCTGCAGTAGTGTTGGAGCCCAGCAGACATTCCCAGGATACCTGGCTGTTTCTTGAGTCAGTGCTGATTCCTGGCTAGGCCAGCACCTCCCTTGGCTGCTCTGGGGAAGATGGCAGAAACAATCTAATTTTAGCTCCCTGACGTTGGGCCAGCTTCTCCTAAAATCAGCATCAGTGGTAAAACCAGCATTAATTTGAGTGGGAAAAGGATAGAACCCAAATGAATATACTCTGGCCTTTGTAATGATCTTTATTAGCTGATAGGGAAGGAAGACTCAGTGCATTTCTGTGGCTGCCTGGCTGTGCTCCAGTGATGCACCAGTCTGTGAGCAGACAGGCTGGGAGAACAGGATGGGAGTGCTGTATTCCTGCACGAGAGGCTGTAATTCACTGTCATCCCCAAATGATTAAATCCTGCTTATTTCAAACTGCCAGGTAATGAGGCAACACCCACAAATATGGTGGGTAGGATTTAGCTCCAGGTGCTTGTTGAAAAACTTTTCCTATTAAGTCCAAAGTTCAAAATCCTCATCCCTGTGAGGGTTTAGTCAGTGTTAAACATTGCATTATTAGACTGGTAAGAAGAGTGAAAATTGAAGAAAGCAGCTGAGAAGCACAAGAGGACAGGTCAGCTCGTCTAAGTGCTGGGGATGGGCATAGACTAAAAACAAATCCTTATACTTGGCAGCTCAGAGAATCTGCTGGTTGGCAGTCTGAAACTGTTCCACAATAACTGTTTTCTTTTGCAGTAAACCAATGTATTGATGAGGATAAGCAGATAAGCAGAAAGGATCGGTCTTGATGGAGCTCTACAGGGTATTTTACCACATTGCTTGGTTCAAATGGCCACAGTTGATGTTCATGTGGTTTTCTCTGCTGAGCAAACTAGACATGACAGAAGACAACATAATTTAGGGCTTTTTTCTCTCTTTCTGAAAATGAATTGCTACATGAGATTTCATATGCTTCATAGGCCATCCCAAAGCCTCATTTCAATTTTTCCAGCTCCTGTTTAGCACAGATTTAATTTTGCAACTTCTTTTAAATAAATTCTCTTGACAAAATAATACTATGGCATATTGAAACAGAGCAGACATTTCAATAGGAGCATG
Organism: Sturnus vulgaris; assembly: GCF_052056855.1. Taxonomy (NCBI): domain Eukaryota; kingdom Metazoa; phylum Chordata; class Aves; order Passeriformes; family Sturnidae; genus Sturnus; species Sturnus vulgaris. The sequence continues at coordinate 5,128,976 of NC_142257.1, read as the reverse complement.
CTGAAAGCATCCTTTCTGAAAACACACACCAGTGATAGCTCAATAAACAATTCAAGCAAGGTAGGCCCAAAATGCCACAGAAATGTAATTTTGGCTCTGCCCCTTCCATGGGTTCTCCAAAGCCCTTGGATCTCCCTATTTGCTATGAGAGGATGCACAAATGACTTGCATTTGAGAGGTCTTTTTAGCTTGTTTATTCCTCTTAATTCTTTACAAGGACATCAAGATACAAACTATGCCAGGCAAGCTCATAGGAAGGAGGCCACCACAGTGGATGCTGTCAGTAATCCTGCTGCAAAGGCTGTAGCAATTCCTTGGGCTGGTCTTTTGCTGGCCATCTGCTTAGCATTCCCTGGTGGTACTGGGGTTTGGATCTCCGGTTTGTTTGTCATTTCAGTCTCCCACTTTATTATTTCCAGAGCCAAGTGAACCGCTGCCAAAGCCAATGCAATGAGATTGCATTGTGAGCTTTGTGACATGGTATACTTTTCTTTTTATCTTGAAGCCTCAGCTCCTGGAATTAGTTGATTATGTTAGAATCCCAGCATTCATTTAAAAAAGGGGAAAAAAAAAAGAAGAGAGTGGATCTCTGCTCCTCAAGGACCAAGGAAAAAGCTTGAAAAAAAGGATCTCTGCAGACTTAGCAATCACAGACCAAATGAAAAGAGGCTTTTTTTTTTTTTTCTCCCCTCGACATCAGTCTGTTTTACAGACAATCATCCTATTTCTGAGTCTCTCACTAACAGTTTTTGAGTTTTGGGTGCTGGCAAACCTGAGTAGCAGCTGTTCCTTTCTAAAGGCAGGGAAAATAAGTAATCTCTAAGAGGAACAGTTATTTTATCTTTGCCCGTGTTACATTTTCCTCTGGTCCTGCAGCCCACCCCTGCCAGTGGTCAGCTCAGCACTGGGAACCCTTTGCAGCAGCTCCAAGAAGCACTCATATCCCAGTAAGCCCCAGCGAGGAATGGAGAGACAAGAGTTTGTGTTAACCCAGGACTCTGATTCCCTGGAGGTCAGGAGCAGCAGCTGCTGCTGTCACTGACCCCTTAACTTTAAATAATCTTAGCTGTGGCTGTATGTGGCACATCTGAAATGTGATTAGGGCTTGCCCACTTCTGGGGTACACACTGTCACTCTGTCCCCAGCTTGGGGATATATTTGGGATAAAACCACCAGAGCTGGGAAGGGTCCATCATTTATATTTCAGTTTGCCTAGTGGACTTTTTTCCTAGTTTTATTTTTCTGTGGGAAAACACAGGACACATAAGACTGATTTTAACAAAGTATGTTTGTTGGTCTGGATTTTTCATCACTGTGGGCTGAGGCCTTAGGGAAACATATTTTTTTAATTACTTTTTTCCGGTAACTAAATGGAACTAGCATTCCCTTCCATTGCTGGCCAACTGAATCCACTTGCAAATCAGTGCAAGCAAATGACACCACCAGTTATGAAATACTAAAAAAGGGAAGTACTAAAATAAAAAGAATAATAGAAAAGAAAATTTAAGACCCATAGATCAAATTTGCTGCTTGATAAACTAACTTGATAAAATTTACAGTGCTCGATACTTGCCAATTTTGCTGATGTGCTTTTGTTTTCTTTTGATCTGTCAGATTCCTTCAGTTATTTTTTTTTTGTTTGTTTGTGTGGTTTATTTTGTTAATTTTTTTTTTAATCTGGAGATAAGACAATTTTTTTTTTTTTTTTTTTTGCATATTATGTGCAACGGGAGGAAGGAGTGCATGTATAGAGGTTCTGGTGTAGGGCTATATGATGTAGTCCCTGTTCTATAATAGGGAAATGATTTTACAGACCTTCAATGAACCAAACCTGGCACTTCCTTGGAATTTTAAGGGAAGAGAGAGTCCCATGCTCATAGAGGGAAGAGCAGCAAGTGAACATGTGATGGAAAGTTCCTGAACACAAATTTAACCTGTCCTAACGACTAGTCAGTAGCTACTGAGCTTATTGCAAACTCCTTCTACCTTGATACTGAGCTCCAGACTAAAACGTGGAAGGAAAGAGCTCATTGCCATCTGCTAGAACCAAAGCATTTGCATATGGTTGCAAAATAACCAACTTTTTAGAGCAGAAAAAAGCCAAAACATTTCCACTGATTGCCTCTCCAGCACATGGAACTCCAAGGGAAAAGGAGCTGTGTTGCTGCTGGAGCCTTTGTGCCACTCTGGATAGCTGAGTCCCTGCTGCCACTTGGCTGCTGGGCACAGTCTGCTTTGCTAAAAGGCTTGGTAGGGAGAGGGATGAGGAAAATAAAGGAGAAGGAGGAAAAAAAATCAATTTAAAAAAGAGGAACGGAGAAAGCAGTGTCCATAGTAGATCAGTGAGTCTGGTGAATGGTCTAGGGCAGAAGTCTTATGAGGAGCTGAGGGTGTTAAGCCTGGAGAAAAGGAAGCTCAGAGAGATGTTATCCATTTCTACAACTGCCTGAAAGGAGGCTGGAGCCAGGTGGGGCTTTGGCTCCTCTCCCAAGGAACAAGCAGTAAGAGGAAACAGCCTCAACTTGCGACAGGGCAGGTTTAATAGGATGTACGAAAAAAATTCTTCACAGAAAGGATTGTCAAGCACTGGAACAGATTGCCCAGGGAAGTGGTGAAGGCAGCATCCCTGGAGGTATTTAAGTGATGTGCAGATGTGGCACTTCGGGACACGGCTTAGCGGTGGGCTTGGCAGTGCTGGGGGAGCGGCTGGATTCGATGGTCTCGGTCGTAAAGGTTTTTTCACACCTGAACGACTCTGTGGTCTTATGAAATGTGGGGGGAAATGGGGGAAGTGGCTGAAAAAGAGAAAGGAGGCAGGAAAAAGGGAAAGGGGACAGCAAAAAGAGCGATGGGAAAATGGGAGGGAATAGCGAGAAGGGGAGAAATGAGGAAAGGGAAGAACTAGTAGGAAAAAAAAAAAGGAGAAAAAATCAATTAAAAAAAGAGGAACGGAGAAAGCAGTATCCATAGTAGGGCAGTGAGGATGGTGAAGGCTCTAGAGCACAAGCCTTATGTGAACAGCTGGGGGTGTTAATCCGGGAGAAAAGGAGGCTCACAAGAGATGTTATCCATTTCTACAGCTACCTGAAAGGAGGCTGGAGTCAGGTGGGGAGAAAAAGGAAGAAAAAGAAGAAAAGCGGGGTGAAAGGAAACAGGAATAAAAGCGGGGCGGGGGGGGGGGGGTAAAGAAGGAAGAAAACGAAGAGAATCCGAGGAGGCAGCGGCGCTCCCTCCGTGCGCTGCCGCTGCCGCTGTCGCTGCCGCGGGCGCGGCGGGCGGAGGCGCGGCCGGGCCGGGCCGGGCCGGGCCGGGGCGGGCACAGGGGCCGGGCCCGCCTCTCCGCGCCCCCCGCGGGCCGGGCCGCCGCGGCCGCGTGTCGGGGGCGGCGCGGCTGCTGCGCCGCGGCTCGAGCAGCGCCGCGCCCCCGCTGCCGGAGCAGCCGCTCCGCCGCCGGCCCCGCGCTCCGCCGGCATGATCTCCTGAGGGGCCGAGCCCGCCCCCGCCCCGGTGAGTGCCGCCGCGGGCCGGCCCCGCGCTCGGACTTGGCGGAGTTTCGGGCTCTGGCCGGCGCTGCCCTTCGCGGGGGGACGCGGCCCTTGGGGGCGAGTCGCGGTCGCGGTGTCCCCCGCGCATCCCTCCCTCACATCCCTCCTTCACATCCCTCCTTCACATCCCTCCTTCGCATCGCTCCCTCGCATCGCTCCCTTCCTCACAGCGCGGTGGCTCCCTGTTGGCATTCCCGGAGGGAAAAGTGTCTCTTGGCAGCGGGCGGACGCTGCCCGGCCCTCTGGAAGGCTCGGCCGAGCTTTGCGGGGGATGCTCAGTGTCTGAGAGGGGCGAGCTCCCGTGGGGAAGGGACTCTGAAAGTGTCCCTCGGGCTGGGGCTGCCGGGGTGAATGTTAAAAGGGACGTGAAGGGGGGTGGCGGCTGCGGCGAGGGGCTGCGAGCAGCAGGTGAAAACGGGCACAGACCGGGCTGGATCGGGGAAAAGCGGCGGGGACCGCGGGCCAACAGGTGCGGTGGTCGCGGCTGTTCTGGTGCCGGCAGGGTTCCCCCCGGCCCGGGCTGTTCTGGTGCCGGCAGGGTTCCCTCCGGCCCGGGCTGTTCTGGTGCCGGCAGGGTTCCCCCCGGCCCGGGCGGGTCCCGGCCCCGCGGGGCTGAGCCCGGCTGCGGAGCGGGGCCGTGGGAGCCCTGCGGGATGCGGACTCGGAGGTGCGAGGTGCTGCTTACAGGTGAGACTGAAGCTCCCGTGCTTCCTGCACGGATCGGTGTTTTGCCTCTGTTGGGAAAATGTATCTGGTAATGCAAACTTTGAAAGAACAAAGTAAGGGATTTTCAATGAGAGGCTCCTTTCCCCGCGTGTTGCAGAATTTTGCATGCTTATTCACGATGCACTTTGTTTTCTGGTGGTCTTCTTAGGGAGTAGCTCATGTAGAAGACGCCTTTTGGTCTGCAATATTAAGAATGTTTGTTGAAGCGTCTTTGCTTTAGCATTAGTGAATTTTAGGTATAATATGTAATAGGAAAATAAAGTCTGGAATAAATATATATCAGACTGTGAAGGAGTATAAAGCTCATGGAGCTAAGTGCTTCCTGTTAAGTCAACTTTTAAAACAGCTTCTCCCTGGGCAGTAATTCACATTTTTCAAGGGGAGAAAGGATGGGTAAAATTGAATTGTTCAAATTAAGTCAAAATGAATTGCTTAATATTCAGAGGAGTTGATGAATGAACCATTAAATCAACACTTGCATAGCGTTTCATTGAAAAGAAAAATGAACAACTCTCCATTGTGTGCTGGGCAGAATAGGTCAGCCAGTGACGTTGCTACATCAGTGTGCAGAACTGAATGCTCCTCCTGCTACCAGATGTGTTTGCTCGGTGACATTCCATAGGCATGGGAACGAGCTCTCGTGCCCTGTGTGATGAGGATTAGCATCTGCTGGAAATGACCGTAATTGTCCCAGCCTCATCTCCAAGGAGAGAAATCTTGGTTAGGTTTCATTTGGCATAAATTAACATAATTTTATTGACTCCTCATGTTGATGTATATCTGTTGGGAATCCACTCCTGTATTTCAAGCTGTGTTTTTGTTTTGTTCCTCCACCAAGGAAGAGCTATATTTTTGAATGCCAGTTTGAGGAAGAAATTATACTGATAAATGGAGAAATAAGGGTCATTATTTTGAAACAAGGCTGACAATATTCCTTGTAGTAAAAGCTGTTTTCAGAGCATCACTTCTCAGCAATACAGAGGGTGAGCCTTGCTTCCTAATCCTTTGATTAGCCTAGGTACAACTGTTGCAGTAATATTCTTGCCACAGAAAAATTACCTTTGTCTTTGCTCCTTTAAGTCCTTGGAAGTCTTGTGTTGGAATGCACTGAGGATGTTGACTGTATCCTTATTGTGCCTTCTGGAAACTTCCAACACTTTGAAGAATCATGGATAGTACTCCCCTGATGTTTTTCAGTTGCACCTCTTTGCTTTGCAGGTAGCTTAGAATAGCTAATTTTGCTTAAAGCTTTTAAAACTGAAGAAGTGACAGCTCTTCTGGTTTGTGCATGTAAACTGAGTGTTAAAAAGGTGAAATTATGGAGGGGTTTTTTTTTGTTTTTTTTTTTTTTTGTTTGTTTTTTTCCTCTTTAATGCTCAGAGATACAGATTATCCAGGCTCCCGCTGAAGGTGGGACTGTAAATTGATTTAGGACTTGAGGAAGCTTCCTGCCTACAGGTCATTTGACCAAGAGAGAGAGCTGGTGTGCAGCCCTTCAGACAGGCAGGGTCATTTATTCAGGTGTTTATAATTAAGTAGAAGTGTGTTATGTAATGTGATCTGTTACTGCTTGTTTTGGGTGATGTGTATGGACCCAGCACTCCTGCTCAGATCCTTCGGGTGATGGGTTATTACAGGGTGCAATAGGAGTTGTTTGAATGCATGGGGAGGTTTTGTGATGAAGTAGATGGACAAATAGTTGTGTTTTCCTCACGGGAGAGGAGTTCTGGATCTGAAAATGCCTTTAGATAGTGCCTGATGGTGGTGTGCATTTTTCAGATGTTTTGCTGTTCTTAAAGGCCAGGGTAGCTGCAGGTATTTTGGTGCACCAGCAGTGCTTGGTTTAGAGTAGTTTTTATTTGCTTCTAATCGTCCTTAGGAATAAAAGAAGTAAAAAAGTTTTTCTGAAAACCTATTGTGCCTTGTAAGGTTATCCTGCTGTTTCTGTTTCCTTGCTTACTATTTTTCTCTGAAATCATAATGCATTTCTTTAGTTCTTTTGATAAAGACTTTAGCTCAAGCTTACTGGAAAACAGTCACTCTGTACTGAGAGAGTGCTGGCATCTTATTGACTTATTTTGGGAATACTGGAGAAAAATATACAAGATTCACTTTCATTGATTAAATCCTCCAGGGCAATCTTCTAACACTGCAGTTCTCTGGGTGAAAAATTAACTTTCTTCATTGTCTGCTCCTGCTTTTATTTCATTTGTGCGAATCCCAGGCTCTGTTACCAGTTTACATCAAGTCCCTTAGGTGTGCTCGGAGTGGAAAGTGTCTCAGTGTAAAAGCTCACACACACTGTCACTCTCTGAGTCCGTTTGTCTCTGACCACCAGCAGATGCCTCGATCCTGTTGGCCCCACAACAGTCACAGAGGATTTTCACCAGCCCATGGTTCCTTCACCTGTGAAATGTTTCTTGAGCAATTGTAAAAAAATAATTAACAGCTACCTCGATGCTTTTCCAGAGGCCTGGGCAAGATAGCACTTTAGGTGCAGCTTAATGACAAACTTTGATTTATGAGGTAACTGAAAATGTTTGTATTGTTGGATGTGGAGTGAAAGCATAGGAGCTTTCTGCATTTCATCTGCAGCTTTTCCAGCACAACCTACAGCTAACAGCTTGTCTCTCATTGATTTTAATAACAGATTTCTGCTGAATATGCCTGGAGTAGTTTGAAAACATATTAACATTTTGGGGGGCACTACATTACTAAACACTGTAAAGGACTTTGCAATGTCTCCTTAGATAACCTTGAAAAATCTTAGGTTTTAGCTGCTCTTTACAAATTCACCCCGTCTAGGTTTAAGATGGATCCTATGGGAAGGCTGCTAGTTTTTTTCCTTTTGGGGGCAGTGTTTAAAAGAAACAAAAGTATACTTTTCCCCACCCACTGATCAAGGGCTGCCATGACTCCTGTGTCTGTTTTTCCTGTGAATTCTTTGCCTTTTTCCTCTCTACCCCCATCAGCTGCTCTCAGTAACAAGTCACGTCAGGCGAGCTGTATCTGACTTGTTTGGAAATGGTTCAGAAGGATCCCATTGACATTACCAGGCAATGGGTCACGCTTGAAATCTTGCCATTCTGGTGTTAAGCCTTTTCTTTTTTCTTTTCTTCACTTGCACCTTGATTTCTGACATAAATTTAGCTGCTGTTCTGTTGAATTTGGATAGAGCTAGTGAAAAGGGATTTGGTATTGGTTTGTTTTTCTTTTTTTGTCTTTGAGAAATAGAGGTTTTTATTTTTCACTAAAGATGGAGCCCTAGGGTGATTATCTGGTTTTTTTGCTTAGCAAGGAAGGGTAGTTGTTCCTCTATCCAGGTAAAAACTTTGTAAGATCTCAGGATTGCCACTTAGTTTAACCCTAGGATCTGATACAGATATTTGAGCTCTGTTATTTTTATTTTTTGAATTAATGATGCTTTTAAGATTGTGGTGCTGCATAAAAAGCTTCCTGAATCTCATGCATTACAAAATGGTAAACTTGGTAGTATTGGGTTATGGTAATACACCTGTTATTTCCCCTCCAGGTCCCATAGGGTTTGTCAGGTTGGGCACTGGAGAATTATCACGATTGCAGAAGAGCAGTGCTGGGACCACATCCAGGGATGTGTTGCCCACTGCTGGAATGAGCCAAGATTTGCTGTGACTGCCCCAGCCGATGAAAAGCTGCTGTAGTGGCTTCACCTGTTCCTTGTATGGGAGCCACGTGAGCAGTTAGACAGTCTCATTTCTTCTTTGGCAATGCAGCAGCAAGGGGAAATGATTAATTCAAAAGCTTCCTGCCTTCTCCAGGGCTGTCCCTGGTCGGTCACCAGCCAGGTTCTGGTTTCCCCACGTCAGCAGATGCTTTCACCAGCCTGGAGTTGAGCCCTGGTGTCTGCAGCCCCAGCCTGGCTCATTTCACATCTCTGTGGGCAAGGAGGGAGCAGGAGGCCAAGCCCCTCTCCCTGTTTCTTACTTTTTCCTGCTGTTAGCCTGAGAAATAAAGTTTGTTCCTGTGTAATCCTGACACGACTGAAGAACTTCTTGCTGCAGGCAGCTCTGTCACTCTCTGTAGTGCTTGGATTGCTCAGCAGAGGGAGAAGAGACCGTAATGCTGAAGGCACCCAGAAACAGCCAGAGCCACATTTCTCTGACAGACAGCAGGGAGAAGAGTCCCAAAGCCTCCCTCTCTGCTTGATGGGTTTTTTCCTCGTCTCTTTTTGTTTTGAGGCTCAGAGCTAAGCTGTGATTTTTCATCTCTTGATCAAAAGTAGCTGCCTCAATGTGTAGGTTAATGGACTATTTCAGATGGCAGAGTGTGTGGCTGTGATAGAAAGGATGAGTCCAAATCCAAGAAGCAGCATGCTTGAAAAATCTCATACATCTAAGCATTTCCTAAATATTCAGGAGCTTTCCTAAATACCTATGAAGAAATGTTGGAATTGACCTTTAGTGACTGAAGCTTTACAAAACATCCAGAGATAAACAAAGCAAACCCAAACCCTTTGGATTAGTTGCAATTCAAGCAGCAAGTGAAGCCCATGACTCATCTACAGGTCAGATTTTTAACTGCTGTAAATCAGTGCAGCTCCATTACTTTCCTAGGCACTGTGCCAGTGCTACCACTGGCTGGAGGCCTGGCCTGCTATTTTTGGGGGGGATGAGGTTTGTATAGAAGATTGTGAGATTGTGACAAAGTTGTGGAGTTTTGTTAGGTTGGTTTGTTTGTTTGGGGTTTTTTGTTTGTTTGTTTGGGGTTTATGAGGATAGGAAAGATGGTTGTTTAAAGGACGAAACCTGTGCTCAGGCTAATAGACAGCTTTGCTCGGTAGAAATTTGCTCCCCTGTACCACACTGTGAGGAAATTCAGGAGAATTGGACATTGGCTTTTTGTCAGAGATGTCGGTTTAATGTGATAAGAAAACAGCTGTTAAAATGCTGCCAGATAAAAGCAGGATGCTAAGCATGAAAAGGAAAAAAAAAAACAATGGGAGGTCCCTGCAATTTGATAGAACAAATGAGCGTTGTGGAGACCTGGCTCGTTCCCTTTTAATATGGTCAGCTTTGGGGCTGTGCTCTTCAGAGCAGAGTGTTAGTGCTCCTACAGTGCTGAAATTAATGAGGTGCCGTTTACCGAGGGGTTGAGGACGTGGAGCAGATGAGGCTGTTGGCCCTGGTAGAGGCAGCTGAAGTGGAGCAAGCTCCAAACTTTCCCCTGCACAAAGGGCATGACCTGACTGCACTGGGCACTTCCTAAATGAAGCTGCTCTCTTAAAGCATGAGCCAAGAGTCCACAGAGGGTGAGGATAAGGATCTTAACTCAGGGAAATGTGCCTAGCAGGCAAACGTGGAATGTGCTGTTAGGAAAGCCAAAGGAGATTGTTGAGAGGTGCTGGTCACCCAGGCAGGAGCAGTTGATGCAGGCTTTCCCATTCTCTGCACTGGAATCAAACCAAGGCCAGTTCTGCGTTTACTTTCAGTGCTCTTCCCTTCCCTCCAAACCAGTTATGAAGGAGGGTCTGTGTTCCACCTCTGCAGAGACCAGGCTCCATCCCTGATCCCAGCCAAGCTGTGCCAGGCCCTACCTGCATGGGCATCTCGTGCTCTGCTCAGGGCAGGCAGAGGGGTGGCCACATGGAGCTGATGCTGTTTAACAGCCCAAGAAACACTTCTCTCCTCAGGAGAGTTTGTCTCTGCTGGCTAATGAGCTCTGCTGCACTCCGGACTGAGTTTCTGCTGTAGGGATCAGAGAGAAGCACAAATGAGGATGCAGCACTGGGCATTTCCTACAGCCTCTTTTCTACATAGCAAACAGCTAATTAACTGGGAGCCTCTCTGAGCTCTTGGGCTGCTGCTGGCCTGGCTTCCTCTGGAAGAATCTTGTGCAGTTTGTCTTGCTCCAGTAACTTTTTGAAGTCTTTCAAAAGCGTGCTTGGCAGCAACGCCCCAGCTTTTATTCTGACTTTTAGACTTTTGGAAGTGTGACATCTGATAGTGGAGCTGGGCAGTGAAGCCTCAGCTGAAGGGAGAGTTTTGCAGGTACAAAATGCATAGCCATGGCTTGGGGTGTGAGAGCCTTTCCATGACTTACAAAATAACCTGCCAATGTCTGTGTTTATATTTGAAGTACAAAATCGTTTATGCAGAAAGCATAAACTTTTTTTTGGGTGTCAGCATGGGCAGCCTTGCTCTTCTTGCAACTTATTTTATGGCTGTAAATGGGATGTAAGTGGATTTTCTGCCTTGTACTATCTGTCTGAAGGAGGATAAAATTCACTGTTGATACTGTCATGCTCAGGTAAAACAGTAACCCTGAATTTTAGCAGTTTTACCTTATCAAATTCACAGATACCACAACTTTAAAATTTTATTATTTAGTATACATGACTTCTTGAAGAAGTGAAGCCAAAATAAGCTTTTAAGCAAGAATTTACCTTACTCTAACCTGACTGCTTTTTTTTTCAGAGAGACCACAGAAGAATCATAGCCCTCACAGGGTACAACTCAGTTTTCTGCTTACACATTGCTCCTGAAGAGCTGAATTATTCTGCAGTTTTTTCACAGAGCTTGCACTAGTGGTTTGCAGGAAATCATTAGCTGTGTTACTGTTTCAGTATGGGCACTGGGAAATCCACTTTTATCTGTTCCTGCTTACCAGTGTGCTGCAAAAGGCTTGCCTTGCATGTACTGAAACATGATTAATTTTGGTGGGGTAATGATGAAACTGCAGTGCTTTGATAGGTTGATTATTTTATGCTCTGCCAGAAATGGATACTTAAAAGGAGATACTAGATCTGAACGAGATATTCAAGAGCCAGTTACTGGTGTGAGTTAGCTAATAGGGAATAGGCCAATCCTATAGCCACTGATGTCAGTGAAAATACTGAGAGTGAAGTCAGGCATGCAGTAATTAATTATCTACTGATGATGGTTTTTGAAGGTGTGAATAAAAGATTTGAAGTGTTGGTTGAGTTGTCTGAAAACTAAATCTGTTAGATATTTTTCTTTTTTTTCCTCTGTGTTCTTCTTTCTGTCTGACTTCACCAGTGGATTTCTGCCTGCAGAGCAACAGGTACTCCTAAATTCCTCTGCCCAGGCTGGAGATCAGGCAGATGTGGCCTTTATGCAGGGTGATGTTATACACCATTGCATGTTTAATTTCACTATTTGAAAATAATCTTAAAGGTGAGGATTTTATTGGTTTATGGAAAAAGCACCTACACACTGATTCCTGATTGTTACAGTAATGAAGTTTTCTGGAAACAGGTATTTCCTGCAAGAGCTTTGGGAAGTCAGAGGTGAATGATTTTAAGTATCATGTTTAACAGTTGTCTTATTACTGACATGGAGGATATTATAGTTATTATAGTTGAGTCAGATATTGAAAAATGGTGCACTTAAACTTCTCCATTGTTCTTTTTTTCAATAGCACTGTTATGAATTGCATTCACTGAAAGGTAGAAGGGGGGTAATGCCTGTGAGGCTGAACTGGTGTTTGTGGGAATAGTTGAATCTTTTGAAAAATACACAAAGCATGGAAGCTTTGTAAACAATAGAAGTGTTGCTTACATGATTTTGTGAATTAATAGTTTCTATGTAGGAATTTTCTCAGCGTCAGAATGTCCAGCAAGCCAGGATTTTTATTATTCTATTGTATTTTTGGTTCATAGAGAGGAAGAGGCATTAAGAGCTATGGGGAGATTCAAGAACTGAGTAAAAAAATTATTTCTGCCAATTTTACATCCTGGGCAGTTGGTTGATTACTCATGAACATGGTGTGAAAAGCTAGAGTGGGGGTGGAAATTATGCTTTTAGAGATAGGCTCAACATATGAATATGTTGCTGATGTAACAGGGCAGCTGCCTCACGTGGCTGGCTCCATCCCTGCCTATTGTTTTTCCAGGAAAAGAAGATTTGATTTTTAGGTGTTTTTTTATTAATGGCACAAAACCCCTTGGTGTTCGTGTGCTTCTTGTGCTAAGCAAAGGTGCTCTTATGGGGATCAAAATGCTGCTTCTTTGGCCCTTCTATTTTTGTTTATTTATGGGAAGCTTCTGATCTGCTTGAATTTGGCTTTTCATCTAGTTTGGACCTGAATCGTTGGGTTACAACAGCATAAATTGTCTAATGGACCTAGAGTGCTCCAACCCGACCTGAGCCTATTATCTGGTATTTTAGATGTTCAGTGCTGTGCTTAGTACTCCCTATGTATACTCTTTATACATTAAAGTTGCTTTTTCCCTCAGCTTGTGAAGGAAAAAAACAGAATGTGCAGCTTTTCATATGGAAATAGAAAATAGTGTTGAGCTGGCTTGAACCTGTCTTTTTGGGATAGGAGATGGCTCTGGAGGGTGTTTTTTCTTCTCTAACTTATGAAGCAATTTGAGTCTAATCTACTCCATAATTTCAAGCCTTGTATGATATTTCCCATTTGTTACCCTAATAAGACCAAAGGTAAAATTTTATAGCACATTGTGAGCTGAATGGTCAATGTCTTATTAAATAACTTTGCTTCCAGGGCAGATGGAGATGAGAGAAGTGTCTTGCAGATTGCAGCCCCGTTAATACAATTTATCTAAACATGCTCTGGCTTACCCTACTAACACTTAACAGGGAAGTAGAAATTGTCCTTTCTGTGTGTTCTGCCCCACAGGAAAATGAGAACAATGCAGGTGGTCAGACAAGGGGCTGATGTAACCCAGCATCCTGTGTGTGGTATGGATCACACCTGGGTGGGTTGGCTCTTCTTCAAGCTGTAGAGTCCCCAGTGTACTCCTACTCTGAGGCATTCTTAGCAAAGTGAAGCTTTTCACTGTTCAGAAATAATTGAGTCTTCTGATCCATGGCATCTGTGTGTCTTCATATGTTTTCTTTTAAAGAGGGCATAAGCAGAAATAGATTCATTTTTAAAATGCAGATAAATCATGAGTTTCTGATGTGGTATTTTGTATTTCAGCCTTGATACCTTTCCCTAGAACTTCCAAAATTATTTACTTATTATTTTTGGGTTGCTGCTGAGCTGATGTTTCCAGAAAGCTGTCTTTAGTGACTACATCTCTTTCCTGCATTAGAACAGCTAATTCAGAGTCTGTCAGTCTATGTGGACAGTAATACTCCTTTATTTCAGTGCAATATTTTCATTTATTAACATTTAATTTATGCTGTCATTTTGCTGTCCAATCACAGTGTCTTGAGACTCTTCTGCAGCTTTCACTTCATGTCAGTTATAATTTTGCCTACCCCTAATTGTTCTGTCTTCTCAGCATAGTTTGGCATTTCATTGCCTCCCTGCCCCCTTCTCAGACCAGTAACAGGTATTTGGACCAGTACAGGTCTTAGCACAGATGCTGAGGTGATGTGTTAACAGCCTCTCATTGTTGTGACAAATTATTTATTTTTTCCTTTATTACATTTTTTTTTGTCATTTGATGATCCATAAGATACCCTTGTTTTCTATCTCACCTTTTTTAGGGGTCTTCTTAAGATTCCTTGAGACCCTTTGCTGAAAGGTTTGGGAAAAGCCTTGTGTGGTGCATCAGCCACCTGCATGTCCCTGCAGACCATGGCCCCTCATTCATGTGTTTAACTCCTTCAGGGAATTCTAACAGATCTGTTATGCATGACTGTTCTCTGTTCTCTCTCAAAATACCTGACTCTTTCCAGGTGTATAGTGCACCCACTTGCTCAATTCTTTATTGTATTTTCTATCAACTCTTCTTAAACTCAGTGGTCTATATCTTTGAACATTTGGCTTTTTAATGAAATGTTTGACTGTGGGAAGACAATAAAAGAAGTGGAGCATTTTTTCGCATGATATTTTGTGGGTTTTGTGTTTTTCTGGGAGGTTTTGTCGCACTTTGAAAGGTTACAGCTTTGTTCAGGGTTGTGGGATCAGAATCAGAAATTGTGGAAACGAGGCATGGGCATCACTGCCACATCAGCACAGTGTTATCACATTACACTGCATGACACTGCCAGATTTCACCATGAAAATTTTCAAAGCAGCGCCCTGGGGTTTACAAGATCGACTTTATCAGTGGTAATAAGCTTTAATCTATTTATTGCAAGGAATAAGTCAAACACTAGAACTAATGTTGACTGAAACCAAATGTTGTATTACAGTTTTAAGCCTTTCTTGTATAGTATATACAATTACCAAGAATAGGGCTGTCTGCATGCCCACAGAAGAAACTTTAATTTCACATTTTAAAGGTTCCAGAAAAAAATTTGCAAGTTGGGAAGATACTTTTGTTTTCCTCTCTTTGTTCATTGCTCTACAAAACCCGAACAGAATGCCATTACTGCAGGCTTCTGACGCCAGCATTTGTCACTAGCCTTGTATTGCAACTCTGTTTTATAGAAAATTTAACGTTAGAAGCTTATCTGTATTCTCAGCAGGAGAATCTGAAATATATATATATGAAGTCTTGTAATGAAAAGCTGTAGGAGAAAGCTACAGCCCTTGTAAATACCCAAGAAGGGCTGGCTGGCATTCCAGGATCTTTTTTGTTTTGCACTGTTGGTCTCTCCTGAAGCCCCAGGCTGTGATGGGTGCCTGTGACCTTAATATGTGCCAGGGCTGAGGGAGCTGTCAGTCCTTTCTATGTGGCAGCAGAAAGCATTTACTCACTAAATTGTCATCTTGTTCACCAAAGGTCAGGGAAAATCTTGTCCACGGGTTACAGGACTGTCAGGTGTAGATCAGCACGGTCTCCAAATTTTGTCTCATCAAGAATTTTCTCTCTGGTCCAGTCTGGTGACCTTGCACTTAAAAGGGTCATTTGTTGTAGATGAATGCACTGTCCTCTTAATGGTGAAACCTGGGCTACCTATTTCGTGAGTGAGCAGATTTTGAGGCTCCTGTAATAGCCTCAAAATCTTGTGATAAAATTGAAACAGCCAGTCAGTGGAGAACCTGGACATAAAATTAAATGGTATTTCCACTTAATTTTGTTGTTCTCCCTTCCATTCTATCTGGGATTTGCTGTGCTTCACTTGTAGTTTAAAGTGAAAAAGCTTTTGTCATTCATGGAGCAGCTGTGCTCTCAGTCTTGAGCCATTTTAGGATTTTGGCACCTGAAAGGAATAAAATTTCCACAGTTCCAGTCATGTGGTCCCAAGAAAGCAGAGCCCTGAGTGTGACAGTAGCTCAGCGTGTTCTTTGACATTGCTCTTGGTGGCAGGAGTCGTTTACAGGTGCAGGCTGTCTGCATTCTGCCCTTGTGCTGTGTCCCCAAATGAGAGTGGCCTCTGGCCACTCCTTGCTGTTCTAGGCCACTGTTGGTGCAGCTCAGGCAGCCCAGTGGCATTGCTCCTCGTGTCTTGCACTACCTGAAATTCAAGCCTAGGTTTATTCCAACTAGGTGGCTGCTCCATGGGCACATTTCCAATTGCATGCCAGTGAAAGATCATTTTTTTTCCTCCACACACCACTCATATGACGTTGAGCAAAATTGCATTTGCACCTCTGTTCTCTCTCAGCACCTTTAGAAGGAGTCATGGGTTTGTTTCAAGAGGGCTCCCAAAGACAGAAAGATGGAAAGAAAGTTGAGAGGCAATTGTGGATCACAAAAAGCTCAGCTGAGCTCAAGGTACAGATGAACCTGCAATTGTCAGTGCACTGTTCATGCCTCCAGCCAGCCAGTGTTGGTCTGCTCCATTCAATTTCAGAGCTATCTTCTTGTCCCAGTGCTGTGCTTCATGATCCCCCATACATGTGACCACTGGTTTAATTGTCCCTTTGTACAGAGAGTGGAAGTAAGGCCTGAAGTGTGACTGATTCTTGAGTGAGGTGAGTTAGAAGCACATTTCAGAGAAACAGGAGAAAGCAGCTCACCTGCTTCTGAGAAGGTCTAGAGCTGCGTGGGAGCTGAGAGGAAATTCCTGCTGCTCCATTCATGGAGATTGAGGGAACCCACTTTGGGTTAGCAGGGTTACTTGTGCAGACACTGCATGGTGCTTGAGCCTTGCTGGTGCTGGAGTGACTTGGAAGGGTGACAGGTCCCAAAAGCATCAGAATCTGTGTGTGAAGAAACCCTCCAGCTTTCCTTCCTCCCACTTGTGATGTCTTATGGAAAAATTTAAATGCTTCACTGGGGAGAAACCACTGAACTGGTTTTCATCACTGCAGTGCCTTGATTTCCCCCTTTGAAGTGTGCAGGGCTGATGGCCACATGGGTGTGAGCAGCTTCTCGTTCCAGGCTGCCCTGCCCAGCTGCTGGCAGGGCTGGGCAGTGCCCTGGCATCTGCTTTGGCACGGGGTGTGTAGGATGTAAGCTGCTTTTTAAAGGTGCTGCATGAATATTCACTGTGTGCCAGGTGCTGGAAAGTGCCTTCGATCACATCTGATCTCGCTGGGTTTCATTGCTCTTGTATAAATAAAAAATCGTTGCCTCAGGTTTTTTACTCAGCAGGGCTGATATTGGCAGTGGTACCTTGTTAAAATGAAGGAGTGTCTGTCTCATTACAGATAATGTGAGCCCAACCTGCATTTTCTGCTTTGTGACAATGTACTGCACCAGATAAAAGTCCAGTGAGAGTTATGTGCCAGTTCAGAACTTCAATGCTTTTTCTCAAGAACTGAGAGTGTTTGTTAGTTGGGGAGAGGTGAGAATTTGATATTTGCTTTCTTTTTAATTGTACAGTAATATAAGAGTTGTTGCAAAGGATAGACATGCCAAGGAATTATGAAATCTGATTGATGACTGCTTTTTACAATGTGATCTGTATCAATGTTCTCCTTAAAACAAGTTCTCTGGTTTTGTTTGCATGCACCCTGCCAGCATGAAGTTTCCTTTGCTCATGTTTATGGCAAATATGTATCTTTTTCTGTATTATTTTTAGAGGCTGAAAGATGAAGTATATGAATATCTTGTGCTGCACGTAGTAAATATGTAATTCATGCTTGTGGATGGTTCAGGGTATCTTGTACTTTCATAACAGCATTGCCTTCTCCAGAAATGAGACAAAACTCTTGAGACTGTTGTCACTACAGTTAAGCAAGAATTAAAAACAGTGTTAGGTGTCCAGATCCCTCTAGCCTTTACTGAAAGCAGCATGGCCAATAGCTGTGGACACATCCAAGTTCAGGTATCTAATTTGGGAGCCTCAAGGCCACATACAGTCACCAGAGCTGCTACAGGGTGATTCAAAGCTCTGAATTTAGAGCCTGATTCTCTCCTCTTGACTATATGAAGAATTGAGTTTCTTGACTTAATGTTTAAATTAGCTGCCTGATTGAATTGATTCTCCACCTCTCCTCTCTGTTTGCCTTTTGCTGTTTCCTGATTCCTTTCTCTTGTTTTTAAGTTTTTCTTTTTGAAAATAATCTGGTAAGTGATAATGGATATGGATAGTGGATTCAAGTGATGGAAAAATACTCAGGAAACTAAGAATGGAAACACTTTTCCCTTTATTGAAAAATTGCATCTTATTTCCATTTTGAGCCTTGGTAGGTCTGGCTTTGATTTTCAGAACACTGGAGCTCTGCTAGATGAGGGAGCCCTGTCGCAGAAGATGTACTTTCCATGGGCTGGAATTACCTAGCTGTAATTAGGTTCCTTCACCTTTTCACTCATAAATTAAATATCCTTACTTCTTTATTTCCAGGCATTTCATTTTGATTAATAACCAAGTATGGTAATGCTGTTAAGCTCTGCACTAGTGGCGTGTGTAGATGAGATGGAAGATGTAGGAGAGATGGGCAAACTTTTGGTGTGGGGACACTGCAGAACTCCCTGTAGTGTTGTGGTTTGAGAGGGGTTGGGGGTCAGTGGACATCCAGAGTTGATTGTGCATTGAAGAGAAGTCCCCAGTGCAGTGGGTCAGTGGTTGCAAGAAGCCCCAAAGGGTAAAACTGAACACTTGCCACAGGGAAAGCAGCTGGAGGGAGGAAGGAAGGGTATCACAGGAGCTTCCTCTTACTTTCTGTCTTTTCTGTCTTGCCAGTGGCATTGAGACACTTCCCAGAGAGAAGAAAGAAATGGAGAAAGATATGCATTGTTTTTTTGTCGGTTATTTTTTTTTACATGCTCTGTTGTCCTACAAAAGGCAGAATTGTTTCTGCTGTTTACAGCTGAGATTTAGTAATGAGATTTAGTAATGCTGGCTTGCCAGCTGGAGAGACCCAGAAGGCAGTAGCTCCTCTGCCCCAGGCTACCTCTGCAGCCTGGGCTCTTTTCCCAAGGCAGGAACACATTTCTGGTTATCCCATTCTCAGAGCTGAGCTCTTCTTCTGTTTGCAGAGACAAGAGTTCCTTTTCTGTCACGCTCATTTATTTTGAGTAGAGATAGTGAAATCCCAATCTTCTTTTGTGTCTCCATCCCATCGTGTTCAGGGGAAGGAGGCTCAGATAAAGCAGCTCTGGGTTCCTCTCCCTGAATTTCCTCCTGCACAGGGCTCTGTCCTCTGCGGTGGAGACACGAGTGTGCAAGGAGGCAGAATCCAGATTCCTGAGCAGGCTTCAAACTGAGCAAGCAATTTCTCAGTTTCTTGCTTTTTTTTTCCCCCTTCCCCAAGGGGTACAAAGGCATGGAACAAGCCATGTGAAAGCTTATTTGCATTTCCATTAAAACAAGATAAAAACAGAAGTGAAAGTTAACATGCAGTTTTGTAGCAAAGCTGAGAGAATCACAGCGTTGTCATTAGGATCACAGAAAAACCTGCACACCAAAAAATATAGGGATGGTCAAATCAGTGAAAGTTATGCAGAAGATGACCTGTCCATCTTCTGGTTCACTTTCTGTTTGCATCCTGGCTCATGCAATTTTTAAGAGTTTATTTCAGCTATTTGCATGGGTTTTAATTTTTTTGGTGCTTTTTAAACTGATTTAGGCTAGAAATAACTGTGCATTCCCTTCAACAAGTTTTAGCTAAGCATGCCTGGTGTTTAGTGAATAATAATGATCAATAACAGAAAATTAAATCCAAGAGTTGTCTGTTCCATTGTCTAATTAACCCTGAGAATTATCTCCCTGTGTTACAGCCCTCTCAAGCAGGATGAGTGAAGTGCACAGGTAGCTTGAGTAATAACATGGCACAAGCAGCTTAGGACATGTTTTGATGGCTCTTTAGTATTTTGAATCAGTAATACTTTTTTGGCAGCATCCAATGTGGGGAATGCATAATCTTTCTGAGCAGCCAATTAAAATAATGACTTGGATGGCAAGTTCCTCTCCTTTTTCCTCCTGTGTATGGCTGTACCCTTCCCATCAAAGAAGTTGTATCTTAATTGGCAATCCCCCTGCATCTGCTCACTCTGTTACCCCCCACAGAGAGGCACAGTGCTTAATTAAAAGGGAGTTTGTGTTTTTCTCTGGAATTTCACTTGTGCTTTTGTAGAGGTTTCAAAGGTAGATGCGTTTATAGGACTTTGCTAAGTAATTAATCCTGTAATATTATTACTTTAGAAAAAGTAAAAAAAGGATAAAAAGCGGAGTTCATAGGAAATGAGAAGAAGCCCCAAAGTTGCCAGACTTGATGGGTGTTGGAAAGGGACCCACCAGAGGAGCCAGGGTGGTATAACCACCATGAGATGTGATCATTTGGCTGCTGCACCATTTTTCCAGTGTGCTTCTCCTTGTGAAGGAGTGGCTGTTTCTGGAAGTGGAAAGGTAAATCTGCCATCAGAGAAACTTTAATTTGTGGCTACTCAAATGAGCTTTACGTGGGGGAATGTTTTCTAATCATGAACAATACTGAAATCGACAACTGATTTCTGCTCAACATATAGTTTTATAACTCTGTCTCAGGCCTTTTGGAGTTATGTCTTATCTTCAACTCTCTAAATGACTTGCAGAGAACTGCATACTTTTGTCATCAAGGTTTTTGTTGAAATCACTGCTGAAGTGCAGTGGGATCCCCTGAGACAAATGTGAAGTTCTTCACTTGGCTTCAGATACCAGTGGTCTGGAAAATACTGCTTTTCATTTTAAGAGAAAATGAGTTGAATGAGGTTCTCAGGAGCAACATTTTCCCAATGCCATGGCTTTTTTGCTACCTCATATTCTTCCTCTTGTTCTGCCCAAAGGAAGGCACCTTGCCAGGGATGCACTGCCTCACTGGTTGGACTTTAGGAGCTGCTTAGAGAGCACAGTCATCCTGCCAGGCTCTGGCTAGGATTGGACTGACCTTGAGCTGGGAAAGATGCTCTGTCTGTACCCACCTCTTCTCAGGCTGAGGGGTTCAGCTTCTGCCATGCCAGACATTCTATGGCTTCAGCCCTCTGTGAAGCTGTGGGGTCTTCTTAGTATTTCACACCACTTGGGTTTAGAAAAGTTGCTTAAAATCAGAGGATAGAATATCTAATCTTTCTGAATTGGGTTTCTTCCCCCTCTTTTTCTTCCCTCTGCCAGCTGCTTGTTTGCCAAGGCTGAAATAAAGGCAGGGATGGCACAGTTGTGACTGGTAGCAGTGGCACATACATATTTCATAGACTCATAAGGGACAATGTTGGAGTTTATCTTGCATGAAACAATGCTGACATATCATGATTGGAACCATGCTACATAGATGGGCAAAGAGTAGTTGTGCATGACTGTGACTGCTCTGGCATGGTTTGAAATGTGTGCAGAGTTGGAAATGTCATTTGAATGGAAAGCTGCTGAGTATCTGGGATTGACTCTGTGATGTCCTTTCACAGTGACTTGCAGGGCACTTGGCTCAAAGCTGTGCTTTAGTCCCTTCTAGACTTTGGCAGTGCTGGACCATGAGCACAGCATGCTCAAGGGGACAACAACAAAAAGAAGTAGTGAAATTGAATTTATGCTGGTGGTGTGGGCCAGAAATAAGGCTGCTGGATAGATGAGGGAGCGTTGTAGTACTTTCTGTACCTCCACTGGTTCATTAAATACAATGAATCTAAGCAGAAAAGGTCGCTCTCCTGCTTTCCCTTAAGTTCAGAGTGATCTTGCTAAAGTGGGTCTACATTGAGCTCTCTGGTGTGTGGTAGGAGCAGGGATTGGACCATGAAGTAGAAAGTATTTAGCTATGATGTACTGTAAGCTGTGTTTCTGCTCCCCTGAGCCAGAGAATTTAACTGCATGTCTAATGTAGTTAGTGCAGATCAGTCCCTTGCTGTGCTCACTTGGGTGAGGGAGGAGGAAGTCAGAAATCAAAACATGAGTTGCCTGAAATTTTGTTGGTATTTTTAGTTTTGTTTGTTTGATCCCTAGGAGAGGGGGGAGAGGGTGTAAAGAGAAACTCTTCTGGACTGGAAGTGCTGTGAAAGGAATAGGAAACCATTGAACAAATGGATTTTCTGTTTGCTTTATGCACTCTGCTTTTCAGTTCCATTAGGACATATTAGACTCATGAAGGTGACCAGCGAAATTGTCTTGACAAAGATTTCTGCAAGGAGATAAAAATAAGTTAGCAAAGAGTGACTGGAAAGACCTTACCAATTACCAGTTCTTCAGCCTCCTTACTTAATTTTCTTGTGAGCTAATATGATAGGAGGAGGAGGAACACACCTTCATCAGAATGCTGCACAGGAGAGCAGGGTTGCTATTATAAGCCCAATAATGACTTGTATCGGTTTATGCAGATTTGCTCTGCTGGGTTACTCTGTGCCTGGCACTTGGCAAAGCACAGATAACATTTAAATCAGGCAGTAAGTGTAATTAAGTACTACCCTTCAGCGCATCTCTCCTTTTAAGACATTTTTATACACCGTGATTTAGAATATGACAATTGGGTGAGATTAAAGCAGCAAATTGTGCCTATAAAACAAGCCCTGAGAATAGCAAGGGACTGTAAAATTTTATAAAGGGGAATACAGCACATGCCTCCAATCCGATAAAACTTTTGTGAGCTGGGAGATTAACTGTGAAATACAAATAAGATGATACAGTATGCATAGCATTCAGATAGTAAATTACTTGTTATTGTAACAACTTATTCCTTCTATCCAGAAGAATTTCTTACTTAACTTTTCCAGAAAATCTGGCCATGTTACTGATTCATTAAGTACTGGAGGTGTGGAGAGAAGGTAGGAAGTCAGCAGTGATGTCCCTGTAGGGAAAGCAGTGGTGTAAATGTAGCGTGAAAGATCATCTGTGCTGAAACACATGCAGTCAAGCTTGTGATTGGTTTCTTCCTCAGCTTCAGTGCAGTTGTATTTGCAAAGTGGAAAAAAAAATCCTTCTCTTATTTCAAATCCTTAATAAGACCCATTGGAAGGTTTTCTTGGGGAACAAAAACATTGCTTTATGTGAGAAGTCTAAAATGTTGTTTTCTGTGGGACTTGACAGTGTTTGGCTGATTTAGTTTTGCTGTACTTTGAGTGCATCTGAGCATCTTCACCTGCTTCACTTGGCACACCTGAAAGAAAAGGCTGTGAGCCTTTTAGAAACTTCTTATTTCATTTATAACTCTCAACCCTTGTGGGCCACAAGTCAGCTGGACACATCACACCGAGGTTGTCACTGTTAGCAGGTGAAAGGCAGTGATCCTGTGGTATCACTGGTCCCAGAGGCTTCTGCTATTCATCAGCTGTTGTGTTATGGCATTGTCCTTCACAGTCCTATTGATCTCACATATTCTCTCTTTCTTTTCCATTCACACTAATCCTCCCTCATTCAGTCTTGCAAAGCTTTTCTTAAGATTTTTTAATTGATTTCTTAATTACCCTCAATTGATAACTTCATTGTCCTTTATTAAGAGCCATAGAGCCTGATGATACTCATCTTAAATGTCTGGTGAAGGCATGCAGAACTCAAAAGCCTGCTCATTTCTTCCCAGCTGTATTAGCTGTACAGAGCAATTGTGTTGCATTGAGCCCATTGCATGGCAGTCACGTTAAAAGGAACATCGTGCATGTGGAGCAGGGAGGAGGATGATGGCTGGATTTCTTACTGTCTAATATTCTCTGACCACCTTTGTTCTGCATAAAAGAACCCAAACAACTTTACGACACTCATTTTTAATGATGTATTATGTAAGGAAATAGTAAAACTGGAAGGAGAGGTTTGAATTATTCTGGAGGAGGGTATTACTTTTCAGTAATAGGACAGTTGGGTTTTAAAGGCTGAGCATCACTGCGTTGTGAACAAAATATAAGGCCAAGCCACGGGCAAATAGCACAGTGAGGAAGAAAATGGAGAAGAAATAAGTAAGAGCCTGATGCAAACACAGCTGCATGGGCAGCCAAGCATTTTGGGGACACATGTCATGCTCAGCCCGTGTTTTGATGGGGGGGATGTTTATATATGTGTGTTGCTTTTATGCTTGACTTCCTTTTGACTTTTGAATTTATTATTCAGTACCATATTTATGTTTGAGATTGTTTTTAACGTTGATTCAAAAGTATTGACATCTCCCTAACAATATCAAAACATTCTGGTTTATAGAAATGTTGACCTTTTCTTCTTGCTTGGTTTGAAAAGTCAGTTCAAAATGGCAAGATTTTGTACAGAATGGAAATTCCCTTTACTGTGTGGAGCAGGTACAGCCAAAACTGGTACTCTTGTCCCACCACTGGTCCCATCTTTCATCCTGTCTTTTTTCCCTGGGGAAAACAGGAATTTGCTTCTCTATATCCTGTTGATGCTGCATGTCCAGGAAAGTCCTGGGTGGGTTTGCTGCTGCAGCTGCTGCTGCAGTTCCTTCAAATCACACCATCATTGTCTTGCTGGATCAAACCAGAACAGTTCAAACATTTCAAAACATCTGTAGGAAGTCATTAGCATAGAAAAGACTTTTGCAAGTGGAAGTCCCAAATGTTCTAGGCAGTGTTCTGACAAGCTGTCAGTGAGCGGCGCGTCTCTGTGATCCCGGTGGGAAGGCAGCTGCCTCCCGCACCCCGGCACCATGGCTGCTGCAGCAGAGCCCCAGAGAGCTCCAGGCTGGGTCTCAGGTCACACTGCATCTGATCCATCTTGGCCTCTGTCCTGGTTTGAAAGCCAGGTGTTTGCTAAGAAAGGCAGGAGCCTTTCTTGAAATGGACAATGTAAACCCCCTCCCTCCAGATCATTATAATTTTGAAATTAAGGTGCTCTCAGGCAAAGATATGGGAATAGGAATAAAAGTTCTTTACTAGGAAAAATTAAAATAGAAATACAGTATTACAGAAAAAAAATCCAAACCCAGAACACTGACAGAGTCAGAACACAACCTGACACCCTGTCCCATTAGATGGTGGCTTCATCCTCCTGCAGTGACAGATGTGCTTCTGGTGGAGCAGTGCTCCTGGAGAAGGTGCAGTTTTCCTCCAAAGCTCCAGTGATGATGTGGGAAGGGTCTGGTTTTCCTCTGGAATTCAAATCTCAGATTTTATCTAGGTAGGAAATGCTTGTCTCCTCCCCCTGGGTGGAGCATCTCCCAATGAGATGATGGAATTTTATCAGTCATGCACTGGGACTCTATGGCCCATTAACAGGAGAGATGTCCTGGAGGGAGGATGGGTTGTGGAAAAGATAAAGAACACTGTCCCTCCTGGTTTTTCACAGATGGTGACAGAATACATACTTTTGGTTATATCCTGCTTTGCAGGCTAAGGCAGCCTCCTGGTTTACCCAGTGGCTGAGCTCACTGAATTGCTGCTCAGGGGAAGTTTTTCCCCATGTGACAACGTTGATACCAATTTTTGCCCATCCCAGTGTCTACACTTCCTTAGTTTTTGTTTGAGTGATAGGAACCCACAGTCTTTCATTAGACTTGTTCTAATGGAAGCTTTTGGTGATAATGAACTGTCTTTGGGATTTTGCCTCTGCTGTTCATGTTTGTTGGTGGGTATGGTCTGTACCAGAGAATTACTCGGCCCATAGTGAACTTTAGAGTGACCTGGACCACAACTGAAACTCCAAGCTGAGAATTGCCTGCACTGACTTATTTGACTGGGACCAGAACACTTCAGTATTTTTTTTTCTTGATTTTTACCCAGGTTTTGCTGATTCCTCTTGTTGCTTAATCTACCTTTCAGAAGCATCATCTTAATTTTTTTGTGTTGGAGCTGGTAGGGAGTAAGCACAGAAATTAGTGGAATATTTGTTCTATTTGGAATGTGAAGAGCTTCATCTCAAACTTTGATCTAGAAGCTGTATTTGACTTATCTGTATACTTTAGTGTTAAAATTTGTTTTCTTATTTGAATAGGTTTATGATTGGTCTATTGGGATAGCTGTGCTTGTTGATTAAAAACCAAAAAAAGCAAAATAATGTATTTTCTTCTCAAAGTAATGCTTACCATTTTTAAAGTTGCATTTAAAGCTCCTAAAAGTGAAAAAAAATGGGTAGAGGTTAAATAAAGTGAACTGCTCTGCCTTAACTTCAGGGAAAATGTGCTGCAGTGAGAATGCCAGTATTCCACCTCAGGTAGGGATTTGTAGGTCCAACCCTGTTAACATTAATGGGAGCTAAGCAAGCAAATCCTCTGCTCATAGATGGGGAAAATGGAGTTATTAATTGAAATTGCTGCTCAGCAATGCAAATGGTTATTTTCAGCTTTCCTGAGCAAGCATGTGAGCACTTCTGTGTTTGGGAATATTTTTTAATGCCACTCAGCTGTGCTGGTGCTCTGTGACTCCTGTTTGGGCTGAAGAGTTAAATTGAATGCATTTGGGGTGTCCTGTGTCAGCTGGCCCTTATGAGGAGATACCACATTAATTATCCTGTGCTGCATGAAAGGAGCTGCTGACTTGTAATTGATGGGCTGACTGAAACTCCACAGTGCTGATGTGTAGGACTGCACCTCAAATAACTTTTCCTGCTGTCCTGAAGCCATCCCCCCTCAAAGTATTTAATGGTTTCTTCAAGAAGTTGTGTTGCTTGAGTAAAGACTTGAAAAGTGATGGTTCTGAAAAATGTCAAATTGTCTAGCATGGTCATTCCTTAACATATAACAGTGATTTGTCAGGGATTCTTGCTTAATTAAAGACTTAATTAACTTATATCAAGCATAACTATTATATTATTTTAAAAATTTAAGAGGATTAAGACTAGAAATACCGATGGCTCAGGTGTTCTTTGGCTGAAAAGCCAACAGCTAATGTGGTTTGTCGTTGTGAGCTGTACTTGTCTCATACAAATTATTTTTGGTCTTTCATTCTCTGCAACACTGTAGGTTTTGGCAGGATTTTGTCCTTTGAGATATTTCTGCATTAAATAATATATTCCATTAAAACTTGAATAGTTTCGTAGCTTGGTTAATGCTTCATTTGTGGATTAGGTAAATAGGTAAATACAGGAAGTATAGATGAGGCATGGTATAAATTTCAGGAAAAAGTTACTCTATTTTGAGATCTATGGTTGAAAGCTTCTGCATTAAACCTTTGTGACCCTCCCCAGTCTGAAAAAAAACATTCCATGTTTGTAGGTTTTTGTTTTTTTTTAAAAGTATCATGTAATGGTGGAGATGAAGTTTTTCTGAGTAATTCCCTTTGCTGTCTGCACTTCAGTGATAAAACCTATATTCAGTGCTAGGTTGCGAGTCCCTTGAAGTCACCAATAAATCATTTCTCTTAAATATCTGCTTTATTACTTCACAGTTGTGCTAAGACTGAATTCTGTAATCATATAAAAACATATTATGTGTTTCTGGGAAGAGCAGTGGCAATAAAATGTGCTGCTGGATCTTCTCTTCAGGGCTCAATGATGCTGTGAGGAACTGGATTCAGAGGAAGGAAAGGAAGCACAAATGAATATGGTATTTGCATCCTTAATAGTCTGCTTTTCTTTCTTATTAAACAAGAGGAGTCAAATGTTAGTTGAGGTATTATGATATTATCGTGTATTACCTACCTACTGCTGCAAATTAAAGTGATGATGTTGTTCTCTAATCTCTTGAAGAAGCTGTGTTGTTTGGAAACACAGGTCATTAAAAGCCCAGAAAGTAATCCAACAACCCAGACAAGTGTTTAGGCACACTTGAGATCCCTGGATTTTATTAGCATTAGTTGTTACCTATCGTTTCAAAACAAAATTGTTTTTATCTTGGAATTTCTGATGAAATCATGGACTAACTCGGCAGTACTTTGTTAATGGTTGGACTCAATCATCTTAAGGATATTTTGCCACAGAAAGGATTCTGTATCTGTTTCAAATGAGACCCTCTTGAAATGTCTTTCCTGTAAGATTGAAGGCAAGCAGCAGTAGGTCTGGAGAAGCATCTGGCCTGCTATCTCATGTGCTATTTTTCTGAAAAAAAGAAAAAAAAAATGGTTACATGCAACCAAAGCGTCACCATCTTGTACATTTTTGCATTTGGACACATTTATCCAGCTATGTCTGGGCAGTGAGACTTGGATGGAAAGGAGAAAAAAAAAATGTGTATCTCATCTCAGGGAAGCCTTGACATGTGAGAGAATGGAAGAGGTGTATTGGGAGAAAGAAAATGCAGTGGAAACTCATTTTGGAATTTGCATCAGTGCTATCACGCCTGAAAAATTCCTTCTTGTGCTGTGTGCTTGCTCCTCAGGCTGTACCTCTCTGAAGAGGCACCTGGCAGAGTGAGCATTGTCTGGGTGTCTGTGCAGGTCTTACTGTGCCATCAAGAGAGAGCCACTGGCATAGGACCAGTATTGAAGGCAATATGGATGGCTCAGATGGATTTCCTGCCTGGAGAAGTCTGAGAGAAGAGTGCAGCAGGTTATCTGTTTTGTCTCCAAGGCATACTTATTTCCTGTATGGAAGTGTATTTCATAATCTTCAGCTGAACCGTGAAGTAAAACTGTGCCTACAGTTGGTTCAAAATAAATGGTTATTTATTATCATCATCACTGCACTAGGGCTGAGTGGTCAACATTTCTGGGAAGTAATGTTTGGTTAAAAAAACCCCTCTCCTTGAATGTGTTGAAGATTAAGAGTCAGACTAGCAAAAGCCTTAGTGTGTCTGTACTTAATACCAAATCAAGTGGACCAAACTATTCCTTCTCTTTATCAGTGAATTTGTATCTGTGTTGCTATAAATTAAACGAGTTGTTCTTGTCTAATCGTTGGTGCACACAGGGACCAGCTGTTCTTCCTCCTCATCTTAATCACTTTACACATTTGATGGTGATTCTTTCATGCTTTCCTGGGCTTAACTTTTCCAGACTGCTTGTTTGCTTATTTGTTTTATTTAACGTGAACATTCCATTTAGCATGTTGGTGTGTTTGGACTGCCGTGTACTGTGCTTTCTGTGGTTTGACCCTGTCTGTTTAATGAGCAGTACGTGAAACTGAACACTGTGTGCCACCCAGAGTTGTCTCAGTGCTTAAGAGATGTTTTGACATGAAACATGGCTTAGGTGACTCCTATGTAGTGTTCGTGGTAGCAGCACTTTAAAAAAAATGTGTGATCCTAACCACTGCTAAGGATTTGAGCTGTAGTAGTCCAGAGGCACAATATTGCACATCCTGTAGGCAGGAGAGGGTCTCCAGAAACTTAAATCTCAGGTGGGAGGTTGGGTATGTCTTTTAAATCCAGGCCCATGCGTATTTTACACAATACAGCCTAGAAAAAGTCATCGGGCAGTTCTGCTGTTAGGTTTATAATTTCGGCTTGAGACAGAACAGAATGTTCTAAAACACATCCACCCTCTGCTTACACCAGTGCCATGAAGAAACATTTCCAAAAGGAGCATTTAAAAAAAAGGGAAGGGGAAGTCATCCCATCCTTGCAATTATTCAGTGCCTGTCTGTATCCTGTGGGGTGGCTCAGGACAACTGGCAGTGTGTTAGCAACTACACTGATCATAAACTGAAGAGAAATGGACATTCTTGAGCCAAGAGAGCAGAACTGCGAGTATGTTTATTTTTGGAGAGATGTTAATGCCAACTGGCAGAGCAAACTTGGCTAGGTGAAGGGTCTGGTGCAGCTGCAATAAAACACAAGGATACTGAATTTAGCAAAGGAGCAACAGGAATTATCACTGGTATTGTTGCTGGAGAGTACAGATGCAGTTTGGCATTTTATCAGCATAATCTTAGTTTCAACTTAATGAATAAAATTTAATATAGGGAGTTTCAAATAGCTGGTGCTGGATTTATACCCAAAGTGCAGGTACATTTAATTTCAGTAAGTACATTGTGCTCCTCCTCATTGTTTATGTAATTTGAATGTTAACTATTGTTTATCCATCAAGTTTTGATCTTTCAGAGAGTTTCTCTGGTATAAATTATATGTTACGATATTTTCTTCCTGTTTAAGACTCTCAAATAAAAGCATGGGTTAGTTTTTGTGCTCCTGGTGAAATGTCAGAATTTGTGCAGTAGCTCACTTATCAAAGGCTGGAGTCATACTTTAAATTTTTATTCTTGTGTTTTGTCAATAATTTGGACTTGACTGTGGTTAGTGCAGGTCTGCACAGTGACAAGTAAAGACTGGATGGTGCCATGCTGGCAGTGCTCTGTGCCACCCAGGTGAGCAGGCATGGCATGACCCACTGCATGTGGGGAATTTGCCATCTCTGGTGCTGGAAGGTGTTCCTGTGCAGGCTGGTTCAGGAATGTGTGTCTGGGATTGACTGGAAGGCAGCTCCAGTCGTGACACACATGCCACAAGCTGAAAACTTGGCTCTGAGCTGCTGCTTAAATCTGTTTCCAAATTCACAGTGGTTCTGCAAAGCTCGAAATCTCACCGATTTCCCTGGGCACGTTCTTCTGCAAAATTTTGGGTGAGCTTGCTCCCCGAGTCAGTGGAGCTGAGCAGATTGTTGCATGAGGATGAGACACCTGGCTGGATCTCCTCCAGAGCAAGTGGGCTGAATCCTGGCAAAGTTTCCCATGTCTTCACTGGGGAAGAGTGTGGGATGCTTGGGGAGTTTGCTGCAGTTCTGACCCATCCTTAAAAACTGCACTGTCCTAAAGAAAGGAGAATTGGAGGCCCTGAAGTGGTGATCTTCAGGAAGGACAACCAGCTTTTGTGTTAGCCATCATCAGCCCAGAAGGGAACAGTTTTTGCAGTTCATCTCCACTTCAGCCACTAGCTATCAATGTATGGGTTTAATTGTAGTTCAGTTGATGAGAACATTAGCTAACTGAGGAGCCTGTAGGTACAGCTCACACATTTCAGGTTGAAAGAGCACGTTTTGTAAAATTCCCACCTAGCTGTTTCTACCTGGCAAGTTCTATAAAAATATTTTTAGACTCTTAAAGACTTCACAGTCCTCATCATATGTGAAAAAATTCCTTTAAGCAGACCATTTTCCGAGTGATGGCTACTCTATGGCACTCTCCTTTCAGTTCCAAAATGCACACAGCTCAAAAAATGCATTTTAACTGTATTTCATATGTTTTAAATTGATTATTGGTACCTTTGAGCATTCTGGAAAAAGACTTTCTCGATAGTGCAGATGGGGAAGAGAAATAAAATACCTAATAATGAAGCATTCCTGTGAACCCAGTGACAGTACAGTGGTGTCTGGTTTTGACCTCTTCTGACCCACATCCCTGTGCTTTTATCTTTTAGATTCTCCTATTTTCTTCAGTAAAGCTCATCACAGGAAGAGATTTGGAGGAAATCTCTTTTGTAATGCAGATCTTTGAAGGTAGGGCTGGGAGGGAAGTGGTATGGGTTATGTGCCATAGTGGAAGATCAGCACTGGGTTTATACCAAGCTTGCAGTCCTTTTTAACCCTGTGAGTTACTGGCTTTCAGCACTTAGTGCGTGTGGATGTCATCCTTGTATTTAATGTCTCAGCCTGTGAGAGGTTGGAAATTATGTATAATTGTTGATTATACTTGTTTATGATGGTCTGGTGGAGCACTTTTCCCAGTGCAGTTACTGCTCCTTCTGTCATACTGGCATCTGTGACGAAGGTTTTTGTTTCCTTGTGCCAGTTCTTGTCCTGGTGCACACTGAGAGATGCTCGCTCCCCTTACAGTGTCTGTGGGAGAATTTGTGGAGGAGAGGCCTTGCCCAAAGCTGGTATTTGGCAAAGCCAGACCCCTTCCATTAGGGAATTCGCTTGTGCTGGTAACTGTGGGAACACAGAAAAACATCATGGCCAGAGAGCAAAGCCCCTTTACTGAGAGAGTCCCTGATTTCCCGTGGGATGTGTTGGATGCACAGCTGTCCTTCAGCCTGACAGCTCCACTGGCAGTGTACTTTGTTGTCAGCTTGGAGGTGCAACTGCTGCATGTCCCAGTCACTGCTCAGGGATCAGCCCCAGGGAGGGAAGGAGGGAGATCTGGTGCAGATGTAGGTCCCTGTGTAGATCCCAGCCCGAGGGGATCCCTCCTGCACCTGTGTTCCACCAGGGTCTTTTTGTTAGTGCTGCACTTTCATTCCCTGCCTTTTGGCATGCTTAAATCAAATTAAAGGCAAGAGCAGAGTTCCAGCAGACTTCTGGTTTAGGTCTGGTCCTTCATCATTTACAGTCTAAAATGCCCCGTAGGAAACTAATGCTTTATGTAGACCAACTGCAGTCCCATTTGCTACACAGATAATAATAAACCCTGAGATTAGTGAAGGTTCTTTTCTGAATTAAAATATCACTTTGGGGAAAAGCTGTCTTCACTTGCTATTGTGCACAGTCAGTGTCTTTTCCAGCTTGGATTGCTGCCAGAGCTCTGGCTTAGGGCCTTCTCCTGACCCTTTACAGATTCTTATTAGTGTTTCTTGGATTGTGCATGAGGAAACTGCAGAGTGCTGTTTGAGGGGGGTGGGATTAATAAACTGTAGTAAGAAAATGTCCAGCAAACGATTGGTTTAATGGCACAGTATTGAGAAATGGAATAATTCTTGCATTGTGCATTACTTTCTTTTAAATGTGGCTGTGGAAACTTGTTATGCTAAGAATTCCTTCCTCCCCCTCCTTTTTTGTTTAACATATTATAGGTACTAAGCACAGTTTTCAAACCTAGACCCAGTTCAGTGTAACAATTCCTTAGACAGCTATCTGGCCTCTAAAAAAAATAAAACCTTAAACCCCTCTTGTGCTGTTTGACTTGTAAACTGGCCTCAGCCTTCAGCTGCTTCCCTGGATCTTTACCCTGGGGCAATGCTGCAGTTTTGAAGCTAAGAGAACATTGAATGTTTTTTTCCTTTCTAGAAGAGGTGTACCCATCCCTGACTGCACAGCCCCTGAATAATGCATGAAAATTTATTTGCTTGTGTATGGCAGAGATCTTCTCTTCCTATTTAACATTGGTCTTATCCTTCCTCTTGTATGTATTTTCCTCTCCTCTGTATTTTTTGTGCACCTGAGCAGGACATGCATTCACTTGTTTTGGCAGCTGGGGACTTTCCAAGCTCAGTGTGAGTTTGGCTTGCTGCACATTTTTTTCATCTTAACCTGTTGTTGAGGGCACTTAACTGCTGTGGTGGTGTGGAGCAGCACAAGGGGGGCAGATATTCCCCTGCAGGGGGAAGGGGCTGATTGAAGAGCATCTAACCAGGCAAAGTGGGAAAGGGCTGTGGCTGCAGGCACAGCCTCCACCAGAGATCTGTTACTTTCCTTTTGGCCTCGAGACTGATGCACTTTGCAGGCACTGGTGCACTCCTGAACATCAGATTGATTGACTTCTTGGAGATCCACCTGCATTCCAGCATATGGAATCAGCACCTTTTCATTTAGGTGGCAGTCTTAGCTTCAGTGTGGATGAGGGGAGGCTGTGACTTGAGCCAAATGAGTTGGAGAAGCTCATCTTAGTATCTGCAGAATTAGTTTGATTGATCCTATTTGACACCAGTCAGGAAAGAGAGAGGTATTCAGGCTGAGAGAGCAAGAACACATTCCAAGTTGGTTTTCT
The DNA here is from genome assembly GCF_052056855.1 of Sturnus vulgaris. Taxonomy (NCBI): domain Eukaryota; kingdom Metazoa; phylum Chordata; class Aves; order Passeriformes; family Sturnidae; genus Sturnus; species Sturnus vulgaris. The sequence continues at coordinate 5,096,050 of NC_142257.1, read as the reverse complement.
CTTCTGTATTCTCTGAATGTGATGAATATTTTTTCCCCTCAGCTGTCATAGTCTTCTAATAAATGCTTTCTCTCCATTAAATTTTTAAAAATGAGATTCTCTCTGTAACAAAATCCACAGTTTAAAAATAACTTCTGTGATGTACTTTTATGGTGGCAATTTCAAAGCCTGTGGAGATGCTGCTGGAAGATGCTTCTAATCTAATAATGAAATGTGTATAGTGCACATGGAGAAGAGTAGCTGGAATCAGCTTATTTTTCTTTTCTTGTTTTCTTGCTTTTTCAGCTATTTCTGGTATCTTACCCTTTTAATTGCAGGATAGAGCTGAGGAATGTAGAATTGTAGCTGTCAGAAAAACCAGAAGAAAAGGTCTGTTTCCATAATCTTGCGGCTTCTTCTCTTTCAGAAGCCTGCTGGAATCCCTGCATCCTCGTTTTAGAAAAGAACAGCATAGTCTGCTTCATCTCTAACTGCTGTCAACTGTTTAAGCTTTCCTTTCCACAGCCCTCACTCAGAACATGTTTCCAGCTCAGCTAGGGATGTTATAACTAACTGATGAACAAACCTGAATACTGAACGTGGCGGACGATTGACATTTTTTAAGTTAATCATAGAAACTCTTCATCGAGCAGCTGCTGAGGCTGCTCTGGATGCTGATTCCCCATCTGATGCCAGCAGTGAAGAGCCTGTACAGTGTCAGCTCGAGACGAGTGGCTATGAAATGGCAAGAAAGAAGTTTGATTTTCACGACATTGTCATCGTTTGTGTCGAGTAGACTTTCTACTAACAGAAGACACATTCCTGCTAATACCTGCACATTCAAGTGCTGTAGTTTGAACAACTCTTGCACAAAGCTTAAAATACCACATTAGTAAGAAACTGTCCAACTAATTGAACAAATTGCATCAGCTATGTTGTTTCCTTTCTTATTTTCCCATTTTCATGTATTTCTTTGTTTCTGGACAAAGAAACATGACAGATAACTGCTTCAGCACAGAGGGTGGGGGTTTGGAGGGCAACTTGTAATGTTTGGGATGAGCAAAAAAGCCGTTGCTGCATTTAGAAAGGCAATTCATTTAAGGGGAATTAATCTCCTAACCCCATTTGTTTCTCTGGGAACACACTTCTATTTCTGAAGCCTTGCTCGATGCCTACAGTGCAGGCTCTGCTGTGGCTGTCATCATTCTGTGCTCTGCTGACCACAGCACTGACATCTGGCCTTTGGTCCTGTTTTCTTGACCCAAATCTAGCACTTCACTTTTTGAATAATTCAATGTATCTACTAGATATAGATGTTGAATTTTCTCAAGCTCTGATCTGCAGGAATGGCAGAATCGAGTGTAGGAGTCCAGGCTCCTTTCACTCATCCTCGCTGTTTGTGGTGGGACAGCTCAGTCCTATGAAGTAGCAAATGAGATTTTTCTCTTCTTGAAAGCAGAATTTATGTTGGTTTTGTTGCTGTGGCTTGGTATGATTTCCTTTAGCTGGATTGCTATTACTTTGCAGGCTGCCCCAATTTTCCTCTCGTTTCTTTGGACTTTAAACTTCTCTTTTGCTAAGATCTTCCCTCAAATGCAGGATGTTTTCTGCTGGGTGAGAGCCCTGTCTGCTCTCACTGTGCTGGGAGCAGGTGCTACCTTAGGGGCTCTGGGTTTTAGTGTTGTTTACAACACACTCACATCTACTGACCCTGCAGCTCACAAGTGTGAAGAGGAATTGAAAGGGTTACACTTGGGCTTGACAGTGTGGGTTTTTAGTGTGCACCAAAATAGCTGCTTCTCTGAGAACAGGTGGTGTTGGGACACAGACTCTCAGAAATCTCAAAACTTTCTAGGGTGGCTGTTTCCTCCTTAATTGTCATTTTGATGAAAACTGCCTTGTTTTGGGAAACAACTTTATTGGCGACCCTCTTCCCAGTATTGTGTAATCCCTTCATCTGTATTAACATTTTGCTGTGGTGACTGGAGTGGTGGTAAGACAGGAGGCTTTTAGGTGAAGTTCCAAGTGGTTTTTGACCTTTCACAGAACCTTGCTGGATATGAGGGCTAAGGGTCTTCAAGGAAGCAAATGCATTTTCAACTGCCCCATTTTTACTTTAAAAGTGTTTATCTCAATAAAGCAGTGGGCTGTACATCTATTAATAACATCTTTACATGGAAACAAGTGCTCAGTTACACCTCAGAGAGGACAGATCAGCTTTTTTGAGATTTGCCTCCTCCTGTGAGCTCTTGACAGAATCTGATTTAATTTGTAACAGCAAAGACATTCAGTGGTTAATTACATCAACTCTAGGGACCAGCAACTTTGAGGTTGTTAATATATTCAGTAGTATTTATGAGCTTAAATATCCAGAAGGAGCTCAAGTACAAATCCCATGACCCCCCCAATGGAAAAAAAACAATATCAAAACCATAAAGCCTTGTCTTTGCTTCTAGAAAATATTCCTTTTGCTGTACTTCTACAAACGTCCTAAACTATTTTTTTTATTTAGAATTGATCACTTTAGTGTAAAGTCCCCATGTGGAAAAAAACCCCACAAACCAAAACAAAAACCAAAGACTTGATCCTGGACATCACTGTAACAAATCTGAAGGATTAATACATATTTCTGAATTTCAAGCTTTATAATGCAACATTTGTGGATTATTTTATACTTCTTTTCTTGGCCAGACTGAGCATCTTTATTCAACAACTGCTGTCAGAATAGGATTTGCTGAGCACTTTCAATAATAGTTGACACTATTTTATTTCTGCCCTGGTGTTCTGGGACCACATCTTGGTGTTCAAGGCCACATCTTCCAGGAATTTTATACAAGAAGCAACAGAAAAGAACACTTATCTGACAGAGCCACAACTTTACTGTCAACTATAAAAGAAGAGCCAACAGATTCCAACTTAGATTAAAAGTCAGCTGCGAATAGAGGCAAATATTCCCGTAGGCACAGGACATCTCTCTGAAGAGAAATTGTTGAAAATGCAAATGGCTGAAAGAGAATTCAGTGTGATTGCTTTGTGTTTCATGGGCACTGTGGTTTCCTATGCCCCAGGTCAGCTCTCAGGAGATTAACAGCCAAGAATTCTGATTTCTGCAAGACCTACAGCAGCTTTTCATGTGTCATCCTCAAACTGCTCCCGTTTGCTTTGCAGGCAGTCACGCTTGTGAAGGATTCCTTCAGGGGCCTGGGTAACAGATGTGAGCATGGCCCCCTTGTGCAGCCTGACAGCACAGGGCAAATACTAGAGAAGAAGAAAAGCAACTTTTTTTTTTTTTTTTTTTTTTTTTTTTTTTTTTTTTTTTTTTTTTTTTTTATTATTATTATTTTTTTGTCCCAGCTGAGAGCTGGGAGAAAATTAGTTCACATTAGTTCTTCCAGTTGTGAAGACACCCTTGACAGGACATCACATCTTAATAATGCCAAACATCATCTTCACCATAGCTCTTACAGGTAGGCAGGGGCTCATAATCTGTTCAGACTCCATTGGGAGGCCATCAGCTGGATGAGGAACAATTGACCTTTCAGGAAGAGCTGTACAATTAGAGGTAAGCTAGATAAAAGTACAGACAAGATAGAATGAAATTGGAAAGCAGCATATTTGCATCAGATAAGAACAAGAGGATGCTGGGACATAGGTTCTCTCCATCTTCAGGCAGAGAAAATGCATCTGAAATCTACTTTTCAGGAGGTGGGTTCACCACAACTGTATGCCCGAAGAGTGTGATAAAATTAATGATTGTCCTTCTTCAGTTTGATGATAAATCCATGTGCTAGTGGAGAAACCAGTCACACACACACACCACCATTAAACTCCCTGTTCTTACTGGCTTAACTTGACAAAACAGTTTCCTATGCCCCTGCTTCACATCCAAGGCAATCTAAAAGTTCACAGAAGTTTGCTGAAAATTGTTCAATTTCGTCCCTCCAATTTGCCTCATTTGTTGCTCGGGGCACAGCAAACAGATTTAAGGATAGATTTAAGGAGGGTGACCATAAGGAGATCAGAGGGAAAGCATGGGAAACTGAAAGTTGGAGTCTCCAGTTGAGAGACTCTGAGCTTTGGCACAATGTAAAGGCCAAAATGCTCTGACCTGAGCAGGGACCATTGATTTCTTTCAGAGGTTGTTGTAGTCCTGGGCTGGAAAGAGGAAAGGCAGGAGAAGCCAAGAGGCAGCAGAGTCATCCTGATAGGCAAGAGTGATTCCACCAGCAGTACTTAATGAGCAGAAAAATCATTGATTAGCTTAGTAGTGGGCAGACTAGAGAAGAAAAGCTCTTGAAATAAGACTTAGAGGAAACTGTTTGCAAGACACCATTAAAGTCTGTCTGGTCTTTGATCCTAAACTTGAAGAAAGAAAAGGAAAGGGATAGTTTGAAGCAGTGGTCTGATGCCTTGAAAGATTTCAAGTCGAAGTGGAGGGGCGGAGGGGCAAAGATGGAGAGAGGTACACAAATGCTGTTCATGACATTTCGTCTCAAAATGTCAAGTGCTAAAGCTCTGGAAATATGCTTACATGTTAGATGCAGCACTGCATAATTGAAGCCCCATGAGAGTTAAGGAAATCTGTACTTTCTGGCCTTTATTTGTTTAAAAATAAAAGCTTTGTCAACACTGTATGTAGTGCTGAGTACATATGGCACTAAATCTTAGTGCAAAGTGCTGAGGTTTCAGGGATTGAGCAGAGATGTTCCCTATGGCACCTTTCCCTTTGATCTCAGAGATTAACCTTTGGCAGCCTTTGCCCTTGCTTTACATCTGTCCTGTCCTTTCCTGAATTCCTGGGTACAAGCACTGATGCCATTTTGCTCTGAAACCAGGGAATGTGTGTGTTTAGTTGGTATATATAAAAAATGGTGAAAATGCTTGTCTTTATTTTTATCACTGAGGAAGTGTGCATCACTGAGTGTTGAAGTGTTAAACAAAGTATTCTGGAAGGATCCTTGCTCAGCAATCCTGGAGACAAATGAGTCTCTTGCTTCCTTAGCTCTTTAGTATCCCACAAAAACATGTCCACGTTTCTACAGGAGTGCCCTTGAGAGAGTCTGGCCTGGAAACTGGTTCTGGATGCTGCCCACCCCCTCATGTTTTCCCAAGGTTTCACTGCCCCCTGCACCACTCTTGGCCAGAAATTCCTTTCCAGAAATGTCGCTGGAATCCTGTGCAAAAGAAACAAACGTGTGGGATACGCTTCCCTGGTATTGGAGGAAAGGCTGTTTGTGTTAGCTGCACCAGAAAGATTGTTCCAGAACAGTTCATCCATGTGTAAAGTTGTCCCTATAATTCTGCCAAGGCTGAGGAGCTCAGGGAGATCTGCTGGCCACAGCTCCAGCAGCTCTTTCATCCACCCAGTTTTTCCGAGGTGCTGGAGGTCAGAGAGGAGCAGATAATGTAATTTGCTTGTCTGAACCAGTTCTGCTGCCTTGTTTAGTGTAGCTGGAGAGTTTTCATTCTGGGACTTCCAGGGACAAAATACTGATACTGCAGAATGTAAATGGGAGAACACATGTCCCCACCCTGCAATTTGCCTTAGGTAAAGATGGGGAGAGCACTTGCTGCAGGCTCTCCCCGTTGGAAACTCAGCATTGTGAATCACAGGTACACTTTGCAATGGGCCTTCCTGGTTGTTTACCTTTAGATAATTACACACCATGGGCTATTTTTTCCCTCTCATTTGAGAAAAATACTGTGGGAGTTACTTTGATTTCTTTGAATTCAACCTTTGTCAGCTTTGGAGAAAAAAAATTATATTTTCTCTTAGTCAAAGTAAATTAGGTGTATTCATTATACTAACTCAGAGGATTAAGTACTATTACTGTTTTTTTTTTTTCCTCAAGGTAATGATTTAATTGCTTTGATTTTGTTTTGTTCATATCCTGAGGAAAAAACTGTGATGATAATAGAAGCAAATGCCTTTAACTATTCTTTTCCATACAGTGTATGCTTCTGTATACCTGGCAGAACTTGCCTTATGCTGACCTTGTCCTTTAGTGCTCTCCTTAGAATTTCACTTCCTAAAATTTTCAGGCTTTGTTTGTGTTTGTAGGTGTAGGTGTTTGTGTATATATATGCCAACACACAAAAATAAAATATGTTACACAAACATATGTAAATATATGTTTACATAAAACTGTTTTTATGTACGTATGTGTGTGTGTGTCTATATATGTAGACACAGATATAAAAATAAAATAAATGCTGGCTTTCCCTTTAACTTTGGAAGTGTTTTGTTTTCTTTCATGCCCAGCAAACTGGATTGAATTACAGCTGAATTGAATGCACTTCTATAGTACCTTCCCTCGGGGATCTAAACCAATTTTCTCACCATTGCTAAATGCTGAACTTCCCCTGTACCCTTGCAGAGTAAGTAGGATGCTGCTATCTGTGCTCTAGGGTAGGAAAATTAGGAAGAGAGTTGAATGCAACATACAGGAAGAGAGAGTGCTAAGGTATTTAGCTCTTGGTTTTGAATATTGTCATGTGTTCACAAAGTCATATTTTTGGGGGGGAGTGAAGCCTCACACCATGTAACCTTGATATGGGAAAAAGAAGGGCAATGTTCACCCCTGCAGCAGTGTAACTGTGTGCTTGGGCAGTGCTGGGCACAGCTTTGGGATGGAGTAGGAACAAATAGGTAAAATCAGAAAGGAACAGTAGTAAAAGGTATTTTTGAGAAATATGGGGGGTGTTTCTGGCTTGACCCCTGATCTGTTTTAGCTTGACCAGTCACACTGTGAGCTTCAGCTTCTGAAAAAAGGCATTTAGAAGTCAATTCAGAGAGGGAGAGAACTCTGCTTGTACATCACATCTGATGCAAAGGGCTCAATATATGGTGACAGGGACAGAAGATTTGCCTCCCAGAGTTGTTTTTTTTTTTTTGTTCAACGTCTTGCACGACCATTCTGCGTGATTAGTGAACAAAGGGAGAGTGTGAAGTGTGATGGTATCCACCATCCTTTGGCTATTCCACAGTGATTGTGTTCCTAATAAACTGTAAAAAGAAAGCTGACTGCAGGAAGGTTGGTGGCTAGGTTAATATACACTGTAGTGGAGTCATTTAAAATAATCCAAGCAAAGAAAGGAGATTTATATAAAAGTACATTTCCATTACTTGTGCCTCTGGCACAGTAATGTCTCATCTAGCATAGCAAAAAGCTAACAACATTATTCTTGTTTCTCTTTGTAACTTCCATAGCCTTTAGTAGTACTGCTTTCCTTTGTTAATTTTTGGAAGAGTAGTTGTTAATTAAGAGACATATTTGACTCAAAGGCAAGTCTAGACTGAAAAGAGCTCAGAGAACATGGCAGGAGTCTTGTGTTTTGGGGTTTTAAAATTATTTTTAAAACAGCATCTAATTTTGAGCATGTCAAAGTTAAAATTTTGATGAGTGGGATTGCAAGCTCCCATAGATGTCTTCATGACAATGGCATTTGATATCTTTTTCTTAGCTGGAGCAGTGGAACAGTAGGGCAGGTCTAATTTTTTGATGGATGAAAGAAGTCTACTTTGAAGCAAGGAAAGCAGACTACAAGTACAGTTAGGTTTCTGTTTCCTTCCTCCCCTTTTTCCCCACAAGCCATAAGATCAGTCATAGAACAACACAGGTATGGCAACACATTTAAACCCACTTTCTTTTACGTTTTTTGTAAGGACTTAGCACCTCGTGAGCATGGAAGTAGAGTTAATGCTTAGCAGAGTCTGACTGCTTGCTTTGGTACTGAAGTAGCAGCTTGCTTCTAGAAATCCATCCCAAAGGGCCAAGACTAAAGTGTTTTGTATTCCCATTACTTTGAATGGAAATTTTTCCTTACTAAGGAGTTTGGCATTGGGATTACTTAGAGAGCCAGACACTTCTTTTATGTAGGTCCATTAATTTCGATTCTGCTAAATGTGTATTCCTAATTGCAATAAGTCAATGTACCTAAAGAGATCAGAGGAAGGAACTGATCCAGAAGGGGGAAAACTTGTTACTGTGTGCTTTGAAGCCGTGGGATTGAGTGACCACATCATCTTGGCTGTGACTTTCAGATTGGTGAAGTGAATTTATGGCTTTTAAGAGATACATGGTATAATTAATGATTAATCAGAGCCCTTCATTTCACATAACTTTCAATTCAGCAGTCAAGGCTTGTGTGTATAATGAATGGTTTTTATTTTCTTTCTTCTGCAACTTATCTTTGCTGACTGCACCTCTTTGCTCCCTGATGTCTGTAAGCTCTAATAAATGGAGGAGTTTAGGCAGACAGTTCCTTAGGCAAGAGCTCTCCCTTGGCTGGTGATGCTGGTGAGACCTGCCTAGACTATAAAAGGCTCAGAAAAGGGGACAAGCTCTTGGCTGGAAGGCATAGGGGAAGTGTAACAACTTTTATGTCCCTCCTTCATCTCTTTTCTTGGATATTTAATTGGCATTAGGAAACAGAGCAGGTCATTGGATTAATAAACAAGAAAAAGTACTGTTTGAGTCAGAGATACCCTTAGGAAGTCTCCTGTTGGTAGTGCTTCTACTGGTGTAATGAGTTCCAAGATATTTAATGTTTTTTAGAAATCCTCAGCTGTCAGAGTGGTGTGATATAGCAAAAATGTGAGTTGTTATCCTAGAAAAGATGCTTGCCCACGTATTTGGGGAGAACAGCCTGAAGATGTGAAGCTTTGGATTTGAGCACACAAAGCTCACCAAACCAATACAAAGACCCCCACAGCTTTCATTCCTGTGATGTTACTAAATGATACTATATAAATATCCAGAAAGTACTGGCTTACAATTTTATGTTTATTAAGAAAATATCTCTTTCACCAGCTCCTGCTTCCTTGCTCTCAAAAGCCTGCTTGACTCATACTTAATTCCATCGTATTACAGGTCAAGCAAGAGATCCTATATAACACAGTCCATTCTAATTTCCCAGGCAGTATCTGCATCAAGCCAACAGCTTTCAGTTGACTGGAAAATTGGCTTTTTTTCATGTGTTTACCTAGAGACTTGTTCCTTGAAAACACAGTCAACAGCTGCTTCTCTCTTTTGTTTATTGTTTACTCCCCTTCCCATTTTTTAATGTTGTCTAGTGGCAGGCCTGTGACTTGAAAGGGAAGGGGTCAGAGAGATGAGAGTTGCTGGACTCAATATCCTCACAGCATTACCAGCTCTGTGGTCATGGGAGGAAGAGTCCTGATTCTCCCTTCATCTTTACAGTGAGGAGAGGATCCACATAGAGCCAGAAAATGGTTTGGGCTGAAAGGGATCCTAAAGCTCATCCTATTCCAACTCCCCTGCCATGCCCAGGGACACGTCACCCTATCCCAGGTTGCTCCAAGCCCTGTCCCACCTGGCCTTGGACACTTCCAGGGATGGGGCAGCCACAGCTTCTCTGGGGAACTGGTGGCAGGGCCTCTTTCAATTGAAAGCCATTGCACCTTGACCCATCACTATTTGTCTTTTTCTAAAGTCCCTCTTCTGAGTCCCTTTAGGCACTGGAAGGGGCTTGAAGGTCCCCCCAGAGCCTTCTCTTCTCCAGGCTGAGCAAGCTCAGCTCTTGTCAGCCTGTTTTCACAGCAGAGATTTTCCTGCCCTGTGATCATCTTCATGGTCTCCTCTGGACTGACTGCAGCTGGTCCATGTTCTCCTGTGTTCAAGGGTAACCATGTGCAGACAGGACAGATCAGTTCAAGTTTCTGTCCTGTTACCACACGTTACTTTCAGTATACCATCCAAAAAATGAGGATTACAAACCAAATAGAGTAGAGGGAGTGGGAGTGGCAAAAGTTAGAACCCAGTGATTGTGTCTGTCACGACATTCCTGCCTTTTTCTCCTGCTGCACAGGCAAGGGAAAGCATTCCTTGTCCATGGGGCATGAGGTGAGGAAGGATGGGCTTCAATTGCAGCAAGTGAGAATTACTTTTGAGACAAAAACTTCCCAGGATGAAATATACCATTAGATTGCTTATGGGGGCTGTGGCTACTCCATCATTGCAGGTCTTTAAGAATATGTTAGAAAAACATCTGTCAGGAATGATATCTGTGGAGCTGCTCCTGCCGTGGGCTATGGAGATGGACTGGATAACCTCTGGAGGTCCTTTCAGCCCTATTTTCTATGAGCTCTAATGCAGGACTTTTCATTACTCATCCCTTGAAGCCCCAAAGGTGACAGGACTATCACACTTCATTTTACCCTAACACAATCTTTTTTGCTGGATGGTTTTTACTCATTCAGTGGTGCTGGCTTCAGTTACATTTGTCATATGATTCTCTTACAGCCTCTATGTATTATTTTTTTTTTTCAGTCCATGCCCTTTAGGCCTTTTGTCTCTGTTTTTTAAATGGATCTCACTCACTTTGAAACTTTCTGAAAGCAAAAGCTGCTGAAAACTTAGATTCTTCTTTTTTTTTTTTTTTTTTTTTTTTTTTTTTTTTTTTAAATCTGAGATTTCAAATTAGACAGAATGAGTTAAAGCTGCTGTTAAGTACTAATGTTCAGTGCTGAAGCGGACACGGGAATAGGAGCTGGTTTTGCCTTGTTAAATTGAGATAAATGTGAACAGGAGCAGATGAATGAGGTGGGATCTGCCCAGGACAGAGGCTATTCTGCTTGTTTGTCCAGGGCTTGGTACAGTGTGGCCCTGAGCTGTGAGTGAAGAGCTGCTCTAATAACCTTATTTATGATGGGAAGCACACGAGGGACCAGGTACATGTATGCACGTGGTGCTGCTGTAAGATATAAAAGAACCAAGGTTTGTGGTGATGTAGGGGCGATTTTAAAACACAGTAATTTAAAGATAACCAAACCAGTGTGATCCTACAAGTGATGGGTTTTTATTCAGGTGTCATAGTGGCAGTAAATACCCCACACAGCTGCACAGTCCTCTCTCTCTCTCGAGGCATTTCACAAGCTGGTGGGAAACAGTAGGTTCTCGTTATATTTGCCCTTTTCCATCTCTTCCTGACATGGAATTAAATTAATTCTGTTACTGGCGTGTGATGCTTTTTAAGTAGTTTCCTTGCAGGTTTGTTTTAGAGCTTCCCCGACTCTCAGTTTGGGTTGGTAAAGTGGAAGATTGCACAGTAAAAACGCAGGTGTCAGGCTCAAGGTAAACAAACGTCCTGTTTTATTTCATTGTCGTTTTCCAGTTCAGCTCCGTGATGCCTTGATCTGTGAACCAGCCCTGCTAATTGTGCCTGTGTCTGGGTACAATTGCTCCAGCCAGAGCTGGGCAGAGGGAGCAGTCCCTGCTGTGGTGACTGCCCCACTCCCTGTGCTGTGTTTGGAGTGAAGCCCCGTGCTCAGGACATCCTGCTCTTTTCCACAGCTGCCCACGCCTTCCTTGGTCCTTTTGTTGGCCTTCTTCATCTTCCTCCCTGGCTTAAACGGGCAGTCAGAAGATGAGACATCCCTGGGGGCGTTCTGCATAGGGTGGTGATTCACTTGGATGTTTTACATTCCCCTGAGTATTTAATGTCCTCAGATGACTGACATTGCAGCAGTGGGCAGTGATGGGGCAGAGGTGCAGTGCCACGCGGGGTCTGACAGGCACAGAACTGCCTTGTGACACCTGTGCTGGTCTCTGCCCATCTCTGCTACATTCTGCAGGGTTTTCAAGTTTAACTTGGGCAATAATATTTAAATCATCTTTTCAACCCTCCCTCCTCTGGACTTTTAATAAAGTTGCCTAATCAAGTTATATTATTTTTCTGAGGAGCTGACTTTTCTATCACTAATTATTTTGTGCTTAGCTACATATTCTGAGTTCTATTTGCTTCGTGGCTGGATTTGATGCATTCTATTTAATTATGCACTTTAGACATCTAAAAAAGGAGGAGAAAGTCACTTTGGTAGCTCTGGGCTGCAGAGTTCACGTATTTGCATCAATCTGCCTCCTCCCTCTAAAAGCTTTGGAACCCATGGGCCCCTTCAGCAGAGTTATGAAGGCAGAATTGGAAAAGCTTGTCTTTATGGAAACTTTGATTAATTTTTTCAAGGGATGACCAGAGCTGCTGTGTTACAGAACTGTCACATACCCTATATACAGAAGCCCTGTCATCTGAATTTCAAAGTCAGAGCCATATTTTGGGACACTTGCCCTTTTCATTTTATCTGGTCTGTGGGGGTGTCGCTGTGACTGAGCCCTGTTTGGCCACGTCAAAGCAGCCTGCCAGGCTTCCTTTGCCAGGGACTTTGAGTTTAAATCTATTTCAGGCCTTTAAAAAGGTCACTCAAGGCTGCCAGCCAGAGCCTGTGTCTTAATTCGGTGCTATTAGAATCAGAGTAAAATAAAATCCTCAATCTCAGGCTGGAGGGCAGGGAGCGGTGGAATTATCAGACGCTCTATAAACTGCAGAATATGCTCTCATTGCAAATTTCTGCTGTGGTCTGAGGTGAGCAGGAGGATCCCTGGGCAGCAGGGAGGCTGCTAAAGCACGGCTCTAAGCTTTGGGCTCAACCATTGGGGGTCTGATTGCTGCTCTGGGGCCTGAAGCAGCTGCTCTCCTTTGCTTGCTGGGAAGTCAGGATCATGTTTTTGCCCTAGCTGTATCTTTCCAGGTGATTTGTACCTGGCTGTTTAGGCTCCCCACTGCTGTACATTTGGGATTTTGCTCTGCAGCAAGGCAAAGGGGAGGCAGGAATTGTGGGGGATTTGGGGTTTGGATTAGAGATTATTGCACTGCTGGCTATGCCTGGTGGGCAGGGGGAGAAGCTGAATTTGAGGCCTCAGTGGCTCATTCCCACCAAAGGAAGATCCCCATCTCCTCTTGCTCTGTATCATCTGAAACACTTCACTGCCTCTGGTTTGTTTCTCCTTAATTCCTACTTGTAATCCTTCTGTTTGTTCCCTTATGTGTAGTCTAATATGGGTTCTTTAAAGAGTGGAAGGAGCTGACATCAGCGGTTTGAAGAGCCAAATAAAAGATTTCTTCTAACAGTAATCAGCCTGGCTGATTTCCCAGCAGCATCCCAGCCTGCCAGGGTATGGAACAGCCAGCACTAGGGACAGAGTCTCTTGTTCCACAGTTGGGCCTAATTTAATAATACTTTGTTGAATTGCATTACAAGTTTGATACTGGGTTTTGACTGGTGTCTTGGAATGTGGTTTTTTGTGATCTGGATAATTCTCTATTTGTTTTGTATTATCGTACCAGGAGGGACTTAATTTTGTTAGCATCTTTACCAAATAATCTGATGAATGTGATAAGCAGCTTTAATATGATTTCTCATTGATTATTTTCACATAAAAGTTCTGTGATTTGAAGAGTAATAACTTTGTGCTCACTTGCCATCTTCTAAGTAGGCCTTAGTTTTAATCTTGTAGGTTTTCAAAATTGAATCAGCAGAAATTGCAGAAAGTATGTTTATATTCACTTGCTATCTTACTAATGGATCTCAGCTTTAATCTCTGATTTTCCAAATTGTTTCAGCAAAAATGATGTCACCAGGATTTGATTAAAGTATTCAGTTTCAGCTTAGTTCTTTTCTAATGTGTTAAATTTTCATATGCCAATGCAAAAAATTTTGACAATATTAACCTTTTCCTAGATCCTTTTTTCCCAAAGTGCTTTGAGAGCTTTGTGTTAAGTTTACTTTTTTCTTTTAAATTAAAATCTTGGCTGCTAGTAAAACATACTTGTCAATTTGTAGTTAATTGCTGCATTAGTTCTGGAGTTATACATCAAATTGGAAAGTAAATTTGGTATCTTGTATTACACAGCAAAAAATAGTTGTTGCAGTAGGAATCCTGTCTGCTAATTCATTTGTCTCCTTTTAGCTAATCATTGCATTTATTCATGTCATGCATTTTGGCTGGGTGATCTCCATCTTGATACAATAATGACTGGAATGCCTTTGCCCCCTGCTGAAGGTGGTTTCTGTGGAACAGATATTTGTCCCAAACAAGAGGCAGATGAGTAAATAAGCCTTTAGGGCAAGCAGATAGGACTATGAATTTCTTTCTATTATTATTTCTTTAATTTCTTTTTTTCGTCTTGTTTGATTTTTTCTTTCTTCTTGAATAATGCACGGAGCATTAGTAAGAAAAACGTTGACTGGAATGTGATGTTTTTTCAATAAAGTTAAATACAGCCCTAAAATTATAATCTCAGGTGAGGCAGTGGGTCTACATCAGTATTATTTGACCAAACAAAAAGGAAAAAACCCATATTTGCATCTGAATTTAGAGTGGACCACCACAAGTCCCCTCTCCTGCTGTACATGTACAGGGCTCCCCAAACCACCTCCTTAAATCCTTCCTCCTGAAATTGCAGCTCTGTGGGTGGCTCCTGTGCTGTCAGTGGGCTGTGAGCGCTGGTGCCAGGGTCCCCTCTCTTGGAGGGGATTATAGGATCAAAGTTGGATAACACTGCAGTGTAACATGGTAGTATTTTAGGAACAGCTCAGTTTTGCACAGAGGGAAGACCAGCAGTAGGTGAGCTGCTTGAAAGGCTTTTTACACAGCTGAGGCTGAAAAATGTCTGAGAATTTTTGTAAGGAATTCAAGTTGTGTTTTGCATGCAGGGAGCAGCACCACCCCTGATGCTGTAAATCTTTGAAGTCCAGTGCTCCCCAGCACCCAGGTGTGCCTTCAGCTGCCTTTACTGTTAGCAGAGCAGAACCCAATAAAACTCTGCCAAATCCCGAGAGAGACTTGAGGAGATTTCTAGGAGCACTTGCCACATTTCATGTCTCCCACGCAGTCACGTTGTGGGAATGGTGCAGGTTAAATGCCTGTGCCTTTCTGCTGCTGGCTTTATGCAGGGCTGGTGTTGCCTTCCCTGCATCCCCTCCTGGGAGCCATCCCCCTGCTTGTGCTGCCTTGCTCAGTGTTCACTCCAGCAGCCTCTGTGCTGCCCTGTAACTTTGATTTTGCTTTCCTCATCACCCTGAGGTTTGCCTCTCCATTAGCAAGTTGAAAAAAGAGGACAACAATATAATTGGGCAGAGTATTCCTAAATTATCATTTCAGTTCTTGCAATAGGTGTGTAATGAGGGGTGGGCACTGACACCTGCGGGAGGGCGTGGCAGAGAGGAGCACGGAATGGGAGCAAGATCAGGTGAAGCTGAAATGGTTTAATGCTTTCAAAAGCAAATGATCGTTTTGGAGGTAAAATTTACCACTCAGGCTAAAAGTTAATGTCAGCTCTTGCAAGCTGTAACAATATCCTGCCCTTTCTGAAGGCTGCCACCACTTACTGAGGCGAGATGCTGAAAGCCTCCTCTAAGTGGCTGCTGGGGAAGTCAGTGCTGTAAACATCAGTGAGGTCAGGCTGCTGACCTTCAAAAAGAGTTTTCCTTTCTGGAGGAGTCACTCCTGGAAAGGCAGTCTGCTAACGAGATTTTGGGTGTTTTATAGTGTGCAGTGTCCATAATTTTATAAATGGTCTCTCCCTGCTGCAAGCACACCCTTTTTCATCCAGTGTGCATGGGAGAGTTGGATCAGCACCTTTTAAAATATTCATTTGGATATTAAGTAGCGCTAGTGCAAAAGTCTGTGAAAAGACTGAAGAGGAATTATTTGGGGGAAGGAAAGGATGACAACTCTGTGACCAAAAAGAGAATGCAACTTGCTAACATTGTGAACAGTGTGAGGCTCTGCAGGCAATCAGTTTTGGAAAGGTTTTGTTATATGACACAACTCACTACATGGCTGAGCTTAATGTAGTAATAGATCAGTGTTCTTTCTTTCAGGTAGTGATGCTATTTAAGTAGAACATTCATTATATCATGATAACAGAGATCCTCAAAGGGCTAAATAATTGAAGCCAGGTGCTGGAAAAACAGTGAATACACATTGCAGTTTCAAAGACTGCTATTGTGGAAAGCCACCTAATTGCATTCTGCTGCAATTAATAATCATCTTAATGGCTTTGCATATTTATGAATATATAAAAACAAATAAGAAAATACACAGACTAGGGTAAAAATTTGGTTCATAAAATTTTATTGCTGGAAAGTAATTAAGCATGCCTCTAATCACAGCATCATTTTTCATTGTGGGCAGGTTTGAGTGGAATGAAAAAGTTTGGAAAAAGAAAATGTGACTGTTCCATAAATCAGCTTGTATGAAAGATTTCATATCACAGATATTAAAAATTAGGCACATACTTGCTTCTTATTTCCCTACCATTGCATGTTTTGACCTGGGATACCCTGAGTATGGAAGGGGATCACTTTTCATCCCCATTCCACTGTGAGATGGGTGGTGAAGCTTTTGTCTTCCATCTTCTGGTCTGTATTGAACAGGAGGTCACAATGAAAGATTAGAGCAGCCTTTCCTGGCTTTTAAACAAATACTAATAATGTTTGAGGTTTTGAGATGAAAATTTGTCTCCTGGGCATGCAAATAAAAACTCATGATAAGACCACAGAGAGTACTGCTTGAAGTTTTGGCCCAAGTGGAATTCCTCTCTGCTTATATCCATGTAATTAGACATGAATTTGACTGGCTGAAATGTCTCTAATCTGCACAGTAACCACTTACTCTCATTAGAAGTTTTTTCCTGTTTACAGCCCTGTGCATTGCAAAATGTCCCTGCTTTGTTTTGACTTGACCTTTCATAGTCACTGAAAATCAATAGACTTTAATGCATTTATTAAATAAAGAGGATTCTTGGGATTAACATGCAGGGTTCAGTGCTGGAGCAAGAGGAGAGGGTAAAGAGTGGAATATTCCTGCAGAGCCAGGCCAGGCTGCTGTGGCTCCAGGAGTGCTCTGCTCCTTTCCTGGCTGGAGCTGGTGCCTGCCTGATCAGGCAGCCCAAGACCCCATTGCTGCCTTCTCTTCACTCTTCCTTCACAAAGGAGGAAGCTTGCTCAGCTCTCTTGTACATTTTCTTCTTTTTTTTCTCCTCTGAAGAGAAATGACTATTCCTCCTGCTTTGATTGAGCTGCACTTGACTTCATAGGGATAAGGAGTAATGAAACATAGCTGGATGTCATTTGGGCTGCAAAAAATACTGAAGTATTTATTATGAACTGTGCCTTGTTTCTGAGAGTACACTGGCTTTTGTGACCTGATATTTTTAAGTAATAAGATTTGTGCAAATTTTGTGGTCAATTTAGTGTTCCATAGCCTGTATGTACTTACACATCATTCCTGTTTCTGAGTTTAGCTGCCCATGTTGGTGCAAATGTGTGGTTTGCAGATGTTGGGATTTGCATCCTGCTGTTACCCCAGCACGGCTGTTCTTTAGCCTGCTGCCACACACGTGCCTGCATGTGATGTACAGTTTCAGTTTCCTTTGAAGAGGGAATAAGAAGTTGGGCTTACTCTTGCTATGTTTAAGTCTTTAGTCCCAAATAGAAACCTGTTAGCTCATCTCCTTTGAATGGCAGGTGTAAATGCTGTTGATTTCAGCAGATTGGCTGAGATGTGCCTGATAACACCAATTTATGTACAAATACACTACTTTTTCTAATTCAGCTAATGGTTTTGAATAGAAGTTTAAGGTAGGCTTTTTCTTTAACATATTATCAACCTATCCCTGATGAACTAAAAGCAAAGAACCTGGATGTCCTGGCACATCTTCTCTCTCAGTGTCAATCACTGGGCTTTTTATGCCTCTTATTTATGTGTGCTAATGAGGAAAACATTATTCTTCTGTGTTTAAAGGTAGTAATTTTCTCACTGATACTTGTAATGCAGATTGATCCCCCATCTCAGATGAAATAAAAAGTAACAGATACAAAATCTGCCATGACAAGCTTATTATTGCATGATCTGCTGCAACATATTAAACCCAGAGGTACGTATGTGAAGAGGTTTCTTTCAATGCATGACAACTGTCACACAATGGTATCTTGATGTGTCAGCATGCATTCAGATCTCAGCATATTAAGAATGATTTAGAAGGAAGTAGTGTCAAAACAAATTGATCAAATTGTGGTGTTGCAAGATTTAATTATTTTTTGGCCCCCTTAGCTGCTACACAGGGAACAATGCTTTGTGTGTAGGTTTAAAAAAATAAAAATCTACCACCCTAAGTAACAACATAAATAAAATCTTATACTGAACAAATCAGAAGTGGAGTTTTATAGTATTTTTGCTTTCTTGAGATGTAATTGTGTAATCTACAATAACAGAAGAGCAACAGATATGCACACAGAGGCACTTAGATGATCAGTAATTGATTGTTTTCTTCTTAAAGAGCAAACTTCTTGTATACCAAAATGTGAGAGTGCTTTCCCTTTATGGGTCAGCATTGATTGTACATAAAACATGTGATAGAGGGTTTCTGAAAATGGTAATTAAAATAGTAGAGTTTCAAAAATGAGCATTGATTATATTTCAGAGCCTCTCAGTTAAAAGTTAAAGAGTAAACAACAGAGTTTCCAGCTGGAATGCTCTGAGGCATCAGGACAGGGAGAGCCTTGAAGCTTGGAGTTCTACCTGTGTAGTTCTAGTAGTCAAGAGTAGAACATCACACATTAATTACATTTCAGAGAGGAACTTGCATGCTTTCCCCCTTTGCTACTTCTAGCAATTTTTAAGTGATTAAAGCCTTTAATGAAGCAGTTACTGCTTCCTGTGAAACGAGGCCTGGGTACCCAAAGGGACCCCTCTGGTGCTGGACTTGACTGGCAGGCAGGGAGAGGGGACTGGGAGGGGATGTGCTGCCCCAATGACAATCGGCTCAGATGTTACTCAGGTGGGGCACATCAAAGATAATTTTGTGTCTCATTTAGAAAGCTTGAAACGATGTGGATCAACCACCCTTTGGTGTAAATCAAGAGGACTCAGCAGAATTATGCCAACTTATACCACGTCAGAAAGTAGCACAGGGGGATGCAGTAATTTCTGTAACTCCAGCTGCACCCTGCTAGAAGCAACACAGAATATTTTAAAGAGGTCTCTTATATTCTGGTACCAGGAGATGATGTTTAATTAAATAAAAGTACATGGTGGAGTTGCCTTATTAAGTGCTTGTACAGAAGGTAAAAATAAATTGTCCCCATGTGATGAACCAGTACTTTGATTGTGAGATGTACAGCCTTGTCACTTCCCTTTAAGTAGGTGAAAATTGAAAGTGCAAGTGTTTCTAAGAAACTGTGTGCTTATGTGATGTAACTATTAATGTTGTTGGTTTCAGGGCACAGTGATTTCTTTTGCTGCCTAAACCACACATGCTGTCAAAAAGTCCCAAAGTGTGTTTTGGCTTTTGGTAGCATGCAGGCACAAATAATGTCAGATTGTTGATCTTGAATCACTGGATATCTGCCCTGAAATGTTTGCATCAGTAATTTAGAGCCCAAATGGGGTCATATCTAGTTCCTAGCCTACTCCAGACAAGTTCTGTTTTTGTAGAAAAGTGTACCAAGCAACTAAATTTTTGCCACAAATGAAAATGCTAACTGCCTTTGGAAATTAAGTTAGTAATAGTCCTTAATTTAGTGTTTTGACTGCTGGTAGTCCTTGCCTTGTCTAGCACGAATGGACATTATCTCACATCCCTAATAAATGATCAGATTAGCATTATGAGCAGCATTAAATGATCAGAGAAGAGTAACAGGATCTGAAGTGCTCACTTCCCCTCCATGCACTTCTGCTTGTCCAGCAGTAATGCACCTGCATTGTTTGCAGTGACCTTGACTGTGAGATGCTTTTAAGCAGTGAGAGTTTGCTGCAGAAAAGCTAAATCAGCCCAGTTAATATTCCTGTTTTCCACCAGCAAAGATGAACACGGGGAACCTGTGGCACTTGAAGTATTTTGACCTGATGGTTCACAAACTGTGTGGTTGATCACCAGTGTCATCCCTGGAAAGGGACTGGGATGGCCTTAATAAAGTTATATCCTCCTCCTGTTATGTCAGGTGTGTGAGGAGAAAGAGTTTATCATCCCCACGTTTGCATTGAGAGGACAAATTCCTGTCCTGTAAAACTTAGTGACTGTGAGGAAGCTTCTCAAAACCTTTCTTGCTGCACTCAGGATTTTATTTATTACTAGAAGAGCTCGAGAAGCTGAAATGCAACTGCTGTGTTTCATTATTAAACAGCAGAGTTTTCAGCTTGGGTTTTAAACCTGGTGTTTTTAAGTCTGCAACCTCTCATCTGAAGGACATGCTGAGAAGGGCTTCCTGCTTTCTGAGTTAGTGTTTAATGTGTGGGAAGTGTACATCCCAATTGAAGTTTGTCTTCAGAAGCTTCTAATTAGGACAGAATGATTTGATTTTTCAGGAGGTACCTTTTGGGTTTCCAGAAATAACAAGACAGCCACAAGGGTGATGCAGAGCAGGTATCACAGGTTACTGTCATCTTTGCAGCTGTCAGAAGTGTTTTGGTGGAAAGCAAACCCATATGTTTGAATAAATAAATATTTTTTACTTAATTTATGGTTTTCACTCCAAAAGAAACTGTCAAGTTTGAGGTATAATGACTGACTTTTTTTTTTTTTTTTGTTTGCAGTGGCATGAAAATTTTCAGAAAGACTGAGTGATGTTTTAAGCTACTTCCCTGCAGGATGCGGAGCCGCTTAGGTATTATTTTCCATATAACTTTATACAACAAAGCAGGAGAAAGGAGGCAGGAGAGCCAAGTGGAAAGTGGCCTCTCGGGGGGGTAATGATATGGTATGCATTGCAGAGAAAAAAAGGCAAGTGTTTGAAATGACTGCAGTCAGTCTATGATGTGTGAATAAAGACAAGAATTACCCTGTGTCTGGTTTCCTGTCACAGCTGAAAGGCTGCTCGTGCTCACTCACAGTGTTTCATTTGGTTACTGAGTTTTACTGGTCCTGAAACCTGGGTGCAGAGGGGACACCTTGCAACTGATGGTTCCATTTCAGAGGGAGCTCCTGAGCAGTTTGTGAGTAAGGATGAGCTCTCAGCTCTAAAGGCTGGTGCTTGGTTTGGTGAAGCAATGACCAAGGCTGAAACACGTTTTCTGCCAGAAAGTGATGGACACATTTACACAGGAGATAATTTTGTATTTAATCTCCTTTCCAGTCAGAAAAGCAGTGTGTTATCCCAATCCAGGAAGTGTTCAAGGCCAGGCTGGATGGGGCTTTGAGCAACCTGGTCTAGCAGAAGGTTTCCCTGCCATGCTAGGGTTTGATGATCTTTATGGTATCTTCCAACCCAGACTGTTCTGTGGTTCATGTGATTCTGTGTTTGTGGGTTGTGGTATGACCTGTCATCCTATTTTCCTTATTAACATTTGGAGTCCCCTTGAACCTTCTAATCCCAGCAGATGGCCACCAGCAAGAGATTTCTGGAGACTCAGGTCTTGAATTGGCAATGGAACCATGTATGGGAAGCAGCACTTTAAAACTTGAAGCTGTTGAGCAGTGAAGGTCTCCAGGCTGGTCTGTGTGGCCACAGAATGGTCAGTGGGGTCCTCCAGGTGGCCCTGGGCTCTGGCATCCTTTGCAATTTAAGTCTGTAAAAGCGAGGAAGGATTTCAAAGGCAAGCAGCAGATGTGAGCCTGTGGCCTGTGAGTTCATTGTTGTTCCCTGGCACCGAGCTCCTGTGTGTCAGAGAGGGGAATTTAGTGCAAGCTGTAGTAGGTAGGAGCACAGAGGCTTTTTGTTTCTGTCTGAAGTCACCTCGTCGAGCTTTTGGGCTGGTATGTTGGCAGCTGAGCAAAAGGCTGTTTATTCTACATGACTCTTAACAGTTTTGGAAGAGCTTCCAAGTACAAATCCATGGCTTGTTCCCCCAAAAAGCGAGTCAGAAATTTTTGGCGCTTCTGTCAGTAATCGCTGTGGCTTTTATGGGTCAGCTCAGAGGAGCCAGTGTGATTAGAGCACGTGTGTAATCTCCAGGCAAGTTTTACAGCTTTGCCAGTGGAATGCAGATTTTGCTTATAGTTTTAAAATGTTATCAGTATACTTTTGAAGACCTTGTTTATTTAGCTAAGCCACTCGCCTGGTCTCAAAACTGGCAGAAGAGAATTTTCCTCCCTTCCGTTCTTGCTTTCCCTATGTCCTCCAAATAAACATAAATAACGCCCTTTTTCTTCAGTCTCCTAAAAATGTAGGCTGCATTTCAATGAGAACTATGAAATTTCAGGTAACTTCTGTTCCTCTCATATTTCCTTTTGCAGAACAATTTCATGCAATTGCAGTCTGTCTGTGGGATTTGTTGATCCTTGTAGGATGAAGTGCCTGCAATTCCTTCTGCTTTTCCTCCCTTGGAGATCCCTTGCACGCTGTCTCTGTGTGCTGTGTATCAGCTGTAGCAGATCCTCTCTCCCTGTCGGTGCTGGTAGCTCTCTCCTCAGCAGTCTGTTACTGTTCAAAGCTTTCAAATGATCAAAGAGGAGGATGAGGGGTAACAAACTGCTTTACCATTTGTTCTGGCAGGGATGGAGTTGCTCATGTGAGGTGTGTTGAGGCACGTGCTGTGGAAGGTGTAAAGTGTTACTGATAGAGCCACAGGGAGTCTGATACAGAAATAAAGAAATTCCTTCTTCCTATTGGCCCCTTTTGATATAGTGCTCCCCAAGACCTGCATTTCCCAAAGTCTTGAGCTTTCATTGGCTTTAAATTATTCCCCAGCTTTGAGGGGAGGTAGGGCATGACCAGGATTGTTAGACAGAAATGCCAGAATTTTGAAACTTACCCAAAACCTTTTTTTCTCTTCGGCTTTTAAGACCCTTGTTTATGGAAATAGTTTTTCCTTGTAGGCTCCTTTTTCCTCTGGAAGATGAAACTGCAGATTAAGTAACGTCACCCATGGGAGCTCTCATGATGGTTATTGGCTTCCTTTGAAATACTGAATTGTTCTCTGTTCCACAAACTGTGACTCTGGCAAATAGGGATATGAGGATATAGATTTTTGCAATAGTTTCAATCCAACCACTGTTTGAGATATAATTTTCTTATTTTATTTTTTAATTCCTCACACGTTGGCCTTAGGAAAAATGGTAATATCTTTTCAGTCTGAAAGGGATCCTGAACAAACAGACAGGGTTTGAAGAGCAGGAAAATGTGATGCCACTTTTCTGCAAGAGTTCCTCTGAGCAGCTTAGTTGGTCAGCTCTGCTGCTTCTTTTCAGCTCCACCTGGGAGCAAAAACAACATGTAAGCTTCATATATGTAGCTTGAAATCAGAATGATAAATTTAAAATCATTTTTTATGTTTAATTGATGAGTGTCTTTATTAGCTCAGTAAGTAGAACCTAAAAGAGCAAAACAAATGGATGCCATGGCATTGTAAAATAGGTGCTTCTACCTTGCTTAAAAAGAATTTCTGTGAAAATAATCTGCAAGAAAAAAAGTTACATGGATGCTGCAGTAATTCACAGTGAATACGAACTTGTCTGCTAGCACAGGTTTCATCTTGTGGGAAAAGAAAATTGCAACTAATTTATGATAGAAATAAGAATGTCAAGAAGAAGGAATTAATAGAACAGACCAGAAGGAATTACTCATTCCGGGAATGTGCATTGCTCTTTTCAAAGAAAAGTTTTGGTTCAGTTATGTTCTGCTGCTTCAGCCTTTTCAAAATTCATGTATGAGCATTTGGGCTTTAACTCCTGGAAAAGATTAACAACTCTTCTGAGTAAAAAACTGCATCTGACTTATGGGAGGTTCCTCATGTTAATGGTTTCATCAACCTAACAAGCTCTTGACATATTTTTCTCCCATAGGCTAAATAATTAATGCTGATTAAATATGACAATTTGGACAATTGTTTTTGCCCTAATCCAGGACCTGAAAGTTGAAAATTATTTTGCTTGTGTGGTGCATTTACTTTTGTCTCTGTTATGGACTTTTCTCCTGTGCAGTTGTAAATTAGCACCATCGCATCATGTTTACAGATAAAACTTTAATGGAAATTCTTATGTCAGTGTGGTTGCCCAACAGAAAATAATTGAATTGCTCTAAGATACCTCAAGGGAGAACAGAATATTTTATGGAATCTGAGGTCACAAGTTACTTTTAAATATCTTGAATCAGGTAATTTAAAAAAGCAGTTAGGAGAAAAAAACCTGAATTATCTGTTTCATAGAAATCTGTCTTTTGAATAAGGTCACCTGTACTAAGTTTCCATAGTCTAAATCTGTGTATCACATGTACAGTATTTTAGCTCACCCAAACACTACGGGTGAGGGGGGAAAAATCAAAGAAGTTCTGTTTTACTCAGCCCTGGCTAAGAGAATGTGTGTGTAATCCCCAGCCTGCCTCAGGAAGGCTTTGTATTAATGGGGGGTAGAGGAAGAGAGAAATCAGTTCTTTTACCTTGAAAAAAACCCCACTTTCCCTGCAAGAAAACACAGTCGGCACTATCAGCTGCATTCCACTCTCAGTCTCTCCTCAGTTTGTGGAAATGGAAGTGGCTTTAAGTGTCCTTAAGAATTGTGTGGTTGATGAAATCAGCCAGATTCAGGGATGGGCAGGCATCTTTCTGCAGCTTGTTTTAGAACTTGATTAACCCACAGATTTCTTTCTCCCTTTCTCGCTGTCATTAAAACTTCTGAAATTAGTGGGAAGAAAGTGGCAACTTTAGTTTGAACTCTATTCCTTTGATGCTGTTTATGAAAAATTCTAAATGTACTGTACTTCAACAGTGCAGTGTACAGGTTGGTCAACAGGGACTGTGAACTCGTCAGAAACAAATGTGAATTAATTATTTTTTTTCCTTGAATGTTGCAATTTTGCTTCAGCTGATGTGGACTCTGTCATACCAATTGCTGTGGAGTAAATTATTACTAAATGTTAGGTGGTAGTGGTGATTATTTCAAAGATAGGGTAATCTAGAAGAGACAGCTTGCACAGGAAAAGCAGTCAGTCACATTAACTAAACTGACAATAACTGCCACAAAACATCATCATCATTTTATACCCCTTTTGGTCATGCTGTTGAACTAGATGAACTATGTCCTTGTTTGTGTTTCAGAGAGGAAATCTGGAATACAGTCACTTCAGGGAAAATGCAAGAGCCTTGATTTATTGATGCTGTTTTATCAATTTTGCACAGGTTTTGCAGGGAGGAGGGAAGGAAGGAAGATTAGGAATTTCAGATGAAGACAGGAAGAAATGGTCACAAATGCCTGTCACACCCAAGAGCAGTAATCAAATTACTGCCATGAAAGAAAATGATATCATTGATTATGAAATTTGAAATTGGTGCCTAGAGCAATAGGAAAGCTGACAGTGTGAGCCAGTGTATTTAAAAAGGAGACTGGGTGCAAACATATATTAATATGCTTTTAAGGAGAAGGAATCTTGTGCAGGAGGGCATGGTGTCAGTAATTTATGGGCATGAACGAAATGCTGCGTCAGTGATTTATAGTGTCAGGCGGGGCTATTAATGGGATTAGGGTTCAGAGTTTAATTTACTTCCCTCTTTAAACGAGAAGAATTATCTACTGTAAAGACACATAAGAGTTGTTTTAAATGGGATGTGAGGACCCTTCTGGGTAGAACTGGAGGAACTGTTTTAAAGCAGTCAGGAGAGGCAATGGGCATTGCACGTTTGTTTTTCTTAGATCTGTGGTATCCATGAGGAGTCCCACCTCTCAGGACAGAGCAAGCAGTGGCAGGTCTGGTTCTGTCTGGGCTGGTACCAGTGAATTTTTTTGTATTTACATACTTTTTTTCCTTAACCAATGAGAAATCTTCTCTTGGCACAGATTTGAAGTTATATGACTTTCTTAGTTTGAAGAAGAGAAAGAAAGAGGTGCTTCATTCTTAGTGTCAAATTACTTAATTTCTTCTGAAGATGCTAAGACCAGAACCTCCTCTCGTGACTGCCTTGGTATCCTTTGTGGTAACGTGAGTGATATTTGCATCGTTTTCACAATAGTTAAAGTATTGCTTGCAGGAAGACCCCAGGAGCTAGACATGGCATCATTACTCTGATTTATGAATGAGAAAGGAAGCTCAGAGAAAATTCCAGTTTTCAGGATTGTGGAGGCCAGAGGCTCTGGGGAAGAGGACTCATCACCCCAGAAGCAAGGCTTGTGTGGGTAAAACAAGAGTGTCTCATTGCTTCTGTCATTAGGAAATGTTTGCAGTCCCAAGCCCCAGTGACTCTAGACATTCACCAACCAGTTCTCTAAATCTGCTTTTTGAGCACAGTTTCTCTTCCCTGTTTGCTCTGCAGAGCTGCTGCTTGCTATCTTGAGCATCCTCCTCTTTCTCAGTTTTCAGTTAATCTCTCCCCACTCATCCCAGCCTGTTCCTCTGGCTGGTGCAGAGCTCTCCCACAGCTCTCATCTGTGGGAGGGCAGTGTGATGTAGTGGGGAGGAGAGAGAAGCTGAGTGCTTATGCCTGTGAGTGATTTTTGAGCTGTGGGTTTATTGCTATATACACCCCACCTTGCTTAAAGTCTCCTCTGGAGATCTCTTTCATCCCTTGCAGCTTTCTTTAAACTTTTCTGGACAAACTTCTTGGCTGCTTTTTCCTCTGCTGCTATGAGTAAAACTTGAGGCAGATGCAGTGCTTTTGCTGTGACCTTCAGTATCACTCCCACAGCTGATAGAAATACCACACAAACCTCAATACCATTTTCCATGGCTGCTGTAGGCAAAGTCTTGTATTAATGGAGGAGCCACGGGGATTCTGATTGTGCTGTTTCTTCTGATTGTCACACTGGCTTAAAGATAAATTATGCTAGGGGTCATCTGGCTGTATCTCCCTGTCTATTTCACTTAGGTATAAAATAATCCACACCTAGATGCTTTTCTATTATCAAAATGCTTTAGGTGAGTTTGGACTTAAAGCTTTTCTATATAAGATTGGTCCAGGGGAGTTATTTGTGAGGCAGGAACCTTACTGGGAGCAGGAGGAGGGATTGAGGCTGTAGAGTGAGAGGATTTCAGAAGCTGGTGGGAACTGAATATTAGATGGGGAAATTCCTGCTGGAGGTCTGGGAAGGTATTTCAAGAGTGAGTTTGAATGGAAGTTGAAGTACTGGTTGGGTGTGTGGTGAGAAACTGTGGGTTCTGGGTGGAGTGGACATCCTCCAGCAAATGGAGAGGTGGAACCATCATATTATAGCAAAGAAATAATTGAGCTTTGTGTGAAAGCGAAAATAAAAATAACTAAAATGATTCTTTTGGTCTAAAAAATGCTTGGTTTGAAGGCAGCTGGAGTGATTGCAACTTTCAAAGAGCATTTTTCCCAAGACGAAGTTTCGGCTGGCATAAAAGCTAGCATTTGACATCTTTTTCATATAATGATTATATGAACAAAAGCAGACCTCGCTGTTGGCTGCTTTTGTAAAACAACTCCAGCGCAGCTCTTCATTCTCTTAATTCCTGCATGTGACTTGAAGTCAGCTCAAAACTCCTGCTGGAATGCAAGCAGGTCAGCTCCTCTGACTCTGTTAGAGTATTGGAAAGTGCTCCACATGGCTTGACAAAGGCTCTTTGCAATTGTTCATTTCTGTTGCAGCGGGCAGTTTTAATACACTGATGTTTGCAGCAGTCTCACGTTTAATGTTCTCATGCCACAGGCAGTGAGAGAAGGATTGCTCAGGCATCTGCCCTGAGATGCTGCTGTACAGCCTAAAATGCCTACAGTTACTAGGAGGTGCTTTGTAATTAGTGATGCTTTAATTGTTGCAAATACTGGCTTCTGCTGTTTGCTGAGGGTTAGTTATTCTTACAGCAGTGAAAGTAGACCTCACTGACCAGAAGGGACTTGGGGAGAGCCTGTGTTGAATTGTCCTCATATTTCTGGTGTCCAGATGTGAGGCTGGCTTTCCTCAGACTGCTATTTGATTTCCAGGTTGTGTTATGGTTGTAATTTTCTCTGAAGTGCCCAAACAGAGATTGATCTGTGCTCTCCCTTTTCCTTGTGGGATGCATCCACAGTTAAAGCTGGCACCTTCACGGGAAATCCGTATCACCTCTTAAAACCTAAAATTCCTAATTTTTCTCCAGTGTGTTGCATGCTGTGTGATTTAAATAGCAGTCCTGATTTCTTTTGTCTCTAAGAAGAGTGCAAGGGTTAGGGCAGGACTGTGTAAAGAAGGAGGCAATCTGTATTTTAAGCCCTTTCACAGACACAGCCTGGTAGGGTATGTATGTGGGAGGAGGTTTCTAAATAGGAAACTTGTGGTGTGAGGAATCCTAGGAGCCATGAGGATTGTGTAAATGTTTGCTCTTTAAAGCAGAAATAGTCTGCTTTCTCTGCTGAGAGAAATCACTTTGCTTATGAGAGAGCACAGTTTATTGACTGTGGTGACTGGAGATGAAGCAAAGGGAAGGGCTCATTTCGTAGACTAAAAAAAACCAAAGCTAAAAGAACATTTCTACACTGTTTTGATTTATTTTTATGATGATGTTATCTTCATCTGGTTGCCATCATTCAGATACAGCTGAGTAGAGGTGTAGGGAAGCACAGAAATTTTGAATAGAGAATAAATATGAGAATGAGCATTTGTTTCATTACTGTGAACATAGCCTGGATAGGTGAGAAAAAGGAATGTGAGGTAAGTACTAGACATCAGCTTTGTTATAATTTGCATTTTATTAATAAATATTCTTGGAAATCATTATCCTTTAGCACCTTATTGAAAACTGCTGCTGAGACTATGTGGGTCATATTTCTTACTGCTATAAATTGGTGTAGCTGAATTAGAAGTGTGATTTTCCACTAGTCTTGGAAGCTGCTCCAGTTGGACAGGGAAAAGTTATCTGTCTTTGTCAGACTGAATTGCAGAACTGGGCTTTGCTCTGTTTTGCATATCTCTGGGACAGATAGCAGGCCTTTAATTTGGTGGAGGAAGGCATGTGAATAGCCAACAGCTCCAAATTAAGGACAGGAAAATTAAAAGTTGGACACTTCTGGATAGAGAAAGCCAAACTGTGTGTTGATTGTACATTTTCTTGCTTTTGATGTACTCAGATGATGACAGAATGACTTTCTGGACTGAAGGTATGGCCTTACTACAGGGGGGACTGTGGGAGACTGCCTTGTGTGACTGATCATATTAAATGAGCTTAATGGTGTGTTGTGATCTTCAAAATCCCTGATATCCAGTGTAAGCTACCTTGCTGCTGATGGTGCAGTATTCACCCTTTGAGAAGCTGGTGAATGTCTTTCTGAGATGGTTTATGCAGTACTTTCAAAATGTAATTCCACATTATAAGAGAAATCTTGGTTTGGTGAAAGAGATGCTGTGAAAGCATCCCCTGACTGCAGAAGGGGGACTGTTCTGAGTGATTGCTGAGCAGATTTGAACAGATGAGATTTTATAAACTCACCACAACACAGTTTAAGGGAAAAGTATGACCAAGAAACAATTGGGTTAAAAAACACGAGAGAGAAGGGTTCGTATGGTTGTGATGACAATCTGTGTCCCAGTGTCCTGTCCCACCTCTGAGGGAAGACTGCTGGAGTCCTGGGGAGGTCAGGTAGACATCTGCCATCCCTGGCATGGATGAGCTGATGTTTGTTCAGGATGGTCAGAGCTCCCAGGGCAGCTGCTCTGCCCATGCAGGAGACTGGGGCACTGCAGGCTGTGTGCTCCACACACTGATGGCTTGGAGAGATCATTTTCAATGAGTGGCCTGGATTTGTTTCTGACAAATTCTAAATTCCCCTCCTGAGTAACTCGGTAACAAAATACAATGATTGGCTGCTGAGCACCTGGAGCCAGGAGGATTAGAGAGGCTTAAAGGGACAGAATTGTATTTATTGGAGATTAATGCTGAAGACTGCTGTCTCTTTCTCCCACTTCAG
Source organism: Sturnus vulgaris (assembly GCF_052056855.1). Lineage (NCBI taxonomy): Eukaryota > Metazoa > Chordata > Aves > Passeriformes > Sturnidae > Sturnus > Sturnus vulgaris. The sequence goes on along the minus strand of NC_142257.1, from coordinate 5,066,441 downwards.
TAGGAAACCAAATTTTGTAGGAACCTATATTTCTTTTTTTAAAAAACTTTTTTTTTTAAATTTTTTTTATTTTTATTTGTGTGCTTTCTAACTGCACTGAATTGATCATTTTCAAATGGTGTAAAAATAAGTATCTTGGTAGGGTTTTATATAAAACTGTAGTATCCTCACTTGTGTACCTGGACTGAAAATGCATCTTTACTGCAGTTCTGGACAAAACTCAGGAAATTCACCAGAATTTCACACAAGGTCTACTATTACCTGTTCTTTCTATTCATTGAGGCTGACCCCTCACCAGGACAATATATGTCTGGGAAGGGACCTCCTGGGTCATCAGGTCCATTTTCCTGCCATCATGAGCAATCACATCACATGAGCCCTGTCATTAACTGGTCACACTCCATTTTAGAAGTATGAACACATTTTTCCCCCACCACTTCCCTTGGAAAACTGGAGTAGAACCTCATGGTCTGATGTTCAGCAGGTATTTATTCACAGCTGGTTTGCACCCCCTTGTTTCTATGCCAGCACTGTCCTTCAATGTAAATAGACTTTTTTCCCCCTGAGTGTTTGCTTGTTTGGTGTATCCAGGAGCAGAAGTCCAACTCTTCCCAGCTTTCCTCTGCTCAGGCCAACAATCATCCTCTTAGTCCTTTCCACCCACTCCAGAGATAAAAATCAAATTATCCACGTGATAAATCCTTCTCAGTGATTAAATCCTCTAAAGAGAAAAAAGGCAGAGGTAACTTTAAAGGACAGCTAAACTGAGAATCTTTTAAATTTCTGTGTTGTGGTCTTTGTAAAAGAATGTCATCAGTTTTGTTTCATTGAAGCTGTGGCTGCTGATAACTTCCAGCTCAGCAGTATGAGGACCATAGGGATTTTCATCCTAGAGGTTCCATAAGGAAAAAGTCAAAGAGGAAAGAGCTGGGAAAGTATTTCTCATGCAGAGCAAGTAATTTGGGGGGGAATTGCAGAAAATAATGCTGGATGTGGTGGTGTGAGGTGTCATTGCAAACCTTGTGCCAGAGATGTTCCTCATGAAAAGGGTTTTTGGTATTTTGGTATGATCCAAAAGAATCTGGGCACTCTCTTCACCACCTCTGCTCAAGATTTTATTTCTTTACCACCTCTGCTCAAGATTTTCTCTCTTTAAAGAAGGAAGCGGTCCTGTAGATATGCTGTAGCTGCATATTTCTTTCATTTGGTCAATGAGAAGTCAAATTTAAAACCATTCTTTGCCAGGCAGGTGATAATAGCTTTGAATTTAAAGAAAATGATGAAATGACTTAACAAATAGTTTTAAATTTAAAGGAAAGTATGGAATGACTGAACAATTTAGTACACAGAAAAAGAGCTGGAAAAGGGGTGACAGAGTGTGGGGATGATGGTTTGCTAATATGATCTAGAAAAAACTAATACTGTAAATTCTCTTTCATAATTGAAGAATCAGAAAGCATAGTTTAAAATATTTGAATTAGTTCAAAAATACAAAATGAGATCATAGCTCACACAGAACCTGCTTCTGGAAATCTCTGAGCAGAGTAACTTGTTAGCTGAGTTTCTGCACATTAAAGATGTGGCTGTGAGAATTACACTGATGGTTCTTATGTGAAGAGAGACAACCTCTGCTGGCTCAGGAAGCCCTGGGGCCATGAGTTGGGATTATTTTGGAAGAACATGGTGTTTGTATCCTATTCTGGTTTTCCCAGGTCAAACAGTAGATTTTTTAGTTTGATGATTTAGGTCAATTGATTTAAGTTCAGTGAACCTTTGAACTCGTCAGCTCCAGCTGTTCTTAAAGTGGTTTTGTATGTATTGTATGTTCTTGTGTGTCTTGTGAACTTCTCATCTTTACATCAGCTGGTAAATACTAGGATGACTATGTTGGTTAGTAGGTCCATTTAAATGCTGCTATGTGATTTGTTGTCTAACATGCAAATTTTGTCTTTCCAACTGGAGATACCCAAGAAATCCAAACCTTTCTTGCTGAGACATCATAATAGATTTTATTGGGAAAACTGCTGGAAGAACTAGATAAAGAGCCCTGAAAATGTGGAGAGGGGAAGAGGTATTACAGTTTGTATTTAAGTCCAAGCCTCGATGTTTGATCACGGGGAAATGTTTGAAAAAAGCTGTACCAGAGCTCTGAAGGATTCTTCAGCCTCCAGCTCTGAGCTCTGGGAACTGGGCTGCAAACTCCTTGAAACCCGAACAGATGTTTTGGTATAGAGCTTCAAAGCTTTGAAAGGCTGTTTTCCTCACATGCCTTCCTATGTGAGGAGACTTTTAAGAGCTGCTGAATAAATTTTATTATCTTTTCTACAAAAGCACTATTCACATGGAAGAGGCAGGCTTGGAACAGTTGTGGGCTCAGACGTGAGACAAAAACCACATTCAAGCAAAAAATTGAAGAAAAATGGAATGGAAACGAGGGAGAGACGTCAGCCTGTTCAGGATCCAGAGGGGGCAGAGTTTTTGAGATGCTTCAGTAGCTTTTTCATGAAGATAAGTAAACACGAGGGAGCTGTATTGGCCTCGGCTCTGCCACATTAGATAGAAGGATTCCTAATGTTGGGGAAGAGTGCAGATGAATAACAACCCAGATGTTCCTCCTATTGCTTTATGTGCATTTCGAAATGAATCTGACAGTGATGAGTGCAGCTTGAGAACCCACAGAGATCTGAATGGGTAAAAATGTCAGGAAAAGGCAATAAATGGAGCTTATCCTGTATCCTTTCACCCCTTCCCACACACTGAACTGGGTGTGTGTTGGTGCTAGAGGCTGTGCTGGGCTGGTGCTGCATGAACACCCAGGAAAATAAAACCCCTGCTGTAAGAATTTATCAAACTTTAAAAAGTTAAGAGAAAGGAAAACATCTAGAAATAAGGGACTGAGACATGAGAAATGAGATCCAATTCAGTTGAATTACATTGTTTCCAACCTGGAAGTCTGGGGTGCTTTGCAATACCTACCATCTGCTACTAGAACAAGAAAATATAGTGCCATTATGTTATCATAGAATCATTAGCAGTTCTGATTTTTTTATAGTTTCTGGGGGGAAAAAAACCATCAAAATTCAGATGGTTCTCTTATTAGGGTTTTGTCTGTTTTTTTCTGTAACCAGGAGCAAGTCGAATCATTTTAGGAGGACTTCATGCAAGAATTCCCTTACTGTTCCTTGTTGCAATTTGAAGTATTTGTTCTCCTCTGTTTAGACTTTTGTTTTCCTTAAGGCATTGTAGTGAGTTGGGAGTGAGGAAAAAAATGAAATACTTTTATCATAAAGATTTTTCAACTTAACGATCTGAACCAATAATAGAGTTTCTTTTTTTTCTTACTTTTTTTTTTCAAAAGGGGAATGGAGCCCTTAATCACACAACTGCCAGAAACTCTGGCCCATTTTTAAACTATCTAAGGCAGAGTGGAGTTCATTTGTAAGGTCAAGATCTACTTATAAGTAATGGCACTTCCCGTGGGGAAAAACACTAACCCAATTTGTGAAAGTTATTTTATTTGATGGTCAAATAAACTCGATAGCACATCAGGAATAGGGTTCCTGGCTGTGATGTGACACACAGAGCAGCATTTAGGCAGAAGGCTTTGTTTTTCCTATGAATGTATTGATGGATTTTCATGTGGATGTTTGACTTTTGAAATCATAGCTTTGGTATTCTGAAAGACAAATGCAACTGTAGGGTAAAGAAACAAAGCTAAACCAGCTCCAAAAATATAGGAAACATGGCAGCAGGAGGGTCCACTCAGGGAAGATTATAAAGCTTCACATTGCCAGAGCCTCTTTAGCAGCTCCTTCGCGTTGTGGGTTTGGCAGGAGGAGGATGACAGGGCTGCCAGCCTGCCTAATGATCTTCATCTAACATTTACCTTATTGAGAGGGGAATAATTCTGTTAAATTAACATCCTAGCATATTTGCTGTCCAGCTAGTTGATGAATTAAATAGCCCGAACAAAACGTTTCATGACTCGTTTATCCATAAAAAACACTGAATATTCAGCGTGGAAAGGAGCAGCTTTTCGGCAGCTGTGTGCTGCCATGCCCTGAACCCCTCATCTGCAAAAATATACGTGTTTGTGTGTAAATATACATGTTTATGTGCAAAACGAAGAAGTTGAATGAGGCTTTGGGAGGTGGGATAGCACACAGACAGACCCCGCCCTTGGAGAGAGCCAGGCTCTGGTTCTTTGCTGCCTGGCACGGGCGTCCTGCTCAGAGGAAGCACAGACTGTTAATGACAGCCCACGAGCCTGTGACACTCGGATCACTCCATCACTCAAAGCTGGCACCCCGTGCCAGCCCAGCCAGCTGTCCTCTTCCATCAGTGTCCGAAAGTGGCGCGCCGAGGGCCGCAGGTGCCAGCTGCCAGCCTCCAGTAACCAGCGGGCCTGCCCCAGCACTGAGTGCACTTAGGCAGCCTGTTCAGATGGAAGTGTCTGTCCTCACTGTCCCTTTTGAGTTGCAGCTTGGAAGAAGGAGAATAAACAAACTGCAGGCTAATAGACAAAGCAGCACATCTCTAAGAAGAAATCCAAGCTTAGGGCTTTGTGCTCCCCAGCTGGGAGACACCACAGTAAGTGCCTGTGACAGCAGATGTTACTGGGGGTGCAGTTGACTTCTCCTGCTTGGTTTGGCCAAAATTTGTAACCTCACAGGGAAGTCTGTGGTTCACGGATTCACCAACCCACTGAGAATTTTTGTCACCTCTGTTGATGTGTGTTCGGTGTGCCAAGGACATGAAGACTCAGTTTTGTGAGAAAATGTATTATAAAGATACTCTTTAGAATTTAATTAGAATTTGAATTAATTATTTATATAGACTTCCATAATTATATTAATTCTAATAACAATTAGAGTTTCAATGTGCAGCTGTGGAGAGTGTGGCTGTGAGACCTTGGCTGAGGTCTGATTGGTGCTGGCATACCAGAAAAGTCTCCATGTATGACAGGCCCACCAAAATGGGGTGAGCAAGTAATTTCAAATGATTTTCAGATCCATGGGCAGGGATACTTCTGCATCCTTAAGCTTTGAGGACTCCAGGTCTTGAGCATGTCAGGCTGAGGAGCCTGTAGGTATAAGGGGCTTATATGGGCAGTCAGGCTTTTACAATGAAAATGGGTATTTCAAGGCAAAAAATCCCCCAACTTTTATTGCTGCTGTAGCCCCAGACTGATACACAGTCAACAATTCAGCCTGTTTTCATAAAGTCAGTCTGGTGCTGTTCTGGATTCCAGTGGTTCCAAGTGCAGCAGTTTGCCCTTGTACATCTATATCAAGTTTTTTTTCTCCTATTATCATCACCAGATCCTTGTCCTCGCTTGATGTTTTCTAGGTTTCTCATTCCTATTCTCCAGCATGTATGAATTTTCTATTATTTGCTTGCTGAATGCAATCACTTGTAATTTCCCAGGTTCAAAAAAAGAAGTTCCTTTGAAAAAAAAATGTAATGGAACATCCTCAGGTTGAAATGGGCTCTGAGCACAGCTGATGGCTTGGGGGACTTTAATTTACTAAACGTCAGTGGTTTGATGGCAATTCAACATGACTGGTGATTGCCTGCATCGTGTTACTACTGGGGCTGAAAAGGCTGTTTACCTTTGGAAGACAGAAAGCTCAGCTGAGCAACATAAAGAGCAATCTCCTGTGACCTGCTAATAATTTTTTTTTTTGCCCAAAGATTCCCCAATTGCTGAGGAGCACAAACCCCTGGAGAAAAAACTTCTCTTTGTGCATATGCTTGTTTATATATCTGTTACAAGAGGTCAATCCAGAAAAATGGTGTTTGCAAAAGAACACTTTATAGCAGGAGTTTTCTTTGCTGCAAAGTCATCCTTAATTTGGTCAGTGGAAGACTTTTTCTTTTCAAGAGATTTCTCTTAACATTTATTATCCCAGCTTGACACAGTGTTGAAATATTTCTCTGTATTTCTAATGTTTGTTGTGGTACTGCTTAGAGAACGGTGAGTGGCCCAGTACACGTTGGAGAGCAATGGTTCAAAAAGGAAAAAATGCCATCTGGTTCTCATTAATTTGCTGAAATGATCAGAACATTTCCTAAGAGAGACTATGCTGCATGTAGGGAAGATAGTGGCAGGGGCTCTTCATTTGTGCAAGTGGATGCAAACTCACCTGCCTAAGAATGATCTCGTTTCTAAAAATGAATTTGGGGTCCAAGGTCCTTAGATAAGATCAGACTTGATGGACTTTTATCCATAAACTCCATTACAGTAAGTGGTGTGTTCACCTCCTCCCACTGCCAGGCAGGTGATTATGGAGGGAAGTTTTTTGTGTTAAAAAGACAGCTAGGATCTTGCTTACTATTTAAAGAAAAAAGTTAATGTTTTGTAAAAAACGATTTTTAGGAGTGTATATGTGCAAGTAGAGCAGCTGAAACTGAGACATGCATCCACTGTGTTTGGGTCAGCAGCCTCTGAATGGCAGGTTTGGGAGCTTTGCACAAATTTCTGTATTTCTGATGTGCTGCTTTCCTTTTAACATTTGGCCTTTAGGCCTTTTCTTTTGGGCTTTTGTGTGTGCAGAGCAAAATTTGTTGAAATACTGATGTGTGCAGTCTGGGCTCCTCCAGCCTTCCATGGCCCATCTGTGCTGGACAGGACTCACATCCCCTCCCTGCTGCTGGTAAATCTATCAGTGACCAGCTTGCTAAGGATGATTTTATAGGCTCTGCAGCTGGTTTGTTTAAAACCAGATTACTGTCACGTTTAGAAACATTTAGCACCACTGGACCAGTGAGGAATAATAATTTAAAGAGGCTCACTAGATTTAATCAGTTTGTGGGAGATGAGACTTAATCAAACATGAGAGGTTGAGAAGGCTGATAGAGCTGATGAATTTGAATAGATAATACAGACATTTTCTGTCCATGGTTGGTTTATAGCAGTAAAGTGTTTGCAGAAGTTATCAATCAATCAATATAGGTATGAAGTCCTTTGTGTGAGGAAGCTTGCAGTGGGGAGAAAAAAATTGCCTGAATTGAAACTCAAAAGTAGATATTACAGGAGATTTCTTTCAATATGGGAATTCTAAGACATAATTAATTTTCAATATTTTTTATAATATGTAAGAAAAGATAATTGGGAAATATCTTGAAGAAAAATACCCTTGTGAGCTGTATCCTGCTCAGGTCCTGAGTGGCTGCTCTTGGTGCAGACCTGCAGTACTTACTGGAGAGCCCTGGCATGTGTTTTAACTTCCCTGACCTTTGGCTCTCCATCTGTAAAATTCATGTGCTCAACCTTTCCTACTCTGTTTTGTCTATTTTATGTGTTGTAGCTAGAGAAGTGTTGACTTTTTAAAGAAAGGCCAGCTGAGGTAGATGCTGTGAAATGTGTGCTACAGCAATCTCTGCCTTTCTATTACCAATCTTCTCCCTTTATTTTACCCTCAAGCCCAAAACACATAGATGCCTCCTCCCCAGCCCCTCTTTTAATCTAAGTCAAGGACAGGTGTAGCATTAAGATCAGAGTTTGTGTGACAAGTAATCTCTTTGGTACTTTATAATTTTGGGTTGCTTTTAGTGAACAAAAGTAACTTAAAGCTCATAATTTGAATAAGCTCATAATTTGAAATCCATGCTTGTGTAGTAGGAGCCTGACCCATCTCTTTATGTTTTCAGTGGAGAAAAATTCTGCCAGTGCTTTCTTCAGCAAAGGCAGCAATTGTAAATATTTTTCAGCTTCTACTGAATTAATTATGAGAGGTCCTGCTCTCTGCCCACTTCCTTCTGGCAGTGCTGGCAGAGCTTTGCTGGTCTTTGGAGGGATTTTCCTCTCCTTAAAGAGAATTATAAAATCATAGAGTGGCTTGGGTTGGAAGGGACCTTAAAGTTCATCAAGTTCCAGCCCCCTGCCATGAGCAGGGACACCTTCCAGTAGACCAGGTCACTCAGAGCTCCATCCTGGCCTTGAACACCCCCAAGGGTGGGGCAGCCACAGCTTCTCTGGGCAAAGAGAAGAAATGTGAACAGAGGAACCAAACCCTGAGAGATACTTTTAAAACATTCAGAATTTGGGGTGCCTGAGATTTTTTGCTCCCAGTAAAAACCCTCTTTCAGCTGAAGAAGCTGGTGAGGAAACAGAAGGTAACTCTGGTCTCCTGCCTTACTCAGGTCAGGTCCTTCACACTGCTGGAAGAAGGATAAACTCTGTAAACTGTTGACATCAAGGTCCCCTATAAAAGACAAATATGCCATAGGAGCGTGGTGAGGGGAATTGGATTGGGATAGAGATTTTTAATCAGCATCAGGCCTGACAGTGAACTAACACCACAACCAGCTGAATGATTGAGAGTCCTGAAATGGTGAAATATTCAGTAAATGCTATATTTTGTGTAATGCTCTAGCAGTTGAAGCTGTGGCTTTGCTCTTTTTTTCTCAACCAGGATCAGAAATGCCTTGTTCTATTTTGGCTTTTTGATATGCCTTTGTCATAGTGCTCAGAAATGATGGGGCTGCATGGTGACTTTCCTTAAATCACCATGCTTGTGTGGGAGGATTGGTGGCTACTTGAAATTAAATCTTTATTGTGCCATACACTGTTGAAGGCTGTCGTTTTTCCATGTTTCAATCCAAGGTGACCGTGATCATTGTGAATCATGAAGGAAGATGTGGCATCCCTGCCTTCTACCTGCAGATTTGAGATGCAGAGGGGTCTGTGGCCAGCTTATGGTCACTGAGGTGTTTGCAGTAAGACCAAACTTAGCTTAGCTTCAGCCAGCAAAAGCTACCTGGTCTTTTTTTTTAATATATTCCCACTATAAATGTTGAAAATAAAGGCACCTTCATGCAGTGAAATTCCTTTATCTTCAACTTCTGTCTTAGGATATAGTGCAATGTGCACTAGGCAGGGTGGTTTTTCTCCACCAGCTCCATAAAAAGCCTCAATAATCACTTTGGATAGAGCTCTGAGAAACCTGGTCTGGGGGAAGGCGGGAGGGTCAGAACTAAATATCTTTAAGGTCCCTTCCAACCCAGGACATTCTGTGGTTCTGTGACCCCTGCAGGTGGGTAAATGTGTGATGAGCCCCATCTTAAGTAGAACAGAGAATGGACTCCAGTTTCCTCCTGACTTCCCAGTGAACATCACACTCCATTTTCCACTCTGACACTCTTGAAAACATGCACATTTTATTACCAAAATTATTTAAACACCAGGTTTACTGTTGGAACTGCAGTCTTACCTCTGTGGAGTCACATTTTCCTCCCCAAAACACCCAGTTTTAGTCCTGCTTAGTATTTTGCATCTGCAATGCAGAAAGGTGTCACTTGTGTCAGTCTCATTTTGTCAGGAGCAGTGCACATGTTCATTTGGAGTTTTCTTCATGATTCTAATGGCAGGCAGCATGCAGAGCTAATTAATGGGGTATGGGAAGAAGTCACTGATGAGTACAGATCGAATATCTTCAGATAAAAAGAGCTACAGGTCTCCTGTTGAGTTTAAAGAACAGCCCTGCTGAACCTTTGATATGCAACCAGATGCAGCATGTAGAAGCAACCAAATCAAGAGTTCGAGGGGATGAAATTAGTTCAGCTGACTCTTATTTTCTATGTGTACACTTCCAGAAATTATTATTACCTTGTGGGTAGCTAATCTAAATACAGAGGTGCTTAATTTTTTGCTCCCTAATTATAGAGGTCAGTACAACAACTTTCATTATCTCATTCAGTGTTTTCTTGAAGTGGATGGAAAGATTGGGATCTTCTTGTATTTTCAGCATATCAACCTATTTTGGTGCCTTGCAATGTAGAAATTAAGCAGGGAGAACCAAAGCCATTCTTCTGTGGGGTTCCTAATAGCAATGCAATTAGAGTTCAGCTGGTTTTAGCTGTTTTCCTTTCGTGGTGGGAATATTGGTGTAGGTAGAATGGTTGTTGATGAAGAATCGCAGAACTGAATGGTTCATGCTCAGAGCAGTAGCTTGTGTGTTTAAAATAACATAAAATAGAAGTATGAACAGACAGGAAATGCAGCAGGAGCTATGAAACCATTTTGGTTTTGCTGATTTTCTGCTTTGAGGGTAGAAGAGGGTAGCATAGGATGGGATTTGAGGGGGATTTCTTGTCCTGCTGATCTGGGGTTCAAGCAGAGCTGATTAACAAGGAATGGTTTATGACCAGATACACATTTCATCAGTAGCAATATTTCTTCTTATCCTGAGTAGAGGAACATTTTCCAGCCTACAGTCACTGAGACACAACATATCCCTGTTGCACATCCATTTCATGAAGGTTAGAGTTGAGTGCCCTTGATCTTTTCCACCAGATCTACTCCATGGCAAGGGTCTTTTTTTTCTGGGGAATCCCATTCTGTTCTGCATGGACAGCTTTCATTTCATTTCAGCCTGGCACAGCACCTCCATCCAGATCTCTGTCCAAATCCTTGTCCTTGTGTAGGGGGAGGAGGCTTATAAGGAACAGAAAGCTGGGGAGAAAAGATGTAGAGGTTTTCATCTTCAGGGCTCTTCTGTCCCATTGCACAGACTTCCTGAAACAACTGCTCTGGTGTTTGTTCCAGCCATCAAACTCAGAAAGAAATCCCTAGTTTGGAATATGATTTCTTGCTAATTTCAGTCTATAAAGTGAACCAAGGAGCCTGATTCAATACAGAATGAAGGAGAACATCAGTGTTACTCCTTGAAAAACTTGATTTTGATACCTGCATGAATTTTTACTCTGAAAAATTTTCCACCAGGATAGCAAGTGGCCTCATTGTTTGCTGTGAAGGATGAGAAAGATTTGCTGTTGGATGCAGTTCAGCTGTAGGGTTTTGAGTTAATACTAGATTTCTCCTTTTGGGACAATGTGCTTGCTGTACTTCCTGCTTTGACTAGTCGTTATTGATGTCCCCATCTTCCCCCTGATCCCTCCTTGACTCCTTGGGAAGGTCATAACACCCGGGATTTACACTTCTTTTGGTATATGGTGACTGTTACAGCAAAGATGAATGGGAAGGGAAGCTCTTGTATGTTCCTCTGCCTGAAAACTTTCTCAAGGTTAGAGATCTCGAGTGACTTTTATTGTTACCTTTTCTGACAACAGCCTCTCAATATGAAATAGAAACCGAAATAGAAGAGTGGCAACTAACTGGAGATAGACCTGAAAGGATTGGCATGGAGATACAAATTGCTTATTGTTTATAGTATTTGTCTACTTAAAGCCCACTTCTCTCCTGAGAGCCTGGCTTACTTAAAAAGGAATTGCTGCACTGAGAGAAGTTTCCTATATCCTAACTGTGTTACAGAAACATGTTGTGAAAGCAGTTGCCATGAAATTGAATTACAGGTGTTGTATTCTTCATTGCTCAAATTGCTCTATTATATCACAAGCCTCATCGTTTTCTTTTGAACAAATAACTGCAATTTAGTAGGAGCCTAAGAGATGATGGTATTAGCAGTCAGGGGTTGTTTAAGGTTTCCTTAATGATGGAAAATTGTTCTTATCCATTTACCATGTGCTGTCTTCGTAAAAATGCATGTGCAGTGAATGGAAAAGGAAAATGGTTCCCTCATGGCATTTTTCCTGTGTTTGTTTTTATATTTTTCAGTGTGTGAAACAAACCCTGGTAGCTTTTTAGATTAGTCAGGGCAATATGGTCATTCATACATAACTTTGACACATCTCTGATACATCAAATGGTGGCACTGGATGTGGTCAGATGTTTCACTCCATTCACTTTCACTTTGCTGGAATTAAGTACATGGTTGCTCAACCTAAAACTTCCCAAGTTTTCATGGATAAGAGTTTTAAAAGATCCTTCAGGAAATTTAAAAAATAACTCTCAGTGGTGAAAGCAATTATTGGTTTAGGCCATAATTTAAAATAATTTTGTCTAGGCTTGTCTAGGTTTAGATTCCTAATTGCTGCTCTGTGTGCTGCTTTCTCCCCAGCCCACTCAGGCCCAGTTGCCTTTTCTTGGATGTGCTTTGCAGTTTACCCTGGAGCTTAATGTATGTGAATTGCTGCATTTGCCTTGGAAACAGGGTAACTCCAACAGAAAAGGGATGCTTGCAGTTATCTTGGGCTTGAAAATTAACCTTGCTTCTCCTACTTCCTATCCAGGTCTATATTAATCTACAAAAGACACTCTATACTGAAATTCAGAAGCAAAACCTGCTGTATCATGTGGCTCAGAACAAGCTTTATCAGTTTCCTCTGTACCAACCTGTTACTAGTCTAGAGGTTTGGTGAGGTGTTACATATTCCTCTAATTTCCCAGAGAAAATGAGGTTAGGAAGGATAGGGAGAGGTCAGTTTGTCCATCCCTTGCCTGAAGGCAGGACCTGTTCTCCCAGGTCCTGCTTTATCCTTGACAGATGGTTGTCTGACATGTCCTTAAAATTCCTCAGCCATCCAGGTTTACTTACTTGCTTCCAGGTGTCACTTGTGAAAAGCCAATTAAATCTGCTTCAGTTGTCTTATTTTGCCTGTGTTCCATTAGGATCAGTTTTCTTGCTTGTTTCAGGTTTTTTTATATACATGGTTTTTGCACCTATTTTTGTTTTATTTTCCTCTTTCCTGCTCCTCTCCAGGTTTGAAATATGATTTTTGAACATCTGCTTTTAGACAGTTTATATGTCAGGCCTCTGATGTTCTGCCCACTTGGCTGAAGGTAGTATGCAAATTTCCTAATACTTCAAAAATTTCAATTTCATGGCAATACTTAAGAATTAAAAAAAGGGAGCGGGGCAGTTTTTGGAGTGAGTTCTTTTGAATGCATATTTTTGCTGACAAACCTTATATTGGTGCATTTAGTAAATCTTTTTCTCTTGTCCCTTGAAATGTGATATGAGAAAATAAAACTGCTTCACAAAGTTCTGTGAAAAATTAATGTGTACTGTAATTTAGAAGATGGATCACTGGAGGGCATTTAAATGTTATCTTTTTGTTTCCTGCAAATTTTATTTTAAGGGAAACTAAATACCTAGTAAGGACTTTTTCAGAAATTCAACTAAGTGCTGTTGGTGCTAAAAGAATTAGGAGAGGAGAAATGAGGGACACAGACTGCACAGCCTAATGAGGGGACATAAGCCTAATGATGCAAAATTGCAAATTGCCCACATTACGAAGCACTGTCCCCTGCATGCAGCTCTGCTTGTAGGGCTCTCCAGAGCTGCAGTGTGGGCTCAGGATTCAGATGTGCTGGCAGTGCCTGGTGCCAATCCCAACAGCCACAAAGCCTCTGTGTGACTCCAGCCAGTGCTGCCACTCAGGAATTGGTGCCATGTGCTGACAGAAACCTTCCCAGGCTCTGAGCTGCACTGCTGGGCAAAGCTGCAGTGGGAAAGGCAGGGAATGAACCTGTGGGATGACAGGAGAGAAGTGGTGTGGTGCAATGCCACAGGTTCCCTTGCCCAGCACCCTTTGGATTCTCTGCCATTGGAGGGAAACTGGTTTTGGTGGTTTGGCACTGGCCAAACTCCAGGCACCCACGAAGGTCACTCACTCACCCACCCTCCCCTGCCACAACTGGACAGAGGAGAGAAAAATTTAATGAAGGTTTCATGAGTAGAGATAAGGACTGAGAGAAAACACTCCAAGGGCAAAACAGGCTCAACTTAGAGTCCAAAGTGAGTTTACTACTAACAAAATCAGAGGAGGCTAATGAGAAGTAAAATAAGCCCTTAAAATATCTTTTCTTCCCCCAGCCCTTCCCTCCTTCCCACCGGCGGTACAGTGACACAGGATGTGGGGGTTTTGGTCAGTTCATCACCAGAGGTTTCCTTCTGCTGCTCCAAGAGAGGAGTCCCTCCCCTGGGAGACCATGGGCTCCCTCCCCTGGGAGACAGTTCTCCATGAACTTTACTGCATGGGTCCACTCTCCTGAGCAGCAGTTCTCCCAAAACTGCTGCAGCATGGCTCACTCTTCCATGGGCTGCAGTCCTCCAAGGACAGGCTGCTCCAGCCTGGAAGCAGGGCCCTCTCTCCACCAGGCCTCCCACTGGATCACACCCTCCTCCAGGCATCCACCTGCTCCAGAGTGGGTACTTCCTCCGTGGGCTGTGCATGGATCTCTGCATCCCTCATGGATCCCATGGGCTGTGGGTGGATCTCTGCATCCCCGTGGATCCCCATGGGCTGTGGGTGGATCTCTGCATCCCCGTGGATCCCCATGGGCTGTGGGTGGATCTCTGCATCCCTGTGGATCCCCATGGGCTGTGGGTGGATCTCTGCATCCCCGTGGATCCCCATGGGCTGTGAGTGGATCTCTGCATCCCCATGGATCCCCATGGGCTGTGGGTGGATCTCTGCATCCCTGTGGATCCCCATGGGCTGCAGGGGCACAGCTGGTCATAACCAGAGCCTGCAGAAGAATCTCAGCTCTGGTGCCTGGGTCACCTCCTCCTCCTCCTTCTCCACTGACCTTGGTGTGTCTCCATATTGTTTCCCTCATGTTCTCACCTCCTCCTCCTCTTCTCTAGCTAGGAAAAAACTTCACCCCACTTTGTTTTGATTTCCTTCTTAAATATGTTATCACAGAGTCATTACCAGCCTCTCTCATTGGCCCAGTTTTGGCCAGCAGCATGTCCATCCTCAGAGCCATCAGGGATTGGCTCTGCCAGACATGGTGGAAGCTTCCAGCAGCTTCTCACAGAAGCCACCTCTGTGGCCCCTCACTAGCAGAAAACCAGGCTGTGCAAAACCAGCACATTGGTGCATAAGTCATGGTACAGCTTCAACTTCCCCAGCACAGGAGGGCTCCTGCTTGCAGCCAGGGAAGCTTTTGGGGCACCTGCTGCACTGCAGGGCAAGTGTCCTAAAAGGACAAAGGTCTTTTGATGGGACAGCAAAACCAGAGCCAGGGTTGCAGATAAAAGAAAGGTAAAAATGCAGTTTTTTTACAGAGGAGTGTTTACCTTCTCACTACCTGCTCTTCCTGACCCATAAAAGCTGCCAACTGTGGTGTCAAGCTGATAAAATGTTCACACAGCTCTAGCCAGAGCAATGAACTATAACCAAAAAACTGAGAGATGTTTGGGGTTTTTTTCTCTTGGTTTTTGCCAAGAATTCAAGCAAAAGTGTAAAAATGTATTTTTCTCACCAGTGTTACTTTCTACTCCTAAAATCCATCTGTATAAGCATGTTTGTCTTACCTTTGGGGTGCTGGTTATTCCTTCTCCTTTAGTTTGTACAGGTCAGGGATGAAACACAGCCTTAGCTTCTATAATTTTGATAATAGTGAGATACCTGATAATCTTGTGCAGCCTGTGTACCTTAGAGATGTGATGACCAGATATTTCTTCTGCTGATGGCTGATTGCTCATCTGAGTAAACTGGAATAATTCAGGAGAAGTCTTAGGTTTCCTTTAGAAATAGAACAAAGCATTTTGCATAGAATGCAAAATCATTTGAGATAAGAGATGAGATTACTCAGTCAAAGCAGAATAAAAAGTGGGAGGGATGTAATTCATTGTTTTATTTTTTTCAAGCTGCTGACATGACGTGAGAGTTGCTAATGCAGTCTGAAGTACAAATGATCTGAAAATTCCCTGATAACTACCTGGGAATTCTCATTCCATCAGCAACTTCTATGTTATCATAAATGAGACAGCTTGAAAGGCACTTGTTGCGTTTTGTATTGCACGCAAAAGTCATTTACACTTCAAATGAACTAGCCTAGATAATTTTTGATGTGTTTTTTCTGCATAGCTTTCATAAGCAATGGAACAATGCTGAATTACTACTCTATAACGTTCAACAATGCAAGAATCACAGGGTAAGGAGATGTGGCAAATAAACACCCTGGTGAAGCTGCTTAGCAGCTGGGATTGTAAGAACAGGGCTTCAGTGAGTCAGATTGGGATGCCTGATCACCTCTGAAAATTGATTAATGTTTAGATTTTAATGTAATCTGCTTTTCTGCTCTGATAACAGAGCTCAGAGGGTGAATGTGTGTTTGTCTCTTGGGACTCCCAGGCTCTGCCCCAGTGGCTGCTTTCCATCCAGTGTGCACAGTCAGAATCAGGAATTCAGGAGTGAGACGGGGAGGGAGAATGAGCGCGGAGTTTGGTGTTCATCCCAGAGGTGAAATGAACCTAAGGGAGTCTCTCCAAAGCTCCAGGGCTCAATTCTCAGCTACTGTAAACCAGCACAGTTCAGTGTAACTGAGGCTGAGGATCTGTCCCTGTGACTTTATCTGTGCTGTGTACAACAGATGATGAAATATAAATGCATGTTGAGGTGATGTGGGCTGTGTGTAAGGATGAAGCAGGAATGTGCCTAAAAGCCTCCTAATCTCCAGTTTGTTCACTTCCTGCTGTTTATCTCTCCATCACCATTCCAGTATCTCTGTATTAATCTGGAAGGCTCCATGGATGTACAGAGGTCCAAAGAGGCCTGGAATGCTCATGGCTGCAGTGTTAAAGATAATTATACGGTGTTTCTAGTCCAGATGCAATCCTGGAAAGCATGAAAACAGTTTTGGGATGTACACTCATGGTGCTAGGAGAGGTCAGCAGGAGGTAGATGCTCACAAACTAATTGGACTTCTGGGATTCTGTTTTAAGGAGTGACTTCATATAAAACAGTGTACGTATCCAGGATTTGCTGCTTGGTTGTTTTCTAAACTGACAGTTGTTTTAAGATAAGAGATGTTTTTATTTCACTGAAGCCCTTTTTCTCCAAGTCCAAAAGAGCCTGGAAACTATTATCTCACAGAAAAATACCTTGGGGTATGTATGTGAAAAAGGTGATGTGTTCTGCAGTGCTGGCAGGGTCACCCTGCATGTCTCAGTCTCCTTTCTGAATCCTATTTATGAAGGAGAAGAACTGTCTTGAAATGCAAAGGATGTGAGTGGCTGTGGGTTTTATCTAACATGGTACAAAGTGGTCCATCGTGAATTGAGGGAGGTGTTGCTACCTGGGGGAGGCTCTTCATCCTCCCTGTGTGGCTGGAGTGATAGGAATGCTGTGTGTTGACTTTTAATGAATATTCATCAGCTGTGTGTGTGTGTGTAGGGCTTTATAGCCTGGCACTGCAGCCTTATCTTAGGCATTAGGGACAGGAGGCAGCTCCTGGGTTTGGTGTCTGATGTTGGGCAGGGCAAAATACCTCACCCTGTGAGCCTGGGAGGGCCAAAGCTGGTGGGCACTGAAAGGGAGCCCTGCACTGCTCAGAGAATACCAAACAGGGAATGCCCAAGGACAAGCAAATGTAGGAAAATAAAAAGGAATCCTGAGTAGGCAGTAAATATTGTGCTTAGGACGCTTCTCTTCTCATCCCCTGAATTTATGGCCTCAGTGCCTGCACATTCCATCTTGCATCACTGTTTTTCTGGGCCTGCCTAGGTGATTGTGTGCTGACCTTTTTCATTGTTTGTAATTCATGCATGCCAGGATCCTAGTAATAGGGTTGTGGGACACATTTTAAAGCCCCCCAAAGTTACCTTTTTTTTTTTTTTTTTCTGTGATGAGGTTACCCAGTACTAGGATTGGATAACCATTCTGGTCTCTTCTGATCTCTCTAAAAGGCCCTTCATGATTCCCAGTGCCCTTCCAGAAACACCTGCAGCCTCTGTCCTTGAGATGTCTGGAGACATCTGGGTTCTGCCATCTTAGGCAAAGCTCTGAGTTTTGGGAGCCAGGTGGGGATACAGTGTGGATCCTGCTGCTGGCTTTTATTGGGATTCATGTTCTCTGGACTTAAGTGTGTAAGATTTAATAGTCCAGCCTAGGCTACTTGTCTGGGTGTCCCATTCAGAGAGTGGGCAGAGGTGGCTGCAGATGCTCTGTTTGTTCAATACCATCCCTCTTCTCACTGTTGGGCATAACCAGTGAGCTGGTGACTGGGAAAACAACTCCAGCACCAAGGGTTCCCTGCTTTTCCCTTCTGGGCTTCATCTTCTCTAGCAAAAAGTACAGGGCAAAATAAATTTAAACCAGAGAGTTCATCTTGAAACAAGATTGCTCCACTGAATATCCCCAGAGCCTTGTGTGATGCATACACTGTCCTTGCTGTGGAGAGGGAGGTGCTGGGGTGAAGAACAGAAGAATGGAAAGAAAATTGACTCCATAAAGCAGTTACTGAGGTGGATGAGGCAGATTTGACATGTCATACTTGGCCTGTTCATTGAAATAGATTTCACTGTGACATTGTTTGCAGGATAACTTTGCATCCCAGCTGATTATGCTCTTTCTTTTCCTAGTACCTTGTATTTGGATAAAAATGTGCTTTTTTCTTTTTTTGGTTCTATGGATTAACAGCAAATCACTGTTTCTTTGTTAGGTGATTGAGAAGGTTTTAATTTTCCATGCTGAAAATCACCCAGCAGCTGTTTAAATGAAAAATCTGTTTTGTAAGAAAAACAGAACAACCCAAAAATTACCAGTAGCTAAAAAGTACTCACAGCATCTGTTGTTTAACTGTATCCATGTTGCAATTAACAACAAATTGTAATAACATATCAGCATTTAGCTCCATTAATTTTATTTCTTTTTTAAAATATTACTTCATTATTCTTTCAAGTAGGTTCTGCAAAAGTACAAAAGATACTAACAATACTTAATAAATGAATAGGCAAATATATAAGCTTATTATAATTTTGTGCAAAGTCTGTTGGAGGTGAATAATTTTTCTTAAAATAAACAACTTGATACAAAATCATAACACTTCCAGAAAAAAAATGTATATGAGCAATGATTAGACTCACACCTGTTCAGTCACTCAAGCTTAATTGCTCGTGATTTTGTGTTTGAAGGCTCCATATCTCACTCCTGTCATGCTGGTCAAATTTGGGATCTCTGTATTATTATTATTTTCTTACTTCTTGCTTGCACATGGCTACAGATGGGTGTTCTTTGAGTTATTACAATTCAATATCATATCAGCCCCTGAGTTTAGGTTTAAAGCTGTTTTAAATCAGTGTAAACTGGACTAAGGTTGGCTTAAATAAGTGATGGAGGTGGCTCCTGGGCAGGTTCCCAGCCCCTCGCCCTGCTGTGGAAGGACAGGGCTGCAGGCTCACAGGTCTGACTCATCTCTTGCCTCTGGCAGTCATTTAGCTAATTAGCCCAAATATACCACCTGAACTTAGAGGAACTCCTGTGTGCAGGTAAATCTGGGGCTCCCAGTTTTAAGCACTGCTGACATCAGTGTGTGCACGGTCTGACTCACTGTAATTTTTCTAATTTGTGAAGCAGAACAGGAGACCCATTCCATGGATTCCACTTGCAGACAGTTGATTGATTAGTTCAATCAACTATTGCTTATATAAATCGGCAGAAATATCCTCTCCACACAGATGTTGTATCAAATAGTGACACTTAAACTGGTCTTCTGGGTTTTAGTTTTTCCTTTTTTCCTTTTTTCCTTTTTTTTTTTTGTGTGTGAGGTGGGAAGATGATACATCGTGTGTACATGTCTCTATGTTCCACAGTATTAAGTGTAAGGTCTGTTTATAAATGCAGCTAATGAAATTGGGGACCGTGTGGCCTCCAACCATTTAAAATAATGGCATGAGCAATCTCACTCCATTACGTTTGAGTGGAATCAGTTCATGCTAAAGTGCTGGTTCCCTCAGGAGCCAGGGAGCCCTGATTGAATCTTACTTGCAGAATGGCCAGCGAAGATAAGTTTGTTGCAGGGCAGATGACAGCTCTGACTCAACAGAAACTGCAGTGCTCAGGGGAAGGGCTGCCTTGAGCCTGTTAATGCATTTTTCTTTCTGTGTCACTGCTGTCCTGCAAGCTTTGCAGCAAAGGCATCTGTGTGTTCGTGTTTCCCAGAGGCACTGAGGTGCAGTGGTGCCAGGAGGGTTCTGCTTTGCTCTGCTCTTGCCTGCAATGGCTTTGGGCTTTCTCCTGCTCTGTGGCCCAGAGAAATAGTTCCTTATAGAGGGTGATTCTTCAGCGTTAAAATTCTGTCTTGTCTTCTGGCATACTTTTAGCAGAAGACTAATTTAAATTGGTGGGAATTTTCTTGACTACCACAAGGTCCTTCTAACAAGGGGGATGACCAGACCATTAAGCAAGCAGCCCTCCTTTTTTATACTGTTGTAATGTGTTTCAAACCCCAGAAGTTGTTGGGAGACGCTTAACAAATGAGTTTTGACACAAGTTGATGAGCTGATGTGTGCTCTGCTGCAATCTGTCTGTCTGGAGCAGTGCCCGTTGCTGGCAGGGTGTTGTTTCTGTGAGGAGACAGACAGACCATCCCCTCGTGGCCACTTGGCAAGGAGAACTTATTTTCTCACCACCACTGGTCAGTAGTGTGGGGATGAGAAGCCTGAAAATACGTGATGCTCCTGCCTTTGGCTCAAGATTTACTGTGGATTCTGAGCCTGCTTTCTGTTCCTGCAGGAAAAGCTCTTGGGGACTATTTCAGCACTCTGGGGGAGTTGCTATGCACCAACCACCAGCATGAAACATCCCTGGTTTTGCAGAGGAAAAATAAAAGTGCTCCAGACAAAGGCCTGTAATATTTGAATGTAAATGCATCTGACAGAAGTTGCAGCTGCATGAGTATGAGGACAAGGCAGTACTTGACTGTAACCATGAGGACTGAAGGGAGCTCACAGTTCAGTAGAACACTACAGAAATGGGCTTGCAGGGTACCAGCCTGTATCAAGAGGAAACAGGACTTCTGCAAGACAAATAACAATTCCCAAATGCTTATCTAGCACAAACACATTGAGCAAAATAAAGTTGACTCTTTCAAGTGAACATTTCATGCTGATGAGAAAACCTGGTGACGTCTTCAGTGGTGGAAAATAACTGGAAAAGGGGAAATTTGAGAGGGAGAGAGGAGCAGAGTTGGAGATACAGAGCTAGAAGAGAGACAAATCAGCTGCAGCTTCTTCCAGATGTTCTCCACTCCTCTTCCATCCCTGTGGGATTGTGGGCAGGGCCTCTTGTGATGTGGGCAGCACCTGAATGGAGCAGCAAGGTGCATCTGCTGCACCTCCATCCCCCTGGACACAACGGATCACTCTGCTCTGTCTTGTCACTGTGGTTGCTAATTTCCTATTTTCTGTAGTGACATTGTGCAAGGCAGCCTTTGGAGAAGCTCTGGCTGTTACTTTATATATCTCCAGAAATAACCCTCTGCACATCCAGGATCAATCTGAGGCTGCCTTTTATGTGCAGCTTTTCCCAGCCTTCCCACAGTTTTACAGGCATATAATAATTTTACCAAAAGCAACGTTGCAAATCCAAGGAATTCAGTGTTAAGCTTAAGTACATCATAAACCTCAATGAGAGGGTTATTTTGCTGTACTGTTCTATCATATTGGGGAATTAATTTATCAGAAGTGCAAGAGGAGGTTGGTGCTTCTCTCTCCCACATAGCTTAGAAATGTATGGGTGAATGTAATGGTACTTCTCAATTTCCTGGAATTGGAGTGTGATGGGATTTTTTGAGAATACTGAAGGACTCCCACTTCTTTGTATTTTATTGAAAATGGCACGTGAACCGTGTCCCACAAAAGTGGTTTGCAGAGCCTTGTAAACACGTGCCAAGTGCCAAGCTCGAGGCTTTCAGCCTTGAGATGATTCCCTTTGCAAGTTTGTGAAGGGAGGAGGAATACTTGGGAAAACTTTTGATGTTCTGAATGCAAGGGATGTAGTTTATTGGTTCAGTTAGCCTGGCACACTTACTGGGGTAAAATCATGATGGCACATGCCATGCATTGGTGTGTGGACAATATTACATTTGAATGCCACTTGAAAAATGTGATGGTTCTAGTGCATAATTGCAAATTATCTGATGCTTGTCTAATTAGCTTTGCCTGGATAAAATGTAATAAAATACAATATTTATCCTGTGTGAGACAGTTGATTAAATTAATCACAGCTGTGATGAAGAGCTCTTTTTGTTTCTAAGTTTCTTTCCAGTTTAGTTTCTTTTGCCTTTGAAGATGCGATTGCTGCTGATTTGGGGATCACTTGGAATTCCTGTCTTGTGAGAAGCAGGGCAGAGCACTGAGTAATACAAAGTCTCTTGAAGCTGATTCAGCCTCTCAGATCATTTTAGGATTTGTATTTCACTTGTGTTAATGGCAAGAATTATGCATACAATAAATTTCTGAGCTGGATCTAAGTTTGGTGTGGCTTGAATCTGAGTTTTGGATTCAAACCTGCTCGAACTATTACATTTTGAGTTATTAATAACTTTTTTTAGTAATAATTTTTAAAGATATGGAAATATAATCCAGTATCCGTATAATCTGCTACTGTCATCTTGAATATTTGTAATATTTAGCACACCATGACTGCAAATGAACTTGGGAGTTGGGACTGAAAAATTCAGTGTTCCTGTGTTTCTTCTCTCAGCTGGGCAGGTAATCCTCCACTAACTCCATGAATTTAAATATTAAGCCTAGATCAGATCCCAGGACTTTAATCTTTTCTGTTTGTGTAAAGGCTTCATTCTGACCTGATGGAAAGGTCATAACTCAGGGCAGCAGTTTCCCATCAGTGTCTTTCAGGTGCACTCACCTTTCACTCTGTCGTGTTTTGTGGTTTCCTCCCATTTCACACTGCTTAGTTTCCGATCTTCCCCCTGTCCTTCCTTTGCAACCATCTACTTTATTTTAATCTTCTTGACAGGACCCTCTTATCTGTTCTTGCCAAGCTCCATTTAACCAGGTCTGCCTTGAGCAGATTTGTCTTTCTGCCTTCCGATTTCTCTGCAGGGTGTGCCGTGAGCGGGCCCTGAGCTCCCATCAAAATGTAATTTTTTGATAATTTTAGGCTCTTGCATCCAGGGTTTCTGTTCTTTTGGGAATATGAAACCTGGATGTGGCCATAGGTAGGAAGATCTGTTCTTTCTGTCTTCCACTCTTTCTCCAAACCCAGTCCTGGTCTCTGCCAATCTGAGACCTCCTCTCTTGTAGCAAAAAAAACCCCAAACCAAACACCCACAAAAAAAACTCTGTCTTGTGCCTCCTGCTGAATCTTCCCCGTTTGTGTCAAAGACCAGGCTGCCACTGGCTCTGTTTGAGTAGTAGAAAATGATTTTGTAGCAGTGAATTATTTCAGGGCTGGTGGCCAGCAGTCTCTGAAGCCTCTTTTTTTTGGAGCATGTGAAGATTTATGGGCAGCTCCAGCAAGTGCTGAGCATGGTATTGTGTGCTGGGCCAGCTCACTGCGCTGCACGTGGAAGCATCTGAGCTTCAGGTCTTTTTTAGTAACTAAGATACATTCCTTGGGGAGCCTGAAGTGGTCAAAAAATTTTTTTTAAAATTTTTTTGTTTATTTATTTTTTTAAGTATCTAAAAATACCATATACTGAAAAGGATATATGAAATTAGGGGCATTTATCTTTTCTTTTTCTCATTTTTTAAATTCTAGATTAGAGACTTTAATTTTCTTTTCTCCCTTGTGGCTGAATCTTTCATAGCAAAGAATGGCACTTTCTCTCCTAATTCTCCTCATTTCACATATACCTTTGAGTGATAATTTCCATCCTTTCTTGATAAAGAAAGATTTTTCATTTCAGGACACATTTGAATGCTATTTTAAAATAAAATTGATTTTCCATCTTTATGTAATTAAATTGTGTGGTCAGAAGGAAATTGTATTGGAATAACAAACCCGGTGTTTTTTCTTCTTTTTGTGTATGTACTTAAAAAACAAAACAAAGCAAAACCACTAACAAAATATTGCTGGAAAAGAAGCTGTAGTTCCTGATGCAGCAAGGGACAAAGACTTATTTTTTATTCTGTCAAAAGAGAGAGGTCACTCTGAGACTCTGGCACTGAAGTTGCCTTGTGTGATATAGATTTTGAAACTGCAGTGTGATTCCTCACTTTTTAATAAGCAGAGAAGTGCATGAGAACTTTCACAAATTAACATCACTCTCCAGTGACCTCTGTGGGGGTGAAAAGAGAAGAAAACCTCCTTAGAGTAGGATGATTAATTGGTTAAAACATTGTGTCATTTAAAAAAATCTCTGATGTTGGAGTTCTGTTTAAAGCAAGTCAGCTGGTGACATCCAGACTTATTTATTATGTTTAATACTGTTGTAATCCATTAAAAGGTATATAATGGGCTGCTCTTTAGTTCTACTTGTATTCTAGTAGCTGTTTTCTTTATTAGTATAAATATTAGCTATGAGAGAACAAGCATGCTTTAAATTCCTCTTCGTTCCAAAGTCTCTAATTAGCTGAAGTTGATCCTTTGCTAAGGGGAAAATACTGCATTTGGGCTTTTGTTTCCCTTCCTCATTGCCCAGCATTTGGCCAGAGCAGCCTGTTGTGGTCCAGCAGCAGTGGGGTGTTCTGCACGTGTCATATTTTCCATATTCAGAGCAGTCTAGCAATAATGTCAGACTTTTGCCTCAGTGTGACCAGAGAATGTGCAGGTGCACTATAGTAAAACATCTACTTCCATCTATTATGAATGTGAGCTTTCTGTTTCTCCAGTTTCCCCTAAAAAAAACCAAACCAAACCAAAAAAACAGAACCAGAAAACCCAAAACAACCCAACAAGCTCCAATGAACAACAAAAAGAAAAATGTATTTTTGTGTGTTTTAACACAGCAGGTTTGCTGAGGTGCATTGGGTCAGTCCACAAGCTTGTTCATTCCCATGTAGTGCAGTGAGTGCCTTGATTTTGGGTGGCTGAAGATACCTGCCTGTTCTGAGTTTCATTGCATCTTCTTTGCCTGCACCCTGAAAAATGGAGACTAAAATAATTTCACCTGCACAATGCATAAATTACATTAGGATTGTTCTCTGAGCTAACATTGGATTTTGTTAGATGTTTGATTTGAGCACATTTTATATGTGTAAACATGCCCAAAAAATCTTGAACTTGAAGAAAAAGATGCACTTCCTGCAATGCAAATAATAAGTGAGTACTTTGTGGCTCATAATGGTTCAGTGTGAGGCAGCAGCAGCCTGGCCCTCAGCCTGCAGACTGAGGTTGTGTATTGGCTGTTCTGAACCTGCCACAGTCAGCTCACTGCAATTAAAGTCCCAAATGTTTCATGAAATACAGCAGATAATATTGTCTGGCATTTTAGATAATACCCAAGATGTTGAAAATCTTCAAGAGGAATTAAGGGGAAAGGATGGGCTATTCCTGTTGGGGACAGAGTGATTGGTGAGGGGATGCAGCTGCATCCCAGTGGGGTGGGTACCAGTCCTTCCCTGCCTCGGTCTGGCATTGCTGCCTGGGACCAAATGCCTGGGGAAGTGGCACATCAGAGCCATCTGCAAAAATGACATGACTGTGATTCTCTGCCTCCTGGGGATTTGTGAGAATAAACGTGATGATGATGAGGTGCTTATGGGTACAGCAGTAACAGGGCCAAACAAAGCTCTTCAGACAGGGAGGTGGGAAGGGGCTGGGAGCAGAGCCCAGACTTTTTTCTGTTTTCTTAAGCAGCCGAAATTTGCACGCAGTAAGTTTGTACCCACACAACGAGATTAAAATTGCTGCCTGTCTCATCTGACAGAATTGTTCGTGTTCCTTCAGCACTGCCCTGTGTCTGTGTCTCGGGGGAAAACCAAGCACTGAATTTTGCCGACTGCCTCGTTCCTGCAGCCGCCACCTCGGCCCTGCACAGAAGCCAATCTTTCTCTGTGAGAAATCTGAGTGTTAATAATTTCTGGCAAGTGTTGTGCTGAAGCAGACAATTCTCTAACACCAGCCAGGCATGTTGAGGAGTTACACTGGACAGAGCAAAGAAAACATTTCATTCATGTTTGAATTCCTTGCCTCTCCACAGCCTCCCAGGGCAGCTGGGAGCCAGGGCAGATCCATTTCACACGGATGCTTTCCTTTGGAAATGCCTCTGGTGATGGTCTGGTATGCAGTGGTGGCTGCTGTTTTCTGTGAGAATCCCTCCTGGCTTGAGATTCAATATTTCAATATTTTAAAAAAGTTGTTCCTGCCTTTTTTAAGGTGAATCAAAGTGGTAAGGATATCCAGATTTAATCTTGCCTCCTGATGGGGTATCTGTTCTCTAATGTCACTTAGTCAATAAGAACTGTGGGCCAGGTATATTCGTTTGGGCATATTCAACATCTGCTACATGTAAGCCTTAGGTAAGGTTAGTTATTTTATTGTTAGTTTTATTTAAAATTAGACCTTCCCTTTCCCCCTGCACTCAGTATTTCTGCCTGTTTTTTCTCCAGTGTTTTAAAGCTGTTTTGGAAATGGATGTTAGAAATTGGATTGACTGGTAAAAATATGATTTATGATAAAGGAAAATTTTTGACTGTATTTCCAGTACTGTTTTATTTAAAAGTCGTTGGGGAAAAGAAAAGCAAGGTGGGCTAAAAATTCCAGGATTTCCTTGTGATATTTTTCAATTTAGAAAGAAAGGCTGGTTTATAACTGTCACTTGAAATTGCTGGTGCTTGCCTGATCTCCATGGGGATTTCTTGAGTGTGGTTGTCCATGCTACATAAGGATCTCCCTCCCCCGACAGGAGATGTGAGATAAATTAGTATCTGTGCCATGAGAATATCATTAAGTACGCTGCTAGCATCTGGGAAGACCTTTTTCTGTTCCTTAGGGAGGACATCCAGAGCTCTCCCCTATTGATTCACCTCTCCAGCTGAAGCTGCCAGGGGGTCAGCAGGTGTGTGTGGGCTCAGGGATAACAAGCTGCTGGATCCCACTTAATCCACTGGAGCTGACCCTGGGTAAACAGGAGGCAGCTCAAGGCTGCTTGACTTAGGTTTAGGAAAATTTTTGTAATCACAAATATCTTTTAATAGCAACATTTTCTAGGCCGAGAAGCTTCAAGGGGTTGTGGAACTGTTGTAGATCTCAATTTTATTGCATTAAGTAGGATATAAACACCAAATCAAGGGTCTTTTTGGTCTTTATGTTTCCAGTGTAAGGGATATTTTTGTAATAGATACTCTTAAAGATTGTTGAAAGCAGTGGAATAGTTCTGTTTTTAAAATATAACATATTCCATGCAAGAAGACATCAACACTGTGCTGCTTGATGCGTTGTAAATATTTGTATATAAATAGAACAATCTTTTTTTAAACAAATAACTCCAAGGAGAGTAGATTTCCATTGTGCAAAGGTTGTGCATGTAATAGTTTTCACCTACCAGTTTAGCAGTGAATTCAGATTGTAATTTTATTTGCCTGAGGGACAATGGCAGAGGGAACTGCCAGCACTGCTCACTACATGAGAACAGCAGTTCAAACACTCCCAGATATTTGCCAGTGACACTTTCCCTGTCTTCCCTTTCTAATTCCCTGTCTTCCCTTTCTATTTCTAATGGATCCCTGATTGAAATTATTGTCCAGTTTTCAGGACAGTTTGTGGCAGTTCATGCTTCACTAAGAGGTTTCTAATGAAGTTAGAAAAGCTGTAAAGTGAGATCAAATTTCACTAAGCAAAAGAATATTATTTCACAGCTAAACTAATTTTTTTTAATAATGAGTTGTCTAGATGCTAAAATGGATGCCCTTTAGATATCTAGAATGAAATAGCATTTGTGTTTAATGAGACTTAATTTTTATTTCCTTATTTTTATTTAGAACGAGTGAAAGTGACACATTGCTGTAATATTTCCAGATTGCTGCATTATTCTTACAAGGTGGAAGGGTGCTTCATATTTCCCCTGTCAGTCCTGAAAAACTATTGTTAATGACTTAAATTAGAAATAATTTTTCCTAAACACCTGTAGAGTAAATCTGAGGCACTTTTAGAGTTCAGGATCCAGCTTTCTGCACAAAGCTTCCCCATCCCCAAGCAGGATAATAGAAGTGATTGATGTCTGAGCTGAGCTGTTTGGGTTTTTTAATTCTTCTCCTACCTATAATTTCCTCTTGCTCTCACCTTAGGCCATACGAGGTGGCAGTGAAACAGCTGTCCTAGGATCTAATATGAGATATTTTCTCAGCATATGGTGGGAGTCTAAACTCGGGGTGTGCCTTGAATACCAACAGCTTTAGCTGCTGCTGTGGAATAGAGGTTTTGGGATGGCTGGAGGGAGACACAGTGGGGCATGCCCCAAAGGCAAAATCCACTTCCTGGGATGATTCTCCTCCTCCAAACTAAGGTGATTCCTTAAATCCATTCATTTATTTTTATCCGTATTAAAGAATAACTGTTAGCTCTGAAAATCAAGTCTGTAACATGAGCTTTGAAACAATTCACATCCTGAAAATGAAGTGTGAGCTGGAGCTGGTAGATCAAAGCCCAGCAGTGAGTGCTGGTGAGGGACAGAGCTGGCAGGACACACACGGGGACAGCTCCATCAGCTTTAAATTGAGCCAATTATTGTTTAGTTAGAGAGTCCCAGGGCACTGCCTGTGGTGTTTCTTCTCAAATCCTGGTGCCCAGCATAGCAACACATCTGCTTGATGTATGGAAAGAGTTTACACGAATATCCAAACAAAGCAGGTATTTGGAGAACTCTTAAATGAGCAAAATGAAGAGCCTCAGGTGGAACATCACTGAGAATTCGTAAGGAAGAGACAAAAGGTCGGTGAGGAGCTGAAAGACATGACACCCAAATATTTCAGTAATATTCAAAGACTTCATTTTTTTGGCCAGCTGTGGGCTCACCTGTAGTTATTTGGAAAGCACACTCAGCGATTCCCCTGTCTCTGAGGGGCAGGAGCTTGTGCTTGCCTGATTCTCCTCACGCAGCTGGAAGGAAGCAAACAGCTCCAGAGCTGCTCTTCTGGGCTTTGGTGTGAAAGTTTCTTCTTTTTCTTACAAGATTTATGTGCTGCCTTCAGATACACACTGGTGACTTCTTGCTGAGGTTCCTGCTTCTACACTTCCCAGGTGGTAAAAATCCACATGGATTTGGTACCTTCAGTGGAGTGATGTAATTAACATGAGCTGAGATCTAGCCCTTGGGGAAATTCTCAACATTTTAAGCTCATTTGAGTATAACTTTGAAGGCAATCATAGATAAAATTTAAATTTCTGCTTTAGGAATGGTTATTTTTGTTCATGTTATTCCCATTTTCTTGTAGTCCACTTGGACATAAGCACAGGAGAATGAATCCCACAGTGTTGATTGTTTCTGGAAAGGGATGCTCTATGTTGACTAAGAATTAATTATTAATTATTTA
The DNA here is from genome assembly GCF_052056855.1 of Sturnus vulgaris. Lineage (NCBI taxonomy): Eukaryota > Metazoa > Chordata > Aves > Passeriformes > Sturnidae > Sturnus > Sturnus vulgaris. Next base: position 5,037,408 of record NC_142257.1, on the reverse strand, counting down.
GTTTGCTAAATATGTTGCCTGTCTGAATAAAATTAATGGAGGATGGTAGATGCAATTGTTGCACTGAAGCTAAGACCTGAGATTTGTGGATGGAATAGAAATTATTTTTATGTAGAACAACAGCAAGACTGTCTGAAATGCTTCTGTTAGGTAAAACCCTTGCTGAAGCCACCAGAATTGGTGTTCATTTGTATGAGAATGGTTTGCTATCTTGCACTGAGATTTTTCACCAGAAAGAGCCTAGATCTTGTCTCAGGCATGATGCTCAAAAAATAATTTCTAATTTGTAAAGGCAAGCCCTTTAAAGGGCTTCTATTTATCCTCATATTTAAAATATACTTATTCCCATCTTTAGAATAATATACAAGAATAATCTTTAGAAGGCAAGTATTAGAGGCTACAGAGGATACTGGGAATGGAGGCTTTCAACCGATGTCATAAGATATCTGCCTCTAATTAGCAAAATCAAACTCGTCAGTGGCCATTAAGACTCTGGATGCCTTTTAGTGCCTACTGGAATTGCATTTTGTTGGCCATATATTCTGTGCTGCCTCGGGACCGTTGTTCATTTGCTCCCATTAATGCTGAATTTCCACTGTGCCTGTCCTTTAACCTTCCCTTGAATTGTTATCCAGGTTGCCTGGCGAGGGGCTGGGTGGAGCTGGAACTCTCCTGGTTCTGCTGGGACCCTCCTGGGCTGCCTCATGCTCTAAGAGCAGCCAGAGATTAACCACAATTCATTTCCTTGCAAGGCTTAGGCTGGAAAAGGAATTTTACTTTAGATTGGAGTCCAGAACTGTTTTCAGGTTCCTTTGGGGTTTGTTTTTTACATAGGACCTGCTGTCTTCTGGGATAATTTGGGCATTCTCACCCAACAGCTTCCTTCTGCTGGTGTCTTTCCCCTTCAGGGGACCCTTTCGGGTTTGGGAGGGGTCCTTGGTGCTCGTTTGTGATGTGCCATAGGGAGGGTGATGTAGCTGGGAATTGGGGACACGTGGTGGCTGTTGAGGGACAGTGGGATGGGCATTGCTGCTCCTTGGGGACCAGGCTCAGCTCTCTGGAGCTGTGAATTCCAGCCCTGACCCCCAAGGCAGAGCTCACAGCTGACAGCCGTGTTATTTTCAAAGCAGGGCTCTCTCCCATCCCCTTGCCCTGGATTGTTGCTGTTCAGGGTGCTTCGTGTGCTGGTGTAATTATATCAAATTGGTGGTAGGGAATAGCATCTGTAAATTCTTGTTTGTTTAATGACAGAATGTTGGAAGGGCCTGACAGTCCTGTGCTAATTGTTGTATGTGTTTAATAAAAGTGGCTGTGTGGTAAGTGTCAACTGAACATTAAAATCGTATTATTAAATATGGATTTGTGCAAGCTGCTAACTGCTTTTGATCAATTCATATAAACATGATGCATCCCTTAATTGTATTAAATTTAAGTAAATTTAACAATTAATCTTCATTTAATTAACGCTGCAGTTTTGACAGCCTATCATTTAGTGATTGTTGTAGACTCTTTTAAGCAGTCAGACCAAATGCTTGTGATTTATTTATCTATACATTTATATATTTATTAATTTATTTTCACTGCTTTTTGAGAAGACATGCTCCAGGGAAGTACCTTTTAAGGTAAAGGCTGGATAAATCATTTGAAGTGTGCGTGTAGCTAAAATACCTGACCTGACCAGCTGATCTGGCTTTGAAAGCATCGTGCTGCATTACAAGTACACAAGAATCTTTAGATTTTTCTTTGAAACTTGTTGTTCACAGAGACTGTCTGGCAAACAAGCCCATTTCTACTGCTTAGGGAGTAAGTGCAGAGCTACAGAGTTGAAGAAAGCTTTATTAATCCCACCTCTGGTCCTTCAGTCTCATTGATTTTTGACATGGCTACTGGAAAACCACTGGCTTTTTCTTAATTCACTATTCCTTCAGCTTCTTCTTTTTTTTTTTTTCTCCTTCTTTTTTCCTTTTTTTTTTTTTTTTGTGATCAGCTAAGGCTGAAACTCTATGGGAAGAATTTAGTTTAAATTATAGGGAAAAGGTAATAAATCACTGTGCTTGGTACTCATTCTAAACTTCATCTCATTTAGAGACTTTTTTCCATGGTGACAGAATTAAAATATTAATTTGGTTTTCAATGATTCTCTTTCAGCTGCACTTTATGTTTCTGCCTTAGGTTTTTATAGATTTTGTCACTTTAAAAAATGTACCACTAAGGGCACGGGTTTAATTATCTGATTTGCCTTTCCATTTAAACTTCTAGAATGATTTTCATCTAAAGATCTTATCTGATATGTATTTGATTATTGGATGTAGATCAATCACATGGAGATGCTTGTATCATCTGTCACAAACGCTGGAAAATGACATTCAGAAATCAGTGTCTGCTGCTAATTTGGGTTATCCCATTCAGATGCAGCACAGCTCAGGAAGGTAAATCCACTCTGGATGCACCACTGCTCCGTGGTCTGCAACTGGGCTGAGGAAGGAGAGCAAACTGAGGGAAAATTGGCTCCATTAAAGTTAAAAACAGTTACATAGGATAAAGGATTTCTGTGTCATATATCTCCAAAAATAAAAGCGTGTTCCAAAGCTGTATTTCATTGTCATGAGACATGGATGATCTTAGGAAAGGAAGCAGGATTATCCTACTCAAAGACCCATGGAGTCCCTCAGGAAATAGACTGTGCACATATTTCCCTGTAAACTCTTCAATCTCTGCATTTCCAATGATTCAAAAAAAGCAAAGTATGGACTCTTTGGTAGGGTTTTGCTGTGATCCCTTTGGGTTTGTGCAGTCACTAGTAATGTCTTGCTGTGTAGAAACGGGACATTTCTCCAGCTGGTGCCACAACGTTTAGTTTTCCCAAAAATTAAATTATTCCTTGAAAACTAAGTGTGATGTAAATCTCTAAAAAAGTCTGGTTCTTCTATGTTGCAGACAGGTGAGATGTCCCCACAAAGGAGATGCTCCTGCAGCATCTGCTGCAGTGATTGCAAAGTGATGGTTGATTAATTCTCTTCATGTTTCAGGTTGGTTTATGCTGTTTTGATGTCCTGCAAGGCTTTCTGCTCCAGCACAGAGGGAAAATGGAACATTGCCAGCTGCATGTGATGTAACAGTTGTTGTTGACTTGCATCTGCTGTCAGAAGCCAGCAGAGTCTGTGGAGATGGGAAATGGGGAGGGAAGAGGTGAGGTACAGGACAATGACATCATTTTTAGCTTGATAAAACTCACTGGCTGTAAAGGTTTCACCCCCAGGCTGCTGTGCCTTGGAGGATTCTGTGTGCCCGGGGTGCGTGCCCAGGGTCTGAAATACAGACCTGGCTCTGTGTCCCTGCTACGAATTCCACACATAATGGGAACTTCTTAATTAGGCCTGTTCCACAGGAGCACTTACCCTCCACTTATGCAATGAATTTTCTGTAAGTAAAAGTGTAGTACAATAATTGTGATGCATGATGGGCGTGTTTAGATAACCCTCCTATTATTTTAGGAAGTGCAGTACTTCAAAGAAAACTTATCCCAAGGTGTCCCTTAAACTTTTCTTTTGTATTACCCTCTGGATTACTCTCCTATCTTCTTCCTTTGATATGTTAATTCAGTCATTTTTTTTCTACCAGGGCTCATTGCTCCTGCTTTTTTTCTTCTTTTTTAAACTGTAATTTAATTTTGTGGAGAGTTAATGCTTATCAGTCTTGTTTTACTAGTTGACAATTTCTGGGACCATTTTTCTTCTTTGAAATGGAAGTCTGTGTACTGTTCTGCCTGACTTTTGTGTTTACTAATCCGTGTTACTATTTTTTAACAGATTTTCTTTGTTACTGTTTGTTCTTTTCGAAACAGCAGCACTGATTTTTTTCTTGGTTTTAGTTTGAGCTGTTTGGATCTCATAATGCTTTAGCATAATTAAGAAACATATCAAAGCTGCTGATGGAAAGGTTTTGTCAGTCTCTCTTCCACACACACATACTTGTCAACTTTGAAACTTCAACCAAGATTAGTCAAATTTACGCGCAGTTCATGAAAACTTGATTCTGGTGGGAAACAAATGCTGAGATTTGAAGCAAACTAAGCCTCAAGCATTGGAAGCTTCTGTTTCCTGGCCAAAAGCTTCACCTGTCAGTTTTCAGGAAAGCTTGTACAGCATATGAGATCTGGCTTGTTTTCCATCAGCTATACAGCAAATGGTAATGAATTAATTTACAACTCATTATTTAAGCCCTTTGAGCAACAGCTTTAAATATCTATCTGCTGTTGTCTCAGAAATTAAGCACCCAGCTCTGCCACCCGCTCACAGTCCACTCACAGATTCTGCAGGGCTGCAGTTTGCTCACATTGAATTGTAAAAATCTAATTCTTTATCCCTTTCTTACTCAGCATAAAGCCCATAAACCAGTTTTGTTGTTTGTGCTTCAAATTTAGCAAAAGTCATATGGTTTAGCAGGAGCTTAATTATATTTACTGATGAGTTCAGCCAGCTCTTCCAGTGGGTTTTTTCCCCTGATGGCACTGCAGAAATGTGCTGGCAATGCAGCTGAAAATATCCCTGCTCAGTTCCTTCCCAGCAGACAGTGCTGCCCTTACAATTCTGATGCACTAATATAGGAGAAAAGCTTCAGCCACTAAAAGAAGAGAGGAGGGAGGGAAAGGCCAGGTTTAGGAGTTCATTGACATGTGGCCCTTCATGTCCCTGTGATGATCTCTGTGAGGTGCTGCTGTTTGGGGACTCACAGGGTTTGTGTGGTCACAGTGGGGGCTGAAGTGTAGTAAGTGAAATGAGCTTTAGTGGATGCCAGTCTCAATCTGTCCATCAGTGGGGAGTTATCTCCCTTGGCTCTCTGTGGGTTTGTTCCATGGTATTGGTGGCATTTACCTCGTTCCTAATTATTTTACTCGTTCTGATCTTTGCTGTGAGGGTGGGGAGGCCCTGGCACAGATTCCCAGAGAAGCTGTGGCTATCCCTGCATCCCTGGAAGTGTCCAAGGCCAGGTTGGATGGTGCTTGGAGCACCGTGGGATAGGGGGAGGTGTCCCTGCCCGTGGCAGGAAGGTTGGAACGAGATGTTCTTAAGATCCTTTCCAACCCAAACCATTCCGATTCTATAATGCTGATGTATTTAACAATACTTTTCAGCTCGTTAGAACTGTACTGTGTCTTTGCCTCTAGGCACTTGAATAGCAATTAACAATATCAGTACATAATGAGATACTCTCTATATGTTGAAAGTCCTTCTTTTCTATTTATGTGTCTAGAGAACATCAAATGAAAATTCAAACCTCTTGGGTGACTGCTTTTTCCCCCCACTCTTGTGCATTTTCTCGGCGTTTGTGAATCTTGGTCTCCAGGGATTATTACTCATGCTGATGGAATTAGGTGCCTGTGGTCCATCAGCACAGAAATTTTCCACTGAATATCTCTTTATAAGACTGGCTCACCATCAGAAGCTAAAGTTGGACAAGCCCTGAGCTTTGGGAATATCTGCACCTTTCTGAACTGCATCTTTTTGGCTGCAGCTGGATCCAAGAGCCAGCTGTACTCAAAGGCAGGGAAAGTTTGCATCTGGAGATGGATTTCAAGCCTTATCTATGCTTGATTTTTCCCCAGCTCCTCTGTGAGCTCCCCTGTACCACTGTGCGGTTGCTCTGACAAGCAAGACAGAGATTTTGTAATTAGGAGCCTTCCATCACACGGTGTCCCTGCTGCGTTTCATCGCCAGCTGTCTTCCCGGGGCTGAGGAAGCTTTGCTTTTACCATGCTTCACACAGCATTAAACTGTGTAGAAAAGGCTAAATATTGTAGGCCAGATGCTGCTTTTCCTTTGCTTTTTATCAGCCTAGAGAATAATCTCACTCCTGGGATGGTGCTTTGCTCCTGTTAACCAGTGCAGAAGGCTCCAGTTCCTCCTCGGTCCTCCTTGCCCCCGGCCCTTTGGCAGAGGATTATTTCCACTGTGGGCTGATTGCTTGGGACTGCCTTTTCTGTTTCATTTTGGGATATTTTGGTGGGCTTCACTCCAGTTGCATCACGAAGGCAAGCAGAATATCTAGTGTTTTTTATTTTTCTCTCATATATATTTTCTTTTAGAAATCTTTAAAATAGGAATGGCAGTGACATCTTTTAATATGACTGGAGCTAACCTCTCTAGTTATTTATCTAATGAAACTGAAGTTTTCTGTAGTATCCACAACACCAAGAAGCATTCTTTGAACTCCTCCCCATTTCCTTCTCCATTTCTGTTTGGAAGTGCTCCTTATCTGCTTTTATCCTTCGAGGGAGGAATTTTTTGAGCCTGAAATGAAGAAGCAGCCCCTAAGGGGACTTTAATACAGAGAGGTTACAACTCAGACAATAATTCGGGTCAATTTAAGTGGCATGTGGGTGTGGGTTTAAATAAATAGCTTTAACCTTTAGCTTACTGATGGAACTGAAAATAGATACAGGGTTGGGCATACTGGAAGAATTGTGCCATTGCTGCCAGCATTACTTTGAATAAATAGATCTCTCGTCAGGACTGTCAAACCAGCACCTTTGCCAGTAAGAAGCAATGATATTTTTTCTTTTTCCTTTTATATTTTTTAACTAGCAGCCAAGTCTAAAAGGAGTTCTTACTCTTTTTATCTTTGGTGGTTTTGTATACCCAGGTTTGCACTTCATAATTTTCTTATATCACCTATACTTTTAATAACATTCATAGATCTTTGTGGCTATTTAATTGCCCAGTTACACCTGCACGTAGACTTTCCCTAACCAGTTATATCCTAAGGGCAGGAATTAGAGCATATGTTGATCTTACTTAATGTTTGCTATTGTTTCAGCCAGGAATTCTCTAAACTGCTTTTCCCTCACCTATTATTTGTGGCTGAGGAAGTAGAGGAGAGCTCATGGAATTATTTGCTTGGTTTAGAAGCCATAAAGTGGTGGAGCTGCTGTAGTTTAATAATAGTCCTCTCTAGGCTGAGCTCTGTCCCTGCTGCCCAGGTAGTAGATGTGGAATAGGTATGAGCTCCTGTACTTTGCATCTTCAGGAGGATAGTGGAATTATGAGCAGAATTCATCTACAAACGTGTACATCTGGTGAAGAAATATGAACTTGTTATTTTAAGCTCATAGCAATATGAAAATCTGATCCAGGGTATTGTGGCAGCTACTCAGTCATCCACAAAGATATGATTTAAAGTCAAAATTGGCAGGCAGTTAGTGGGAGGGGAAGAGCAAGTTGTTGTTTTATCTGACGAGACTGAAAAACCTTTTTGAGACTCAAATCAAACAAAGAAACCCACAAAGCAAATGCCACGGAATCATTTTCTTAATGTATGGCTGATGGGTGATATTTTGGCACTAAATAGCCACGTTGTAAATGCTTGTTGCATCCTATAGCCCTAACCCAGTCAAGCAGCTGAGTGCCCTTGCTCTTCCAAGCTGCAGCTGCATTTTCTTTTTTTTTTTTTTTCCAAAGATCAGTGGCATTAGCAGCAGTGCAGGTCTCCCACCCTCTGTAAGGATGAAGCTCAGCAGCGTGGGAATTGCCTCTGTAAATAAGATGCTGATAAAGAACTACCAACTTTAGATCTTGTAAAGGCAGCGAGGTTTCTCGGAGGAGTGCAATGCTATTTTCAGCTGCTGATTTGCTCATGGAGCATAAATGTAGGCATGATAAAATACGCAGATAATGTTTCATAGTAACCATCTGATAGCTAATAATGGCGAAGAAAAATAGAGTCGTAAGTTTGGCGTGGGCTGCAGTTTTAGCACCATTTCCTTCTGCAGGTTGTTACTACTGGCTGTACCTGCTGAGCAGCAGATACGAAGCTGCAAAGTGTGCCAAGGACAAATAAATTCATTTTCACCTTTTATGCTTGAGCAGGTTGCTACCCCACTACAAACAGGTTGCAGCCTTGTGTTCTGTAAAACGTACTGCAGCATCAGCCCCGTGTGACTGTGCCACACCACAGAGTACCACACTCTTTGGGAAGGTGTATTTCCATAATAAAACACCTTAAATTTGCCTATGCAAAACAGATTGGGAGTGGTTCACTAATGCGTGAGCAAATTGTTCAAGGAACCTCTTCAAAAGAGCAGCACAGTTGGCCATGGGTTGTGATTTCATATTTTGTGGATGTGGGATGAGCTGTGGAGTTGCTGAGGCTGGGGGACAAACTGTGACAAGGTGCCAGCAAGGACAAAAGCTCAAGAGCTGAAGTCCAGAGGGCTGGACCTGATTTCACAGAGTGAGATCATTCAGCATCAGTGGTAAGGACTGAAAGGGAGATGCTTGAGAGAGCTAGAGAAAGTCTTCCTTTCCAGGTTATCTGCCTGCTCTCTGGTGAATCTAGATGAGGAAGAAAAGAGCCCGGGTTGGTTTAGTTGTTGTCTAAGTGTTTGCAGAGGTTTCTCAAGCCCTGCCCTGAAGCACCTGCTTTTGCTGCTGTCTGATTCAGCTTTATGGTCTAAACAGAGCACTTGTCTGATCTGCTATGGCAAATTCCAAATTCTGAGTATCATACAGAATAATCCATAAGTAAACAGTGATATTCTCTGTAAGGTGTTTAACTTCCAAATTCTGGGCATTTTCCTGGTTTTACATGCATCCCTTTGAAGCTAATCAGTGCAGTATTCAAAGATCTGTCCAGCTAAGGAGTGCTGGTCACTGGGAGCACTGAAGGCTGGTTGTTGTGTTACCTTCATCTGCAATTCTTGTATGAAGAATGGTCATTGTTTGTTGAGGTGTATTTTTTTTCAGGGTTGGGATTAAATGAGACAGTATTTTTTGTTTAGACTTAAATGTTTTTTAGTTTTTATTTATATTATAGTGTCACAAACTGTGAGTTTTACAGCACTTCAAGTTAACAAACTAAAAATGGAAATTTACCTCTCTTTTTACAAGGCCTTTTAAGGGTAAACTGTTTAATTATGAAATGCTACTTAAATTATTTTTACTTTTAGTTTAATAACTAACCACTTGTGGTCTGCAATGCAGACTTTTTTACTTAACATCACCTAAACTCATGAAGAGGAAGGTGAAGAAGGACTAGTTTCCACTTTAAAACTTGAATCTTACTTTATGTATATTGTTATATTTTAAGACCTTAAACTCTTAAGTTTTTAGCTATGTGATATTAGACACTTCTGTTTAAACTATACACTCATGACTCTAGTTCTGTTACTCAGTTTTAGAAGCTTTCTCCACGGCCAGGTCAAATTTAGTGTTTTCTTGGAGGTAAGTGCCTGTCAGCACAGAAAGTCTAAAATTCTCAGTGACCAGGGTTTCAACAAGTGTTCTCTTCTCTCATAAGAGCAATATTGAACCCTACACCCGTGTGCTGTGAGGACCTGCAGGGACAGTGCCCATGGCAATGTGTGTGTGCACAGAGGGTGCAGGGCAGCCTGGCTGATACCCAACATTTCCTGTTACATGTGGGAAATAAAACTGCAGCCGTGTGTGCGTGCAGCTGTAATGAGACTGCACAAACAGCAGAGAAGGGGAATGTGCAGAGTGCCCTCGGGGGGAGTGGTGCACCCTGCAGTGACAAAACCTGTCCTGGCTACACCCCCTGATGTGCAGGAATGAGCAGCCACTTGCCCTCTGACACTGGGTTGGGATGGGAAGGGTGAGTCTGGGCCAAAGATGTTGCTTATTCATGTAACAGCTTGTGTCAAGTAGGCATTTTCTTGTTCCTTCCTTTTGATCTTTTTTACATACCCTAATTATGGATACAGTCTTGACAAAGATGATAAAGGGCCTCAGGGGTTATGAAACAGGAGGCGAGGTTAGGAAAATTATGTTTATATTCATTAGAATAGAAGAGATTAAGGGGTCGCGACCAAGGTGTACAAAATCCAAACAGTATTGAAGAAAAATGATGCCTCCAGAATATTTAAGAGAAAAGCCATAAAGACAGGGATAAATGGAGACCAGCTGGCATTTTGATTGGATTGATTTGGTTGTGGGACATTTTTTCAAGGGTGTTGCTCTTGGTGAGGAAAATTAACTTGTGCTGATCAGTGGGCTGTAGGCAGACAGCTTAGGACACAGATATGTTGAATTATAGGATACCTCATGTGACTTCTTTTTGGAATGTCTCTGTGAGTTGGGTTTGGGCAAAGAATAACGGATTAACAAAGAGATTTACCTTTTGAGCTTGTTTGGAGTAATGAGCTGGGATAACAAATGTTGGAAGAGAGAAAGTCCCATTTTTTTTGAAAATGCTTTGTGCAATCTTGTTAATTAAAGCAGTGCTGCTAACTTGTTAACTGAAGAGGCTTTTGGGGGCTCTGTGCATAAAGATAATTTTGGGGGGGGTAGCATAGCAAAGGAAGCTTTTCAGTGATGTGTATTGGTGACAAACCAAAGATGTGTGGCCAAGAACACCACCAGCTATGCAGCCACATAGGCTAAAATCAGGACATAGATGCAAAATCAGTTATGGCTTTAAAAGGTTATGAAATTACTTACAAACACACTGGAAGGAAGAGGAAGGCAGAAGTCCATCAGGAAGAAAGGGAAGCAAATAAATGGACTAGAAGAGAAGACAGAAATACAAAATGCCATTATTTTGCACTGCTCTTCACAGAAAGGTTAATAACTGTGTCAGATCTGTAACAGTGTTCCCTGTAAAAGGGCTTATGAACAAAGGCAAGAACAAGATAAGGAGTATTTAGGTAACTGTGATATATTTGGGTCAGTGTGGCCTTATGAAATGTACCCACTGAATTATTTACAACTCTCAGAAGCTTATGGAGAATAGGGCAATTGTCAGAATTCTGGAGGAAGGCAAACATAGTACCTGTCATCACAGAGGACACTACAAGGGAAACAGAGATTTGTAAATAACCAAGAAGATACGAGAGCAAATTACCTGTGAGCACATACCTGTGAGCAACACGTAGTAACTGAAATGCTTTAAGCCCACACTAATCTGATTTCTTTTTCTGATTGTGTGACTAATACCCGAGAAAGGAGGAAAGCAAAAGCACTTTGTAGTCAGGAGTGTGATGCTCCACATGAGCATCATGTTCTCATACCCAAGAGAAAGCTCAGACTTGTGATTGTCAAGGTTCTTGATCAGTGGATCACAAATCTCTTTTAGCAGAGCTTCATATGCCCAGGGAGCAAGGATTTCACTGCACAACAATTAGCAGTGGCTACACACCTGGCTTTAACAAAGTTTTCAAAGAAGTATATTAATGTTTAACTCAGATGTTATTGGACGTTTTAGCCATGGGGTGCAAGAAGTATCTGCCTTAATAATTTTGATCAGTTGTTTGAATGATGGACCAAAAAGTACAATTCCCAAATGTGGGTGAGCTCCAGTCATTAAAAATGAAACTCACTTGCACATACACAATTGTTGTATAGGGACCACTGCTTCAGGCGAGCTCAGGGGATGTCACTGTGGGACATGATGAGGGGTGGCTGTGTGACATGGTGTTCCCTAAGGACAGGGAAGCAGGGAATCAACAGAACCAGGTCTAGTGCCTCTGTTATTAATCCAGGGTCTACTGTACTGAGAAGATGCTGCAACTTTACTGAGGGGACGTGATGTGGGGAAGGGGACACTACTGGTACGTTCAGGACTATTTTAGAGCAGCTGCTTAAAATGTGAGTCATGGCCTCTTGTTACCAGACTCAAAACAAGTTGCCTTCATAACAGAACCAAAATTTCAGTCTATATGACGTGGAGCAATTCATGCACTGGTAAATCCAGTTACAGTCCTGATTTAGAAAAACACGAAAGCATCTGCTCAAGTTTTTGTCTGACAGGTTTTAACAGGTGCTAAAAACTCTTCCCTGAATGAATTGCTTTTCTGAATCGAGACCCAATCAAGCATATGCTTGTGTTAGGAAAAGGATATATGGAGTGCATAAATTCTCGGAAAGGGGGAGGAATATACATTAGGATATTTTTAAATGTCTGTTTCTATAAATGCTTTCCCTCAATGGAAATTGCATAGACTGCAGTACCATCCTCTTTGCTCTCTCTCCAGCATCCCTCTCCCCAGAGTATTTACAATGAAAGAGCTTTGCCGTGGGCCACAGCCTGTATTGCAGTGGAGAATCACATACTGAAAACTTACCTAACATCGTGCAGAAATGTGATGGGTGGGTGGAGGATGGGGAGCTAGAGGTAAGCCTTTAAAAAGTTTTCCTGAAGATAATTCTTTTTAAACACTCCTCAGGCTTTTGCATAAAGATTGCAGAGTAGGCATTCCAGCAGCTTAGACGAGCCCTGGATTTATGCTCTGTAATAAATGTATCCATAGGGTGCTGCGTTGTTGTAATGATAGCAAATGACAGTAAAATTAGGAGAATTAATAATGACCCAGCTGGAATAATTTAGCACTGTGATAAGTAAACTCTAACCTAATACTCAGCGTACTGGCAGAACTATTTACAAAGCACATTGAATGCAGGAGTCTGAGGGGAATCTTCTATAGAAAACAAAGTGAAACCCTAATCACAAACAAGTGCCATAGCATGTCATTAAGAGGATTAAGTGGCTTGAAATTGATGTCTAAGGCATTTTGGTTGATTGTTGCTAAAAATACCACATACTTGACAATTATCTTCTGTTTGCCATCCTCTCTCCTGCTAGTTGTCTGTCATGCAGTATTATCCTTGTTTACCACCCCTGCCTCACACCAGGTCTTTATCTGTGAGGTTTGCAGCTTCGTGCCAGAGCTGATCTGGAATTCACAGTCTGATGTGTTGGCACTGGTTGGTGCCAAACCATTAATACCTTGGTAGCAAGGGACAGGCCAGGTTCAGCAAGCACTGGGCTGAAACCAAAATGGAACAGCATAAAACTTCTGGAGTTAGCTTTTTGAATAAAAACGCTCAGGTTTTAGTTTGAAATACTGTATTTTCCCTAAGAAATATTTTTCGCATTGGAGTTAGCCAAGTTCTTTAAAAAATTTGAATTTCTGTAGAGCATTTAACAAATAAATGAGTTTTATATGGACTTGAACCCATAATAGCTTTCTGAATAATTAGTATTTCTGAAACTTTGACCTTTGGTCAAAGTAACAAATTTTTAAAGGTTGAAAAATTTCTTACTCTGCCCTGCTTAGTGATTCTTGGCTGTTTCCTCATTGATCTGTGCTTTGCTGAGAGGAAGAAGCTGCAGATGTATTTAGGCAAGTCAGATATTTCTGAGGGGAAGCCTGGAAAGTAGCATCGTTGTGAGTGAGTGTCACCATATGGATCATTTCCGATCTGCTCAGGCTGTCAGGGAAGGAAGTGTTGCACCAAACTCCAGATACACGACAGGAGCCATGGCTGCTTCCATGTTTAATGTGTGCAGGCTGATTGCAGCCCTGAGCAGAGCAGGCAGCAGGGAAAGCTCCACTTCTGATTGAAATCCAGAAATTATGGGGAGCCTTGCACTCTGTGCAAGGGGCCATGGGAACTGTGCATGTGGAGCCTGAGGGTAGGAGCCTTCTCCTGCAACCCCTGGCATGTCCTGGATGTGGGCATGGAACAGCTCCAGCTCCCACCTGATTTAACATTTTCACTTGAAATTTCACCCCTTGTCATTCGGGGGGCCCTGAATTATCCTGTCAAAAAAATATGTCTTCAGCATCACAGGTTGGGTGTGGGTGGCAGCAAATCCTTCTGGCATTTCCACTTCTGTGTCTTGTAGCCATGCAGTGCTGGGTTATACTGAGCTGTGCTGCTTTTGTAGTCAGGGAAAATTGGCACTGAGAGATACTGGTGTAGCAATGTATGTGAATAGTTTAGACCATAGTTTATACCAAGTGTACCAGCTTAGCCATTTTTAGTGGTTTTTCTGCTGTTTTATCAGGGCTACTGAAACATAAATTGTGCTAAATTAAAAAAAAAAAAAAAAAGAAAAACTAAAAAAACCCCAAAATTTAAAAAACCTAAATAAAACAGTAAAACACTAAACTGAAACCAATCATATTTCCTTCAAAGTGCATGCAAAATGCATAAACAAAATAAAACCACCAATCAAAAAATACGTAATCATGTGAACAATAGTTTTTAAATACATACGTAAAATATAAAGTAAAAAATAAATCAGCTTTACATAATCACATTAATTTGTCATTCAAAAGTAATTTGTTCCTGCATACTTTGTATGTCTGCCCTGTTGGCAAGAGAGTCAATGTCCTGCATAATCTGAGAAAATACAGAAGTGTCTTGTAGTGTGAGAGCTACACATGGACAAAGAAACCTCAGGTTTTCAATTAGAAGTTTTGAGGTTTGATTTTTTTTCTTTCCCCTGTATCAGTTTTATAATAATGTCAACAAGAACAATACTAATTACAAAAACTGTCTTTAATCCAGCCATGTGTGATGGCATTGTGAGATGCAGATATTTAAAGTCAGATTATTGTCCCCCCAAGGCTGAGGTTCAGACATTTCATGTTTCTGGGCTGCACAGAGGAGTTGCAGGAAAGAAAGGACAGCAAAGTTTTAAGCTGTGGTTCAACCCCTTCCTTCTCCCTTGAGATGAGATGCCAGATGCACTGACCTACTGCCTCTCTTTCATGGATGCTCCTGCCCTTCCTTGGCAATATAATTACAGCATGGTTGGAAGTTCAGACTGTAACCTGCATGTAATCATCCTGTTTTGAGGACACCTGAATGAATAAATATTGATTGAAATCCTGGTTACTGTCTCCATGAGCGCTGCCTCAGGGCTGGCTCTTCAGGTTAACTTGTGCACTCTGCTGACCTCAGTCAAAGAGGGTTTTTACCCAGGCTTGAGGGAAAATTAAAGTGCCAGGAGTCCATCCTGTCTCCTGCTGATGGCCCTGGTGCTACAGCTCTTTAGTGATCCTGTACCTGCTGGGAAAGTCACATATTTCAGGGACATAAGCAGGAAGGGAAGGTGTCTGCTTGGTGAAAGACACTGCCAAATGGAATTAGGATTTGTGTCTAGACAGCAATCAAAATTAGCCTTTCATCCTACATCAAGGTAATCTACAAATTGTTCTGCAAGCATTAGTAAGTTAATTGTATTACTTTGAGGTTGCATGCATAAATAAGCATTGAATATATTTGCTATCTTGCAAATGGAAATGAAGTTAAAGTACCAGCAAAGGTGGAGACTCTTCACTACTGTTTTTTCTTAGCCCTCCTGTTCTGGCTGTGAGCTGGATTATTTTGAGTCACTGTTTACCTTTTCAGTTGATTTTATCCACTGTAATCCTACATTCAGTGAGCATTTAGATGACCAGGTGAGATGCAATCTTCATAAATTATTAAGACCAGTGGAAGTCCCTCACACTGCACAAAGGATTTTGGCTGCAGAGAAGTAAAGGAACTTGCTCTGAATCACAACTGGCATCTGAATAAAGGAAAAAAATTAAATCTTTTGAAAAAACTAAATGTAGCAGACTATAAATGAAAGAAATGGAGTTGCATATCAGAGCAATCCATTAAACAGACACAACCTGCTGAGAGATGCTACAGTATCACTCACTCCTCTGTAAGTCAGTACATAAACTTGTTTTTAATTTTTTTGGCAGACCTATGAAGCCAATTATCCTGGTAATAAATATTCAGCTTTAATGGGCAAGTAAATAATTAATGTTATTGCCTTTGCAAATTTAGCTTTTCAGTTATAAATTAACATAATTAAAATAGTAATGTTTCAGTACGCATTTTACCAGCCGAAATCTAAATCAAGCAATTAAACTGTAGGTTTTTCACATCAAATGAGTTCAGTTTATAATGATACAAACTGTGGGCATAAATTTACTTTTCATGGTCAGATTCATTATAGAAACATGAAGAAAAAATATTCTGCAGTAGATGTAATCAAGTATATTATTTGAAAACCCATTAATATATACTTTAACTACTTTTTGTTGTCCTTTCACAGTGGAATAGGAAGGGGAAAGCACATTTCCCAGGAGTCCCTGGCCCAGCAATAATTGCCTGTGTGTAATTGTAATGGCCACTGTACAATGGCTGTCAGTGCATAGTGGCTGTCACATCTCTTTGGATTGATTGGAAAACCACAATGCACAGTATGGATCTGAAAGGGAAAAGAATTACTCTGCACTCATTAACTTAAAAAACTCCAGTGTGAGTTACACAGACTGCAAATTTGATCATACACTTTTCCTCCTCTACTTATTGTTTTATATTTTTTGTGAAGAGCATATGCTGTCCTCCCGTGTCAATGTTCCAGCTTAGTGAGCAATCAGAGCAGAAAAGCTTTTCTTGATAAGAGGAGATGAGTTAGTAGGAACACACAACTATTTCTACTCTGAATGCAGCTCAGAGCTGGTGAAATTCAGCCCTTTCAGTAGCTGATCCCCAGGAGCAGAGTGTGTGGCTGTAACTTCAAGCTGGCTCAAGGGTTCAGGAGGTTATATCAAAATTTCTCAATCCTCTTGTGAGATGCAGTGAAACTATATGGCTTCTGAAAATTAGATGTTTTGGGGACATCAGACTGTAGGAACTTGAGCCTTTTTCTATTTTTTTTTTTAACTGGGGATGTCACAAAAGCATTACAGTTTGTATGACTGGTGTCTCTTAAAAAGATTACAATTTGTTAGAAATGGGAAAAGCTCAGAAGTGACTCTGACATTCATCTATAGACAAGGACACACACAAATGAAAACCTGAAGTCTGAAAATTTGGTCAGAGAAGTCCTGAAAGCTTGTACTGAGAACCCAAAGCTGTAGACATTTCTGGTCTTTCAGTCTTCACAGTTTATAATTTATCATGGGCTGAACAGTCTATTTATAGCTTCTTAAAATGTTTCTAAGAGCAGCATTTTGAAAACTGCCAAAGGTTTGCAGATTTGTAATGAGAAGAATTCCTCGATGCACAGGCTTACCCATATCCAAACCTGCTCATTGAGATTTCTACAAGCTGTGATTTCATAGTCCTTTCAAGTCCCAGAACCCAGTGGGCAAATTTATCCCTGGCAAAGGCCCACTGAAGTCACACCAAAGATAAATTCAAGTCAATGAATTTTATTTTAACAATGTTCAAATTGTTTGCAGTGCTATGCAGATAGGTAGCTATAGGCTTTTTTGCAATATCCAGTCATTTAAGCTTTAGAGGACTAAAAAAAATTTACTTTGGAGCTGAATTTGCACTAGTTGACTTAAATATACTCAGAACTGCAGCATGGTTTTGACAACAATATTATCTGCAGTTTTAGAAGCACTTTAGAAGGAAGAGAAGCACACTAAACTCTCGTGCATGATATCTGTGGGTTCATATTTCCAGAGATATTTTAATTGGACACGATTATGTGCTGGTGTGATGAACTGTGGGTGGGAGAGCAGCGATGCAAGCACCTGGTGGCACAGGCAGTTCTCCTGCAAGCCCTGCTAACTCTATGTGTCACTGTGCACCTGTAGCAAATACAATTTTTTTGTCAGTGAAAAGGCCAAATTCTATCTCAAATGCTGCCCTGTTAGAAGCAGTTTTAATCTGTAGTTAATTATTGTTCTTTAGCCGTGTCTACATTTAGACGGGCTTGAGGTGCCCTGTATGGTTTCTTTGCCAGTGGTGGCTAAATGAGTCTTTTCATGTCATGCCAAGCTCTGCCTGGGTTTAATGACATATTCCTGGCTGGGGTCTGGCCCTGGAGTCAGCAGCCTTGAGCTGTGTCTGACAGGAATCCAGCCTGTTTTGTAACAAGGGTATTCTAAACTCCCTGACGTTCCATGGTCCCTTTTAGCTGTTTTGGTTTTCAGCACAAATCAAAGATTGCTTTGAGGCACCTGAGCACTGGAGGCAGTTCAGGCACTGCTGTTCAGGCTGCCTGTGCCAGGTGCTGTATTTCTGCTCTGGTCTTGAGGATTTACAGCACTTGAAGGCAGCGTTTCCCCACGGAAGCACTGTGACACTGCCTTATTTTATGGGTGAATTAGAGTATTTCAGGTATTTGCTGACTTTGTCAAAGTCCAGCAAATCTTCTGTCTCTGAGAGCAGGCAGCAGGAGGTGTTTGCATGGGTGAACCTGAGATCTCTCCCATGTGGAGGCTGAAGAGGGATGTGTGTGTGTGTGTTTGGAAAGGAGAGAGAACATTAAGGGAGCTGTGATTTGCAATTGCAAGTGCTTTGTGGCTGTGTAGTGGAAGGCCAGCTTTTCTGAGGTTTGCAAGTTCTTCTCTTTCCTTGTGGTTCTTTTTAACTTGATCAGCTTTTTCCAAACTCCTGACACTTTTCCTAGAAAGCTTCAGCATCCTCCCACAGCCCCAGGTCTGCTCTGGCCTTTTCTTGGCTCCCCAATCATCTGCTCACCCTTTTCTCATCCCTGATGCTGTGCCAGGTCACATCGTGCCCTCTCCTCTGTCCTTCTGCTCTGTCCTTTCTGCTGAAATTAAAGCACTTAAAGGCTCCAGGGCTTTACAAGGCTTCTGTGCTGGTTACCAGTTCAGATTTAGTCTCTTTCTCTTCAATTATATGTTCCACATAGGAAAAAGGACATTTTGGAAGTCAGGCTGGTGTTTCTCAAGTTGAATTTGATGCACTCACCAGGCTAACAGGTCTCTGCACTGTGTCATTCATGGGCTTTGTTGACTCCTGCCTTCCCTGGGGTTGTAAGAGCTGCAGTAATGGGTGAGACTTTGTAAAACAACAAATTTATCCAAACTTTTCAAAGTTTGCAAAATTACCAAAACACGATTGTTTTTCCTAGTGCAACTAAAGTTGGCTGAAAACATCGAAGGAGAAGCACGTTCTCAGGAAATGCAGCAGAGTTTGATGCTGTGTGTGGCCTTTAAAATCAAGAGTTTGAAAATAATATCCTGAATTTATAATGGAAAACTTTGGTCAGATTCTGGCTTGACACTTGGCTGACAGCTGTGTGTCCTCCAGGTGCCACAGAATCCAATATACTTGTATTTTCTCTAACATTTGGCGTACCAGCTTATCCCAGTATGTTCCACAGAGATAAAAAATAACATTTCAGAGTTAAGTGACTTTGGAGATAAGTAACTTAAGCAAAGGATGAAAGGTTTTCTTAGCAATGACACTGAATAGAAGATGGAGGTGTATGCATTTCCTTATTAATTTTCCAACAGAATATGGATTAGAAGTGGCAATAACATAAAACAAAAATCTCTGAGCAGTGGCAGATCAGGACAACAAAGGCAGTTGTTACTTCTGACCATTGTTAATGCAGCCCCATCATAAAGCTCACTGATTCCAGTGAGAGTAGAGTGCAGCCAGTGCCAGAAAGGCTGGGAGGTTTTATCTGAAGTGTTCCAAAGAGAGAGTCCCTGAACCAAACCAAAATTAAATTTAAAAAAAAAGGGAGGAAAAAGACAAAAGTAAAAAAAAAAAAAAAGCAAAAGCATATCTGAAGAAGATACAGAGAAGCCAGTTTTGGGTGGCAAAATAGAAATTTGCTGAGTTCAAATGAGATGAAAGTTAATAGTGGTCAAGTTAATACCTTTGATAGAGAAGTATAGTATGTGTATAAAACGTTTATGCTCTAATGTCCTGATTCTGCAATAGGATCCACTTAAGTGCTGTCAGCTGTGGTAAAGAGATGGAAAGGTACTGGGACCTTCTAGTAATAAACAGCATTCTTCAACCTGGAATGTCCTTGAATTAAAGAACATAGAAAATACATCCTAGAATAGTTTGAGAGCACTTACTTTGCTTGGGTAGAAATTTTTGTTGGGATGGATCAAAAATGTTTTTTCTCTGGTTAGCATAATTCTGTGTTGTTGCCCGGGTTGATAAATTTTGTTTCCTTTGGGTCAGCTGAGGTTTTCACAGCACATCCAAGCCCTGCAGCACTGGGGGTGCAGAGTGGAGCCCCTGCCCTGGGAACACCCTGGCAGAGGTGTGTGGATACCTGGGCCACAGGAGGAGAGGGGGAAGCTGGAAAAGTGCTGATCTGTCCCAGCTTTTGCAAAACATCTGTCCCTGGTTCAGTGTAAAAGGGATGAAGAGGATAAAGAAAGGCACTGACTTTGCCACCCTAAATTTGGGAATGAAGCTTTTTAGTGAGCTGGGGAACAAGTTAATGTTGATTCCATGCACTTGGGGCTGGAGAAACTTGTTTCAAATTAGTGATGAAGAGACCTGTATGCAGCAGTAACTGTGAAAGGGAGACCTGTAGCTTCACTGTGACTCTAAGATGAGTGACAGGATTGTTTCCTTGTTAGATTCCCATTTCAGGTTAGAGTAAGAGGCACTTAGATATTGTTCCATCAGTGAAGGTTGTATCACACAGCTGCCTCTGGTACAGACCTGTCAGCTCTTGTTGGGAGAACTGGGCTCATTTCATGACTCGATTATTTTGACGATCTCTCCAGTTGAATGAAAGCTGGCTGCTACTCACGGCTGAAGTGAGTTCAGCATTGCTTTTTCCCCCCCATAAATGTGCTTCCAACCCTTTGAAAGCATTATTTGACAAGGACATATGCATTGCAGTAACTTCATCATTGCTTCCAATTGAACTGGCAGAAGTAACAATAATCTCCTGAAAGAGCTTCAGTACAAGGGCAGATGTAAATGTCTGAGTCTAAGGAGCCCAAGAGATCTTATTTTATAGTCTAAGCAGACTGTAATAGTAGGAGTAATAATAATAAAAACACTTAATAGTGTAATGCTGTGTTGGCATCTGGAGAGTTAGACAGTAACCTGCAACTTAATGCTTTTGAACTTGAGAAGCAGCTTTGGTTAAAACCAAATGCCTACTGAAAAAAGGAGTTTATCTTATTTCAAATTGGAAGTACTTCCATGGCATTTCTTGGGTTCATTTTCAGAAAGTATTTACTTATGTGCAACAGCAGCAAAACCTGTGCAGTGTCACAGCATTTTCTAACACAGCAAGATATTAATTACACTCTTGAACCTCATAGTGTAACATTGATGCTATTACAATGGGAATAGTTCCTTCAACAAGGATGATTAAACACTTACTTCCTTTTTTCTGGATACCATTAGTTTGTGCTTGGATCACAAAAATCAATGCTGATCTTCAGCAGCATCACAGTATTCTATTGTATTAATCTCAGTCAACATATCCTTCATTTTATTATTGCCTGCATTCTTTAATTTAGTTCATTTCCCATCACACCACCAGCTCCCACCAAATTTCTAATGGTGGGTGTTATCACTTGAATTGCAGTTCTTCTATTTCACTATTTGTTTTGTTGGCAGGGAAAAAAATTTAAAAAAAGCCTCCAAACAGCTGAGTGCCAGTAGTGCTGATGACTTGTGTTTTATTTATGTTTTGCACTGAGCGTGGTGAATGATAAAGTATGGCTGGGACACGACTGTGGGCAACACTCTAAGTGTTATAGTTGGAAACGTGCCAGAGTTGCATTGCTACCAATTTTTTACCATTACCTTTCTGGAAGAAGGGATTCAAAGTCTCATTTTATTCCCCTCTTTACCCCTGTCACCTTTGCAGTAAATGAATGTGAGATCTTTACCAGAGATGGAGCTGACAGGGTGAGCTGGGGCTCCCACGGCTTCCCTGGGACTGAGAGGAGTCAGGAGCATCCTTTGGGATAACAGAGCTTGCCCTGCAGCTGCAGCCTGTGCTGGGGTTGTGCTGATGCTGTCCTGGAGCTCAGCAGGAAACTTTGAGCTTGATCCTGAGGAAAAGGCAAAAAGCAGCAGTTGTTCCCTGCTCAGCTGTGTGGGACTCGTGTCCGAGGCTGTAATTAGAAGATATACCTGCTAATGAATTGGTGTAATCCCCTGCTGTGTTCAGAGGCTGCTGGGGGATCTCTTTTCCTCTGTTTGCAGAGGCAGGTGACCTTGCTAAATACTTAGCAGTAAAAATGTATTTTCCCTTGGTTTCACATAAAGGTTTATGTGCATAAAGGTTTCACAGCCTTTCTTCTGGCTCTGCCAGTGGAGCTCTTTTGTATTAATTGAAAATATTTACCCAGGTTTAGTTTTAGGGAAAGAAGGAAGTGAAAAGAATATACATGCACATGTTCCATATGTGTAATACACATTTAAATGAATCCACACACATATGGTATTCTGATTTCTTAATCACCATGCTAGCAATAAAAGAAATTTAATATTTAAGCAAGGAGTTATGTTTTCAATTATTTTTCAGTCACCAGACACTTTAAATATTGAATCTTTTCTACGCCCAACTAATTTATTCAATTGCAGTTAGGTAGATTGTAATTAATTTTTGATGAGACAAACTAATACTAATTTGAATATCTACTACACTATAATGTTTGCTTGCAGATGTGTTATTTAGCTTCTAGATACCTCTTTTTTGCCCTTGCTGAAGTTGCAAATGCTCATCAATGTTGCCACAAGGCCCAAGCTGCACCTTAAGCTCTATGGCACACAAATATAAGGATGAGTGTGCTGGGTCAGAGGAGGGTCCAGCCAGCTCCTGTCCTCACCTCGACAGGGATCAATAGTGGATGCCTGAAGACAAGAATTAAGAGCAGGGCAAAGGTGTACAGCAAGGCTTCCTGAGAGACAGAGAGTCTCCCAGACTTCATTGATTTGTGGCCTGGAAACATCCCAAGATAAAAATGGTATCTTCAAATTTAATATTTGAGCTTATTTGTTACATCTAAAGTATATAGTTATTTTGTATAATTCATGCTTTCCATCAGCAAAGGACTGAGATTCCTCCAAGGGAAATACTCTCTTTTTACTGGAAAAATGTCTTGCCTGCCTTTTCTGATTAATGAGAACATCCATATGCTGGCTTTTGTGAGTGGAAGACGGATCTGATACCACTTAACTGTGTTAACTGAATGTAAAAATCTGAAGTGGTGGGATAATGAAAGTAATTTGCAGTTTGTCGGCGTGTTCCCTCTGATCAAAGACAAGTGGGGGAGCACAGCAACTTAGAAACAGCCCAACAAAACTGTGGGATTTCTAGGACATGGGACATTATTTGCAAGTTCAGACTTGTTTTTGTTTCAGGTAAGGAACAGTGCCAGCTCCTATGGCAGATGCAGGCTGAAATGGATGATTTTTGAGTCAGAGATCATGTGGATTTGGGTTGGAAAGGATCTTAAAGACCATCCAGTCCCACCTCCTGCCATGGAAAGGGACACTTGCCACTATCTCAGGTTGCTCCAAGCCCTGTCCAGCCTGGCCTTGGGCACTTCCAGGGATCCAGGGGCAGCCACAGCTGCTCTGGGATGCTCCCAAGGCTCTGGGTCGAAGCCAGGGAGGTCCGAGCAGCATCTTGGCAGCTCTGTGATGGGCTCTCAGAGTCCGTGAGTGTGAGAGGGAAACCAGCTGGACACTGACCATCGAGTCAGGAGTGACCTACTGAATGTGAAGGGGTATTTCTGCAAAACTGCAGGTGTGGGCAATGTGAATGGCATACATTCTTTTTTTTTTTTTTTAAATTATATTTTTCTTCTTTTTTCCCTGTGTGGTTCTGAGCCAGCACAAATTATAGCTCTTCAGGGTTTCCATGCATTAATCTTTTGTAGCTTTTTACTCTATTGCTGACTAGGATGGTCCCTGGCCTGGCTCCCTGCTTCTGTATTGTGTGATACACATCAGCAGAGTGTGGAAGAAGCACATTTCTTCCAGACTGGAGCATCTCCACTTTGCTGCTCACTGGAAACTTGGCCATTGATTTAATTTCATTAAGTTGCCCCATCCCAGTTATATCATGAGAGATGGGAATTGTGCTCACTCACTGCATTTTGTCATGAATAAAGTTGTTTTCATTTCCACATCCACACCTCCCATTACTTCTCCTTCTTCATATTGCTGCAAATTCATTGGCAAACTGTACTAACCAGGAACTTTCACAACCCCACCTTTCCCAGCCTGAGCCCAGGCCCCTGCACTCAGGTTGCAATGATGATCTTGTCCTGTTGCTGTTACTTCCCCAACTCAGCTGATGCTCTGGTTAATGCACAAAAATGTAGCACTGATTTTCTTTAGTGACTGTTCTGTGTTACAATTTACGAGTAGAAATGAAAAAGTTATTGTAGCTGTGGTCTCCAGAGATAAAATCCCTTAAAAGCAATAGAATTAGGTCTTACTGCTGCCTGCAGATCAAACTAGTGCAGCATCAGCCATTCCTGTGCCCATAAGTCACTCAGCAGCCATCTCAGCTGGCAGTCTGATTTTTCATGGTTGGCCTGCAAGAGGACAGGAGCTGTGAAGGCCCATTTTTGTCCTTCATGTCTGAGTTCAAGAGAGGTAGAAATTCTGCAAATGTGTGCAATAATCACAGGCCTGAGGTCTGCCACCCTGACTCCTGTTGTGGGTGTCCTGTTTTGGAGCCTTTAGGCGTGTATGTAACAAATGAGGTCCAGTAAAGTAATTAGTGCTAAATAAAGTAAATTTATTTGATTGTTCTGATCTGTGTGGCTGTGTGTGCTGTGTGGACTTCAACAAAAAAGAAAAAACCCATTATGTACATTTATATGTGTGTGTGTATATATATATATATATATATATATACATACATATATATAAAAGGCACTATGATTCTAACTTCCAGTATGCAGTTTCATGTGCTGGTTGCTGGGATCTTCCT
Source organism: Sturnus vulgaris (assembly GCF_052056855.1). Classification (NCBI taxonomy): domain Eukaryota; kingdom Metazoa; phylum Chordata; class Aves; order Passeriformes; family Sturnidae; genus Sturnus; species Sturnus vulgaris. The sequence goes on along the minus strand of NC_142257.1, from coordinate 5,012,952 downwards.
TCTTGCAAGCCCAAAACCTAATGTGTTTTCCAGATAGGTGTGACCTGTTCATGGGTTCAGGGTTTCTTGTGAAGGTGTAATGGGATTTTTTGGTACTTTGAGCTGCCATAGGCTTTCTCCTCTGAGAGAAACCTCTTGTATATCTCTGGTGTTTTTTTCTTTGCTTTTTATAAAATTTCTAGGCCAAGTGAGAGTATCTTTGTGGGTGCTTAGAAAAGCATCCCTGGGTGTGGTTTAAGGATGTGAGCTATGGATGTATCTGACACAGGGAGCTCAGATCCTGCTCTTTCCTCAGTCCTCACCTGTTCTGTGCTGCTGTGCCCAGTTTTGCTTCACAGGCTGTATTATCTGGGTGGGGGAAGGATGATCCTTTGAATGTTCCCCATCTGCCAGGGATTAGGGACGAGCATTTGCACATCTCAGTGCTGCCCTGAGGTTTGTGCTTGCTGGCAGTGCTGCTGCTGGTGGTCACCTCCATCCCTGTCTCTCCCCTGGTATCTGGTGAGGCCCCACGTCCCTGCTCAGTGTCAGGGTCTGACCTCTTGGAAACTCTGAGCACATCTAGCAGTGACAGTGGGCTAGAAAACGTGCTGATGCTGAGCCCGTGGTCCCAGAAACCCCCAGGACATTTACTGGTTTCTGACAATTGTGTTGGAGGCAGAACTTGGGGACCTGCGGCGTGCTGTGCTGGCAGTCATGAATTTCCATCTGCTGTGAGCTCCTAAGCTTTGAATTTCTTGAGTAAGAGCCGTTTTACCATGCAGAGTATTAAGACTGAGGTGATGTCTCTGCTTTTAATATGAAAGTCCTGTTATTCTTCAGAAATGCCATAATGAATTAAAATATTGCCTATGGAGAAGTGCATTACTTTTGTGTTATGATATGATATTGGACTGAAATAAAAAGCAGCCAGGCTGTCATTCATTTCCTGGTCTAGGGACACTATAAAAGTACTGTAAAGCAAGAATAGCTTTGCACCACAGTTCTTGAATTCAATGATTGCCCTCTGAAGGTGCCACACATGATGGATTGTCACAGACTCTCTGTCCTGCCTTGACATTTCATTCCTATCCAATGTTGTCTTGTGTTCTGCTCTGAATCTGCCAAACAACTGACCCTAGAATTTAATGCCACACCTTCTTCTCTTTTCTTTTTCTGAGCAGCATCTTCTGCAGCTGAAGCTCTGAAATACAGGAGGACTCTGCATCTTCCTCAGGGACACGGGCAAGGGAGAGCTGGAGCCTCTGGGGGGCTCCGGAAGGAATTGTGGTTGGTGGTTGCCTGAGGAACTCACCTTCACCCCAATGTTGCTCTGAAACGAGTCGTGTCCAGCAGTCAGGTTTGGTAAGGTATGTATTTTTTTTTTCCTCTGCTCTTGTATTTTTGCTCTTTTCTGAATGTGGGGAAAACAGAGCATTAGCAGCCTTTGAGTTTATTGCTATATTCATGCCATGCTCATACTGTGTCTGTAAATAAGCTTTGCTCTCCCTGAATTTAGAAAGCGTTCACCAGGAGTGAAGTGTTTTTATTGTCTTGGGCTTGAGGGGGTGTCTGTTTATGTGAAGTTCTTTATTGAACCAAATGCTTGCTGATGGTTGTGTGTTGCTGCTGCTGCTGGATACTTGGTGACAGGAATCCACGTTTTGAAAATCCCACTTGTTGTGTCACTAATGACTGTAGTTCTGAGGGTCACAGATGGGGAAAAATAAAAGGAGATGAAGTAGCCCATTTGTAATTCAGCCTTTGTATATTCCCACTGTTTGCAAAGGGTGGAAGTACCACTACTGATTTCCTGTATAATCATATTCCCTGTATTGTATTTATTGTGTAGCACTTACAATTTTTGAGTGTTCTCATACCCACACAAATGTTGCCCTGGCTGTGCTGGAAGTGTAGCAAGGCAATATGCAACCATTTTCTAACAAGAAACTGAAGGCCAGGATGCATTGTTGATGAAGATAGTGCTAGATGAGCTTTTATGGTAATATAGTCTCTGATTCTATGGGTTCTTTTACCTAGGTCAGGTTATTTCTGTGAAGGCAAAGTTTTCTGATTTAAAAAAAAAAAAAGCTTTAAAGCAGTGGTTCCCAGATCTCAGTAGAGTGGTATCAGATGATATTATCCTTTTTCATTTAGCACATGGGTATTGACTTCCTTTATATGACTGAACCAGCACTATAATCTTGTTGAGAAAAGTACAGCAGCAATATAACACCTGTGCTTGGTGTTAGTGGAGGAGCAGGGAAAAGAAGTCAAGGCTTTCTTAAAAGCCTCTAAAATAAACCACGATGCAGGTGAGTGTACATTAGTTCTCCTGCTTTTGATCTGGTTGCACTTGTCATGTTAGCTCTGGAAATTGTGGCTCAAACTCTTATGCTCCAGCAGAGCTCTGCCAGTGTCTGGCAATTGCAGGGAAAAGTTGGTTGGAATAGCTTAAATTGGGTGCTTAACTTTTAAATGTTGAGGGTCAAGAAAGGTCTGTTCCAACCTCAGCATGTGCTGTTAATTTGTACAGGAATTTCAAGCAAACAACACGGTTGCCAAGGCGAGGTTCCTGTCATTACAGCACAGCACAGCTCTGCTTGTCTGCCTGCTCTGGTTTCTGGAAGAAGAGCTTGTTAAACATTGCTCCTGCCTTTATTATCCTCTTCACTTCTGTTTATTTCCAAGCTACTGCTCTTGTGATTATAACACTTAAAAGGGAAGGTTGTAGGAGAGGTATTTCATAATCAAGAGAGCTTCTTGACTCTTGCAGAGAAAAATTTGGCACCGTTAGAATGTAAAAATCACAGCAGTTTTGTTTATTCCTTGTTTGTTTTTGAGATTTCTGTGTTGGAATATGTAAATCTTCCTTGCAGTGAGGGTGTGAGTTTTGCTGGGTACCCAGGGTGTGAGGATCTGCTCCAGAGAAGTTAGCTGCTGGTGTGACCGTGGAGCTGCTCCTGCCTTGGACAGGTGGGGCAGTAAATGAGCTCTCCTGTCATTCCTGAGCCAACCCAACTCTCACTCTAAGGTCTGTACGATTGATTTGTGTGAAATTATTAAGGCATTAAACTCCAGGTTGGACTTCGATTATACTTTTGCATTTTGCTTTGTGACCGTCAGATCTAAAACTTGGTTCTTATTTAAATCTCACTCTTATGGAAACTTTGTCTGTAAGAAGAACATTGCAGGTTGAGAAGGTTGTGCTAAACTGTGAAGATTTGGCCAAACTGGTGTTCCTCACTTAAGTAGATTAGGCCTTTCTGTATTGATTCTCTTCATCTTGGGGACTCGTCATTAGCAGAGTACTTGACTTCCATCAACTTTATCTGTTCCCACACACCCTTGTAAGACAGGAGTGTTACTTATCCCCATTTTGTAAATGGTGAATAAGAAACAGAGTCACTTTTAGGTCACTTTTAAGTGGCAAACATCTGTCCCTGGTTTTCAGGCAGTCTAAGTGTACAAGTTGCATCTGATGCCTGCAGCTGGAGGCACACAGCCCTGGCTGAGCACAAGATTTGGGTGTGGATCTTTCCGAGGCCACTGCTCCCACCTAATCCAGTTTCTTCCATGTGTCCTGCTAGAGTAGAGAGGGTTTGAATTAAGTGATTACAGTAACACTTAATGACAACGTTTCCCTCCCTATGTGTACTGAAAACTGAAACATCTGTTCAAATAATGTGAGCTGAATTCATTCATTTTTGCAGCAGAGTGCTCACGTGAGACGAGCAGATTCCCTTTTAGCAACGTTTATGAAATTGTGCTGATGGTAATCTTATTGTACGAGGAATTAGTTTAAATGGATCTGCAGATAATGTGCAGAGCAATAGTTTTTTTCTGAAATTGCTCATTTTTAGATTAGTAGAATCCGGTTAGTAAAATGCTCTGTTCGGCTGAAAAGGCACATTTAATAAATATGTAAGAGAAATTTTTAAGTAGCCATTAAACATAGTTAATAAATTTTATCTTGCAAGTAGAATTTGAAAAAAACCTGTTCATTTAATGTGTTTTATGGCTCTCGTAGCAATTAATTGTCTTCATTACATGAACATAAATCCTCAATGTAATTCACCTTTTTCAGATTAATTGCTATGGAAATTTTCCCACTGCTTTGTTTAGACTAGTAATATTATTTCTCTTTTCTAAAAGTTGAATCTCAACATCACATTTTTTACCTTTTCCAGATGTTCTGTGAATCAGTTCCAGTTTAAAAAAAATCTCTTTGTGCTCCAGGCCAGTGCAGGGGTGGTGTTGCAGCTGTGATGCTCTGATCAGGTGAAGCAGAGACTTCAAGCCCTGCTTGACCTGCAGCAGAGCAGTGGGCAGGTCTCCCTCTCTCATTCATTGTGTTATGTCTGATAAAAACTTAGTATTTCTTTCTTCAGATTTTTGTTGTTTCTTATACGATTTCATTTATTAAATCAGGGAAAAACCCTTGATTTTATATGCCTATGGGTTTGGCTCTCACAGTAAGAGACCCTAATGCAACTTTTCAGTGTCTTTGCTGAGGGGTACAGGTGGCTATGTCTGAAAATTTATCAGTAAAATTGTCCTTCAACATTATTGAGGGAAAATTTTGGTTGGAGCATGACGAGATTGCTGCTTGGATTCCCAGAATTAAATTAAAAGCTGTATTTTGATTAAAGCCTTTATTCCCCTGGATTTGCACACCAAACAGGACAAGAGGACAGCATGCAGGATCGTGTTTTACATATGTTTGTTAATCAGTGAACAGGCTGTGCTTGTTTGCATGAGCAACATTTATGCAAATGTCTTCTAGTGTTCCTCTGGACTGGTTTGCCAGGGTGAGGAAATAAAACAGCTATCATATTTGCATGTTTTTGTTGCAAGATCAGCAGACTGGCTGTTAAGGTATTAATTCCCTTGGTGACACCACTTCTGCAGCCCCATTCACTCAGCTTCTCCTGACAGGGCTTTTATTGAATCCATCAACCTGACACATATCAAAGCACAATTCCTGATAACAAATATCTTGTTGTAAAATGAATTAAAAAGGTGATAGCAGCGGCAGAACCGACTTGAATTTCTGAAAGAAAATAAGAAACTCCAAAACCAACATGAGATTCTTAAGATACCAATCACAGAACAGTAATATAATAGTCCTTTACCTGTTCTCCTGAAGTACTGAGAAGTCAGTGGGTCTGTCTGAAGTCATACAAATGGCCTTGCTCCTGGGCTGGCAGCTGTGGCTCTGCCTTCTGCCCTCTGATGTTTGTAGTGGTGCTTCAGAGAGCCTGATGAAGTTGGAGTTTGTTTTCTTCTGGAGACCTTTCCCCTGGAAGGAGCAGCAGCTCCCTGTAATAACTCTGCACTCCAGCCATGCAGAGATCTGGAGACTGAGGAGAGGGAAACTCTGGCTCTGAGTGGAGCACATGTTCTTTCTCTCAGGAGACAAAGCAGTTTGGAGCCCCATGACCTCTGCAGAGCTGCTGCTTGGCAGCCCATGGGCTGTGTGTTAGGCAGAGTCCAGCCAGGGTGGAAAAGGGCCTATGTTTCTTTGGGCTGCAGATGTTTTGAAATTAGCTGGCTCAAAACCTTTGTCTGAGAAGAGATTGTCTCCTTGCATCCTTCTCCTCTCTGTTTTGCTCTCTTCATCCTGCTTTTCTATTCCCTTTGGTTTTGCATCTCTCAGAGGACAAGCAGCTTCTGGCAGGGCTGCCTTTGCACTGGTACTGCTCTCACTCTGCCCAGGCTCTGCTTGCCTCAGATTTTTGGCTAGCATGTCCTGTAAAATATGAGCTAATAATAATCATGCTTTTTGCTCTGTGGCAGGCCTGCTTTCTGGATAAGTATCCACTGACAGTTTGCAGCCTAGCAGAGAGGAAGAGGAGGGCAGCCAACAGTTGATGTGGAAAATTAATTATGAACTGCCATCTTCCTGCCATGTAGTTAAGGCAGTTCTGCATTGCAAGCTTTACATCCAGCTGCGTGTCTCCTTCCTCAATAGTGGGAATGCTGCCAGAACAAAGCTTAGTGGGGAATGTCTCTCCTGGGACTGATCACTCAGGATGCTCTGGAGCCTTTACTGCTCTGCTTTCAGCTGTGACACCACCCAAGGAGTCATTTTTTACCTTTTGTTGGATGAATGTTTGGCTTAATTGTGCATCCAAGTTGATAAAGATTTGTGTTTGTGGTGGGGAAGTCACCCATGTCCCCTCTGCAGTCAGGGAACAACATTTTTGTGTTCCAGTGTAGTGGTGCCTTGGCAGCGTTCAGGATTAGAAGAGCTGCAGCTTTCTGTATTTTCATCCTTCAGGATGTCATATTTCCTTCATAATGATCCTCAAAAACTGCCCTTGTACATGGAAGGGGGGGGAGTTTGACAGGCACCAGTCAGCCCTGGGAATTTAATTACCTAAAGGAGCAGCTCTGTCCCTGGACAGCCTCTATCTTAAGGATCACAGAGGCAATTGCTGGAAGCCCCAGCACGGTGTGTGGTTCAGGAGCTCTTCTGGTGTCATAGTTGAAGACTGGCTCCCATTACCTTGAGCTGAGCACTGCAGAGCCAACACAGCCCAGTCTAAGTGCCAGAGATGCCTTAGGGAGCCCTTTGGGATATATATGAAAGAGTCTGAAAGAGGGAGGGTTTTGGAAAGCCCTGACAAATTTGTAAGTGGCTGTTTGGGGCTGAGCTAAAGAAATGAGCATTTGGTGTAACTTTCCTCGATGAAGTCTTTGTTTAGTCCAAAGGGTATTGAAGGGAAACAGCCTTGCAAAGCCACAGCAGTAACAGGTGTGAGGTGTTATGGAGATACTTTTCTCTCTAACAGAACAGAAAAACCCTTTTGGATGTTCAAGTTTTCAGTTAAGGTACTAGAAGTCTCCCCTTGTACATTTTTATTACAAAATTCATTGTCACAGTTGCTGACTGATTTAATGGTTAACTGAGGGGCGATCTGTAAGAAATACCTAGGATTTTGTAAAGGGCCAAATTGCTGCCTGGTGAAAGTCACTGACTCAAATCATGATGGTGTAAACCTCATCTTCTTCCTGAGCTCTGCCTCCTGACTGACATAAATTCTACTTTCTTTCTAGTGCTGTCATGCTGATTTTTTGCAGCCAGGGGACTGTATTTGGAAGCACAAACCCGTCGCACAGGTTTAGATGTGCTGCAAATAATTATGAATGTCTGATGAAGGGAAGCTAAAACATACTGAAAATGTTTGGAAATAAGAGGGAATGTGTGCAGCCAAGCGTTAGCTGTGAATGGAGAGTTCTTGTTGGCATCATTTAATGGGAACTTTCCAGCTGCTTGTTTCTGTGGTGAATATGTAGATAACAGCAAAACCAAAAAGGCAGGGTTGCTGTAAGCAAATGGAGGGAGCCTTTCACCTCTGGGGTAAAAGGGACAATGAAGTGAGCAGCATTTCTGTTTATGGGCTGACACCCCCTCAGTCCTCACCTTCCAGTTACTGGGAAGGGGCCATCAGAGACCCCCACAGCACTGGCCTCCTCTAAACAAAGTTGTGTCTTATTCCTTCACAACACCAAATGCCATCTGTTCTTTACTCCTGACTGTCCAGGAAAAAAAAGGGAGAATTTTTTCTTCTTACCTTTCTTTATCTCTCTCTCTCTCTCTGTTAGTTGGGGTAAGGTCCATTTATATCTCTCCAGACAATCTTGGTGCCATTGACATGAGTGGCCAGATGCCTTTTTGTCCACCCCAGGAAGTGATCCCTGATCTTTGTGGAGATTCCCCTCGTCCTTTCTTCCCAGTGCTCCTGTGCTTTCCAGTCCCAATGCTGTGTGAGAAGGAACACTTGAGTTTTATGTTAGATGTTGTATAAATACTTGGACTTGAGCAGCCATCAGAAGCTGTGTTATGATGCTATCACTCACATGGATGGAGAAGCTGAAAATCAAATCATTCTGAATGAAGAAGCACCATGAGGGTTAGGATTGTGCCATTTTCCTGGCAGACCTTGTGCCAGGCCTCTGTCAGGTCCTGGAGGTTCTCAGCTTCTCTCCTTCTGCCCAGTCATATTCTGGTGGGTCTGCACCAGCATGCTGGGGAAGAGGAAATATAAATATAATAAATATAACTCGAGAAGTTTTCTACAAACGCCTTTGAATTGTATGTGTTAGATTGGGTAGGAGAGATGGTGCTTGATTGTCACTGCTGGGTAACACCTCCCAAAGTGTCCTTATAAAAAGCCTTTCCCCTTAGGAAGGCTTGTTGGTACCTGTCCTCGGCTCAGGAGCACGGGAACAAGGGGGTGGGCAGCCCTGCACTCTGCTTGCTTTCTGTCTGGGAGGAATTTCTAGTTGTTAATGATTATTCAAACGTTTCTTGTCATGAGTACAGTCTGCACAGAGTGATAAATGTGTGGTGGGTTAGAGGTGGAGGTTGCTCAGTGCTGACAATTAGTTTGAGCCACAGGCTTTGCTTTCATTGGCATTTTCAGAGCATTAACCTGGACCTTGTCAATTAAAATCCAGACACATTCTGATGAGGGACATCTTCTTCTAATGATAATTGTAATAATATCACTTTTCTTCATTTAAAACCTGTCAGGCAGGCCATGTTTCCTGGAAAATAACTGCCCAATTTTCACATTGCCTAAATAACTAGGAAGTGTCTTTCAGGTTTTTTGAGCTGACACTTCATCACCAATAACTGAAAGCATATGAGGCCAGAGCTGTTAATCTTCGAACACTTACCAACTTCAGTCAAGGTAATTTGACTTTATCTGCTAAAATAAGCAGGTTTATTAGCCTTCACTTTGGAGGCTAATAAACATTTGATAATTGCCTCAAGTCGTTGATGGGGATTTATCCTATTTAGGTCTTCTATTTGACAGTGTAGCTCCAGAGCATGTCCTAGGCAGTGACCCATATCTGCAGCTCACCAGTTCATTAGGTGCAGGGGGAAGCTTGGTGTAAAGGTTGATTAAGGAACTTGTCTGAGTTGCACAAGAAGTCTGCAGCAGAAGTAACCCTGGAAATCCTATGTCTGTTCTTGTGTATTAACTGCAGTGGTTTTTTGTGTGTCTGAAAATACATTTCAAATCTCTTTCAGGCCACAAAAATGACCATTTAATAGTTGCAATTCGAGTGGTATATCAGGTTTCAATTGGAAACCCATTGTGTTTTTATTTTAGCATGGCCTGAAAAATAAAAAATGAAAATCATGTTCAGTTTTGCGTGGAAAAATACATTTCATTTTTCTGAATGGTGGTTCATAAGTGAAGTCCTTGACAAATAGCCAGAGTAGGGAAACAAAAAACTGTATCAAGTAGAACTTGCAATGTGTCTGGTCTGAGCTTGTCCATGTGGGTGGAAAATGCTGCATTTCTTTATTAAAACCTGCTTCTCCTCTGGTCCTTCTCTGAGAGGTGCAGAGCAAGGAACTCTGGTTAATGATGAGCACCTCTAGGTGATGCCGTAATGTAAGTAACAATAATCCAATTTATCTCTATAGCAGCTGGAAAAATGTCATCAGTTGTTTGTAGTTCAAAACTCAGGGCATAGCATGGACTCTGAGCAGGAAATCCAGGCACAAAATACTGCACTAAAGAAAGATTGAGGAATGAGAACTGAGAACTAAAGGGGCTTGGGCTGCTGTGCCTGCATTCTAGAAGTTCATAGTTGTGCTTTCAGTCAATGCAAGGACTAATCCACCTCCTCTGTGGCAGAGCTTTTCCCTTTGCAGTATGAACTGGCAAGCCTGTAATCTGCATTCAGGTGCATATGGAAATCACATTTACAACAGCATAGCTTGAAGGCTGTAAATATTATCAGATATTTTTCCAGTGAGCCTTCATCGACCGAGCTGTGTATCTCACTGCTCTCATTTTTTTAAGAGTGCATTAGGGGTGATCAATAAAACCTGACCTACCTTTGCAAGTTAAATAGGTCTGATTTTAAATGGCCAGACTTAAAGAGATTAAGATTTGCTAACAGTGATTTAAAGTGCAAGCAAGGTCCATTTACATGCCATTTCTTTTCCACTTTTGAGGTTTGAATTGCAGTGGAAAATGTGTCACATTGAATATTAAAGCATGGAAGTGGAAGTTCTGATGCCTTTTGAGCATGCCTTTATGTAGGAGCTGCCTTCCTACCCTGCACTTCACTGTGTCCTACTGAAAACTTAAAGTCATTAATAGATGTGGAACATACCCAACTGTGCAGAGTGAAGGCTCTGGGAACTCGGACTATAAACAGTATTTGCTGTTTGATGCTTTTCATTTTGGGGAGATGCCCAAGGAGGAAAAAAGAATGTGCAAGAAACAAACAAACAGACACAACATAATAAAAATATATCTCTGTTTTTTAACCCCTGGAGTACATTGTGGAACTGGAGGCTGGAAGAGCAGCACTTCCCTGCAATGCAGGTCTGGCTGGGCATGAGAAGGAATGGATTGGTGCTGTAGAGCAGGCTTTTGTTTCCCCACCTCATGACTTTTAAACATTTAATTTAAGAACCTGAAAGCCATGTGGAATGGTCTTGTGTCATGAAAGACACGTTTGGTCGTACAAATGAAATATTTCATTGCCTTAAGTTATCTGAAAGGTGTTGGAATAAGCAGGTCACTGAGTCAAAGGTGCTGAAATAAAAACCTCCTGGCAGGAATGCTGTATTCTGCAGACAATATCTCTGTTACAAAGAACTGCTTGAGAACATTTCAAATATTTTTGTGGCTCTTGTTTGTCATAACCAGCCAGCTCTCTGTCTGTTGGGCTAGTTCTGATTACTGTGGTATGTGGAGTGGTGCCTCTGGAGAGTCCAGCTGAGATTGGGTGTAGTACGTGCCTTTACTGCTGGTGTGTCTCAGTTTCACAAGATCATTTTGTGCCAGCTGCTCTTCTCTCTGCTCGGTTCATACTGAGAGCACGAGGAGTGTGGACTCTGAGAGCCATCAGAAGGTGCTCAGATTTCTCCATTGCTTTACATGGAGCCTGTGTGTGTGAATTTTGGCTTTAGGCGTGTGTGCATGCATGCTCATACTCTGTTGGACTAGTTATTAATAAAAATTATTATTAATCATGTCCCTAAATGGTTTTATCTGTCTCTGTGGCCCTAGTTTGAGCCCTACAATGCTCAGTGCTGGAGAGGGAGGTCGTACATGACAGTCCTTGGCCCCAGGGAGCTTTTGTGTGAAAAATCTGAGTATAGGGGGAGAAGGAGACACGGATTGCCAGCAAGAGTGGAGGCAGCAGATGGAGCACAGCGCTGGAGATGAAGGATGTGCAGAGCTTCGTGTGTTGGGGGCATCAATGATCAAAACTCCTCTTTGTTGTGGTGCCTGTTCAAGGCTTACAGCAATCAGGGATTTGGTTTGCTGAGACTAACTCCTGCCTTGTTAACTACTACCTCTTGATTATTTCTGTCTATATCCATCTGCTGCCTCTTTGCTGTTAGAGCTGCAAATTCCTTAGGGTTCAGACAGCTTTTTCTTTTAGTGTTTGTGCACTACCAAATTCTGTGGGGTTCTGGCCCAGGGTTAATGCTGGGAGCTGTTAGCACTGGCATTTGCACATGAAAAATAAGGCATTGGGAAAACAATTATTCTCACGTCCTGATTATCTTTATTTGCATTCCAACATCCTCTGAATCTTTGAAACTGAAAACATTATTTAAATGAAAGATACATGATTATAATTATTGTCGTAATGTTCTGTAACCACAAATAGGTCAGCGCAGGAAATGCAATTTTTTTGGTGTGTGGTTGTTTATATATATATATATATACACACATCTGTATTTGTCTGGCAGGTAGATTTTATCTTACAGCCTCTGGCTGTTGCTTTCCTAGGTGCTTATTCATATTTAATCCAGCTCTCCCATGTATTTGCATACATAAATACACACTTGTTTTTAGTACCTGTTTGCATCTTTTAATTGTAGATTGACCCTGAGGCTGCTGGCTCTGGGGTTTGTGCAGCCCCAGGTAGCTGGGTGTTGCATATTGCTCCTCTTTCCCAAGCCCTGAGCCCGTGTCACTCTGTCCTGCCAGCTGAAGTTTCCCGTGCTGGCACCACGCCACAGCCAAGTGCTTTCAGCGAGTTCTCGGCTATAATCCTGAGCTGATTTCTGGGATGCAATTCACTGCCACGGTTATCATATCAAAAGGGGAGTGATTTACATTTCCTGCACGTCTCCGTGTTGCCAGCCCCGGAGGATGCTGCAGAGAGAAAGTTAACGCAATTTGATAAAATAACCAAAATGAGCCCATTTACAGCGTGGCATCGTACACTGTGGAGGAATTTGATACAGAGTTGGCACTAAGTATAAATTTAGGCTGTGCACAGACAATATTTTGGGGACTTTTTTTGGCTCCCAGGGAAAAAATAAGAAGATTGTTCCTGAAGACTGAGTGTGTGGAGAGCTGTGTACTTGGCTTTGCGTGCCGCAAAATAAATCTTTATCTTGATTTCTTATTGTGTTGCCCCTTAAAGTCTCTCTCTTCTCCTGGTATTCATCAAGAGCAGTGTCTGCATAACACGTTATCTTTGGGGTTTATCTGACCCCCTCAGCCCTCTGCAGTTTCCTCACTGAAAAGACATTGAGCAATCAGGCAGCATCATTTGTGCAAAGTGAAACACTTTATGCTGAGATATGTTAAGCACGTTCCTACTGGAAATGCCATAGGAATGGCAGGACTGCAGCATTTGCTGCTGCTGAGCATTCAGCTGCCTGTATCTGTATGCAGAAGCACACACAGTGGTGGCTTCACATTCATTTCCTGTGTATCAGTTACTTATTAGTAATCCACCAGCCCAATGAAGGAACTGAAGGTAGGATGTAATGCCGAGAGTGTGGCCATGCCTCTCCTGGTGGAGTCTGGAGAGGGAAGGGATGTATCTGGGGCAGGTGACTGAATGGTGCTGTTATCTCTGAGACAGATTCCTGCAGTCTTGTCTAACTTTGGCTTAATTTCTTATTTTTTTATGAGCATCTTTCTTGGCTGTATTGACTGTGCTGTGATGAGGGGTTGTGTAAAAGGGGCACTCAAGGAGAACAGGGCAAAGCACTCTTGGATTTACTGCACCTTATCATTTTCATTAGAGGTTTTGATATTGTGTACTTGCAGCTGCAAATGCAAAAATATGTGCCATAAGTTTCATAAGATTTCCAGGAATGGCAGCAACTCCTCTGCAGGGTTTGTAATCCCAGGTCAGGGTTTTTTTAAGGAATTGGTGAGCAGAGGTCAAAAAATTCAGCTTCAGGCTGTTCAGGATAAGGTATGCTTTACTTCCCTTTTCACTTCCCTTTTCTTCCTCACATTTCAGCAAAGGAATATCTTTGTTCATGCCTGTGTTTTACCTGCCTTTAAAAGCTTTGAAGCTTTGCATAGTTCTCACTTAACTTTAGCAAATCCCTTAAAAGCAGATCACAGAGATTAACCACACCAGGAAAATATCAGCATGTCACCTTGATTAGTTTGGGTGCCTGACCTCCTCTTCCTCCTAACTTTGACTACTGCTTCTTGTCATCTTTGATTTCATCTTTCTCTTTTCAGTTTCCACCCCCTTTCCCTTTACTGTCTATGAAGATTTGTACTGCCTGATACTATCACCTCTCCACACTGTTTGAATCTCAATGCAAGTGCCCTGGGACAAGATTACTCTCACCCTTCCAACTGATATGTCTCTTTTAATGTATGATGTCCAAAGAGAAGACCATTCCTGGATCCTGGAAATTAAAACCGACATGTGCACATGTTGCTTTTTCCAGACAAAATGTAAATTTCAGTGGAAGTCAGACTACAGTATGGGTGTTTGGCTGGCATGCAGCAGGTCAGGGCACTTTCCTGTGCAAGTCACCACTGATGAAAAGGGAAGCTCTGCACTTTCTTCCATTTCTCTCATTCTTTTTTTCTCTCCATTCTACTTTTTTTTAAGAGCTGATTTCCTTAGGGAGTTGTTAATGCTCAGGGCTTTTTACCCTGACATTTTGGACAATGATGTGACAACACAAGTGCATCTATTACTCTTCCTCTGGAAGCTGACGGAAGCTAAGGACTTGATGGATAATGGCCACATTTTCCAGCAGCACCTGATGTACATGTGAGAAGAATGACTGAGTGACCTGCATATAAAACCAGACTATGTCAGGCACAAAGTCTGAGCACAGAACTGGGAGGGAAGACTGAGAGCATGAACCTTTCATCATGAGGTCCTTATTTTTCTCCCCTTCTCTCTTTTGCAGGAAATCTGGTGCTGCGTTGAGGCAGTGCAGGTTGTGGTGTGGGAATGTGTGATCTCTCTCATGGGAAGGGAGGGCAGAAGGGAGCAGGCTTGTGTGGCATGGGCAGCTTTAAGAGAAGGAGGCTGCACTCCTGGAAGTGGAGCATCACTTCACCTTTGGTTGCTAAAGAAAGCTGATTCTCCTCAGCCTTGAGTAGTCAATTTACAAACTGAATGTAAAACAGCACTGGCTGGAGCTTGCATTCTGTGCTGCTGTGGGAGACCTTCAGGGAGAAAGGAAGAGAACTGGAAGCCCTTGGGGCTGGCTGTGGCTCTGGATCTGGAAGTCACAGGCCACTGGAGCAGGTGAGGTGTGCTGGTAGGATTCTGTGCCCTTTGCTGCGTGCTGTAGACCTTTTACTGAAGCTGATACTGCTCTGCTTTATATTCCACAGCACAGACCTGCTAAAGCTGATTTTGAACTCAGCTGGGGAGGGATGGGGAGGAAGGGGGGTGACTGTGGGCAGGGCTGGGTGCTCCCCCCTCCCTGTTCCCCAGCACATTGCTCAGGCACAATCCTGCTGACCACTGACTCATGTCCTTCCTGTTTCTCTCTCTGCAAGGTCACTGTGAGAAATGATCAAGGGTTCAAGTTGTTCTGGAGAAGGAAAAGTTTAAGGAGGAGGGCAGGACCATGCATTTTGCACCAGGAGCACAGGTGTGCAGGGAGTGGATGGATGGCAGTTCTGTCCTCAGCTGTGCTGTTCTCATGAGCAGCACGTCAGGAGCTGCCAGAGTGCCCAAACCTTTCCTTTGCTCAACTGCTCTGGGGTATCATGAAAGAACATTTCATTATGTACTTTCTTCTTTTAATGACTTTAATAATTATTAGGTGAGCTTTTAAACTCAGGGAGTAGCTCAGGTGAAGTGTGATGTACTGAAGTCCATTACATTCTTGATGTTGTAGCAGCCCAAGCTACAGCCGTGCCTCAGTTCAAGAATGTGCTCCAAGCAGACCTTAAATGTTCAGTTTTCATGGAGGACACACTCATAAATATTTGTGAACCAATAGGAAGTTGCAGTTTGCCAACAGAAGAAGCTAACATGGTGGAAAAACCAATCCAAGGTTGAGTATCTGTTTCTGGAACATATTTTCTGTGAATAATTTCCTGGCTTCTCTGTACTTCAGATTTTCCATCTTTCCAGGGGCACTCCCTCACCCTTACTGGGGTTTGGGGAAGAATAGTAATTTGCCAGATGTGAGGTAGTCGGGGACCACTCTGGAGACACTAAAGAATATCAGACAGACAAATCAGAGTGCCCTCTGTAGCACTGCCTGTTGTCGTGCTTGTTCTTTAGTTTGTATAAGGCAGAAGTGACTGCAAAACCTCCTTTTCTCGACCTAATGTAGCTTATAATTGCAGTAACAGTTGTTTCACATGGAATAGGGTGCTGTTGTTTGTTGAAAAAAACCCCATAAAATATTCTCCAAAGAAGCAAACATTTTGCCAAGAAATACATGGTTGTAACAAGGAGGCTGATA